>NW_028095541.1:4157302-4814586 GCF_014824575.4 Sturnira hondurensis
CTATGGTACATTTACACAATGGAATTCTATGCTGCAGAAAGGAAGAAGGAACTACTACCCTTTGCAACATCATGGATGGAACTGGAAAGCATTATGCTGAGCGAAATAAGCCAGGCGGTGAAAGACAAATATCATATGATCTCACCGTTAACAGGAATCTAAACAAACCAAACAAGCAAGCAAAATACGACCAATGACACTCAAATATGGAACAGGCTGTCAGGGCCCAGAGGGGAGAGGGGAGAGAATCATAGGGGAAAAGGGAATGGACTCACATGAACAAGTATAAAAGACACATGGACAATAACTAAGGGTGGGGGGTGGAAAGGGGAGGGAGGCGGGGAGCATGGGGTGGGGGGCGGGCAGGGTTGGGAATATAAGACAGAAACCTGTACTTGAACAAGAATTAAATAAAAATTTTATTAAAAAAAAGAATTGCATTGAATTTATAGCTTGCTTTGGATAGTGTGGACATTTTAATTATGTTAATTCTTTCAATTCATACGCACATTTTATAGTTCCACTTATTTGTATCTCCCTCAGTGTTTCTTCAGTGTTCTATAGTTTTCCAAGTACAAGTCTTTTACTTCCTTTTTAAAATTTATTTTTGTTTACCTTATTTTTGTTTCAATAGTAACTGTGATTGTTTTCTCAGACTCGCTTTCCATTATTGGTGTATGAAAATGCCATCAATTTCTATACAGGGTCAAGCAGAAGAACACCTGCTTAAGTATGGTTGGTAGGGTTATGTTAAGATATGGGTGCAATAATTTATAGTTTTAATTTGAACATTTCACCCAAAATGTCATATGGTGTGCTTGAGTATAATATTGCCTAGTATAGAATTACATGCTTATGATTTTTTAATAAAAAGGGGCATTATTGGGGACAGAATGTGTATGTGAACTTTGTATCTTGCTATTTTGCAGAATGTATTTATTAGTTTTAGCAGTTTGGTTATGAAGTCTCTGGGGAGTTTTATATGCAGTATCATGTCATCTGTGAATGATGGTTATTTTACTTCCTCCTTTACAATATGAATGCCTTTTATTTCTTCTTTTAATCTGATTGCTATGGCTTAGACCTCCAGTACTATGCTGAGTAAGAGTAGTGAAAGCAAACAGCTCTATCTTGTTCTGACCTTAAGGGAAATGATTTTAGTCTTGCCTATGATCTTGGCTATAGGTTTTTCATATATGAGCTTTGTTATGTTGAGGTATAATCCCTCTCTTCAAACTTTGCTTAGAGTTTTATCATAAATTGGTGCTGACTTTTATCCAATGCTTTTTCTGTGTCTATTGACATGATTATGTGATCTTTATCTTTCATTTTGTTTAAGGGAGAAACACAGTCATTGATTTACAAATATACCAACCTTATATCTGTGGAATTTATCTCACTTAACCATGGTGTATAAGTTTTTTAATGTACTGCAGGATAGTTTGTTAATATTTTATTAAAGATTTTAGCATCAGGGATATTGGCCTATAATTTCTTTTTTTTAGTGTCTTTACACATTTTGGAATTACAATAATGCTTGCCTTATAAAAGAAATTCAGAGTCTTTCTATTCTTGAAATTTTGGAATAGTGTGTTAGTTCTTTTTGAATGTTTGGTAAAATTTGACTGTGAAGCAATGTAATCCAGGACTGCTTCAATTTCATTAGTTGTTATTGGTCTGTTCAGATTTTATTTTATTCTTTTATAGTTGTTCTATTACAGTTGTCCCAATTTTCCCCCATTACTCTTTCATGCCCCCCCCCCAACTCCCACAGTCAATCCTCACACTATTGTACATGCCCATGGGTCATTTATACTTGCTTATTAGCTGGAACCTTTCCCTTCTTTCTTACCTTATCTTCCTCCGTTCTCCCATGAGTTCCCTGTCAGTTTGTTCTTCATTTTAGTGCTTCTGCTTCTGTTTTGCTTATTTTTTCTTTTGTTCATTAGGTGCCACTTATAAGTGAGATCTATGGTATTTGTCTTTTGCCACCAGGCTTCTTTCACTTAGCTTAGTACCTGTTCCATCCATGCTGTCATGAAGGAAATGAGTTCCTTCTTTCTTTCTGGTTGTAGTATTCCATTGTGTAAGTGTAGCACAGTTTGTTTATTTGTTTGTTTGTTTGTTTGTTTTTAGCCACTCATTTACTGATGAGCACTTAAGCTATTTCCAGCACTTGGCTGTTGTAAATAACACTGCTATGAACTTGGGGTGCATAGGTCCATTTGAATTGGTGTTTCAGGATTCTTAGAGTAAAATCCCAGCAGTGGAATCACTGGGTCAAAAGGCAGTTCCATTTTTAGTTTTTTGAGGGAATGCTGTACTGTTTTCCACAGTGGCTGCACCAGTCAGCTTTCCCATCAGCAGTGCACAAGGGTTCCCTTTTTTCCACATTCTCATCAACACTTATTGTTTGTTGATTTGTTAATTATGGCCATTCAGATACCACCTATGGTGGTATCTCATTGTGGTTTTAACTTGTATCTCTCTGATGGCCGGTGATTTTGAGCATCCATTCATGTATGTGTGTGTGTGTGTGTGTTGCATTTATTTATTTGATTTGCAAATATTGTACCATCTATGCATCCCTGGGATGAATCCCCCTTGATCATGTTGTATGATCTTTTTAACATGTTGCTGGATCAAGTTAGCCAATATGTTGTTCAGAATTTTAGAATATACATTCATTAGTGATATTGGTCTGTAGTTTTCTTTCTCTCTTGTGTCTTTATCTGATCTTGGGATTAGGATGATGCTGGTCTCATAAAGAGAGTCCAGAAGATTTCCCTCCTCTTGAATTTTTTGGGAACAGTTTGAGGATAACAACTCCTCACTAAATGATTGATACAACTCTCTTGTGAAGTCATCCAGTCCAGGGCTTTTGTGTGCCAGGAGAATTTTTCATTTGTTTGTTTTACTGTTTCAATTTCACTAATTATTATTGATCTATTCAGGCTTTGTAATTCTTCTTTATTGTCTTGGAAAATTATGTTTCTAGAAATTTTGCCATTTCACCCAGGTTTTCAAGTTTCTTGGCATATAGCTGTTCATATTAATTTCTTACAATCCTTGTATTTCTATTGTATCATTTGTAATTTCTCCTCTTGTTTCTGATTTTATTTTGGGGGGTCTTCTCTTTTTTTTCTTGATGAATCTGGTTAAAGTCTTGTTGATATTGTTTATCCTTTTAAAAAAACTATCTCTTGGATTTATTGATCTTTTGAAAAAAAATTTAGTTTCTATGCCATTTAATTCTGCTCTGATCTTGATTATTTTCTTCCTTCTATTCACCCTTGGCTTGGTTTGTTGTTGTTCCTCTAGTGCTTGTAAATGTAGGGTTAGGTTGTGTTATTTGAAAATTTTCTATCTTTTTAGGTAGACCTGTATTTCTACAAACCTCCCTCTCAGGACTGTTTTTGCTGTGACCCTTATGTTTTGGACTGTTGTGTGTTCATCTTCATTTGTTGCCAGAAACTTTATATTTCTTACTTGATCTTATTGTTAACCCATTCATTATTTAGTAGCATGTTATTCAGCCTCCATGAATTTGAGTACTTTTTGAGTTTTTTCCCTGAGGTTATTTTCTAGTTTCAAGCCATTGTGATTCATGAAAATACCTGATATTGTATCAATTATCTTGAGTTTGTTGAGGATTGTTTTGTAACCTACCAAGTAGTCTATCTTAAAAAATGAAAGATTCTGTAAATATCAAAGCCCACTTGATCTAGAATGTTGTTCAATGCCACAGTATCTTTGTTGATATTTTGTTTGGAAGATCTGTCCATTTTTTACGGTGGGGTGTTAAAATCCCCAACTATAATTGTGTTGCTGTCAATGTGTTTCTTGAAGTCCTCTAAGATTTCCCTTATATATTTGGGTGTTCCTATGTTGGGTACATATATATTTACAATGTTTATGTCTTCTTGGTGGATTCTTCCCTTGAGTATTATAAAGTGACCTTCTAGGTCTCTTTTTATTTCCCTTTTTTTTTTGAAGACTATTTTGTATGATATGAGTATTACTACCCAGGCTTTTTTACCCTGTACTTTTGCTTGGAAAATTTGTTTCCAGCCCTTCACTTTTAGTCTGTGTATGTCTTTTTCTCTGAGATGGGTCTTTTGTAGGCAGCATATGTGTGGGTCATGCTTTCTTATCTATTCAGCTATTCTATGTCTTTTGATTGGAGCATTTAATTCATTTACATTTAGGGTTATTATTGATAGGTACTTTTTTATTGCCATTTTTGTACCTGTGTTCCTCTCTGTCTCTCTCTTTTCCTTTTTTTTTCTTAAATCAGTCCTTTTAGTATTTCTTGCAGAGCTGCTTTGGTGGAGGTGTATTCTTTTAGACTTCTTTTGTCTTGGAAGCTCTTTATTTAGCCTTCTATCTTGATTGAGAGCCTTGCTAGGTAAAGTAGCCTTGGTTGCAGGCCTCTGACTCTCATTACTTGGAATATTTCTTGCCATTCTCTTCTTGCTTGGAGCATTTTCATTGAGAAGTCAGCAGCTAACCTTATACGGGCTCCCTTGTATGTTACTTCCTTTTTCTTCCTTGCTGCCTTTAAAATTCTCTCTTTTTCTTGTAATTTTGCCATTTTAATGATGATGTGTCTTGAAATGGGCCTCTTTGTGTTCCTCTTGATTGGGACTCTCTGTGTTTCCTAGATTTGTGTGACTTTTTCTCTCCTCAAATTAGGTGAATTGTTCATCATTACTTTTTCAAATAGATTTTCTATCCTTGCTCTCCTTCTTCTCCCTCTGGTATCCCTTTATTCAGATATTATTACGTTTCATATTGTCTTGCATTTCTCTTAATCCCTTTTTATTCTTTCTGAGCCTCTTTTCCTTTTCTTGCTCTTTCTGGGGGTTCTTTTCTACTTTGTCCTCCTACTCACTGATCTGATCTGCTGCTTCATCAATCCCGATTTTGATTTCTTCCACTGTGTTCTTCAGTTCAGAAATTTTATTTTTCATTTCCTCTTGTCCTTTGCTGATAGTTTCTGTTTCCTTTTTCATGTTGATATAGTTTGCAGTGAGTTTATTGTAGCTCCCCTGTAGTTTCTGGTAGCTCATTGGGAGCTCTTTGAACTTCCTGATAACCAGTGCTTTGAATTCAATATCTGATAGCTGACTTGCCTCTATTTCATCTAACATTCTTTCTGAGGCTTCTTTTTTTCTTCTCATTTGGGGATTGTTTCTTTGTCTTCCCATTGTTTCTGAGACTCTTCTTGTTAGCTTCAGTATCTTAAATTGATTTGTTCTGGCTTCCTGGGTTTATGGTGTGAACTTCTGTGGTATAATACCTGTGAGTTTCAGTGGTGTAGTCTCCTTAATCTCCCCAGCTCACTGGTCTTGGGCTGTCCTTTACATTGGCTCTGAGTTTGTCTTTGGGGGTTGGTTGGTTTTGGGTCTTTATTTTGTGGGTCCTTCCCACCAGCTAGTGAACTGATGGTCCCTCTCTCCACCACCCATTTTAATTTGTTGTGCTGGTGAGGGCAGGTTGTGTTGAAGCTAGTTCTTCTGTGTGTACAGGGTTTTGAGGATTCTCTTTTGCTCTTGTTCAATTGTTTGTACTTGGTATTTTCTCCACTATTTAGTTGTATTTCCAGATAAGCCTTGGATTGAGGTTTATGTGGTTTTCACTCTCTCCTTCACCTCCTTCTGTTGTTATTTGTTGGTGGTTCATTTGTTGTTAGGTTTCCTCTTCCAGTGAGCATCCTGGTGTTCACCGCTTCCACCTACTCTTTTTTTGTGATCAGTTGGAGGGGAAGGCAAAATGTCTTACGATAGCAGGAGAGTATTCTATGACATTTTCAGTAGCAGCCAGTAGAGAAGAGATAGAACATCCTTTGGGTATGTAATCTTCAACACAACTAGCCACTTTTTAGAAAGGGTGGAAAGAAGATAAGGATCTTCTTGGGGAGGGAAGTTTTGTGAGTTGGATCTAGAAAGCAATGAAGTTAGCGGTGCCTGGCTAGCTCAGTCGGTAGAGCATGAGACTCTTAGAAAGCAATGAAGTTGTAGGAAGTCAGATTCTGAGGTAAGGTGCAAATAAAGAATGGTAAATAGGTGTAGTGTGAGAGAGAATAGAGTTTACCACTATAGCATTATAGTTCGGGAAACAATGAAGTGGGCTACAATCTGGGAGGGGTGCTGTGTACTATTTATAGTAGTATGGAACAGATATTATTTCCAATAATAGTAGAGCAACAATCATATGACAGAATCTATGAGATACCAAAAATAGGGAGTATTGGACCTTCAATAGTGTCTTGAGGGAGCACAGGTGAAGTAAAGGACAATAAATTAGCAATAGACTATGAATGAGGGGACAGGGAAAACCTGTCAAATGATATAATATATCCAGCCAAGGCAAAGAGGACATACAGAAAGAGGTGGAATACAAAGATACTATTAAAATAAAAGATGTAAGAATAATGAAAAAAATGAAAATAATAATAATAATACAAATATGCAGTAACTTGTAGTTTCTCTGCTATAGCAAAGTGAAATTTGACTCTCTGTCTCTACTGTTTGGATGCCCTGTCTTTGGGTCCAACTCTGGTCTTTTCATAGTTTCAAGTTTTTTTCTCCCTTGTTGGGGGAAGAAGAAAAAAGGCAGCAGAAGGGTGGAAAAAGTGATGTTTGGAAAGAAAGGAAGAAGGAATAAAACAAGAAAGAAAAAAGGAAGAGAGGAAAAAGTATTGAAAGATAAAACAGTAATAAACTTAAAAAAGTAAAAGAATACGTAAAAAAAAACACCTCTTGTTGGTTTCCACCTGGCCAAACCGGTTTTTTTTTTTTTTTTGGTCTCACTGGCTACAGCAGGCTGGGTGGCATTTAGTGTGGCCTTTCTCCCTTCTCGGTGTACTCAGCCAGTCTCAAGAGCACTCTCCCAAGATCCAGACTGGCACCTCTCCCCAGTGCCCCACCGAGGGAATCCAGGTCCTTTTTTAGAGCACTTTCCACCCCCCAGGAGTCACTGCTGGGGGCAGGGGTGCAGGCATGCACACCCAGCCAGGCTTCCCTGGTTCCTTAGGCTTGGGCACGAACCTTTCCCAGTGCTTCGGGGTAACGCAAGGATGACTCTCAATTCTCCCGAGCTGGAGACCACAGACTCCATGGGTGATCAAGGCCCCCTTGTTTGCTTCCTTGTGCCCATTCCTCTCTCTGACACTTCAAGCAAACAGGTCTCTCCCGATGTTTTCCAAACTGTGCCCAGCCAAGTAGGGAGGGAGCTGATGACCCGGCTCTCTCCCAAGGACCTTGCTGCCAGCCCTCCGCTCCCAAAGAGTCCGTAGCAGACCCAGCCCAGGCCCCTGGCACCAGGCCCAGTGGAGGCAGCAGCCTCAGTCTGCTGCCTCTGAGCTGATCCTTCGGACATTATTAACCTACAGCCATCTCCTCACTGTCTGGTCTTTCAGTGTCTGCTACAATTTCTGGAGTCCTATTTTCCTATATGCTGGGGCACTGTTGGATATTTGCTGTGTTCCTCTGCAGGTTTTTCTTCCATGAGTGAAGGCGAAGCAGAATCTTCTTTGTCCAACTCTGCCACCATCTTCCCCATTCTACCTGTTGTCTTTTTTATTTTTCATTTTTGGGGGTTGATTTTGTTATCTTGTCCTCTCACTGACTTGATCCTCTGCTTCATCTAACCTGCTGTTGATTCCTCTTACTATATTTTTCATTTTGGATATTGTAGCCTTCATTTAAGTCTGGTTCTTTTTTATGGTTTCTAGGTCATTTTTAATGCTTACCATCTTTTTGTTTAAGTTCTCACCAAGGTCATCCATTCTTCTAATATCCTTGAGCATCTTTATAACCATTATTTTAAACTCTGTATCTGAAAGGCCAGAAGATGGTGGTGAGGGAGGTGGGAGCTGAACCCACTTGCTCGTGTATCCAACTGGGACACCTAGCTGATCTTCCAGAAAACAGAGTAGGTGGTCAACAGAATTCCAGCTGATAGGAAGTTTGGAAGCCAAAGGTTACAGAGGATGTTTAAAAATGTATGGTAAGATATTGCAGGTTGACAGGAAGGTTCCCAGGCACTGTACTAGATACTGCGACTGCCATAAGAGCTTTGGAGGAGAGCTGGGTCAGTGATTGTAATGTAGCAGCTCCCTCCCCTCCCAGAGTGGCAAATTCACAGACCCCTGCCAAGAGACACCTGGACAGTTAAAGTCATTAGGGGCATAAAGGCACGGTATGAGACACACAGCTGGCAGTGTACCCTGCTGGAATGGCAGTCACTGGCTGAAACATTACCAGAGAAACTGGGGAGCTGAGTGACACCTGGAGATGGGAAAAGAGATGGGCCATGGTTGTGCCCCAGATAGTCTCTGGACTGGTCAGAGAGTTGTCTGTGCGGAAATCTGGGTGTGTGTTAAAAACATCCAACCACAAACAAGGGGAATTCACTCATAAAAGGCTTTCAGCCACTGTGCAAGAAACTTTATTGCACAGTGGCTGGACCAGCAAAGAGGAAGGATGGGGTGCAATTTGTTCCCACTCAGGGTACATCACAAAAGGTCAAAGGTAGGCAGCAAGGACACAAAGAAGTAGTAGCACCCACAGAGACTTAATTCAATAGAGGAACTAAACTGCCCTTAAGAGACTTTGTACAGGTACAGCACCCAGGCCAACAAATTAGGAGGGCAATTTGCTCCCACTCAGTGCACCGTTAGCATAAACTAATCAAAGTGTTGCTCAATGAGATGGATTATATGCACTGACCTGGCATTTATAAGCAGTGGACAGTGTGGGCTGCACAGTGTTCTGAGGGCATGAGCTAGAAACTGGGCACCTGTGATTATAGTAGCCCAGACTGAGCCCCCAAACTTAGGGAATGAGAGGAAAGGAAAAACAGTGCCTAATGCCCCTCTGTCTGCAGCATAAAGGAAGACCAGCAAATCCCATTTGGCAGGTTCAAAGTCAATAGGAGATGTTTTGTCTTTTCTTCAAGTGTAAGACAAAAAGACCTGGAGCTGTGTGAAGATCAAACACAGATCCATAAAGAACTCAGAAGGTTGAATTCTTCTGAATTCCAACAGCTGAGACAAATTCACTATCCTATCCTTCAGAACTTGCACTCTATTCATTTTTTTTTGTTATTTTTTTTCTTTCTGTTTAGTTTGTTTCCATTAATTCTACAGGGTTTTTTTGTGTGTGTGATTTTTAATTGGTCTTCAAATACAGTTGTCTCCATTTTCCCACCAATGCTTTCCTCTGCTCCATCCACTCCCACTTCTCACCTTCAATCCTACCCCACTATGGATTTGCCCATCCATCCTTTATACATGTTCTTTCATGACCCTTTCCCTTCTTTCCCCTGTTACTTTCCTTCCATCTCCCACTGGTCACTGTCAATTTCTTCTTTATTTCAATTTCTCTGGTTATATTTTGCTTCATTTTTTGTTTTGTCAATTAAGTTCCACTTATGAGTGAGATCATATGGCATTTGTCTTTCACCACCTGGCTTAATTCACTTAGCATAACATTCTCCAATTCCATCCATGCTGTCACAAAGGGGAGGAACTCCTTCTTTCTTTCTGCTATGTAGTATAAATTGTGTAAATGTACCACAGTTTTTGATCCACTCATTTACTGATGGGTGCTTAGATTGATTCCAGTACTTGGCTAGTGGAAATTGTGCTTCTATGAACATTAGGGTGCACAGGTTCTTTGAATTAGTATTTCAGGATTCTAATGGTATAAATCCAGCAGTGGAATTGCCAGGCCAAAAGGCAGTTTCATTTTTAGTTTTCTGAGGACATTCCATATGTTTTCCACAGTGGCTGCACCAGTCTGCATTCCCACCAATAGTGCACTAGGGTTCCCATTCCTCTACATAATCCCCAACACCTGTTGTTTGTTGATTTGGCTATGTTAGCCATTCTGACTAGTGTGAAGTGGTATCTCAATGTGGTCTTAATTTGCATCTCTCTGATGAATAGTGATGCTGAGCAACCTATCATATGTCTTTGGGACCTCTGTATGTTCTTGGCTTGGGTCACTCACATGACAGTGGATTTGAGCTGCGTGCACAAGGTTGATTTAGGCAGTTTGACAGGCAGAAGATTTGCCTGCTTGCCCTAAGGCTAATTCTGGCTGCTTGGGGTGCCAGTAACCTCGAAGCTGATTTGAGCTGCACCCAAGGTTGACTCATGCTGCTTGCCTGGCAGTGGGCTCTGTCCAGAATGGTCTCACAAAGAGCAAGGAGGATGCACACCACATTGGCACAACTGGCATATTAAAGACACATGCCTGGAGCACAAGGACAGTGGGGCCCCAGCAGTTCATGGAGCACTGGGCTGGAGGCTGGGAAACTATGAATTGTATGGCCCAGACCAGGCCCCCATCCTCACAAAACCACAGGAAGGGAGAAAAGCAAAGTCCAGCCCACCTCTTCCTGCAGCATCCAGGAAAACCAGCATAACTCACTGAGTGGGTTTAAAGTCAGCAAAAGGCTTATGTTTTTTCTTTCCCTTCTCTCTCTCTTTTTTCTTCCCCCAAGTGAGACAATAAGAACTGAAGTAGTGAATGGTCCAGAGACAAATCCAAAGGAGGAGCAGAAAGCTAACTCTGAAAACTGAGAAACTGAGACAAATTTCACTTTGCTATCCTACAGAACTAGTATTTTATTGATTGTATTATTTTTTCATTATTTTTACTTTTTAATTTTATTAATATATTTTATTTATCTTCTTTCTGTTTAGTATTCTTCATTTTATTTCTCTCTTTAATTGCATTGTTTGACTGGTTTTCCTTATTCTCTTTCATATTGTATTTTAACTTTCCTTCTTTCACTTCACTCATGTTCCAATAACACACTATGGTTGATCATGTACCTTTAATTATTGTTATCCAAATCATATATTTATTCCTGTATTATTGTTATCCCAGTACTGTTGTACATAATTGTTGTTCTATACAACTGTAAATACTACAGAGCATCCTGCCTGGATGTTAGCCCATTCCACTGTCTTCTAGAACTTTTTAAATATTGTGATTAACTATATTCTCTCATATACTACACCTATTTCTATCCTATACTCTCACTATATCTTATAATCTGACCTCCCAGAGGCTCACTGCTTCCTGGATTCAACTCAGAATCCTTCCCTCCTCTAAAAAAGATTCTTATCTTTATTCCCCCCTTTATAAAATGTGGCTAGTTGGGTAAAATATCATGGTTAATATTATACTGATCCAAAAGATCTCCTATTTCTTCTCTATGGGGTGGTACTCTATATCCCATAGAATACACTGCTACTATCATAATCCATTTTTATTCCAACTGATCACTTAAAAAATTAGGCAGAAGAAATTATACTTCTTCCAGAAGTATATCTTCTGGAAGAGAGATTGCACCAACAAAGAAAATACCAACAGATAACAGAAGAAGGTGAAGGAGTAAGTGGAAACCACACTAACTTTCACCCAGTACCAATGTGGAATTACAAGTAAATGGTGGAGAATTTACCCAGAACAAGCAACTGAACAATAGAAAGAGAGAAGCCTCAAAACCTAAGACAGATAGAATAACCAGGCTTAACACTATCTATCTGCACCTACACAACAGCATAGAAGACATGGTGGGCAGAGTGACCCTCACTTAACCAGCTGGTAGGAAGTATGCGCCAAAGAAAGACCCAAAAACAATTAAAACTCAAATACATCCAGAGAGCCAACATAAGAGACAGACCAAGAGAAGCAAGTTCAGGAGATTAAGTAGACTGTGCCACTGATTTTCACAAGTCTACTACCATAAAAGTTCAAACCATTAACCCAGAGAGCCAGAACAGATCACTTTAAAAAAGCAGAGGTTAACAGAAAGAGTCTCATAAACAAGGAGAAGACAAAGAAACAAATCCTAAATGAAAGGAAAGAAGGAAGCCTCAGAAAGAATGCTAAATGAAAGAGAGACAAGTCAACTATCATATATTGAGTTCAAAGCAATGGTTATATGGAAGTTCCATGAGCTCACAGAGAATTATCAAAAACTACAGGGAAACTACAATGAACTCACTGAAAGCTGTATCAACGAAATAAATCAAATAGAAACTATCAACAAGGGACAAAAGGAAATGAAGAATTTCTGAATTGAAGACACAGTAAAAGAAGTCAAAAGCAGACTAGATGAATCAGAGAATGCAATCAGTAGCTGGAGGACAAGGTAGGAAAAAACACCCAGAAAGAGCAAGAAAAGGAAAACACTCAGAAAGAATAAAGAGGTGGTAAGAGAATTTTAGGACAACATGAAACATAATGAGAGCCATATGATTGGGATACCAGATTGTGAAGAAGAAGAGCAAGGGATAGAAAAAATGGTTGGAAAAAGTAATGATGGAAACATCCCTAATTTGATGAGAAAAAAAGTCACACAAATCCAGGAAATACCGAGAGTCCCAATGAATTGGAACCCAAAGAGGCCCACTTCAAGACACAACATATTAAAGTGGCCAAATTTCAAGACGAAGAGAGAATCTTAAAGGCAGCAAGGGGGAAACAGTAAGCAACATACAACATAGCCCCAATAGGAATAGCAGCTGACTTCTCAATAAAAATGCTCCAACCGGAATGGAATGGCAAAAAATATTCCAAGTAATGAAAACCAAAGGCCTGAAACCAACACTATTATATCCAGCAAGGCTCTCAATTAAAATGAAGAGACAAGAAGGTGTTCTCCAGACAAAAGAAGCCTCAAACAGTACATCTCTTTTTAATGAGCCCTGCAAGACATGCTAAAGGGTTTACTTTAAAAAAGGGGGGGGGGGAGATTGAGAAAGAGAGGAACATAGCTATGAAGGAAGTAAAGTATCAATGAATAACTACCTACCAATAATAAGCTTAATGTAAGTGGATTAAATGCTCCAATCAAAAGATATAGAATAGTTGAATGGATAGAAAAACATGATCTCTAGAAGGAAGATGATGGTGACATACGTGGGAGCAGGATACACTTCCCCCTGCAGATGGGTGAAACACATAGCCGATTTTCTGAGGAACAGAGTGAACAGCCAACATTACCCCATCATACATGAAGATTGGGGGCCAAAAATTGTAGAGGACAAAGAAAAATCAAATGAGTAGATAGAAGCTGTGAACACCAGGATACCTGGTGGAAGAGGAAACCCACCAACAAAGGAACCACCAACAGATAAGACAGAAAATGAAGGAGGGAGTAGAAGCTACACTAACTCAACCCAGGACCTATCTGGAAATACAACTAAATGGTGGAGTAATTACTCAGAACAACAACTGAACAAGAGCAAGAGAGAATTTTCAAAACCTTGTACAAATGGAAGAAACAGCTTCAACACAAGCTGCCCACACCTGCACATCACAATACAACAGGTGGTGGATGGAGTGACACTCAGTTAACCAGCTAGAAGGAAGGACCAGCCAAAGTAAGACCTAACAACAATCAAAACCCAAATACAACCAGAGAGCCAACATAAATGACAGAACAACAGCAGCAAGTTCAAGAGATCAAGGAAAAGACAACACTGCATTTCACAGGTCTGCTTCCATAGGAGTTTACACCAAAAACCCAGGGAGTCAGAACAGGTCAACTTAAAAAGCAGAGGCTAACAAGAAGTGTTTCACAAATGATGGAAAGACAAAGACACAAACCCTAAATGAAAAAAGGAAGAAGCCTCAGAAGGAATGAGATGAAACAGAGGCAAGTCAACTATCACATATTGAGTTCAAATCAATGGTTATCAGGAAGCTCAATGAGCTCACAAAGAATTACCAAAAACTACAAGGACAGGACAAAAAACTCAATGCAAACTATATCAACATGAAAAAGGAAATACAAATTATCAACGGGGACAAACAAGGAATGAAAAATATCATTTCTGAACTGAAGAACACAGTAGAAAGAATCAAAAGCAGATTTGATGAAGCTGAAGATCAAATCAGTGAGCTGGAGGACAAAGTAGTGAAAACAAAAACACTGAGAAAGAGCAAGAAAAGGAAAAGAGCCTCAGAAAGAGTGAAGAGGGATTAAGGGAAATTCAGGACAACATTAAAGGTAATAATATTCATATTATAAGGATACCAGAAGGAGAAGAAGAAGAGCAAGGGATAGAAAACCTGCTTGAAAAACTTCCCTAATTTGATGACAGAAAAACTCACACAAGTCCAGGAAACACAGAGGGCCCCAATCAAGAGGAACCCAAAGAGGCCCACTTCAAGACACATCATAATTAAAATGGCAAAATTCTGACATAAAGTATTTTAAAAGCAGCCAGGGAAAAACAGAATGCCCTAATAAGAGTGGCAGCTAACTTTTCAATGGAAACACTCCAAGCTGAAGGGAATGGCAAGAAGTATTCTAAGTAATAAGAAGCAGAGGCCTGAAACCAAGATTACTTTATCCACCAAGGCTCTCAATTAAAATGTAAGGCCAAATAAGAATCTTCCTGGATAAAATAAGCCTAAAAATATAGCTACTCTAAACCAGCTTGGCAACAGATCCCAAAGGGTTTGCTTTAAGAAAAAGAAGAAAAACAGTGAAAGAGAGAGAAACACAGGAATGAAAAAAAATGGCAATGAACAAGTACCTATCAATAATAAACTTAAACATAAGTAGATTAAATGTTTTAATAAAAAAATAAGAATAGTGGAATGGATAAAAAAACATGACCCACATATATGCTGCCTACAAGAGACCCACCTCAGAACAATAGCCCTACACACACTGAAAGTGAAGGGCTAGAAACAAATATTCCAAGCAAATGGACAGAAAGGAAAAGCTGTTGTAGCAATACTCATATCAGACCAAATAGGCATCAAAAAAGGACCAAGAAAAGACACCAAGAAGGTCATGTCTTAATACTCATGAGAGAGGGAGGATACATTAAGAAGACATAAACATTATGAATATATATACACCCAACATAGGAGCACCCAAAGACAAAGAAAAACTTGGTGGACTTCAAGAAAACATTGACAGCAACACAATCATTGTAGATTTTATTTTTTTATTTTTATTTAATTCTTGTTCAAGTACAGTTTTCTGTCTTGTATTCCCAGCCCTCCCCCCCCCGACCCAGGGCTCTCCACCTCCCTCCCATCTCCACCACCCACCATTAGCTATTGTCGATGTGTCCTTTATACTTGCTCATGTGAGTCCATCCCCTTTCCCCCTGTGATTCTCTCCCCTCTCCCCTCTGGTCCCTGTCAGCCTGTTCTCTATTTCAGTGTCTTTGGTCATATTTTGCTTGCTTGTTTGTTTTGTTGTTTAGATTCCTGTTAATGGTGAGATCATATGGTATTTCTCTTTCGCCACCTGGCTTATTTCGCTCAGCATAATGCTTTCCAGTTCCATCCATGCTGTTGGAAAGGGTAGGAGCTCCTTCTTCCTTTCTGCAGCATAGATTTCCATTGTGTAAATGTACCACAGATTTTGTATACAGTCATTTACCGATGGGCATCTAGGTTGCTTCCAACTTTTGGCTATCGTGATTTGTGCTGCTGTGAACATTACGGTGCATAGGTTCTTTGGGATTGGTGTTTCAGGGTTCTTAGGATATACTCCTAACAGTGGAATTGCTGGGTCAAAAAGCACGTCCATTTTTAGTTTTCTTAGAAAGTTTCATACTGTTTTCCATAGAGGTTGTACCAGTCTGCAATCCCACCAACAGTGAACTAGAGTCCCCTTTTCCCCACAACCTCTCCAACACTTGCTGTTTGTTTCTTTGTTTATGGTAGCCATTCTGACTGGTGTTAAGTGGTATCTCATTGTGCTTTTGATTTGCATCTCTCTTATACCTAGTGATATCGAGCATCTTTTCATGTGTCTCGGGATCCTCTGTATGTCCTCCTTGGTGAAGTGTCTATTCAAGTCCTTTGCCCATTTTTTAATTGGGTTGCTTGTCTTCTTTGAGTGGAGTCATGTGAGTTCTTTGTATATTTTGGAGATTAAACCTTTGTCTGAGGTGTCATTGGCAAATATGTTTTCCCAAACGGTTGCTTCTCTTTTTATCTTGATACTATTTTCCTTTGCCATACAGAAGCTTTAAATTTTGATGAGATCCCACTTGTTTATTTTTTCCTTTTTGTCCCTTGCTCTGGGGTACATATCAGTAAAAATGTTGCTGCGTGGAATATCTGAGATTTTCCTGCCAATATTCTCCTCTAGGACTTTAATGGTGTCACGGTTTATATTTAAGTCTTTCATCCACCTTGAATTAATTTGGGTGTATGGTGTAAGTTGGTGCTCGAGTTTCATTTTTTTGCATGTCACTGTCCAGTTCTCCCAACACCATTTGTTGACGAGGCTATCTTTACTCCATGTTATGTTATTGCCCTCTTTGTCAAATATTAATTGACTGTAGAGAGTTGGGTTTATTTCTGGGCTCTCTGTTCTATTCCATTGGTCTATGTGCCTGTTTTGATGCCAGTACCAGGCTTTTTTTTATTACAGTGGCCTTGTAATACAGTTTGATATCAGGTATTGTGATCCCTCCTACTTTGTTCTTCTTTCTAAAGATTACAGCTGCTATTTGGGGTCTTTTATGGTTCTATATAAATTTTTGAAGTGCTTGTTCTATGTCTGTGAAATATGCCATTGGAACTTTAATAGGTATTGCATTGAATCTGTAAATTGCTTTGGATAGTATGGACATTTTGATGATGTTAATTCTTCCAATCCATGAACACAGTATATGTTTCCATTTGTTTGTGTCTTCCTTGATTTCTTTCTTCAGTGTTGTGCAGTTTTCTGCATACAGGTCTTTTATCTCCTTAGTTAGGTTTATTCCCAGATATTTTATTTTTCTTTTTGCTATATCGAACGGGATTTTTTTCTTGATTTCTGCTTCTGCTGATTCATTGTTAGTATACAAAAATGCCTTTGATTTCTGGATATTGACTTTGTATCCCGCAGTTTTGCCAAATTCATTTATTAGTTCAAGCAGATTTTTGGTAGAGGCTTTAGGATTTTCCATGTACACTATCATATCATCTGCAAACAGTGCCAGTTTTGTTTCCTGCTTTCCGATTTGGATGCCTTTTAGTTCCTTTTCTTGTCTGATTGCTGTGGCTAGAACTTCCAATACTATATGAATAGAAGTGGTGAAAGTGGACAACCTTGTCTTGTTCCTGATCTTAGTGGAAAAGCTTCCAGTTTTTGCCCATTGAGTATGATGTTGGCTGTAGGTCTTTCATATATGGCCTTTATTATATTGAGGAATGCTCCCTCTATTCCCACTTTGCTTAGTACCTTTATCATAAATGGGTGCTGTACCTTATCATAAGCTTTTTCCACATCTATTCATATGATCATGAGGTTTTGTCTTTGCTTTTGATTATGTGGTGTATTACATTTACTGATTTACGAATATTGAACCATCCTTGCATCCCTGGGATGAATCCCACTTGGTCATGGTGTATGACCTTTTTGATGTATTGTTGGATGTGATTTGCCAATATTTTATTTAGGATTTTAGCGTCTATGTTCATCAGCGACATTGACCTGAAGTTTTCTTTCTTTGTTGTGTCTCTATCTGGTTTTGGAATTAGGATGATGCTGGCTTCATAAAAAGAGTTGGGGAGTTTTCCCTCCTTTTGAATTATTTGGAATAGTCTGTGAAGAATCGGGGTTAGTTCTTCCTTAAAATCTTCGTAGAATTCTCCTGTGAAACCATCTGGTCCAGGGCTTTTGTGCGATGGGAGTTTTTTTATTGCTTCTTCAATTTCATCTGCTGTTATTGGCCTGTTCAGGTTTTCTGCTTCTTTTTCATTGAGTTTTGGAAGATTATATTTTTCTAGAAATTTGTCCATTTCACCTAGGTTTTCAAATTTCTTGGCATACAGCTCTGCATAGCAATTCCTTACAATCCCTTCTATTTCTGTGATATCAGTGGTATTCTCTCCTCCTTCATTTCTGATCGTGTTTATTTGGGTCCTCTCTCTTCTTTTCTTCATGAGCGTACTTAAAGGTTTATCTATTTTGTTTATCTTTTCAAAAAACCAACTCCTGGATTCATTAATCCTTAGAATTGTGCTTTTAGTCTCTATGTCATTTAATTCTGCTCTGATCTTGGTTATGTCCTTCCTTCTACTTGCTCTGGGCTGTCTTTATTGTTGTTCCTTGAGTTCTTGGAGGCGTCGGGTTAGGTTGTTTGTTTTAAATGTTTCTATTTTCTTTAAGTAACCCTGTATTGCTATGAACTTTCCTCTCAGGACTGCGTTCACTGTGTCCCATAGGTTTTGGGTTGTTGTGAGTTCATTTCCATTTGTTTCCAAAAACTTTTTTATTTCTTCCCTAATTTCTATCTTGACCCATTCATTGTTTAATAGCATACCATTCAGTCTCCGTGCTTTGGGGTGTTTTGGTTTTTTTCCTGTGGGGTTAGTTTCCAATTTCAGTCCCTTGTGTTCAGAGAAAATGCTTGGTATAATTTCTATTTTCCTAAATTTATTGAGTCTCATTTTGTGTCCTATCATGTGGTCTATCTTGGAAAATGTTCCATGTGCATTTGAAAAGAATGTGTATTTAGCTTCTTTGGGATGAAGGGCTCTTTCTCTCTCTCTCTCTCTCTCTCTCTCTCTCTCTCTCTCTCTCTCTATATATATATATATATATATATATATATATATCAATTAGTTCCATTTCATCTAGAGTGTCATTTAATGCTGCAATATCTTTGTTGATACTTTGTTTGGAAGACCTTAAATCCCCCGGGCTGGTGGGCTGGTGACCACAGAGTCCGCAGTTGAATAGGGTCCTCCACCCTTGCCACCCTTTACGTTAACTTAAGCTCACAGGTCTCTGCCCGGTATTAACCTGCCTGCCTAGACGGGGAGGGAGGAGTCAGTTCTCTCCCAAGGACCCTGTAGCAGGCCCATGGCTCCCACGGAGTCTGTTGCTGGCCCACTGGGTTCCGGGCCTCTGGAGTTCCCTCCGCCACAGGCGCCTGGGCTCTGGATTCAGACGGGGCCTCTGTTTCCCACTGATGGTGCCGGCCCATATTGCCCACTGCTTCTCTTCCCTACTCACAGACCACCAAGGTTGCCCACCTTGGGTGGGCTGCAGGCGCAGCCCGCAGCCTAGGAGGCCACGGGTGCTTGGCCACTTTTGTCCTCACTCACCTTCTGGAGTCCTCACCAACCTGCAGGTGTCTGGTTCCTCTGTCACACTCTCTGGTTTCTTATTTTCATAAATGTTGGGGAATTGTTGGTTGATTATGCTGTTCTTTGGTAGATCCGCCTGGATTTTCTACCAGATGCATGGGAGCTGGGTTCCCTCCATGCTACTCTGTCGCCATCTTAACACTCTCCTCTGAATCATTGTAGGAGATTTTAACACCCCACTATCAAAAATGGGTAGATCTTCCAAAATAAATATGAACAAAGATAGTGTGGAACTGTACAATATCCTAAATGAAATAGACTTAACTGATATACATAGAGACTTTCAACCTGAAGAAACAAAATACACATTGTTTTCAAATATACATGGAACATTTCAAAGATAGAATAAATAATAGGACACAAAACAAAGCTGAACAAATTGAAAAAAATTAAAATAATTTTAAGCATTTTCTCTAACACGAGGTACTGAAAGTAGATGTCAAGGGAAAAGCTCAAAAACATTAAAAATTATGAAGATTTAATAGCAAGCTATTAAACAATAAATGGGTCAAGAATGAGAGGAAGGAAGAAATCAAAACTTTCTGGAAACAAGTGAAAATGAACTCACAACAATCCAAAACTTATGGCCCACAGGGAAGGCAGTCCTGAGAGGGAAGTTGATTGTGATAGAGGCCTACCTAAAAATATAGAAACAATTCAAATAAACAGCTAACCCTACACCCATGAGAACTGCAGGAACAACTACAAAGACAGTCTTGGTAAGTAGAATAAAGGAAATAACCAAGATCAGAGCAGAATTAAATGACAAAGAGACTAATAGCACAATGCTAAGGATCGATAAATCTGAAGCTGGTTCTTTGAAAAGATAAAATTGACAAGTCATAGACCAGACTCAGGAAAAGAGAGAGAGAGAGAGAGAGAATATCCAAATAAACACCATCAGAAATGAAAGAGGAGAGATTACAAGTGATATCATAGAAATACAAAAGATTATAAGTAAATACTACAAAGAACTATATGCCAAGAAATTTGAAAACCTAGGTGAACTGGAGAAAGTTCTAGAAAAAGATAATCTTCTAAAACTCAATAAAGAAGAAGCAAAAAGCATGAACAGACCAATAATAGCTGATGAAACTGAAGCAGTAATCAAAGAACTCATGGCACACAAAGGCCCTGAAGTGGGCACTTTCATGAAAGAAATTAGAAAGCATTTAAGGAAGGGCAAACCCCTATCCTTCACAGAGTATTCCAAAAATTCCAAGAAGACAGAAGACTCCCAAACTCTTTTCATGAAGCCAGCATCTCCTCATCCCAAAACCAGGCAAAGACATAACAGAGAAATAAAACTTTAGGCCCAAACCACTGATGAATGATAGTATACATAGAAAATCCTATAGATTCCACAAAAAATTGGTTGACCTAATAAATGAATTTGGCAAAGAAGCAAGATACAAAATCAATATTCATAAATCAAAGGCATAAAATATAAAATATCAGAAACATAAATCAGGAAAAAAATCCATTTCATATAGCAACATGAAAAATAAAGTACCTAAGAATAAACCTAACCAAGGAGGTGAAAGATCTGTACTCAGGACACTACAAAACAGTGAGGAAAGAAATTAAGGAGCACACAAATAAATGAAAGCATCTACCATGTTCATGTTTTGGAAGAATTAACATCATCAAAATGTCCACAGTACCCACAACAATTTATATATTAAATGCAACCCTTATTAAAATACCAATGATATATTTCACAGCTATAAAACAAACACCTCAAAAAATTATACGAAACAATAAATGACCTGAAAAGTCATAGCAATTTTGAGAAAGAAGAACAAAGTAGGAGGGATTAAAATACCTGATATCAAATTGTGTTACAAGTCCACTGTAATCTATACAGCCTGGTACTGGTATAAGAACAGATACAGAGGCCAGTGGAACAGAAGTGAGCCAGACATAAACCCAAGCTTCCATTGTCAAGTAATATTTGACAAAGGGTGCAGGACATAAAATGGAATACAAATAGCCTCTTCAATAAATGGTGTTGAAAGACATAGAATAGCTGAATGGATAAGAAGTCATGATTCACACATATATTGCCTACAAGAGACCCACCTCAAAACAAAAGACCTACACAGAGTGAAAGTAAAGAGGTGGACCTACACAGACTGAAAGTAAAGGGCTGGAAATAAACATTCCAGGCAAATGGATAGGGAAGAAAAGCTGGGGTAGCAATATTCATACTAGACAAAATAGGCATAAAAAGTCCATAAAAAGAGACCCACAAGGTCACTTCATAATACTCAAGGAAAGAACCCATCAAGGAGACATAAACATTGTAAATATACATGCACCCAACATAGGAGCACCCAAAACATAAAAAAAAACCTCTTGGAGGACTTCAAGAAAGTTTTTGACAGCAACATAATTATAGTAGGGGATTTCAATATCTCGCTGTCATAAATGGAGAGATCTTCCCAACAAAATTTCAACAAATATATCACGGCAATAAACAATGTGCTAGGTCAAATGGACTTAACTGATATACATAGAGCCTTTCATCCCAAAGAAGCAAAATACACATTCTTTTTTAACACACATGGAACATTTTCAAAGAGAGCCCACATGATAGGACACAAAAAAGCCTCAACATCATTCAAGAAAACTGAAATCGTATCAAGAATTTATCTGACCACAAGGGACTGAAACTGTCAACTAACCTCAAAGAAAAAAATACAAAAAACACTCAAAATCATGGAACTTGAATAGCATGTTATTAGATGACAAATGGATCAAGAATGAGATCAAGGAAGAAATCAAAAAGTTTCTGAAAACAAGTGAAAATGAACCCACAACAATCCAGAACTTATGGGACACAGCAAAGGCAGTCCTGATAAGAAAGTTCATAGTGATGCAAGCCTACTGAAAAAAGATAGAAACATTTCAAATAAACAACCTAACCCTACATCTACAAAAACATGAAGAACAATAACAAAGACAGCTGAGAGAAAGTAGAAGAAAGGAAATAACCAAGATCAGAGCAGAATTAAATGATATACTGACTGACCACAATTCTAAGGATCAACAGGTCCTGGAGCAAGTTTTTGGAAAGATAAACAAAATCAGCAAGACTTTCAGCAGGCTCATCAAGAAAAAAAAGAGACAAAACCCAAATAACCACAATCAGAAAGAAGTGAAAGAGGAGAAATTACAACCGAGACCACAGAAATACAAAGGAATGCAACAAATTACTATAAAGAACTATATGCCAAGAAATTTGAAACCCCAGGTGAAATGGACAAATTTCTAAAAAAATACAATCTTCCAAAACTGACTGAAGGAGAAGCAGAAAGCCTGAAAAAGCCAATAACAACTGATGAAATTGAAACAGTAATCAAAAAGCTCCCAATACACAAAAGCCCTGGACTGGTCAGTTTCACAGGAGAACTCTACAAAGCATTTAAGGAAGAGCTAACACCTATTCTTCACAGACTGTTCAAAAAAATCCAAGAAGAAGGAAAACTTCCAAACTCTTTTATAAACCCAGCATCATCCGAATCCCAAAACCAGATAAAGACATGACAAAGAAAGAAAACTTCAGGCCAATATCACTGATGAACATAGACACTAAAATCCTCAACAAGATATTGGCAAACCACATTCAAGAATACCTTAGAAAGATCATACCCTATGATCAAGTGGAAATCATCCCAGGGATGCAAGGATGGTACAATATTCGCAAATCAATAAACTTAATACATCACATAAAAATGAAAGACAAAAACATATGATTATATCAATAGATGTGGAAAAAGCATTTAAGAAGGTACATTATCCATTTATAATCGAAACGCTCAGCAAAGTGGGACTAGAGGGAGTATATCTCAACCTAATAAAGGCAATATACAAGATACCTACTGCCAACATCATACTCAATGAACAAAAACTAAAACTTTTCCACTAAGATCAGGAACAAGACAAGGTTGTCCACTTTCACCACTTCAGTTCAAATTATTACTGGAAATCCTATCCACCACAAACAGACAAGAAACAAATAAAAGACATCCAAACTGAAAAAGAGGGGGAAAAACTGTCATTTACAGGTGACATGGTAGTGTACATAGAAAATCCTATAGACTCCACAAAAAAAACTACTCAACTAAATAAATATATTTGGCAAAACAGTGGGATACAATGTCAACATTCAGAAATCAAAGGTATTTTTGTATATCAACAATGAAATAGCAGATACAGGAGTCAGGAAGAAAATTCCATTTGATATAGCAACAAGAAAAATAAAATAAACAAAATAACTAGGAATCAACCTAACCAAGGAGGTAAAAGACCTGTACTCAGAAAACTACACAACACTGAAGAAAGAACTTGAAGATGACACAAGCAAATGGAAACATATACCATGTTCATGAATCAGAAGAATTAACATGATCAAAATGTCCATACTACCCAAAGCAATTTATAGATTCAATGCAGTCCCTATCAAAATACCAATGACATATTTCACAGATATAGACCAAACACTTCAAAAATTTATGTGGAACCATAAATGACCCCAAATAGCTGCAGCAATTTTGAGAAAGAAGAATGGGGTATGAGGGATCACAATACTTGATATCAAACTGTACTAAAAGGCCACTGTAATCAAAACAGCCTGGCATTGGCATAAGAACAAACACATGGACTAATGTAACAGAATAGAGAGTCCAGAAATAAACCCAAGTCTCTGTGGTCAATTCATATTTTACAAATGGGGCAGAAGCATAAAACAGAGTACAAATGACATCTTCAAAAATTGCTGTTGGGAGACCTGGACAGCTACATGCAAAAAAAAAAAAAAGGAAACTTGGTCACCAACTTACACCATACACAAAAATAATTTCAAGGTGAATAAAAGCCTTAAATATAAGCCCTGACATCATAAATGTCCTTCAGGGGAACACAGTCAGGAAAATCTCAGATACTCCATGCAGCAATATTTTCACTGATATTTACCCTAGAGCAAGGATGTGAAGGAAAGAATAAACAAATGGGACTTTATCTAAATAAAAAGCTTCTGCAAAGCTAAAGAAATTGTTATTAAAATGAAAAGAGAACCAACTGTATGGGAAAACATATTTACCAATGATATCTTGGACAAGGGTTTGAGCTCCAAAATATAAAAAGAACTCATATGATTCCAATTCAGGAAGGCTAACAATCCAATTTTAAAAAGTGTGTGAAGGACTTGAACTGATACTTCTCCAAGGAGGACCTACAGAGAGTCCAGAGACCTATGAAAATATCCTCAGTATTGCTACCCATCAGAGAGATGCAAATTAAGACCACAATGAGATACCACTCCACACCGTTGGGAATGGCCATCATAAACAAAGCAACAAATAACAAGTGTTGTAGAAGATGTGGAGAAAAGGGAACCCTAGTGCACTGTTGGTGGGATTGTAGACTGGTGCAACCACATTGGAAAACAGTGTGGAATTTCCTCAGAAAACTAAAAATGGAACTGCTTTTGGACCTGGCAATTCCACTGCTGAGATTATGCACTAAAAGCCCTGAAACACCAATACAAAAGAACCTATGTACCCCAATGTTCATAGCAGCACAATTTACAATAGCCAAGTGCTGGAAGCAACTTAAGTGCCCATTAGTAAATGAATGGACAAAAAAACTATAGTACATTTAAACAGTGGAATACTACACAGCAGATAGAAGAAAGGATCTCCTAGCCTTTGCTAGAGCATGGATGGAACTGGAAAGCATTATGTTAAGTGAAATAAGCCAGGTGGTGAAGGACAAATACCATATAATCTCACTTTTAATTGGAACCAAATCAACAAAACAAAGAAGCAAAATGTAGCCAGAGACATTGAAATTAAGGACAAATGAACAGCCCTGGCTGGTGTGCCTTAGTGGATTGAGCACTGGCCTGCGAACCAAAGGATTGCAGGTTTGATTCCCAGTCAGGGCACATGCCTGGGTTGTGGGCCAGGTCCCCAGTAGGGGGTGTGTGAGAGGCAACCACACGTTGATGTACCTCTCCTTCTCTCCCTCTCTTCCCCTCTTTCTAAAAATAGATAAATAAAATCTTTTAAAAAAAGAACAAATGGACAGTAACCAGAGGGGAATGGACAGTAGCCAGAGGGGAGATGGGAGAGAATAATGGGGGCAAAGGGTGAAGGGTTTCAGGAACACATATAAAGGACACGTGGACAAAACCAAGGGGGGAGTGGAATCAGGGGAGGGAGGTTGGGATGGCTGGGATCAGGGGGAGCTGTAGGGGGAAAAGGCAGAAAATTGTACTTAAACAACAATAAAATATAAAATAAATAAATGAAATAAATTTAAAAAATTAAAATGAAAGGATTTGGGTTTTCAGCCACATGAGTTTCAATTTTTGCATTATCACTGTGTTTTTTATGGATGTCATTTAACTTTTTTATTGTTGTTAAATTACAGTTGTCCCAATGTTTCCCCTGTTGTTCTCATCTGCCCTGGCCCCCATTCTGCCCCTACCATGTTATCTGTTACCATGGGTCCTTTATACAAGTTCCTTGACTAGACCCTTTCTTTTCTTCCCCCCATTATCTCTCTGACTTCTCTCCTCTGGTCACTGTCAATTTGTCCTTATTTCCATGTCACTATTTCTATTTGGCTCATGTGTTTGTTTTGTTCATTAGGTTCCACTTATAGGTGAGATAATATGGTATTTGTCTTTCACTTCATGGCCTATTTCACTTAGCATAATACTCTCCAGTTACACCCCTGTTATCACAAAGAGTAGGAGGAGTTCCTTCATTCTTTCTAATACATAGTATTACATTCTGTAAATGTACCACAGTTTTCTGATCCACTCATTTGCTGATGGGCAGTTAAGCTGTTTACAGCACTTGGCTATTGTAAATAATGCTGCTATGAACATTAGGGTGCAGAGGTTTACTTGAATTGGTGTTTCAGCATTCCAGCAATGGAATCACTAGGTCAAAAGGCAGTTCCATTTTTAGTTTTTTTAGGAAATTCCATACTGTTTTCCACAGTGGCTGCACCAGATGGCATTTCCACAAACAGTGCACTAGGATTCCCTTTTCTCCACATCCTTCCCAGCTCTTGTTTGTTAATTTGTTAATGATGGCCATTCAGACATGTGTAAGGTGGTATCTCCTTGTGGTTTTAATTTGCATCTCTCTGATGGCCAGTGATGTTGATTCTTTCCTCTATATTTCTTGCTCTAGGAGATATATCAGTGAAGATATTGCTGCATAGGATAACTGACATTTTTCTACCTATGTCAGAGTAAAATTAAAGCAGTAATCAAAAAACTTGTGTCACACAGAATCCCTGAACCAGACAGCTTCACGGGCGAATTTCACCAAACATTTATGAAAAGCTTATTTCTATCCTGCTCAAACTATTCCAAAAAATTCAAGAAGAGGGAAGCTCCCAACCTCTTTTCATGAGGCCGCTATTGTCCTAATTCCAAAAGCAGGTAAAGACTCAAATAAAAAAGAAAACTACAGACTAATATCTCTGATGAATGTAGACACTAAAAACCTCAACAAAATATTGTCAAACAAGATCCAGCAATACATTAAACAGATCATACACCACAATCAAGTTGGATTCACCCCAGGGATGCAAGGATGGTACAGTATTCACAAATCAATAAACGCAATGCATCACATAAAAAATGAAAGACAAAAATAGCATGGGAATATCAAAAAGCTGTTATTTAAACATTATACATGTCACTTTCTTCATTTGTCAAGTGGAAAGTATAATGCCTTTGTCGCAAATTGTCATAAGAAATAAGGTACAGGCAGTATCTCTCGCCTTACTTCAATTACGAAGTATAAAGATTAATAATAATTTCAAAAGAAAATGTTCAAGATTGCCATAAAAATTTCAGACTTATTTTCAGAAATATTTTCTCATTGTCTCCTATATGCAGGGAGGATGATTGAGGGCCAGATGGTGTTAGGGAGCAGATACATGCACTTACATGGTCAGTGAAGCCTTGGAGGTGAGTTTTGAGCAATGGACTAGATTTTGTGGGAGAGGAAATTGGTATGTAAAAATATTTGCATAACGGTGTGTAATGGTCAAAGGCACACAAGCAAGAATGAGGAAGCATATTTAGAAGAAGGAAATAAGCCTGCCCCAAATACAATAAAGAAAAAAATGAACTTATTTATAGATATTTCAAAAACTTAAATATATTTTGAGACAAAAACATGAATCAATGGGATGTTAGAAAATTAAATTGTGCTTAAAAGAAAGATATTATTACAAAAATCTTATGACTGAAACAGTCAGAGTAATTTCTAACCACGATAAGGCCTTGTGAAGACTAAGAGATTTGCAAATAAAGAAATAAGAATGAAGTAGAAAACAAAGCCATGAAATTTTTAAATAAGCATGTTAGGTGATAACATAGTTTTCATGGAAATGTACATGATTCTTTATTAGTCTAATATTTTTTAAAAGATAACTTTGAGGCCAAGGAAAAATTGTGTACCTAATGTATTTAACCTTTCCAGAAAACTTTGATAATTTTCCCATCAAGAGTTGTTTTGATTTGCCCTGGTTGGTGTGGCTCAGTGGATTGAGCACCAGCCTGTGAACCAGAGTCATTGGTTGGATTCCCACTCAGGGCACATGCCTGGGTTGCAGGCCAGGTTCCCAGTGGAGGGCATGTGAAGGTCAACCACACACCAATATTTCTCTTCCTCTCTTTCTCCCTTCTTTCTCCTCTAAAACTAAATAATAAAATTCTTTTTTAAAAAGTCTTGCTTTGGTTTTTGCTTTTGGGTTTTTTATTACATGCAATTGACATGATAAATCAAATGATCCAATGGATTGGCTATCTATTGCTGTGTAACACATTAGCCCCAAATTTAGCAGCTTAAAACAATAAACATTGATTAACTCACAGTTTATGTGTGTCAGGACTCAGATATGGCTTACATGGGTGTGTCTAGTCAGTAGCTTAAACATTCAGCTGGGCTGAAGGGTTTGCCTCCAAGCCACTCATATGGCTGTTGATAGACCTCAATAAATGCATTTCCAAGCTCACTTACATGGATTGCCTCACAATGTGGGAACTAGTCATCCATGTAAAGCAATTAAGAAGCACTGGAAAAGACAACACACCCAAGACAGAAGCCACAGTCTCTTTGAAACCTAATCTCAGAGGTGACATGCCATTACTTTTCCTATTGTTTCTACATTAGAAATGAGTCACAAGGTCCAAACATACTAGAAATAAAAGGATTGCAAAGATGTAAATATCAGGCAATGGGATCACTGGGGCCATCTTAGGCTGATTGCTTGTTACACCCCAATTCCCAAACCTCTTCCTCTAAAACCTTGTTCCAAATGGGAGGGGCCCATGTTGCAGTTCTGGGTGAGGAGACACAAGCCTAGTTTTCCCTGTGTCTCTGGGGAGGTGGTGGCCTTGCTAATCCAGTCTGTGATTCTTCCTCAATGATTCTGATGTGGACATGACAGCTGAAAATGCAGCAGCCATCTGGCAACCAGAAGGAAAAAGGCCAGGAAATTAAATCACCACTGGCCTTGATGTCACTAAGCTGCTGAACAAACACCAGCCACCACTTACCTCTGAACTGTTTGCTTTGTGAGAAAAGCCCCTATTTATTTGAGTGACTCCATTTAGGTTTTCTGTAACTTAAAGTATAAAAGCACCCAAGATTTAAATATCAGGATACTGTCCTATAGCAGGAAATAAGCCATAGGTATAAATATGACTTTGGAGAGAAGTGAACAACCTGGGATGTGACTTATACAAGCAGAAATTTTAAGTTCTAATTGTTAATTGTAATAGTCATTTCATAATGGAGTTTTTTTGTCTTTTTCTTGGTAAGCTTGTAAGGTTAAAAAAAACCTCCCTTCACCTCTACAGTAACATTCAGTCAATCCTTCTGTCAGAAAAATTGATTCCACCAAACCTTCAAATATTGATGAACAGAAAAGAAATGAACAAAACGCTGATTTAGCTGCAGTGACAGGCTAAAAAGAGTTCTGGTTCTCTGCTGTCTCCTATCCTGAGGTAAAATCCATATTGGATCTTGGATGGCTCATGACTTCCAATGATGAAGGGACAGGAATAGGTACTGTTTCATCAGTTCTGCCCTAAGCTTTTTTTAAGTATATTTTATTCATTATGCTATTACCGTTGCCCCATTTTTTCCTCCCCTTTATCCCCCTCCACCCTGCACCAACCTCTCTCTAGCATTCTCCCCCTTTGGTTCATGTCCATGGGTCATACATATAAGTTCTTTGGCTCCTCCTATATTGTATATTTTGTATACTATTCTTAACCTCCCCCTATTTTCTGCATACCTGTTATGCTTCTTATACCCTGTACCTTTTCCCATATTTTCTTCCTCTTCCCTCCCCAGTGATAACCACCATGTGATCATTTCTGTAATTCTGTTCCTGTTCTAGTTGTTTTTGCTTTTATTTTAATTTTTGTTTTTAGGTTAGATTATAAATAGTTGTGAGTTTGTTGCCACTTTACTGCTCATAGTTTTGATCATCTTCTTTGTCTTAGATAAGTCTCTTTAATGTCTCATATAAAAAGAGCTTGGTGATGATGAGCTACTTTAACTTGACCTTATCTGGGAAGCACTTTATCCACCCTTCCATTCTAAATGATAGCTTTGTTGGACACAGTAATCTTGGATGTAAGTCCTTGCCTTTCACAACTTGGAATATTTCTTTCCAGCCCCTTCTTGCCTATAAAGTTTCTTTTGAGAAATCAGCTGATAATCTTATGGGAACTCCTTTGTAGGTAACTCTCTCTTTTCCTCTTGCTGCTTTTAAGATTCTCTCCTTGTCTTTAATCTTGGGTAATTTAATTGTGATGTGACTTCATGTGTTCCTCCTTGGGCCCAAATTCTTTGGACTCTCTGAGGTTCCTGGACTTGCATGTCTATTTCCGTTGCCAGATTGGGGAGATTTTCTTCATTATTTTTTCAAATAAGTGTTCAAGTTCTTATTCTTCCTCTTCTCCTTCTGGTACCCCTATGATTCAAATATTGGAACATTTAAAGTTGTCCCAGAGGTTCCTAAGCCTTTCCTCATTTTTTTGATTCTTCCTTCTTCATTCTGTTCTGGTTGAATGTTTATTTCTTCCTCCTGTTCCAAATCATTGATCTGAGTGTCGGTTTCCTCCTCTTGACATTGGTTCCCAGTATATTTTTCTTTATTTTGCTCTGTACAGCCTTCACTCCTTCTTTCACTTTGCATCCATGTTCAACCACTTCTGTGAGCATCCTGACTACCAGTGTTTTGAATTCTGTATCTGATAGGTTGACTATCTCCTCACCACTTTGTTTTTTATCTGGACTTTTGATCTGTTTTTTCATTTGGGCCATATTTTTTGTCTTGGCACACCTGTTATATTGTAAGGGATGGAGTGTTAGGTATTCACCAGGGCAGGGCAACCCATTTCTATGCACCATGGTTCGGCATGTGGGGAGGGGTCAGAGAGGGAACAATGCTGCTTGCTCCATTCTTGCCCCACTTTCTGTCACTTTTCTTCATATCCATAAGCAAATTGGGCCCTTCTTATGCTGATTCTCTGGTGGGTGGGTTTGTGTACATTCTAGGACCCCATGGACTCTCTAATGGACTCTCCTGTGAAGCTGGGAGTTTCTACCACCACCACAACCCCCATGCATTTTTACAGCCAGAGGTTTTGATGCTTTACTTCCACATGCTGGAAACCTGGGCTGCTCAAACTGTCTTGCTCCCCAGTTGTTCCACCTGGTTTATCTACATGTGAATGTGATGCCACCCAGTCCGCCAGCTGCCACCTTGCCACCTGTCTTCTCTCCCCAGTTGCCCAACTCTGACCCTCCTAACAGGCTGAATGAATGTTTCTTCTTTAACCCTTTGGTTGTCAAACTTCCATACAATTCAATTTTCTGGCAGTTCTGGGGTTTTGTTTTGTTTTTAAATTGGTTGTTATCCTTCTTTTGGTTGTGTGAGGAAGGAAAGTGTATCTACTTGTGCCTCTGTCTTGGCTAGAAGTCTTGCCCTAAGCTTTAAGGAGATCTGTCAGCTTCTGATTCTGCACTCCTAGAATTTAGCCATGAGGAAAAGCTGTAGAAGTCCTAGCTGAGGAGGGTTTGGAGAAGCTTTGGGAACAAAAGACCAACTGTGTGCCCATAGAATGCCAGGCAGGACCAGTGGAGAAACCACATGGCTAAACCACCAGGGACCACAGAATCATTGGAAATAGGGAAGCATTGTTATAAGCTAATGTTATAAGCTATTAGGTTTCATGGAAGGGGTGGAAGGAGTTGTTTTGTTTTGCTTTGTTTTGTTTTTTAATTAGCAATAGTTAGACAAGTACGACTACTAAGGAGTAGGGATCACAGTGTGCAGGGGCTACATAGAAAGGGGCAGAAAAGAAACAAGGTTAAAAGAACAAAGAAAAGAAGCAAACTATGTACAAATTGAATTATAATATTAAAGAGTCCACAAATTCCACTAAAGAAAAACACTGAAATTAACAAATTTCAAAATAATTGAAATACAATGCAAAACAAAAGTTAAGAATTAAAATTTAAATGAGAACATTCTTCAATAAAAGCAACAATCTGTCATTCTATGTACATACCATGCTGGATATCCTTACTCTAGGATAAAATTAGTAATTTTTTCATGTTTAAACCCAGTTTATGAAAACAGCCAAGAAGAGGTGGAGGATGGGCTATCTCCTGTGTGTGGGGAACAGATTTCTGTGATTGTGTTTTCCTGAATTGTATAAGTATTAAAATCATTGACTTTCTCAATGATTCTCAGTAAGCTCAACTCAACTTTCACTCATGCACAGTGAATATACATAATAAAAATGCTTCCTTGGTTCATTCTGTTATAGCTTCATGATTTTAATGTAAATAAAATATCTTATTGGTGGGAAGTGTTTTTATTTTAAATTATGTCATACCAGGAAACTACTTTAAGCCCAATTAAATTTTACTGCCTTGTCCAATATCTCAGCCACTAACTGTGTATGGTTATTTAAATTCATGTTAATAAAATTCATTAAAATTAAAAATTGAGTTCTTCAGTCACAATAGCCATATTTAAAATGCTTTATTTATGACAAGTGGCCACAATGTTGGGCAGCATAGAGAAAAGACATTTCCATCCTCGCCAAAATTTTACTGGGATGCCCTGGTAAAGAAATGCTGTTCTCCAAAAGCGTTGTTTTGTTTTTATTATTGGTTAAGACGTTGTTCTGTTAAATTCTACTTAAAAATGTTCAGATAAGTCAACAATCTCTTGAGGACTTTAAAACATCTTGAATTTCACAATGGAACATTCAGATTTCTAGTATACAACCCAAAATTACCTGATATCCAAAACCCAGGAAAATCTGACAAATTCCCATGGCACAAGAAAATCAACAAATGCCCAGACATGGAATTATCAAGTGTCAAAGCAGCTATTATAATCATCTTTATGAGGGGAAAGTGAACAATCTTGAAGTGAATAAGAAAAATGGAAAACCTCAGAGGGAAATTGAAATAACAAAAATGGAAAATTCTAAAATTAAAAATAAAATATTGAAATGAAAAAATCACTGGATAGGTTCAATTGCAGAACAGAAATGATGACAAATCAGTAAACTTGAAATTATAATTGATTACTAGAAATAAAACATAGGGGGAAAAGCTAGAAAAAAATAGCAGTGCAGGCTCTGGGAAATGCCTCGCACATGTTGTTTCCACATTGATGAAAATCACATTCATTCAGAAACCAGCATGCAAATACGTGAAGCAGCTACATTCATAACCATTCAAACCAAAAATGACACACATGTGCCTCATCTGGGAGTAGAAGCAAAAGCTGGTTTATTCTTACAATGGGCTCCCAAGTGATGGAAAGGGGTCCTCTACATACTGAGCCACCTATAATGTGTATCTCTAATGTATTCAGTGTGGGTGAAATAAAAGGCCAGGTTGTGTGATTCCATTTACATGACATTCTGGAAGACACAAAATTATGAAAATGAAAAATAGACCAGTGGTGCCAGAGACTTGGGATAGAAGAAGTGGTTTCCTAAAAGTGATACAAGAGAATAAGGGGAAGAAAATATTTCTGCATCTTGACACAACTGTGCATTTGTCAAAACTAACTTAATGTGTGGCATGATTTGTTAGGTGAGTGTGGAGTATTGCTACCTTTGAAATGAGAATGAAGCCAGCACCTACCATTCAGAGCTCAGGGAGACAACAAGCTTATCATGAGAAATGAGATGGGCAGTGCCACCATCACCTCACAGGGAGCAGAAATCCTCTGGGGATGAAAGAGAAACAGAGGGGCTTTTACACAGAAGGAGAGGAAGTAGTAACCTCACACATGTGGTCTGACACCTCTTAGGCATACTATCCACTGAGCAGTGTCCAGGCACTTGCTCCTCTCCCTGGGTAACTTCCAGCCACCACCCATTATCACCAAAATGTTGTATGCTTCCATCATTTTTCTGACTACAAATTGCAAAGCAATGTGTTGAAAATAAATTCCTTCTCTCCAGAAAAAGTGAAGTGTTTTTTTGTAATTTTCAAGATGTGGACCTAGTGTCCAAACAGCTACAAAAGAAGCCACCAAGAATGTGGCCTCAGTAGCTGTACAGCAACCTTAAGTGGAGCAATGAGGACATAGTTATGGGGTTCAACAAATCCCAGGACAGTGGTGTTTTCATTGTACATGGAAGAGGGGAATGAATGGTTCATGTATGGATCAACGAGCAAAGTAAATATTTCTATTGTTTGAGTCACTTTGTCTTGGAATATTTTCTGATATAGAGGCAGTAGATAGAACCAGCTTCTTAGGTCCTCTCTCCCTAATTTCCAGATACTTAGTGCCCTCATGCTCTTCAAACATTTTCCAAATGCCTCTCACACCACATTTGCCTTTCCCACATACCCCATATAAACATTATTCTTTGCATTACTCAAAAGCTTTGTAACACATGAGAAAAAGAGAGACTTGTCACCTCTAAGTTACCATCTACCCTTCCTTACATCTTATTCATCTCATCCACAAACTAGGAAGCACAGGCTGACAGTATCACCTTCAGCATTTGTAAAGCTAATGACTTCTGATCTCAACCACCCACAGCCAACAACAAGCTACTGCTGCAAAACTCCCCAGGGTTGGGGTAAGGCACCATTTTTTCCCTTTAATTTGTAAAGTGAAGAGTTCAGGATACTTAATGAAATACCCATTCCAGTGTTAAAGAAACAAAATAGTTTTTGCAGGAGAATGAAATGCTTAATTCAGAGGTTTAGCAATCATGCTAAAAATTAAGTCTGCTTTCAGGACAAACACATTTTGTGGAGAAAGAAGATGAGAACACAGGGTCACTTTATAAGTAAATTATTGGTCTTTACAATGTTGATATGACTGTCTGAAAGAGGGATATACAGCCAAGGAGGCAATTTGTCATCCAGTAAATAAAAATAAGCGATTTCAGCCCTGGCTGACGTAGCTCATTGGATTGATCACGGGCCTGCGAACCAGACGATCGGGGTTCGATTCCCAGTCAGGGCACATGCCTGGGTTGCAAGCCGGTTCCTTGCAGGCTAACTACCAGCAGGGGACGCACAAAAGGCAACCATACATTGATGTTTCTCTCCCTCTCTCCTTCCCTTCTAAAGATAAATAAATAAAAAAAATCTTTTTTTAAAAAATAAGCAATTGACAGAACTCAACCCTCCGGCTTGTTCTTTGAGGTTTATTTTCCTTTATTTTTACTGAATTCAGTCAAATTGTTTATATATGTCAACACAATCTGAGAATTTGTCTGCACAAGACCAAAATTCATCATGAATCACTAATTCAGAGAGAAAAAGAGAGCAGAAAACTAGATCTGAGCATAGCATAGTCAGCCCCACTGGGTCACTTGTAGGCTGAGGCAGACTGCACAAAGGCAACACAGAAAATGTCCTGGTGGAGAAATACAAAAGTGACCTCCAAGTCCTTTTTCTTTCAAATATGTTCTAACATAATTTTCACAAGATCTGAATGATAATACTGAAAAATTCCAGTATGTGAAACTTTAAGTTGAACATGTTCTAACTTTGAAACAGAATTTATAACAGAATCAAAAGCAAAAAGAATCAATCCCAAAAAGTTTGGGATTCCATAGGTGACTGTCTTATTATAATTTTCCATAATGATAAATTACCTGTAAGCTATGTGGCCTAAATCTCTATAGTCATGTGGGATGGGGACACTTGAGAGTCTCCTCAAATAAAGTATAACTTACCTCTAAAGGAAGTAGGTAACTCTCCTGGAATCCAGCACAAGATGAGAAACAGAAATCCTGACAGTACAGGACTAGAAAAAGCCACAATTTCCTGGGCAAATTTTCTCAACTATAAAATAAAAATGATAATATTTCCAGTGCTGAATTTACAGTGATACAAGAAAAAATCATTTTAAGTTTGTTGAAGAAAGATATTTTAATATTTAATGATTTTTAAAAATCACTGTGAAATACACTACACATTATAGTTGTTTATGTTTTAAAATAAGTACATGATGAAAACCTTGGGAATTTCAGTATATCAGGCTATTTGTATGTCTGCATGTGTGTGTGTAGCTTATAAAAGTTCTGGTTTTCTTAACTTGCAAAAACAGTGGCACCTAAAAACTGTCCAAATTGTTTAGGTATATGAACCGTTACCAGAAGTCAAAGAAAACAGCATTTTCTAAGGAGAGAAGGTAACAATAGCTCCTTGGCTTGGCCTTGGACTTACTCTCTGACTTCACTTCTAAAGAGAAAGAAGAAAACTTTAATGCCATCATGCATTGTAGAAACCATGGTGTACATGCAGTGCTCATCTCAAGAATCAGGGGAATACATGAATACCTGTCACTTCTCAGAAGGTTCCTCAAGGGCTTTCCAGAGTTTAGAAAGAAATGCACTATTGGTTATAGAGAATCAGCTTCAGCTGTTTCTCTAAAGAGTTATTGAAGAATGAAGGTTTACCATGTCATCCACATGGAAAAACCCAGAGTTTTCCAGCAATTGAGCACACTTCATCTTCTAAATATTTAAGGTTCTAGAACTAGAGCGACTATGATCATTACAAATACTGAAAAATTCTATACAAGATTAAAGTCAGTGAAGCTAGGGCAGTGCTTAAGAGAATTAGAGGCAAATGGGACTGGGGAGAGAGAGAGAGAGAGGGAGAGGGAAGAAGAGCAAGGGAGGTGGAGGAGAGAGAGACAGGGAGACAAAGTTGGAGAGAGAGGGTGAGGAGGGAGAAAAAGAGGGAGGGAGATGAACAGAGAAAGGGAGAGTGAGAGGGAGGAGGAGGAGGGAGGAAGAGGTAGAAAGAGGGTGGGCACTATACTATAGAAGTGATGTTAAATTAGAATGTTTCTGACTTAAAATTCCTCCTCTCCTTCATATAAAGACAATATCACAGACTTAATTGGGATTCTGAAAGCGCATTGAAGATGTAATCACTTTTTGAGATGTTAGTGTTAGCATCCACCACCAACAAAAACCTACCTGAGTGGAGGAGCTTTTACTGGCATACCTGAAACCTACCATTTCCATGTACTTGATCTTTCAACCTTCTTGGATATTCATATGATAAGCAACTGCTTGAATAATGCTGTTTTGTTATAACATTGATGAGAAAAATTCAATTCCCAGATGAGACAATTGTGTATGTATGGAGTGGGTACATTTTCCCATGTCCGTGGGTTTTCTCCTAGGACTCCAGTTCTATCCCATGTTCCAAAGAAGTGCATGTAAAGTGAATGGTATGTATACACTGTCCTATCTGAGCCAGGGTGGGTGTGTGTGAGTGACCATGAACATTTTTGATACTGAGAAAAGTAATTCCCTAGCCAAAAACTAGGAATAGAATTAATATAATTCTAGTTTTTCCTAGAAATATAAAAAATATGAGAAGTCACCAACAATACTTACAGAGCCAGGTAATCAAATTGATTAATAAATTTGCAAGTACTTCATTTTTTAATATATTACAATGCTCCTATCCCCCCCTTTGTTCCCCTCTGCCTAAGACCCCCTGTCACCCACATCTACCCCCTTAGTTCATGTCTAATGGGTAGTACATATACGTTCTTTGGCTTCTACATTTTCTATACTATTCTTAACCTTCCGTGTCTATTCTGTACCTTCTATTTATGCTTCTTATTCCCTGTACCTTTACGCCCATTCTCCCCCCTCTTCCTGCCTGCTGATAACCCTCTAGAAATCACAAAATCTCCATTTCTTTGATTCTGTTCCTGTTCTAGTTGCTTACTTAGTTTGTGATTTTTTATTCAGTTGTTGATAGTTGTGAGTTTGTTGTCATTTTACTGCTCATATTTTTTAACATCTTCTTTTTCTTAGGTAAGTCCCTTAACATTTCATGTAATAAGGTCTTGGTGATGATAAACTCCTTCAACTTGACCTTATCTGGGAAGCACTTTATCTGCCCTTTCATTCTAAATACTAGCTTTGCTGGATAGAGTAATCTTGGATGTAGGGCCCTGCCTTTCATGACTTTGAATGCTTTTTTCCAGCCCCTTCTTGCCTGCAAGGTTTCTTTTAAGAAATCAGCTGATAGTCTTAAGGAAACTCCTTGGTAGGTAATTCTCTGCTTTGCTCTCACTGCTTTTAAGATTCTCTCATTATCCTTATTCTTAGGTAATGTAATTACAATGTGCCTTGGTTGTGCTTCCTTGGGTCCAACTTCTTTGAGATTTTCTGAGCGTCTTGGACTTCCGGGAAGTCTATTTCCCTTGTCAAATTAAGGAAGTTCTCCTTCATTATATTTTCAAATAAATTTTCAATTTCTCACTCTTTCTCTCCTTCTTCTGGCACTGCCATGATTTGGATGTTGGAACATTTAAAGTTGTCCTGGAGGTTCCTAAGCCTCTCCTCATTTTTTTGAATTCTTGTTTCTTCATTCTGTTCTGATTGAATATTTATTTCTTCCCTCTGGTCCAAATAATTTATCTGAGTCCTGGTTTTTGTCCCATCACTATTGTTTCCTTGTGTATTTTCTTCAATTCACTTTTCATAGCCTTCACTATTTCCTCTATTTTGCAACCATAGTCAACCATTTCTGTGAGCATCCTGATTACTAATGTTTTGAACTCTTCATCTGATAGGTCGCCAATCTCTTTATCACTTAGTTGTATTTTCTTCTGGAGCTTTGATCTGTTCTTTCATTTGGGCCAGTTTGTTTCTCTTGGTGCATCTGTTACATAGTAAGGGGTGGAGACTTAGGTATTCACTAGGGCAGGGCAACCCACGTTGCTGTATTGTGGTGCTGTATGTAGAGGAGGGGTCCAAAAGGAAACTATGCCACTTGCTGTACTCTCAGCCTGATTTCAGTAACTTCCTCTGCCAACCACAAGCAAATTGGGGCTTTCTGGTGCTGATTCATGGGTGGGTGGGTTTGTGTATGTTTCAGGGTCCTGTGGGTCTCTCCAGTAAATTCTCCTGTGAGGCGAGAAGTTCTTCCAACGCTGCAATCCCCAGAGGTTTTCTCAGTCAGAAGTTTTGAGGCTTTATTTTCCCTCATTGGGATCCTGGGTTGTGTGGTCTGTCTCAGTTTCAAGTTGTTCCTCCAAGTTTATCTACGTGCAAATGTGGGACCACCTGCTAGGCTGGCCACCACCTCACCCACCTGATTTTCCAGCCACCACTTTGCCAGAAGTCCTCTCCACCCCAGCTGTTTGTTTCTGTTTCTTCTACCAGTCTGGATGAATGCTTCTCTAACTCCTTGGTTTCCAGACTTCCACACAGTTTGATTTTCTGGCAGTTCTTGTTGGTTTTTGTTTTTAAATTTGTTGTTGTCCTTCTTTTGGTTAAGTGAGGAGGCGCAGTGTATCTACCCACACCTCCATCTTGCAAGCACTTCCTTTTCCAAAGATCATTGCATAAATTCAATTTCTATGTCTCATGTTGTCACTTAATCTAAAATTTCTGGGTAGAGAATTTTGGAATCAAAATAGTTTAGGTATTTACCACAACTCTGCCACTTGACCTAGTTTGACCTTTGAATTTCTAAAGTTTAGTTTTTCATGCAAACTTCTGGGAAACCAGTCATTTATGGCCTCAACAATTTCACCATGGTTGTGGACTATTTAGTTACAAATTAAATAGAACTATTTAAAGAAAATCAGTACAAAGAGTTCCCGCAGCTCAGTGGAATATAAAACACTGTGATTCATTTCATAGACCTTCCCCAAGTTCTCAGCACTGCAAGATTCTACATGCTTAGAGGCATGCATTCCTAAGATGGCAAGCAGTCCAAAAGTAGTCATGGCTGGAGATATCATAGTTAGCAAACATAACTCCATTTTAATTTTAATTTCAAATAAACAATGGATACTTTCTTAGTATAAGTATATTCCATGCAATCATTGGAACTCACTTATACTATCAAGGGCTTTGATAGTATAATTACTTATACTAAATAATTTCTGTTGTTTACCTAACAATTAAATTTAACTGTGTATCTTGTGTTTTTATCTGCCAGCTGTCACACTGATACTTAAAATGTTTTATTATATATTCAATGTTCAAAACAAGCTAGGCATACCTCAAACAGTGATGTATTGTTGTTATTAGAAATATAAAAACTAATTTATAAAGAAAAACTGAGTAACTATATGGTAGTCTGAAGAATGATGAATAATAATAGTAACAGCTGCTATTTATTAAGCACTTAGTTTTAGGCATTATTTTCACAATGAGGCAAATATTTACCCCTATTTTATTAATAATGCTTCTTGATCAACTTTGACTCTAAAGGTAGCACCTGAAACATTGAATTTTTAATCCAATACTTAGGCAGTCACACACCCTTCTGTGCAGGTTTGCAAGCAAGGATGACAGCAAACTCCACTGTTGGTTTCCAGTGTCACCATCTTAGTTGTGTGAAACCAGCATCATCTTTTTTTTATGGAAACAGACTCTATTCTAGTTGGTTATGGCATCATGATGGTTAAATATACAGTGTCACTTCTTTGGAAATATATATACAAGTGGCTCTCACATATTTATAATCTCAGACAACTGCATAAATTTTTACAATTTTACCTGACTTTTCAAGGCCCTACACTCTAGTCCCAATAAATTAAGCAAACTACACTCACAATTTGAGCTCCTTTGGAATTCATGTGCTGTTTTGTTTTGACAGGGATAATTTGGACTCCTGGGAAACAAGAGAAAATTCTCTCCCCAGACCTCTTTATCTCTGACCACTAACCCAAGAAACTTCCACACCTGTAGTCATTCCCTCCTTAACCACAGAAAGGTCAAACCAGAGAGAAAGGGTGAGATAAGTGTCCTCTTTACCCTATGCAAAGGAGTCTGATGTTGAATTCCACACAGATAGTGCTGAGATGAGGAACAAGAGAGACAACACAACACAGCCTCATCTTTTAGATGCCACAACCCCAGCTCTTCTCTGGTTCTCCTCTACAGTCTAACATCAAAAGACAAATCACAAGCTAAGGAGCTGCCTCCTGCACCAAAAGAAAAACTTTCTTTTGGGTTTCTCAGGCCACTCACACAGACTTGGATAAATTTAGAACCTAGTTGTATCCTACAAGTTCTATACCATTTGAGAAGTAGCAGCTGGTGAAGGCATTCACATAGCACCAGTTAACAACACACTGTACACCAGCTCCATCTTGCCCTGACTATAATAATGGTGTCAGAGATCTTGGCCTCTTGCACAGAAAGCGACAAGTGTGGGATGAGGTCATGTCTTTTCAAAACATCAGAAGGCTTCTGACTGGTCAGCATACAGGTCAGCTTGTCTGGCCAGCATGACTTTCAGTGGGTGCACAATATCTAAATGGAGAAGGTGAAAATTATAGAGGAAAGGAGAAGCAAGCAACTGGCTAAAAAAGAAAAAGAAAGAGGTCAAATATTTTCTCTCTTTTTATAGCATTGACACCTTCCTACAGTCCAAAGCAAGAGACAGAACAGTGTAAAAAATTTGCCATTGCAGATGAGCAGGCTGCACTCACGGAAGTGCTGTCTTAATCCCTGCTACAGAAATTTTTGATAGCTAAGTGCCTTGGAAATTCATGAGGGGGACACTACCATGCAGTTTGTCAGTTTACTCTTTATTAGAACAAGCTTAATGGGATTTAGTGTTCAGCACGGTGAACCTTGAAAGACTCAAGTTCAGTTTCACCTGCAGAGCCCCATCTGTTCTTACTTTATGCTCAGAATTTCCATCTGCTCTCCTTTAGGCCTGTCTAATAGGGTATCCAGTCCACTACTATGGTTTTCCCAGATGCTGAAGTCATGGAAATTTTGTGACATTAAAAAAATAATAAAAACATTGGTCCTACAAGTTACTTGTGTAAATGAATTCCATTGTCCAATAGTGTTTCTTAAATGGTATTGCCCAGAATACCATTAATAGTGACTAAAGCATGCATGAAGACAGTTTACTTATTGCTAATCTACACATTGACTTTCCAGACTATAAGTAACAGAACAGGCTAAGACCAAAAGCCATGCCCTAGGCCCTTCTTCCTAGCTGGCCAGCTCAAATCTTTTCTAATTCCAAGCCTAAATTATAGATGTCACCTCAATTCTGGGCTGAAAGAGAGCAAGATGAACTCTCCTGTCATTTCATTTGTCCAACTTAACATGACCTAGATCTCAAAGGAGGTGAACTTTGGGTGAGGGTCAGCAAAGGGCAGCCCAGACTTGTGACAGCGTGGCACCAGGACCTCATCAGAAGGTACTGAACCATAATACCAGCATTTGAGATATCTTCATGTTGATGAGTCATTCTTCTCATTTCAGAGATTCCAAAAAGAAGTCCGCACTTGACAAGCAAAGACTTTCCATATAAAGTCTGAGTTGATTACTGGTGGGGACCAAGTGAGAGAGAAACAAAAGACGGAGCTAAATAAGGCTGTCATTAAGGACTGGAAGATTTGCAGAAAAACATTTAGTGTACCAAAAGGGATTTGAGGACTACTCAGAAAGGTCTCTGAATTAGGACTCTGGTTTATTCAACATTTATTTGAGATGATGATTCATTTAGTGTACTATCTTTTAGAGTCATTGGCAGCTTTAAACAGACCACAAAGTAATAGTTTTCTTAGGTACAGGCAACAAAGAGGTACAATTTGAAAAACTCTCAGAGAGTCTTCTCTCTACTAATATGCCAGCTGGATACTCTCTATCTGGGGTCAGCATGAGTGATAAGGTTGAAACATTTCAACCTTATTGTACACTCACTGTGCATTTAAACTCAAATGTTTGGGAAAATATAACACCCAACCTCTGAATCAAATCACTGAAACATTCTTTTGGAAGCAACACCCAGCCTTTCTTAGATTACAACGGCTTGTCTCAGTCAGCTGCTCCTTCCTGCTCATCTCCCAGGTGTGAGGATCAAGGTGACTGTCATATCTTCATGTTGGGAGATGGAGTCCCTTCTGATCTTGCGTTGATCTTCAGGAGTATGTGGGTAAGATCACTGATCTTCAAGGTTCTATGGCTCATCCCAGCTGGATGTTAATGGCTAGTCAACTTGAAGTGAGTCTAGGATTCTAGTGCTGCTCCCAGAAGCTTGGGCCCCTGTTTTTCTTGATAACTGGCCTCCTTCAGCCTTCAGTTCTTAAGAGCTCTGGTCTCACCTCAGCAGGACCCAGAGCTAGCCCAGGTAACCTCCACCTCCCCTTCAAGCTCATGAGAAGATGTGCTTTTCTCTGTCTCCTCTCATTGCACCTCTATTTACCATGGAAGCCCCCCCCTTTTGTCTCTCCTCTGTCAGCAGTAAAAACACCTTGGAACATTTTCTCTTCATAAGAAACAGTTTTCTGACATGAAGACACCAAGCTGGCCCTCAATATGTTATAGAAAAGGAGGAAAGAGCTGAGATAATTTCTTCTCAGGTTACAGATAGATTTGGAGTTTGGGAAACTATTCAAGCAGGCAGTGTAAGTAACAAAAAAATCCTAACATTCACAACTAAGAGCATAAAGTGTACCACTTTAGTGCCTTACTCACTTACTAAAAAGATAATTTTCTCTTATAACATGTCTGCCTAAAATTTTAGCCATGGCAGATTGTGTCTTTTTACTAGTTCTCTAAAAATAGATATTCTGGAGAACATGCTCCTTCAGTGGAAGGAGCGGTGAGATTAAAACACAGTGAAGAGAGGAAAATGACGACGGAGTAGGACGGAGTGACTCCAGTTCTCATACCCCTGGGAGAAAATCCTGGCAGATTTACTGAAGAACAGGGCAATCAATTCCCCAACCAACAATTCCCCAGCATTTATAAAAATAAGAGACCAGAGATAGTGATGAACCAGACAGCTACAGGTCCTTGGGGTCTCAGGGACTCCAGTAAGGACGGAGGCGGCCAGGCTGGCGGCAGCACTGTCGGCCCGTAAAGACCTCGGAGCCGCCGCTGCCACAGCGGTTGGAGCCCAGAGGCTTCTGCCTGCACCCAGCGACAGGGGGGTCTGCCACAGAAGACTCATCGGGACCCTGGCACCTGTGAGTAAAGACAAAAGTGGCAGCGGCAGGGCCAGCTGCCCTCGGCCGGCCCAAAACGCCTCGGAGCCACAGCTGCCACTGCCTTAGGGGTGTAGAGGCTTCCGTCTGTGGCCAGTGCCATGGAGGACTCATAGGGAGCCCAACACCCAGTGGACCATTGCGCTGGCTGCAGAGTCGTTGGAAGAGCTGGCTCCCTACCTCACCATCTAGGCAGGGCTGGGTAGCAGAGACCTGTCTGCCTAGGTGTGCAGGGAGGGTGGCAAGGACAGGAGGCCATGTTCAGTTACGATCTCTGTGGTCACCAGCCCACCAGCCTGCCAGCCCAGGAAATTTGAGAGGAGCATTGTCCTAACCAGTCAGATTGGGGATTGGGCTGGGCTGAGAGGCACACTTTCTGGAGAAGTTTTTACTGGAAAGTGGACTGAGGTGTTCTCCTGTGAAGGCAGCTAGACTTGCTTCTCACCCAGCCACAGGACTGGGAAGGACCAGTACCAGATCCTGTGGGACACAGGCAGCCTGTTAGGTGGGTGGGCGCCCGCACCCCAGTCTGGTAGCCTGGCTGGCGGGTGGGTGTGTGCCTGGGCCTACAACCCAGCCCACAGAGGGGTCCTGCCAAAACCAGAAAAACCAGATTGCACAGGTTGAAACCAAGAAGGAAGGAGTTTATCTGCTTCTTTTTTTAACTTTTTTAAAAAACCTTTTTCAGTAATAGTATATTTTTTTAAATTTTATTGTTGCTGTATCTTTCAGTACTCTGTTCCTCTGCTTTCTTTTTTCCTGTTTTAGTCCTTCTTCCTTTCACCCCAAACTTATTGCTTTTTCCTCACTTCTCTTACCCTTTTTTTGTGTGTTTGTTTGTTGCTTTCTATACCACTGTAAATACTTCACAACACATCTCTCGGGTCTTAGCCCATTTTACAGGTTCCTGAATTCTATTACTGTAGTGATTAACTCTACTTGCTCACATGCTATGTCTATTTACTATTCTTTACTCTCACCTTACCTCACAATCTGACCACCCACAACCTCACTGCTTTTTAGATATAACTCACAAGCCTTCCCTCCCCAACAAGAGACTTATCTTGGGTCTATCCTTTCTTAAAAGTGGCAAATTGGGTTGAAGATTACAGCTAACACTATATAGAGCCTAAAGATCTTCTATCTCTTCTCTACCGGCTGTGACTGTAAATATCATAAAGTACTCTCCTGCTGTCATAAACCATTTTGCCTCCCCCTCCAGCTGATCACACACACACAAAGAAAGGAGTAGGTGGAAGCAGAGAACATCAAGATACCTGCAGGAGACTGCACCACTGAATTTCACAGGTATTCTACCACAGAAGTTCACACCATAAACCTAGGGAGTCGGAACAGATCAATTTAAGAAGATGAAGCTAACAAGAAGAGTCTCATAAGCAATGGGAAGACAAAGAAACAATGCCCAAATGACAGAAAAGGTGGAAGTCTCAGAAATAATGTTAGATGAAAGAGAGGCAAGTCAGCTATCAGATATTGAATTCAAAGCACTAGTTATCAGGAAATTCAAAGAGCTCACAATGAGCTACCAGAAACTAGAGGGGAGCTACCATGAGCTCTCCGCAAACTATATCAACATGAAAAAGGAAATAGAAACTATCACCAAAGGGCAAGAGGAAATGAAGAATACAATTTCGGAACTGAAGAACACAGTAGAAGGAATGAAAAGCAGGATCGATGAGGCAGAAGATCGGATCAGCGAGTTGGAGGACACAGTAGAAAGAATCTCCCAGAAAGATCAAGAAAGGGAAAAGAGGCTGAAAAAGAATGAAGAGGGACTAAGAGAAATGCAAGATAATATGAAATGTAATAATATGTGAATAATAGGAATACCAGAAGGAGAAGGAGAAGAACAAGGGATAGAAAACCTATTTGAAAGAGTAATGATTGAAAATTTTTATAATTTGATGAGAAAAAAAGTGACATGAATCCAGGAATCACAGAGTCCCATTCAAGAGGAACCCAAAGAGGCCCACTTCAAGACACATCATCATTAAAATGGCAAAATTTCAAGACAAAGAGAGAATCTTAAAGGCAGCAAGGGAGAAAAAAGGAAGTAACATACAAGGGAGCCCCAATAAGGTTAGCTACTGACTTCTCAATGGAAACACTCCAAGCAAGAAGAGAATGTCAAGAAATATTTCAAGTAATGAGAACCAGAGGCCTACAACCAAGGCTACTTTACCCAGCAAGGCTCTCAATCAAGATAGAAGTCCAAATAAAGAGCTTCCAAGATAAAAGATCATATGGTATTTGTCCTTCAACACCTGGCTTATTTCACTCAGCATAATGCTTTCCAGTTCCATCCATGATGCTGAAAAAGATAGGAGGTCCTTCTTTCTTTCTGCAGCATAAAATTCTATTGTGTATATGTACCATAGTGTTTTGATCCATTCATTTACTGACGGGCACCTAGGTTGCTTCAAACTCTTGGCTATTATAAATTGTGCTGTTATGACCATTGGGGTGCATAGGTTCTTTGGGATTGGTGTTTTAGGGTTCTTAGGATACAATCCTAGCAGTGGAATTGCTGGGTCAAAAGGCAAGTCCTATTTTAGTTTTCTGAGAAAATTCCATACTGTTTTCCATAATGGTTGTACCAGTGTGCAATCCCACCAACAGTGGACCAGAGTCCCCTTTTCGCCACACGCTCTCCAACATTTTTTGTTTGTTGCTTTGTTTATGATAGCCATTCTCACTGGTGTAAAGTGGTATCTCACTGTGGTTTTAATTTGCATCACTCTGATAGCAAGCAATATTGAGCATCTCTTCATGTGTCTCTGGATCCTCTGTATATCCTCCTTGGAGAAGTGTCTGTTCAAGTCCTTTCCCTGTGTTTTAATTGGGTTAGTTGTCCTCTTAGAATGAAGTTGTGTGAGTTCTTTGTATATTTTGGAGATTAAACCTTTGTCTGAGGTATCATTGGCAAATATGTTTTCCCATACAGTTGGTCATCTTTTTATTTTAATGCTGCTTTCTTTAGCTGCACAGAAGCTTTTTATTTTGATGAGATCCCATTTGTTTATTCTTATTTACCTTTAACAGGAAGCTAAACAACAAAACAAACAAGCAAGCAAAATATAACCAAAGACACTGAAATAGAGAACAGACTGACAGTGACCAGAGGGGAGAGGGGAGGAAATTTCAGGGGAAATAGGGGAGGGATTTAGAGGAACATATATAAAGGATACATGGACAACAAGTGAGAAGGGTGCAAATGGGAGGGGGGAGCAGAGGGGTGGGATGGGATGGGAGTAGTAGACAGAAAAGTGTACTTCAAAAATAATTAAATAAAAAAATTGGAAAAAAAAACAGTGAAGACATGTACTGTCAGAATAGCTCACTTTAGTGGCACTCACTCCCGAAGGTTAATCTCTCAACCTCAGTGTTCAGACAAAAAATAAAAGCAGCAGAAAAAAACTAAACAGGATTGCATCTCTATGACTAAGTTTTGCTAGCATTTGAAGTGTGCTTCACTTAGGGGAGCACACAATGCTGTACCACACATGTGAGTTCCAGAGTCATATCTGTAACTTATGCAGACTTAAGAATGCGCACACTGCAGCAACACACACATGAATACCAGAGTCACCATCTCTCATTTAACACACACACTGCAACACAGCACATATAATTTCCAGAGTCACAGTCCATCACTTAGAGCACATACTGCAGCAGCACTTGTGAATGCCAGTGTCAGCATCTGTCACTGTAATGGCAGGGATAAAGTAAAGAGAAAATTTTAATTTTGTACTGCATCTCAAACAACCCATAGGGCATTAACAGAATGAGATTGGACATGGACAAGAAAGAATTTGAAGAAGCGAGTTGAGACCTTCAGAAGGTAACAGGCAAATGCTCTTCATAGAAGAACATTGTGGGCATGTATGTTAGGTTTCCATCATTCATGAAAAAAATGTTTAAGTATTTGTAAAAAAAAATGTTAAGCTTGAGGCCCTGGCTGGTGTAGCTCAGTGGATTGAGCGCGGACCTGCGAACCAGACGATCGCGGTTCGATTCCCAGTCAGGGCACATGCCTGGGTTGCAGGCCAGTTCCCTGCAGGCCAACTCCCATCAGGGGACGCACGAAAGGCAACCATACATTGATGTTTCTCTTCCTCTCTCCTTCCCTTCCCCTCTAAAGATAAGTAAATAAAATTAAAAAAAATGTTAAGCTTGAATAGGATTAGAAATGTTAATGTCTTCATTACTTGTTACTTTATTACATCATCACTCCAGGAAAACATATTGCCCTGAATGTAATTCTAAGAAGTTAAAATATGTCCCTGGTAAAAACTAGATTACCAAAAATATATTTTAGACTTTAATCTAAAATATAGATTTAGAATCAGATGACTTCTTTTTTAGATTTTTACTATCACCTTTACTCCCATTAGGTATCCACCTTGTGACCCAGGGATTATCATTCTTAGTCAGTACCTGCCTCATGGTGTCATTGTGAGGATTAAATGAAATGACAGTTGTTAAGTGTCAAATATGCCAGTGCCTGGCATATAGAGAATGCTCAGGACAGACCATCTATTATTTTATTTAATTTTAAAAATTTACTTGTTATATAAATCTATAATTTATATCTTATCCTTGTTTTCATCTGTTCAGTCTATGCAAAAGGAAGCACTATATAAGATAATCTCTGGGAAAGAGCCGGCATGGCACCAGGTGTCTTCCTAGTCCAGCATTGGTTAAGCAATCTCAGAGGTACTTCACTAAGTGCCTTATGAAACTGAAGCTGTGTTTTGGACCTATTCTGATCACACACTCACATCCCTTTCCAACTCACTATTCTGGTATTTGGGGGTAGTGATAAAAGAATTGAACTTTTTTAATTGTTCCTTTGTAGAGGAAATGAATCCTTTCAGAAGGTTCTAATGATATATCACAAGGCATCTGTTCATGATGAGTCAGGCACATGAGGGTCTTCTGTGCACTCCCATAAGATAATGCCTTTAAATGAGACTGGGCAATAGCACTCATCTGGAAGACTGGGATGGGGGCAATCAATTCAATCACTATGTACAAATAATCTTGGTTTTGATGCTGTCACTTAGGATGTAATCACTCTGCCAATTCCAAGTACAGGGAAAATTTGGGTGAGATGTTCATCTGGCTGTTAAGTGTTGGGAACCATCCTGCCTGGTTTCAGGAGCTGTAACCCCACCAACAGGTGAGAAAGCCCCATGGCTAGAGGACCTTGGGACTATTAGCCACTAAGGAGACAAAACTTATTCTCCCAGCAGGGCACAGCCTCTTCCCCCTTTACTTCACCCTGCTTGGCCCCTGCAGAATGGCTAGATATTCAGTGATGGGTAAGATTCCTCAAAGAAGGAGCAACCTAAGACAGGCATGGTTGCAAAGGGGCCATCAAGGAAGGATTTAGGGGATTGTGGAAAAGGGACAAAAGACCCTCACCCCACAGCTTTATCATGGCCTTAGTCCTCATTCTATCTGTAAAAAGTCTCCTAATCTCTTGGCTGCCTTGCTTCCCCTGCCTGATTCAAGCCTGAAACAATGCTGAAGGGGGATGCAGCCCTGTGCCTCAACTGATGGTTCCCAGTGGGGGGCGATCAGGACTAAAAAAGAATGCGTAAAGTCCTGTGAAACCTGCTTTGCTAAGAATGTCCTCAATTTAGATGTTAAGGGTCCAAGCACAAAATAAGCTTGTTCCCCAAGATTTTACAGCCATTAATGTCACCCTGTCTACCAGACCCTGACTCAAAAGGACATCTGTGATCCCAGAAATGTTATCTATAAACCACACCTCCCTTCTTTCATATGCTTCCCTATGCAAGCTAAACCCAATAAAAGCCCATTGAAAGAGAGGTTCAAGACCTTTCTCCTCTGAGAGACTAGTCAGGCTTTCCTCCCCAAGCAGATAATGTCTTGGTATACTTATTCTCATCCATGGTGGCCCCCCCACAATTAAGAATTCAACTCATTAAAACACATACACATCTTCAAACTTATTTCAACTCTGCCAGAAAAGCCACCTGAGCTGACATTGAGGTCCCACAGTCCAGGAGGGATAAAGCTTTTGGAACAACATCCAAAGCTTTAACCCAAGTACCTCTTAGGCTGCAGACATGGGACTGTGAGCCTCCAAGAAGCTGTGGTGGAAAAACCGAGTTTGTTACACCTTCTGTTCTTAAGTACTTCTTGAAGCTCTCTCTAACCCAAATGACCTTTCTGAATATTTCCATGTGGCTTCTGCACAGAAGAGCAACATATCAGCTTCTACAGTGAAAGCAAAATCAATCAATTAATCTAATCTTTTTAAAAATATAAATGTATTAAGCCTTTGAAAATATTCAATAATTTATTGAAATGAGACTATAAATTTTATTAAGAATATTATTCTTATATTAATATTAATATTAATATATTAATGTTAATATTAAGTATAAAAACTTAGAAGTCCCAGGAGTTGAATTTCAAAGGATATAAAGAGAATTTCTCATCAAAGGTTTTAATATTACATTTTTAGTTAAACGGAAACTTGAACCCCTTTTGAGGTCATTTTGCCCCCAAGTCATTGCCATGATGAATGTCTGCTCTAAAACTGTCTCCATCAGTGATCCATCAGAAGGAGCCATGCAGGAGACACTGAGGGAGAGCATTAGTCTATGCAAAACTACAGAGACCTCACACATCTCTGTAACCAAAGAGCCTATGTTCAGTTTCTAAAATGTATGCATCTTACATTCAGACAGCATTTTTTATGGCACATGAACTATGGCACATAGTTCATCTGTAGTCCTGTTCATGCCCTCATCACCAACCCCAACCTCCTGGAGCCTCCAAGCCTTGTGGCATCTGCTTCTACTCCCCTGAAGCTGAATGTCTCCTCTTCTGAACAAATGCCCCAATCTAGAAAGACCCAGTCCCTAAGTCCCTTAATATAATTGCTCAGGCCCAGCCTATATCTGATCTAAGCCATGGTTACTATTATATTGTCAAAATGAGAAGAAGGGGTCTAATTTTCTGAATTTCTTAATGTGATCATTTTTATTGGCCTTGATAGTAGAACTTGGTGGCAAAAGCTTCCTCCATTAAGCACAGAAGTTAAATGTCAACTAACACAAATGTCACCAGTAAAGCCACTACCAAGAAAATATCAGACATGAAAGTGACAGGAGTGTTGAAAGGTTATAATTGTTAACATTCTGTGATGACCTTCACTTTTACCAACACATGGAGAAATGCTGCCTGGTTATTGGCAGAAACAATTCAGAAATTCCTTTGGAAACAGTAACGATTGCAGTCCCAAATAAGTCGCCTCTGAAACAGAAGGAATGGCTTTCAAATTCATTATAACAATGACATTATAGCACACTGTCTTGAAGTCAGCAACAGATCACTGAATTTCCACAACCCAAATCATAAGGAATCATTATTTTAAGTATTCCATTTACAAGATACCTCAAGTATGTTAAAATCGTGGGACTCAGTTTATGCTTCAAAGCGGGGAGAGCTCAGCGTCTCCTTTTTGTCCCCAGATAAAAATACTCTAATGAGTTATGGTGAAGAACAAAGAAAAAGGTATTCATACACTAGCAGCATTACTGCTAACAATAGTGTGCACTGCCAACACTGTGAGTGTTAGAATGTTAATATAGTCAGGTCACTTGCTGAATGCCCAGTGCCTCTGGTTCTCCCCTGGGGTTTTGCACACCTGTCTTTCAGCCCCATCAGGATTCTGCAGAGTATATGGCATTCTTTCAATATCATAGATGAAGGAAACCGGGCATCAGCAAAGCCTAACTGCCTGGTTAATACCAAGAGGAACAGACTGTGTTCCAAAGTTGTTGAATGTCATACTAAGATTTTCCAAATGAGTAAATGATGGACTACAAAACCTCAGAGAAAATGTTTCACATCAACTCAAATATCAGACCATTCCATGGTGTAGAGTCAAGAAGAGTAGAAAATTAGTAATAACAATACTTTCTCACATATTTTCAAATTAAATATTTTAATTGACAGATTGATTTCATGAAATAGGGAGCAAATATCACAAATAATGATGTAAGTAAAATTAGGCATTTTTCTTCATATAGTTTGGTGATAAATCATCTTACATAAGGAAAACCATCAGATACTATATTCAAATGGGGCCATTTTAGGTTATCTCCAATAACCTCAAAAGAATTAGCCAAAAATATCAACTCATTTACTTGAGGAAAAACAGTCAGTCTCAAACATCTTAAAAATACTCTTAAAAACACAGCCTCGGTCATTGAACTAAATCTTTTACTTACACATTTGCTTACCATCTTGCAAAAATCAGATGCTTCTGTATCTAAAAATCAAGCAAATCAAAGTCGCTATGCTCCTAAAGCCACAGCTGCTCTTGTGCTTTTGATGCAATGGAGGTTTGGGTGATGAAACTAGAGAGGTAAATGTTCACCTGCCAAGAACGGTGACCAATTGCAATAACAGAATATGAAAGCAAAAGCAGGGTTTCAGTGGCTAGAGCACAGCAGCAAAGATATATTTTGGCCTCAGTGACCCCAGAATGCAGGCTCAGATTTTCAGGTCACCCTACTGTGACTGTGATTTTGTCATCTTCCAAGTTATTGTCAATGATGAGAAACTCATACCCAATTCCAGTGCCTAAGGACACCCAGTGCTCTGATTTATGGGGCTGCTGTTAGAAAGACAAACAATTATTTGAAAGTTGCTAGGGATCTAATTATTTCAACAATAGTTCTTGGTGACCTTAGAAATAGAAAAGGGCTGTAGTTCTTACATTTGGGGTTGAATTAACACCAGAAAAATAGCTGGGGAGATTTTCTCCCACTATGTGAGGCCTATAAGAAATGTTTCTAAAGAAAGCAAATCACTCTGGCCTATGCTTTCTTTCCCTTCACTCAACCAAGGAAAGGAAAAATAAAGCAATAGAGACAGAGACAGAAATTAGTACTGGGGCCATTTTCCTTAATATTTCTAGAACTTACTTCCTTGTTTATCTGCCATGTTCTAGATTTTTTGTTTTGTTTTGTAAAACAAGTTTGTCTTTGTTAAATCTAGTTCACTCAGTACTTTGTCAAACTTAAGAAAAAGTGTCCTAACCTGAAATTTCTACCTTTGAGTTCACCACCTTTTTACCCTCTAAATACCACCCCAACACCCACATAATAAAGAGAATCAACAGCAGTTACCTCAATAAATATTCATTGACATTCCAGCTTGTGTTCTAAATGTTAAAAATATTTAAAATAACCTATCAAAATAACTTAAAATTTATGTAAGGGATCATAACTTATGAAAATACACAGAAAGAGGATGTATGAAATTGTGTTTTCTTTCATTTGAAGTCTTCGGGATTAAGCTCCAAAGAGACAGAACTCTAGGCACCTATATTACTTTAGGAACCTAACTCCAGCAGTCTGTGGCAACTGCTAGAGTTGGAGCCTGAGGAATCACAGGAGCTTAAGTGAGTGAAGATAGATATACACCCAGATAAACACAACAGAAACACACAGGAAAACAATATTTCTAAAGCCTAGAAAATTTCAAAATATAAAAAAAGAAAGAAAACAAGTAATCCACAAAATGTATCACATCTACCTAATGAGAAATTTTAGTTTTGCCAGTAGTTTCTAAACATAATCAATTTAGAGCCATAAAAACAATTGAGTAAACAAAAATAAGATTTTTTTAAATTTGAAGCACTCATTATCTATGTGAATTCCTGCTAACTGAATTCATTGACCATAATTGTGGGTAGGCCAAGTGAAAAGAAATTCTTTTTGTTGTTGGTGTTGTTGTTGTTGTTGTTGAAATACAGTTTTTTTCCATTTCCCCCCAACCTCTACATATTACCCCAACCTTCCCCACCTCCTTCCTCTGTTTCCAATCCCCCTTGTTATTGTCCATGTGTCCTTCATAGTTGTTCCTGTAAACACCTCACCCTTTCCCCACATTATCCCTTCCCTTCTCCCTTCTGATCACTGTCAGTCAGCCTGTTCTCAATTTCAATGTCTTTGGCCATACTTCCCTTAATTGTTCATTTTGTTGATTAGGTTCCTGTTAATCAACAGGTATTTGTCTTTTATTGCCTGGCTTATTTCACTTAGCATAATGCTCTCCAGTTCCATCCATGCTGTAAAAAAGGGTAGGAGGTCCTTCTTTCTTTGTACTGCATAGTTGTCCATTGTGTAAATGTAACACAGTTTTTTGACCCATTTGTTTACTGATGGTCACCTAGGTTGCTTCCAGCACTCAGCTATTGTAAACTGTGTTGCTATGAACATTGGGGTGCATAGGATCTTATACATTGGTGGCTCAGGGTTCTTGGGATATAGTCCAAGAAGTGGAATTCCTGGGTCAAAAGGCAATTCCATTTTTAGTTTTCTGAAGAAATTCCATACTGTTTTCTATAATGGCATCACTAGTCTGCAATCCCACCAAGAGTACACTACGGTTTCCTTTTCTCCACATCCTCTCCAACACTTGTTATTTGTTGATTTGTTTGTGATGGCCATTCTGACAGGTGTGAAGTGGTATCTCATTGTGGTTTTAATTTGCATCTCTCTGATGGCTAGAGATGTTGAGCATCTTTGCATATGTCTCTGGACCCTCTGTATGTCCTCCTTGGGGAAGTGTCTGTTCCAGTTCTTTGCCCATTTCTAATTGACTTTTTTGTCTTCCTAGAGTGGAACAGTGTGAGTTCTTTATATATTTTGTGAGATCAAACCCTTGTCTGAGGTACCATATGGAAAAACTATATGTTTTCCCATTAGTTGGTTCTCATTTCATTTTAATGCTATTTTCTTTAGCTGTGCAGAAACTTTTTATTTTGATGAGATCCCATTTATTAATTTTTTTTCTTTTATGTTCTTTGCTTTGGGGAACATATCAGTGAAAATATTGCTGTGTGGAATAATTGACATTTTCCTGCCTATCTTCTCCTCTGCGACTCTTGTGGTGTCATGACATATTTATATCTTTTATGCACATTGAATTTATTTTTGTGTATAGTGTAAGTTGCTGATCAAATTTCTTTTTTTGCATGTATTTGTCCAAGTCTCCCAACACCATTTTTGAAGATGCTATTCGTACTCCATTTTATGCAGTTGCCCCCTTTTCGAATATTATTTGGCCATAGTGATTTGGTCTTTTTTCTGGGCTCTCTATTCTATTATATTGGCCCACGTGTCTGTCCTTATGCCACTACCAGGCTGTTTTGATTACAGTGGTCTTGTAATACAGTTTGATATCAGGTAATGTGATCTCTCCTACTTTACTCTTCTTTCTCAAAATTTCTGCACCTAGTCAGGGTAATTTATGGTTCCATGTAAAATTTTGAAGTGTTTGTCCTATATCTGTGAAATATGCCATTGGTACTTCAATAGGTATTGCATTGAATCTATAAATTGCTTTGGGTAGAGTAGACATTTTTATTCTACCAAAAATTGTCATTTTGGATGGATAATTTGATTTCTAGAGTGGCCACCAAATCAACATTTTGATGTTAATTCTTCTGATCCATGAATATGGTATATGTTTCCATTTCTTTGTATTTTCCTTAATTCCTTTCTTCAGTGTTGTGTAGTTTCCTGAGTACAGGTCTTTTACCTCCTTGGTTAGGTTGATTCCTAGGCATTTTATTCATTTTATTTTCTTGTTGCTATATCAAATGGGATTGTTTCCCTCACTTTTGTTTTTGGTATTTCACTGTTGGTATACAAAAATGCCTTTGATTTCTGAATATTGACTTTGAATCCCACTGTTTCATCAAGCAGTTTTTTTTGTGGAGTCGACAGGATTTTCTATGTACACTATCCTGTCATCTGCTAACAATGACAGTATTGTTTCCCCTTTTTCAGTTTGGATGTCTTTTATTTCCTTTTCTTGTCTGATTGCTGTGGCTAGGACTTCCAATACTATGTTAAATACAAGTGGTGAAAGTGCACAACCTTGTCTCATTCTTGATTTTAGTGGGAAAGTTTATTGTTTTTGTCCATTGAGTATGCTTTGGCTGTAGGTCTGTCATATATGGCCTCTATTATATTGAGAAATATTCCCTTTAGTTCCACTTTGCTGAATGTTTCTATCATAAATAGGTGCTGTACCTTATCAAATGATTTTTCCACATCTATTGACATGATCATGTGATTTTTCTCTTTCATTTTGTTTATGTGGTGTATTACATTTATTGATTTGCCAATACTGAACACCCTTGCATCCCTGAGATGAATCCCACTTGATCATGGTGTATGATCTTTTTAACATATTGCTGGATGTGGTTTGCAAATATTTTTTGAGGATTTTAGCGTCTATGTTCATCAACAATATTGGCCTGAAATTTTCTTTCTTTGTTATGTCTTTATCTGGTTTTGTGATTGTGATGATACTGGCTTCACAAAAAAGTTTGGGAGTCTTCCATCTTCTTGGATTTTTTGGAATAGTCTGTGAATGATAGGGTTAGCTCTTCCTTAAATGCTTTGTAAAAGTCTCTTATGAAACCAGCCAGTCCAGGGCTTTTCTTTGCTGAGAGGTTTTTTTTTTTAGATTGTATTTATTTCTCTTTAGAGGGTAAGGGAAGGAGAAAGAGGGAGAGAGAGGGAGAGAGAGAGAAATATCATTGGTTGCCTCTTGTGTGTCCCCTGCTGGGAACTGGCCTGAAAGCCAGGGATGTGCCCTGACTGGGAATTGAACCATGATCCTCTGGTTCACAGGCCCTCACTCAATCCACTGAGCTACGCCAGCCAGGGCTGTTGAGAGTTTTTTGATTTCTGATTCAAATTTGTTAATTGTTATTGATCCATTCAGGCTTACTTCTTCTTCTTCATTCACTTTTGGAAGATTATATTTTTCTGAAATTTTATTCATTTCACCTAGGTTTTCAATTTTCTTGGCATATAGTTTTTGTAGTACATTCTGACAATCCTTTGTGTTTCTGTGGTATCAGTTGTAATATCTCCTCTTTCACTTCTGATTGTGTTTATGTGGGTTCTCTCTCTTTTTTCCTTAATGAATCTGCTTAAAGGCTTGTCAACTTTGTTTATCTTTTAAAAGAACCAGCTCCTGGATTAATTGATCCTTAGAATTCAGCCTTTAGTCTCTATGTCATTTAATTTCACTCTGATCTTGGTTATTTCCTTCCTTCTACTTGCTCTGAGCTGTATTTGTTGTTGTTCTTTATGTTCCTGTAGATGTAAGATTATGTTGTTTGTTTGAAATGTTTCTATCTTTTTTAGGTAGGCCTGTATTAGTATGAGCTTCCCTCTCAGGAGTACCTTTGCTGTGTTCATAAGTTTTCTAATGTTGTGAGTTGATTTTCATTTGTTTCCAGGAACATTTTGATTTGTTTCTTGATCTCATTCATGAGCCATTCATTGTTTAATAGCACGCTATTCAATCTCCATAAGTTTGATTTGAGTTTTTTCCTTGAGGTTGGTATCTAGTTTCAATCCCTGGTGGCCAGAGAAAATGCTTGATATGATTTATTTTTTTAAATTTCTTGAGGCTTGTTTTATGTCCTATTATGTGCATTTTCTTTCTTTGGGATGAAAGCCTCTCTCTTTCTCTCTCTCTCTCTCTCTCTCCCTCTCTCTCTCTCTCTCTATATATATATATACATATATATGTATGTATATATATATATATATAATTTAACATATATATACATATATATATAATTTAACATATATATACATATATATAATTTAACACATATATATGTTAAATTCATTTTTTCTAGGGCATTGTGCAATGACACAGTACCATTGTTGATATTTCAGTGGAAATCTCTCTATTTTTAACAGTAAGACGTTGAAATCCTCTACTATAATTGTGCTGCTGCTGTCAATATCTTTCTTGAATTCCTCCAAGATTTTCTTTATGTGTTTGGATATTCCTATGTTAGATGTACATATATTTACATGTTTATGTCTCCTTGATGGATTCTTCCCTTAAGTATTATGAAATTTCCTTCTCAATTTCTTTTTCTGGCCCTTTGCTTGAAGTCTGTTTTGTCTGATATGAGTATTGCTACCATGGCTTTTCTTTCCTGTCCATTTTCTTGGAATATTTATTTCCAGCCCTTCACTTTCAGTATGTGTAGGTGTTTTGCTCTGAGGTGGGTCTCTTGTAGGCAACATATGGGTAGGTCATATTTTCTTACCCATTCAGCTATTCTTTGTCCTTGGATTGGGGCATTTAATCCATTTACATTTAAGGTTATTATTGATAGGTACCTATTCATTGCCATTTTTTCATACATGTGTTCATTGCTCTCTCACTCTTTTTTTTCCTTTTCTTAACACAGTCCCTTTCACATCTCTTGCAGAACTGGTTTAGTAGAGGTGCATTTTTTATACTCCTATTGTCTTGGTAGCTCCTTATTTGGCCTTCCATTTTAATTGAGAGTCTTGCTGGGTAAAGTAGCCTTGGTTGCAGGCCTCTGCTTTTCATTACTTGGAATATTTCTTGCTGTTCTCTTCTGGCTTAGAGCATTCCCATTAAAAAGTCAGCTGCTAGTTTTATCAGGGTTCCCTCATGTGTTACTTCCTATTTCTCCCTTGCTGCCTTTATGATTCTCTCTGTGTCTTGGAATTTTGTCATTTTAATTATATGTCTTGAAGTAGGCACTTTGGGTTCCTAACAAGGAAAAGGGGCACAGACTCATAGAGAGAGAGCAGGATGACAGCTAGTGGAGAAGTGAGGGGGTAGACAAATTGAATTTTAAAAAAAGGATTCCTAGACACAGACAGTGGTGTGATGGTTGTTGGGGGAGAAGGGGTATGAGGGGACTAAATGGCAATGGGAAAAGTATGATAAAGGTTAAATAAAAATAAATGAAATGAAATGAAATGAAATAAATAACCATAAAACTAAGAAAAAAGTTTAGACTCCTCTCTGCTCTGCTGTCCCTTCCTGATGAAGAGAAGGGAAAAGCCAGCTGAGGTTCTGCCAATGGATTTGCTCCAACTACCAACTGGTGAGAAACTCCTCTCATCTCTGCTTTCTGTGCCTTGTGCTCAGAAGTTGTTTGTCCTATCTCTTTTCATTTTCATGCTGTCCATTCCTAAATTTGATGAGAGGACAACACCTCTGAATATCTATTTGCCTGAACACATGTACAAAATACCACATTTTACACATTGATTTGAATGTTCTTGTTGCCAGCTGTCTGGACCAGGTATTCTGAGAGCAAGTCAGTGGTAGCAGCTATGCCCATAGTTCTACCCACTCTGAGCAATAGAGCAACAGAGCTGTATTCTCCTGGTGTGTAACAATACCAGGCCAGGGACTGGGCTCCAGTGCTTGGTAGCAAATCTTCCCAAAATATAGCAGCATAACACCACAAATGTGCCTATCATAGTGCCATGGATGGGCAATCCAGGAGTGGCTCAGCTAGATGGTTCTGGCTCAAGATCCCTTTTGAAGTTGTAGCCAGGCTAGATAGTTACCTGAAGGCCAGGTTTTATGGGAGGAGTCTTGATAGTTTCAGCATATGCTGTTAAAGACGGGGTTGGGGAAAAGGACATATGTCTAGAAAGGTAGGTCCTCCCCAGGTTTCAGTGCTTCTCTTTTGTCCACTCTGTGGGCAATGGTGGCCATTCTGGAAGTGGCACTGTCATGCTGCATCCTGGGAAAGAAGTTGCTGGCTCCCTGGAAACTGTACAGGGAGTGTATCAGATCTATCCAGAGACAAGGAGGAACAAGGTCTTTAATGATGACCCACAGAAAAATGGAAGGCAATACAAAGCCTTAAGACTTAATGATTAGGTGTTGCAGATGAAGAAAAGAGGATAATCTCAAAAACACGTACTTGACTTGACACACCCATAGAGGCCCAGCACTTCCCAAGTGTCTGGTATAAGATGATGCTTCTAGGGCTAGGCTTTTGCTGACCATGGCCCCCACCCAAGGAACACTGCTCCAGGCATCTGTACTGGTCATGTCCCTGAAGTTTCAAGTGGTAAAAGTAACATCTTAATGGTTTCTCAAACCATTCTTACAAATGTCCTAATAAGAGCACATTTGTCTATGGGTGAAATGATTTAGAATCAGTGAAATAAATATTTAATTTGGAGCTAGTTGAAAAAGTGGAATTTTCTTTGGATAATCAGAGCTGTCACCAGGACACCGTGACTTGGAACAAAAGACTGATTCCTGCATTTGGAGAAGACAGTACTGTTGGGCTTAGGTAGTGATTTGGGGTGGGAAAAGTGACAAATTCACCAGCAAAGGTTGTGCACCAAGAGCCTGGTTAGACAACCATTCCATAAATGTCATTCTACCACCTGTGGAGCCATCTGACTTTATCTAACCTAACTTGGCCCTCCATGGAGCAACCCAGCCCCATCTTGCTCCCTTCCATATAAGATTGTCTTCAATATTTGTGATTCCTTTTTGTTGTTGTTGTTGTTGTTTCTAGAAAAATAACATACAGAAAATATGTTATTTTGTTTGACTGTACACACAGCATCTCAGGAATGGCCTTGGATTCTCCACTACCTTCTGTCAGTTAAGACAGTTTCTAGCAAGTGAAGAGACAAGCCTAGCACCACTGAGCCCCAATTATGAAACAAGTCACTGCTGCAAATGATCTACCCTCTTTTTTATAGGACAAAGATTAATATTTTATATAATAATTTTTAATATTGGTCATATAGTGAAATGACAATAGTTTCAATATACTGGGTTAAATAAAATATAATATTAATTTCACCTATTTTTCACGTTGTTTATGTGAGTGCTAGAAAAGATTTTATTGGGACATAATTGACATACTAGTCACAGGTATACAACATAATTCAATATATGCACATATTGTGAACTGATTACCACAGAAAGTCTATTTAAACTCCATCACTTCACATAATTACAGATGTATGTGTATGTGTGTGTGTGTGTGTGTGTGTGATGATTCCCCCTTTTAGTCAATCTGTGACTTTGTTGACCTTCCCCAAAGAAGAACTTTTGGCTCCATTGATTCTTCTCTATTGTTTTTCTGTTCTCTATTTTCCTTATCTCCACTTTTATATATTTTTCCCTCTGCTGGTTTCAGGTTTAACCTACTCTTTTCTTTTTAGTTTCTTAAGGTATACAGCTAGGTTATTAATTTGAGCTTTTTCTTTTTAATTCATGCATTTGCACTTGTAATTTTTTGTGAGTACTGCTATCACTACCTTTTTTATCTCTAGTATGTTGTGTTAACTCTCTTTTAACCATGAAAATAATCCCATAGCACTAGGAAAACAGAAGGATGAGGCATACACATGGTCATTAGCTTTGCTTTTCTCTAAATTAAAACCATCCCAGGAAAGATCTACTGTGTGAATTTTGTTCTTTTGCCTGAAGCAGAAGCTGCTTTTGCTAATGAAATTGAAGTTCGAATAAGAGAAACTTTCTGGTTTTTTTTAATGTGGTACCTGTGAATAAATATATGAAGCACAGTATAAACTAGAAGTTGATGAATTCGTGGTGTTGTTGAAGTAGAGAACACAGTTTGCATTGACAGTCTTCTCTTCTATCCTCCTGGGCCATTCCTAGTTCCAGTGATTGTTGCAGGGGTCAGGTCACCATGAATTTCATTCAAGGCCTCCTCTCCCTGCTACTTCCCTCCTCCATCAGCCAGTATAGACAACTGGCCAAACTTCAGGGCACCTCCATGAGTTTATGGCCCAGGGTCTGAATGATTTAACAAGTGACCATGAGTCAGCACTGAATAGAATTAGGCTGGCTTTGTAGGGAGACATAAATATCCTAGCCTTTCCCCAGCTCAGAATGACTCAGCGAGGAAACTTCCCAGGTGATGTCAGCTGGATGAAGCTAGCCCCTCATATTCAAGCTTGAATGTATGAAATGTTCTATGCATTCTTGAACAGCTGTCCCATACAGCTCAAGGAGTGACCCCATTCTAGTGGCTAGGGAAGTACTTCCTGTTTATATGTGCAGTTGCAAAGAATTTTGAAACATGTTGGCATAAAAAACACATTATAATACATCATTATTATCTCTAACAATAGTCAGAGGGGGCTGAGGGCTCAATCCATATACACAGACTTTGAAATGTGATATTCAAGCAGGAAAATCTCTGATGGGTTACCTGCTTTTTTCCTTTTGATGGACCACAACTGAGAATGTCACTTCAGTGGTGAAACAAATCTTAAGAAAATTTCATGGTAAGTGTATCTGATGTGACAAGGCCACAAAAAATAAGTAGAGCTAAGTGGTCATATACATGTTTAGTTGCCTAGTGGAGTGGAAGGCAGCAAACTGGAGAAAGGTGGTATTTGATTGAGGCACATATCTATTGTGGTCATCAGGGACTCGTAAGCCCATGTGGTGGTGAAAATAAAATGATTCCTTTCAGAAAGCTGACCAAAATTTTGCAACAGCATAGACAGACCTGGAGATTGTTATGCTAAGTGAAATAAGCCATCAAAGAAAAACAAATACCATATGATCTCACTTATACATAGAATCTAATGAGCAAAATAAACTAATAAACAAAATAGAAACAGAGGCATGAACACATGGAAGAAAGAGAGTGGCAACTGACTGAGAGCAGGGGAGAGGAGGTACTGAATGAAATAAGGTGAATGGATTAGCCAAATAACATATATACATGGCCCATAGACACAGACAACAGTGTTGTTGTGATCAGAGAAAAGGAGAGCAGAGGCTTGGTGGAGGTATGCCAAAGGAGTAGAGGAAATGGGGACATCTATGATTGTGTCAACAATAAAAGTACTTTAAAAATACATAGCTAAACTTGGCACATTGGTATTACCCAATCATATATTAAATTTTGATATTTCATTTCTTCTAAAGAGCAAAAATTATTCCACAGGCATTATTCCAGTTATTATTAAAACTGTTTTACAAATGGGAAAACTAAAGCAAAGATAAGTTGAATCACTTACTCAGGATCTTGGCTGAATCACAGCAAACCTATGAATGCCCTTTCTGCTCACTCCCTATCCTCTTGTCCCCTTACATCTCCAGGCAAATTCTTCTTCAGCTAATTTTTAAATAATTTCTCAGGTTTAGATCAATTCAGGACTCCATTATGAAACAAAAAGGAAAACAAAATAAGGTGTACAAACTAATAAAAATGGGCAAATTAAATCTATCTAGTAAGATGTGACTCAAATTACCTCCTAGAGATAAACAACACAACATTGCAGAAAGAGACACTTCGTCCCAGGTTAGGACAAGTCACCTTTCCACCTAATGAGTCATAACCTCTGATTTTCATGAATCCTGTAATTCTACAGTCATTTTCTTCAAAACATAAACATTCAAAGTCTGTCTTTAGTGAAGTGAAGAAGCACACTTGTGATAAAGTCCTTTTAACCAACCTATTTTTAAAAGACTGTCAGATGAAAAGTCAAAGACTTTAATGTTTTCTTTGATTGTATAATCTTCCTATGTAAGCCTGGATGGAGCTCAGAAAAGAACAGTCATATCATCAGCCATGTCATTGGGGAGGAAACCTAAAAACTAATCCAAACATCAGAATCGACTGATACTTCCCAGCAGTAGTGTTTAGCATTCAGCAAACTTAGGCACAGAAACTGTCCTTTCCTGTATCGATGCCAGAAGTAAAACAGTGATTGCATAGATTTGGTCCAGGCCTATCCATGAAGTTAGTAAGCACCTGTAATAGTATCGCCACCAGACACCAAGAAGGCTGTATCAGATGTTAAAATACTGAAATACTTTCATGCTAATTATCAAAGAGTCACTGATCCTAGACCACAGAGTGCTCCCTGGGATCATCTATGCCACAGGGTCCCTCCTTTCGGGAATCCAGGTCCCCAGCTAGGGCCCCCAGAAACTTGTACAGAACGTGGACCTGCATATCTACCAGCTATTTGGAGATTGATGCCACACGGACTGACAAATATTTCACCTTTTACCCCTGAGATAGTTTTGAGTTACTGTCCTCACATTCAACCTGGCTGCACAAATGTAAGCAGCAATTAGCAGCTGCATCACTTGGCAAAGGTAATGTAAGGATACACTTTTCCAGAAAAGAAAGGTGCCAAAGAGAGAGTGAACCTACAGCAATGGGGCTCCTGGGCATCACTGTCTGTAAAAGTGTCCTAATACACAATGAAGTATACATCAGAGGATTCAGTGCCACAGGTTTGACATAAAACCAACATGTAATGTATTAAAAATCAAACAAGTAATACAACAATTTGCTTGATTTTTAACACTCACAAAAAATAGTGATAAGTTGGATGACTTGAACACTTTAAATGAATCAAACACTTTCAATGAATCAAACTTTAAATAAATCAATTGAGCCCTGACTGGTGTAGCTCAGTGGATTGAGCACAGGCCTGCGAACCACAATATCAAGGTTCAATCCCCAATCAGGGCACATGCCTGGGATGCAGGCCAACTCCCAGCAGGGGACACACGAGAGGCAACCATACATCGATATTTCTCTCCCTCTCTCCTTCCCTTCCCCTCTAAAGTTAAATAAATAAAGTCTTTAAAAATAAATAAATAAATAGATTGATATTTATAACAAACTTCTTGGCAACAGCTAGAGGTATTCAAAATAATTTATGTAATCTTAGATTGGGCAAAATGTCTATAGTAGATGATCAATGTAAATTACTGAATATGATGAAGATGATGGTGATGATGATGACCTTTGTTCTAATTAAGTATAAAAGTTAAGCTAACATTTCCCCTCTTTATCTCATTACCTCCTAATTATGATGAAAGCTATATATAAGCTTGTATAAAATTGTACAGAATAATCAAAACATGGTTTCCGAGAGTAAATATCTTGCTTGGACTTTGTTAACAGCTAGCAGAAACCCCAAACTTCATTAGAAACACATGAAAACATCCTTGGTTATTAGAAAATTTTTCCAAAAATATCTTTAGACAACAGCTCTTACAGAAACTTCAGGTAAGCTTACACGGCATTATTGATTGCTTAGGTGTATCTTCTTGGCTGAAATTATGGGACAAATGTATATGAACTATACAAGTTCCCCACATTGGTGGCAATGTCACTGCTTGTCCCTTGGAACCTGTGAGCAGAAATGACAGTCATGTTCCCACAGTCTCTAGAGCTGTTATTCAACCAAGAATTTCAACACAAACTGTTAATAACAGTATGAAGTCAGAAAAAGAACAGCTTCCACAGGATTCCAACAATGTACTGTGACCTATTAATAGACTATGAAACCAAGTTAGGGTCTCATAGACAATGTGTCCTCCATGAATTAGAAGAGAATAGAATAAAATACAAATGGTCTTTTAAACTAGTAACCCCAAAATACCAAAATAATAAAATCTTTAACGTTTCTATTTAAATTCTTAAATAAATTTGAAACGTAATTATTTCTTTCATGTCAATATACTAAATTCAGGTTGTTCTCCTCCTAGTTTCTGGAAGTCATTTTTAAGCTACTTGTACCCTGAGTGTTTGTTAGCATGAATTTTGAACATAAAGGGCCATGGTAAAGCCTGAATCCAGAGGCAACAACTAAGATCAGGTGGAGACTCAGCCTCATGGAGATACTAGGCTGAGGAAGCAAATGGGGCCTAAGTAGGGGAGAAAGCTGAAGTGGCTGCTGCTGTTCTCCATCATCAATCCTCTCCTCCAGAATTATGCTTCTTTGTACACTCTTTCCACAGGTGTTCCAAGTCCTGCTGGTGTCTGAGTGCTCCAGTGGAATCTGAATGCTCTTGGTCTATGGCCAATGCTGCCCAATACTTTGATGTGGGGAAAAGCCCAAGGACTTGACATAAGGAACTGTTTATGAATGCCTGGAGTTTCTAGCACCCAGAGAAAGGAATCACACTACAATTAAAGATATCATAGGAAAAAAAGAAGTGTTTAACTGACCCATGATGATAATGGATCCATGAATCTGAATTTAGGGGAGGACACAGATTACATGTGTTGTCATTTTTTGAAGTATATTTTATTGATTATGTTATTATAGTTGTCACAATTTCCCTCCCCCACCACCTCCATCCCAGTAACCCTCTTCTCTCCAGCAACACTTCCTTAGTTCAAGTGCATAGGTAAACAACCAGAACAGGAACAGAATCATAGGTATAAAGATCATTTAGAGGGTTATCCAGCTGGTAGTGGGAAAGGAGAGAATGGGGGGAAAGGCACAGGGATTAAAAAAATTATTGGTAGGTACAAAATAGTGAGGAATATGTTAAGAATAGTATAGGGAATGGAGAAGCCAAAGAACTTATAGATTGTTATTTCCAACACCTTCCACTGGTGTGTGAAATGGGTCACTGCAGAGCCAGAGGCCACCACACACAATTCAGAGTACTGACAGCAAACTCAAGGAGGCTTGACGAAAAACTGAGCCTAAGGCCCAATGCACCTCCCTCCAGTAGTTGAAGTGGAGAAACTAACATCTATAATTTGTATTCATTTAAAACCATGTTCACTGTAACTTAAGACTATACTTTATATAATACACATCATTAGAACTAATCATAGGTTTATCTCCTATTAAAACATGAGACTAGAGCCCTGACCAGTGTCAAACAATTGGTTGGGCAACACCCTGCAAACTGAAAGGTTGCCACTTCAATTCCTGGTCAGGGCACATGCCTCGTTTGCAGGTTCAGTCCCCAGTTGGGGCTTATACTGCAGGTAACTGATCAATGTTTCTATCCATCTCTTTCTCCCTCCCTTCCCCTCACTCTAAAAATAAATAAATAAAATATTAAAACAAAACATGAGAATAGAGTATAACTTAACAACAAATATGAAGGAGTTAAATTCCAGTCAAGAAGGAGGCATAGGTAGATACACTTACACAATCAAATGGACAACAACAAATTTAAAAACAAAAAATAAGAAGAAGAACTGCCAGCAAATTGAACCGTATGAAAGCCCGACAACCAGGAAGTTAAAGAAGAAGTATTCATCCAAATTGTTAGGAAGGGTGAAGACAGGTAGCCAGGAGGGAGAGGACACATGGCAAGGTGGTGGCTTGTGGACCACGTGGCCCCATATATGTGTGCAGATAAACTGGGAGGAACAACAGGGGAGCAAGGCAGACCCCACAACCCAGGGTCCCAGTGTGGGGAAATAAAGCCTCAAAATCAGTATCTATAAAAATCTGGAGGGCTTCCAGTGACAGGAGAAACTCCCAGCCTCACAGAAGAGTTTGTTGGAGAGACCCACAGCATCCTAGAACATACCCACCTAGAAATCAGTGAGGGAAGGGCACAATTTGCTTGTTGGTAGTGGGGGAAGTGACTAAAGGCCTCTAATAGCCTAGCAAGCAGTGTTGTACCCTCTCTGACCCCTCCTACACATACAGCACCACAACACATTGCTCCACTCTGGCAAATATCCAAGGCTCTGACCCCTTAAAATGGAACAAGCATGCAAAGACAAAACAATATGGCCCAAATGAAAGAATAGATAAAAGCTCCAAAAAATAACTAACTAATGAAGAGATAGTCAACCTATCAGATGCACAGTTCAAACATTTATAATCAGCCCTGTCTGGCGTAGCTCAGTGGATTGAGTGTGAGCTGTGAACCAAGGTTTCGCTGGTTCGATTCCCAGTCAGGGCACATGCCTGGGTTGCAGGCCAAGTCCCCACTTGGGGGCTCACAAGAGGCAACCATACATTGATATTTCTCTCCTTCCCTTCTTCTCTCTCTAAATAAAAATAAAATTTAAATTGTCAAAAAAATTGTAATCAGTGTACTCACAGAAATGGTTGACTATGCTCACAAAATACAGGGGAAAAAGAGGCTATGCAAAGTGAAATAAAGGAAAATATATAGGGAACCAACAGTGAAAGTAAAGAAAATGGGACTCAAATTGATGGTTTGGAGCAGGAGGAAGAAATAAACATTCAACCATAACAGAATGAAGAAACAAGAATTTTTAAAAATGAGGAGGGGCTTAGTAAACTACAGGACAACTTTACATGTTCCAACATCCAAATCATGGGAGTGCCAGAAGGAGAAGAGGAAGAGCAAGAAATTAAAAAATTACTTGAAAGCATAATAAAGGTGAACTTCCCAAATCTGGCAAAGGAAATAGAATTCCAGGAAGTCCAGGAAGCTCAGAGAATCCCAAAGAAAGGTGGACCCAAGGAAGCACACACCAAGGCACTCATGATTACACTAGCCAAGAGTAAAAATGAGGAAAGAATTTTAAAAGCAGCAAGAGAAAAGGAGACAATTTACCTACAAAAAAAGTTCCCATTAGACTATCAGTTGATTTGTCAAGAAAACCTTGTGAGCAAGAGGGGCTGGAAAGAAGTATTTGAAGTCGTAAAAGGCAAGGACCTACATCTAAGATTACTCTATCTAGCAAAGCTATCACTTAGAATAGAAGGGCAGATAAAGTGCTTCCCACATAAGGTCAAGTTAAAGGAGTTCATCATCACCAAGCCCTTACTATATGAAATGTTAAAGGGACTTATCTAAGAAAAAGAAGATGAGAAAAAAATATGAACAGTAAAGTGACCACAAACTCACAATTATCAACAACTGAACCTAAAAAAACAAAAGTAAATACTAAGCAAACAATTAGAACAGGAACAGAATCACAGAAATGGAGATCACATGGAAGGTTATCAGTGGGGAGGGGGAATAGGTTGACTGGGGAACAAGGTACAGGGAATAAGAAGCATAAATGGTAGGTGCCAAATAGGAGGAGGTTAAGACTAGTGTAGGAATTGGAGAAGACAAAGAACTTATATGTACAATCCATGGACACGAACTAAAGGGTGGGAAATGTGGATAGGAGTGGGTGGTGCAAAGCAGAGGTGAATAAAGGGAAGAAAAAAATGGGACAACTGTAATAGCATAATCAACAAGATATATTTTTTAACTTTTTTAAAATTACAGAGTCAACAATTTCATTCTAAGAAACCAAAAAAGAAAGTCCTGTGCTCTGTACTGCATAACAAACAGTTTTACAAACTATTTTATAAAATTAAAAAACACTTTTGGGTGAAATTGCCCCTTCTGGCTATGATGGCTGACATTAACTATTACCAAAAGAATAAGACCTTCAATCATGAGCAGTACTGTGGTAGGTGCTCCAGACAGGGGAAATGGGATTAGAAGATGCATTAATTTGGCCACACAATCTATCTGTTGCTTCCAAAATACTACATCTTCTGCCAGGGTTTGTACAACAGCTCTTTCTCCATCCCCTAAACACACTAAAATTTTGTTTATGAAAGAAGCCATAGAAGTGGATAGGTCCACATTTACTCATATGCAAAGTAAGGAATAAACTGTTCAGAGATATCAGGAAATAAATTGGAGGGGCCAGAAATATGACTCACCCCACTCCTACTCTGCTTCAAATCTCCTCTACCATCCCACTGTAACGGTCAAAGACACTGTTTTATACTTTTTTTTCTATTAACTGAATGTTCTTAATGGTTTAAACCAAACAGTTTGAGTAACCTGTAACTTCAAAAGTACATGATTGCAATTGTTCTGAGAGCAAGTGCTGATGGGTGAAGAAAAACAGACACAAGTCTGTGTCAGCACTTCCAGAAGGCAAATGAGTCACCACAGAGAAAAAGCATGTAATCTGTGTTCCAGGATTTTCCATTAATTGGACCCTAATCTCAGACACAGTTGATGGGGAGCATGGCCAGTGACCAATACCTGTTCACACTGGGAAGACTGTGTATTCAGTGACTGTCCAAAACCTTGGGCTCTGTGCTTTTTGCTGATGGTTGCTACTGATGTTGCTCCCACTGTTTCTTCATCAGCAAGTGTCCTTCCTGCTCAGGTTGGGTCTGTGACTATGTGGCATCATAAATGTGGTTGTCAGATCCTTGTGGTATTGGTAGAGTTGCAGTGACGCCAAGAGGGTGAAATAGTTAAGAGAGTTAATTTTTAATTTTTTAAAGATTTTATTTATTTATCTTTAGAGGGGAAGGGAAGGAGAGAAATATCAATGTATGGTTGCCTCTCATGCATCCCATGCTGGGAACTGGCCTGCAACCCAGACATGTGCCATGACTGGGAGTCGAACCACGATCCTTTGGATCACAGGCCCGCACTCAATCCACTGAGCTACACCAGCTAGGGCAAGAGAGTTATTTTAAAACAGGATTAAAGGAAAGGGTTGTGATGTATCCATGTAGCCCAGTGAACCCATAAAGAAGTCTCTCACCACAGTAGGCAAAATGTATACCCCTCTTATTTCAAAAATGCACTTTTAGCATTTTCTTATTACCTTCATTTATTACCTTGCCTTCAACGTTTTTCAATGCATTTTTGTTTGATGAAAATATTGTGAAAGAAGGAGGTGATGTGATTTGTACCAGTCCTCTAATCCCAAAGTCTGGCTGGGATCGTGAATGCCCAGCATGGGTGAGGGCTCACCCCACCCAGCATTTGTGGTCACTTTTTATGAGGACAGTACTGAGCAACCACAGATTTAAATGAGAAACCTGACACAATAGAGCATGCTCATCATTATAAGAATAGCTGGAGTAAAGTAAATAAAAGAAAAATTCAACATTTCAAAGGCCAAAAAATGTCCTACAGTTGCTGGGATTAAAGCAGACTTTGCTAAGGATAAGATAACCAAAAAAAAAAAAACCTTCTCAAAGACAGTGTGCCTTTCCTCCAGGCTTTGAGATGCATGTCATGGTCCCACACAAGGCCATAGCCTTCCTGTTCACCAGCAGCATCCTCCTTCACCGCCAGCCACAGATGGTCAAATCTCATTTCCTCAGTCACCCTTCTAAGTGTAAGAGGCAAGTCACAAATATGCTATTTTTTTCACAGCCTAGGTCTCAGGTTAACATTCCTGCCACAATCCTTTCTTCTGAAGTACCTTCACAGCCTAGAACCTTTCATGTACTCAGACACAAAGTTCTTTAACAACAGAGCCAGTTCCAGATGGTCCTATCCTGTTTTATGAGATACTGAATTGCTTTTCAGACAAAATAAACCAAAGTAAAAGTCAGGTGGTAGAAGTATACTTACTGGAGAGAACTTTAACCTCCAGATGCACCTGAAACCAAAGTCACACCCACCACACATGGACCCAAAGAACCAAACATGAACGGAACTTCAACATAAGAACCTTTTCAGAAGCCAAGGGTCTGTTGTCCAGAAAGACCCAGGACTGATGTCCCTTTAAAACCAGGTCTTCTGCACACATGTTTTCCAAAACCCTAATAAACCCTTGACCTGGCCCAGCAAGCAAGATAGCTTTGTGGTCCATTAGGTCTCCCATCTCCTTAGTTGGAACCTTCTCAATCATAAACACTTCCTTACTCCAAACTCTGAAATTTTGAGTGTTGTCTTTTCGAAGCATCAGGCACGTGAACTTAGGTTTTGGTAACAGTTCTCAATTGCAGTGGAAAGCACCTAAGGAATTTATTGTGAGAACTGGCCTCTGGATTGGTAGCACTGTCCTTGTCTAAACAATCTATGTGAGTATGATTTCTTCAACAGACCTTGATCAGCACAATTTCTTTTTGTCCACTAGGGCAAGAGAAGCAACAATGTCGACATGTGAAGAGTGGGATCCTAAGTAGGCAAAGGAGCAAATTGTTTACCTTGCTGAACAATTTCCAGAGCTACAGAGGTATATGCCTAAATTACCAAATCATGAAGGTGCAAAGAATGAGCATTTCAGGTAACAGGCACCCAAAAGTAAACACTTAAGCAAAATTCACTTTCAGGAACTATTTCCATCCTGAGTAGTCTCAGAAGAATGTAATTAAAAGCCTGATTTTCAAAGTCTTCTACTTATAGGGAAGAAAAGGAATAAACAGCTATGAACTCTGCAACAGAAGAGGCTTTGTCTATGATGAGGCTGAAGAGACTGAACTGGGGAATGCCCATGATATGAGGACATGGGACTTAGTCACCAGATTGCCTAGATCGACCTGCATTTTCAGTCATCTCTTGCAGGGCCAGGCACACAAGCAGTATTCAGCACATGTTAGTTGGCCATGGGAATAGCCCAAAGTAATCAAAATATATTCCCCCAAATATCACAAAGACTCATGTGCATAATCTTAATGTTTTCCATCACATGGTGACATAACAGTCTAGCATCTGCATATCACTGGACTGTGAGCCATCATGAATCTGGATAGCCTGTTACACCTTTGCATGTCAAGGCCCAGCACTATGCCCAAAAAGAACTTTGAATTGACACCATAGATTCAGCTTTCCCATCAAAAAAGGCATTAGTCCAGTGCCTTACACAGTGTCCACTCCATGTTGCAAATGAAGGAACTGAAGCATGGAGAAAGACAGAGATCAGGTTTGTCCCTGAGGGAGAGATCTGGTGCAAGTTTCCAGCTCCCAGCCAGGCTGATCAAAAACTACCAAAATGATGTGATAAAAACCAATCTGGGAAAACTTTTTTAAAGTCAAAACAGTTGCTTAGAACAATAGATTGTCCGTGGAGAGATATCCTAGTTATGGTGGGCCTGATAAACAACAGTAATAATTATTACTGAGAAACACATGAGTAGTCCACACACTTATTAGTCAAAGATGTAGACTCATGAACACACTCTGGAAAATCAGGAGCACATTTCCCTAAAGAAAAATTCAATATTTTCCTCTGACCCTGCTCTTACTATTTCTACATGGTTCCTGAGACAATGACTCTGTCCTAGCACATCTCTGGGGATGTGGCTTTCGAATATCTTTATTGAAAGCACCACCTGGATGAAGTGATTACCTAACAATTTGCCAAAAGGGAGGACTGCAGAGCATTTGGCATTTTTGAATTGCAACTGTTTTCTGTCATCGTAAAGAAAAAACTAATCATTTTTTCCAGCAAGCCACCCGCTCTGTCTCCTGTGCAGACTATTATGAAATTGAGACCACACACTTGGCTTTCTCTGTTTTCACAGTTTTTAAAGCCATCATCAAAAGGCAAAAGGAGCAGGAAACAAGAATTTCTTTCCAGCATAGCATCTGAAGTGGAATTCCATTGGTAGAATGCTATTCTCTTCTGGCAACTTTCCATTAATTCCATGTTCTTATTAAGTGTTTATCAGCTTGCTTAAATAAAAGGGAGACCCAAAAATGCTGAACCTTGTCCAACTGGTAAAGTGCCATGCAGCCCTTACAGTCATGCTATTAAATATTCTGAAAATGAATTTTAAAGACAAAAATTTAGTTCATTATATAAAAGTTCAATTTATGATTGAACATTTATCTCTACAGTAATAAGGAATTTTCAAACAAAGATGATTGTCCAGGTCTTTGAAAATGTGCACCATGAATCAATCCAGCTACATATTACTGATACAAGACAGTTGGTTTAAACAGACTTGGCTCAATGTGAGTTTTTTTTATGTGAAACTATGTTGATAGAATTTTGAAATGCACACCATCTGAGTCATAGGCACTGGCTCAGAAGTAGGAATTTCACACAAACATTTTCAGAGGAAGATCAATGATGTAAAGTTTGTTTTCAAAAGAGAATAAAATAAATGTTTTAGTTCCAAAACCAACCTGACCCAAGGGTCAGAAAAGAACATGTCATTGGTCCAAAGTTTTGGAAAGTAATTTTTGTTCCTCAATAATCATGAGAACCCTCCTAGATCATGTCCACTATGCTCCACCCTCAGAGAGATCAGCTTTCTACCTTCCCATCTCCCCCCAACATGGATTCCAACAGCTGATGATCCATTCCTACGGGTTTCAAAATGTGACCCTGCCTGCCTTGTCACCCTTTAGCAATGCTTCTCATCACCTCCCTGGCTTAACCTTTTCCTGTCCTCCTTTCTGATAGCATCCAATTAGACCTCCCTCACAAACACACTTTTAGATTAATACATATGAGATAGTGTTAGGGTTTTTGTTTTTTCAGGTTATATTTTAATGGTTCACAAAATTAGTGCCTGTTACAAATAACAGCATCTTAACCCTTGAAGGTACTTTACCATGACAGTAGGTATGTTTGCTTCTTTTGTTCCCACCACATAGATTTTCTACTCTATCTCTGATTTTATGGGCCTAATACATTCTTCCATACTTAAGTCAAGCATCATCCCTACTATAACACCTTTTCTGCTTCTCCTGTTGCCTGCAATTTTTCACTTATCACTGTTTCTAGTCCACTTGGTAGTTGTTGCTATAAATTATGATTTACTATATACTCACTTTTTATTACTCTTGAATTATTTCACACATGTAACTTGGTCTCCCTCACAGATATCTCAGGCAATATGAGGATAGGATTATTCTTATATGATATTCCCTATAAGACCTGGTAACAAAGTATCACTTAATAAGTAGTAATGAAAAACACACTTCAAATTTTGGTGGAGATTGCAACTGAAGTGGAAATATATTGATATAGCTAATCTCCAAAGTATTACCTCAACAAGTGTTGAGTTTCATTTTATTTTTATTTAAATTATTTTATTGTTGTTCAATTACACCTGTCTGTATTTTCACCCCACCTGCAACAAAACCACCTCTCTCCCTTGCTTCCATGCTCCCCCTTGGTTTTGTCCATGTGTCCTTTATAATAGTTCCTGAAAACTCTTCCCCCCACTGTCCCCTCCCCACTCCCCTCTGGCTATTGTTAGATTGTTCTTAATAGTGAAATAAGCCAGGCAGTGAGGGACAAATACCATATGTCCCTCACCTTTAACTGGAACATAATCAACAAAAGAAAAAAAAGCAAACAATATATAATCAGAATTCTTTTATTTTAAGACTCTATAGCTCTCATTTTGAATCTTTCATGTTGTATTGAGGTAGGGGAGTAAGAAAGCAAAGAGACTGTAAAGAGTTTGAGATCAATGTGCCCTGTGGCATAAAACAGCAGCACCAAATATTGCTGTGTGTTGAAATAGCCTGGGTAGTTTATTAAAAATAAAATTGAAAGCCTTAAGACTCACCCCCAAAACTACTTAAAAGATAATTCCTAAACAGGATCAGGAACTTATCTCTATTTTAACAAGCTCCCTAGTGGTTCTGGATGGGGAGCTTGGTTCAGGTCAGTAAGTTGGCATTTGGAAATCCCTCATATAAACACTGACTTTAAATCCTGGTTTTGGAACTAACAAGCCATATGATTTAAGAGACATTGTTTAAAGCATAAGTGATCTTCATTCACTTATCAGTGAAACTGAAAAATTAAATCCAATTGCCGTGAGAACATGACCCTGCTCTTACTTCTGTTCCCTAATTTGGTTTTGTCCTCTGACCTGGGAATATATAGTTATTTCTTTACTATAGGGAGTGTCAGTTGTCTCAGTGCCAATCCTCCTAGAAAAAGAAGATGCTGAGATCAGAAGTGTAATCTTCAAGGAGAGCTTTATTCTGGAAGACAATACCAAACTTTCTCTTGGGCCCCAGGGTCTAGATATGGTCTGACATGATACTAGATAAAGGGTCAGAGGGATGAACTGATCTCTACCACAGGAGACAGGCTTGGAGCTCCACCAGAAGACTTCCTGCAGAGGACCCCATAAGAGGTGGTATTGTCTGAGGGTTTGAGAACCACATCCGGTAACAAGTTATACACCACTCATTGTATCAATTACTCTTTCTGTTATTCTGAAAATTTTGCAAAGTCTTTTTTTATTCTTTCATTATTATTCAAGAACAGTTGTCTGCATTTATCCCCCTCCATTCCCCACCTACACCAGCCATCACCATGTCTCTCCCCTGACTCCACCCCATCCTTGGTTTTGTCCATGAGTCCTTTATAGTTGTTTCTGAAAACCCTTCCCTCCTTTCCCCCCATTAACCCCTCCCAACTCCCCTCTGGATACTGTCAGATTGTTCTTGATATCAACATCTCTGGTTACATTTTGCTTTCTTGTTTGTTTTGTTAAATAGATTCCACTTAATGGTGAGATCATATGGTATTTGTCTTTCACTGCCTGGCTTATTTCACTTCATATAATGCTCTCCAGTTCCACCCATGCTGTCAAAAAAGGTAGGAGCTCCTTCTTTCTTTCTGCTGCATAGTATTCCATTGGGTAAATGTACCATAGTTTTTTGATCCATTCATGTATTGATGAGCTCTTAGGTTGCTTCCAGCACTTGGCTATTGTAAATTGTGCTCCTATCAACATTGGGGCACATAAGTTCTTTTGGATGGGTGTTTCAGGGCTCTTAGAGTATAATCCCAGCAGCAGAATTGCCAACTTTCAGTTGCTCCTGCTGCTACTCACAAGCAAATTGGGCCCTTCTGGTGCTGGTTCCCAGGTGGGTGGGCTTGTGTATGTTCTAGGACCCTGTGGGTCTCTCCAACAAACTCTCCTGTGAGGCTTAAAGCCTCTCCTGGCACCTCAACCCCTGAAAGTTTTTTCGATCAGTGCTTTTAGGCTTTATTTCCCATCACTGGGGCCCTGGGTTGCATGGTCTGACTCACTGCCCATTTTTTGCCTGGTTTATCTGCATGTGAATGTGTGTCTGCAGTCAGCTAACTGCCTTGTGCGCCTCACTGGGTTTGCTTGATTCATCCCTACACCCAGGTCTGCTAACCACCACCTCTTCCTATCGGGACCTCACTTCACTGGCCACCAACTCTGCCCCTCTTACCAGTCTGGATGAATGGTTCCTTGTTGTCAGATTTCAGTACAGTTCAATTTTCTGTCTGTTCTGATTGTGTTTTTGTTTCTAAATCTTTGTTGTACTTAAATTTGGTTGTGCAAGAAGCCACAGTTTCTCCACCTATGCCTCCATTTTGGCCGAAAGTCTATTCTACATCTTTTGTTTGGAGTATTTAATCTATTTGCATTAAAGGTTAGTTTTGATAGGTACTTAGTCATTGCCATTTTTCATACATTTGTTCCCCTCTCTCTCACTGTTTTTTTCCCTCTTCTTAAAGCAGACCCTTTAGCATCTCTTGCAGAGCTTGTTTGGACGAGGTGTATTCTTTGAGGTTTTTTCTATGTGGAATACTCTTTATTTGGCCTCCCATTTTAATTGAGAGCCTTACTGGTTAGAAGCGTCTTGGTTGCAGGCCTTTGTTTTTCATTACCTGGAATATTCCTTGCCAATCTTTTCTGGCTTAGAGCATTTCCACTCAGAATTCTTACCAGGGTTCTCTTGTATATTACTTCCAGTTTCTCCCTTGCTGCCTGTAAGATTCTCTCTTTGTCTTGGATTTTGCCATTTTGATTATGATGCGTCTTGAAGTGGGCTCCTTTGGATTCCAATTTATTAGGACCCTCTCTGCTTCCTGGATTTGTGTGACTTTTTCTCTCATGAAACTAAGGAAGTTTTTCATCATTACTTTTTCAAATAGGTTTTCTATCCCTTGCTCTTCTTCTCCTTCTTGTTTCCCTATTATATGGAAATTATTACTCTTCATGTTGTCCTGCAGTGCCCTTAACACCTGTTCATTCTTTCTGAGTCTCTTCCTTTTCTTGCTCTTTCTGGGTGCTTTTTGCTACCTTGTCCTCCAGCTTGCTGATTCAGTCCNATTTATTAGGACCCTCTCTGCTTCCTGGATTTGTGTGACTTTTTCTCTCATGAAATTAAAGAAGTTTTTCATCATTACTTTTTCAAATAGGTTTTCTATCCCTTGCTCTTCTTCTCCTTCTTGTTTCCCTATTATATGGAAATTATTACTCTTCATGTTGTCCTGCAGTGCCCTTAACACCTGTTCATTCTTTCTGAGTCTCTTCCTTTTCTTGCTCTTTCTGGGTGCTTTTTGCTACCTTGTCCTCCAGCTTGCTGATTCAGTCCTCAACTGCATCTAGCCTACTTTTGATACCCTCTACTGTGTTGCTCAATTCAGAGATTGTATTCTTCATTTCCTCTTGGCCCTTGCTGATAGTTTTTATTTCCTTTTTCAAGTAATATAGTTTCCAGTGAGTTCCTTATAGTTTCCCTGTAGTTTCTGGTAGTTTTCAGTAAGCTCATTTAAATTCCTTATAACCACTGCTTTGAACTCAATATCTGATAGTTGAATTTCCTCTATTTCATTTAGCATTCTTTCTGAGGCTTTCTCCTTTCCTTTCTCTCTCTCTCTTTTTTTTTTTTTTTTGGTCTTCCCATTGTTTGTGATACTTTTCTTGTTAGCTGCTGTTTTGATTCTCTCGATGTATGGTGTGAACTTCTATGGTAGGAGACCTGTGAGATTCAGTAGTGCAATCTCCTTGATCTCCTGAGCTTGCTGGTCTTGGACTATTGTTTATGTTTTATGGTCTTGGACTGTATTTGCCTTTTTATTGTTGTGGCATCTTTCTTTGGTGGATCCTTCCCTCCAGCTGGCTAGCTGATGGTCACTCAACCCATCACATCTTGTATTCTGTTGTGCAGGTGTGGGCAGGTTTGTTGAAGTTAATTCCTCTGTGCGCCCTACTTTTTGAGTCTTCTCTCTCACTACTGTTCAGTTGTTTGTTCTGGGTAATTTCTCCACCAAAAATATGAAACCTTTCATGCATTTGCTGTCATCCTTGTGCAGGGTCCGTGCTGATCTTCTCTGTTGCATTCTAATTTTAGTATGTGTGCTGCTGAAGTAAGCACAAATTTTGCAAAATTTTGTCAAATATTATACTCTGGTCTGACTTGCACAGTAGGAATAGAGTAGGAAAATATATATGTGTGTGTGTGGCCTGAAAATGTAAAGAAGATTTAATGTTATCAACCTCCTGGAAGGAAAGTAGAAAGGTTTATAATTACAATTTTTAGACTACATTTTTTCTTATACCACTAAGGTAAGTTTTCAACATTTATTTGTTGAAAATGTCTCATGATTAAGCTTAATGATATATGATCTTACTGGTATTGGTTAAATATCTGCTGAGCAGCTGGAGGTGGAAAGTAACAAAGACATTCAAAATAGATGGCTTAAACAAGATGGAAAATCCACAAGTAAGTAGTCCACAGATAACAACACCAAGGCTATCAGTAAAAAAAAAAAAAAGAAAAGAAAAAAGAATCTGGGTCTTTAGCATCAGCATTTCTACTTTAGTTCATCTGTCATCTCTTCACTGAATCATTGCAGTAGACAATATAGGAACCCAGACTATTTCTATGTTATTCCTCTGAATATTCTCAATATATGATGCTCCTTTAATCTGTTCAAAGATGGTTGCTTCACCTCCCACCATTCTAGCCCATGGGAAGAGACAAATAAGAGAGAGGAGGTGTACCCCTCTTGTTTGGAATCTGCCCACATCACTTTTGCTCGCATCCTGTCAGTGAGATTCTAGAGCCAGTGGCCAGACCAAGATGTAAGAGAGACTAGGAATTGTAGTTTTAGCTGAGAAGCCATGTGTCCAGCTAGAATTTCTAATATTATAGTCACAAAGAAAGTCAGATATTGGAAATCTAGAGTCATTTTTTCCATACCACCTCATGGAAATTGATCCAGTAAAATATTATATACTGTCCTCTAATGAGCCTCTGTGATCCATTGTGGAGCAGTGCATAGAAGGGTGTTTAGTACACAGGAATAGAGCTCCTGGTAAGTTAAAGAATAAGACATAGAGGTTCTACCTAAATCAATAATTTCTTCTCCCAAATATATGTACTTTGATCAACTAAGGACATGCTTACTTTCCAACATTTTTGTTTCTCAGCAAAAACAACTACATACAAGCTATCAGGCCTGTAAGTAAACCGATTAAAATGTTTATTCCCTACCCTTGAGGACTTTGCTTTAGTGAAAGGGACAGTTGTGGGAAAAAGGCAGAAAGAGTGAAACCAAAGCATGAATGGCATTATGGGACAATACAGTGGTAAAAATGACTCAGCTGGAGTGACTTGAGAGGGAGGTAAGAGAAGTTTTCACCAAGAGGAGAGACTGTTTTTCTATTAAGGAGTGACAAGGGCAGGGCTAGTTCAGGCAGGCAAAGACAGGGACAGTGACATTTGGTGTGACTAAGTTATAGATGTATGAGGGAATGACAAGTGAGCAGTGTGAAGTACTCAAAAAGTGGGCATGGGTCAAAGGCCTCCTATGCCCATTCAGGAGCTGAACTGTTTTCTTCTGGGCAGTAGACGATCAGTTTGGAGTACCAGTGAAGCTCATTGTGTTTCAGGATGATCACTACTATGACCATAAGAAATTGGTGGGATAGTGAAAAGATATGTGTAGAGGCTCTTGCAGCTATTGCAATAGTCCACTGAGAGAGAACAGACAAAGGTGTGAGCCAAGGGAGATGCTGATGCTAAAGAAGGATCATGTGGAGATACCTCAGATGTGGATCCCTCTGTCCCTTCTTCCTCCATAATGTTTCTTGATCATCTAGGATGTGATAACCTGATGCTCAGGACTGAGAATAGAAATACGAAAATATATTCTCTAGGTCCTCAAAGAGGTTACAGTCTAATAGTGACCTGAAGATGATCAATAACTGTGATTATTAGCTATATGCATCTTTGGAAAAAAACAAGAAAGTGAATTAATTTTTACTTTAGACATTTTATTCAGAAGGTAAAAATCTTTATAATCTAAAATCAATTGGCCTACAACTAATTTAAAAAGATTTTATTGGTAAAAATACTAGAAACTAGTGTGGTGCTTAAGAAATTCAATACATACATAGGTATTAAACATCTATTCAGCAATTATTTGTTTAAAGTTTTACACAAGTCACTTCATATTCTATTAATAATAAAACTAGGAGTCAAGTTATCTGTACTGTTAAAATATGTGTGCATACATATGCGTTCTTCTAAATTAGCTATATTAGTGAGATAAATAATAAAACATGTCCTTAAACATTAAAATAATAGGAAATATTTATTAATAGTCTTGGTGAACATCCAAGATTGCTTCTCCATAATCTTCAGTTTAACCCATCTTTCTAACAGAGATTGTGTGAAGTCTGTCTGACTAGCCAGAGAGAAGACACCAGGGAGGTTTCTGAGAACCTCTCCACTTCTCATTCAGAGGAGGGATCCAGGTTGAATCTTCTTACTGGGTTTCCTCTGTGGGGTGAGCTCACCCAGGGATGAACTATCCAAGCAAATCAAAGTGAGGAAAATCAATACACGAATTTGGTTATATTTGAGATCTCTGTCAGGAAAGAGTCCATGTCTAGATCCAAGACACATTCATGACATAGTACATTGTTGCTGCTCAGAAGTTTTTTAAAGTGCTTTTAAATTATCCTCATCTTACTTGCAAAGGAAGATGGCACATCTCTGTAATAAGCAGGTCACTTAGCAAAACGACATGGGACAGAAAGTGAGAAGAACATCCTGTTCGAACAAAATTACAGAAGTAACTCCAGAAGTCAGAAAATCACTACCTTACTTGGAATCTTACCGGGAAACCAAAATTAACACCCCAAAACCTTTATGTAAAGTGCCAAGAACTCTCTAATTTTCTAGCTATTTAGTAACCAAGGAGCTGGTTACTAGAGGAAGCTGAGCAACATGAGAACAGCCTTTGTGGAGAAGCTCCCTGTAAATTACTGTCACTTGTAAATATTGTTGATACTTGACTCCTAAACAGTTTGTATAGAGTGCACTTTGACAGCATATGAACATTTTCTGATCACATACTTAATAATGAAGTAAAATTTAACCTCAAGAGTAAAATACCTAAATACAGGAAAAATCATTTATTTCCTCCAGTCCAGCTTAGCCCTTAGTTAAACTCCAACTCATAGTTAAAATATAAAAGTACTAATGACAAATGACACAATGGAAAATATTGATTAGTACTCAGTGTGCAGACTAGAAATAATTATGAATAAACATCCAAGAATTTGAACAGGCTGTTTGGGTCTGTTAGCACTTGTCTCTAAAGCTGGGGGGGTTTACAAAATTAAGACACCACCCAAGAACTGACATGCTGTGACAAATCATATTATTGTTCCCAATTATTTATCTTTTTCTGTATAAGATGACACAGCTCCTGTCTGTTCTTCTGTGTCCTCCCTGTAGGCAGAATTTCTCTCCCCAAGCCATGTACCTTGGCTATGTGGCTTTATTAAACTAATGAAGTGGAAATGGATGAGATTGTATGCAGAAATAGTACAGGTTCCCTCAGTTTTTTTGCATTTTCTTTTTCTAGAAGGATGGCTTATTTCAAGTGGATATTGTTCCTTCACCTAACATCAAGAATGAGATGTTTTTGTGCATACCCAAGTAGAGCTGTGGCAGACACTTCCAACTATAGTCGTCAACATGAAATATCAAGAAGAAAGAAACACTACTGTTGGAGACCATGAGGACTTGGGAACCATTTGTTACCACAGGAAAGATGGTTAATACATATTCTTTCTTGATTTAGGGTCAATGAAAATATTTCACATAAAATCACTGTTCAAGGAAAACTTGACCTTAAAGATGTGATGAGAAGATCTGTCTTGTTCTTTGCACAGAAGTTATCACACATTCCTCACTTAGCAGTAGAAGAGTCTTCTTTTCTTGCATATCCATCTGATTTATTCTGAGTTGTATGATAAACAATTTCCCTAGTAGCTGTGGTCATAGAACACAGGACAGTGACATAAATCAAGTTTATCTTTGGTGATTCTTTGTTTTCTTTTGGTATTATTGTGTTTATTGTTGTTCAGTTACAGTTGTCCCAACTTTTCCCCTGCTGTTCTCTCCTGCCCCAACCCCCCACTTCCACAGTCAATATTTACTTGTACAGCTGTTTTTTCAGTATTTAACTATTTTTACTTTCTTATTTAAAAAGAAAAAAAGGGGGATAAACAAGGGAAATTACACTGTGCTGATATAGAGACTTTAAATTCTACTCAGAATTAAAAGCCATTTTAAAGGTCAGTTGATGGTTCAAAGGAAATAACTACATGGAGTCTGATCAACACATATATGAGTTGAGTCTCATTATTAGCCTCAATAATGCAGGATCACAATTCTCAACACAGAGTCAGCAGCTATTAGGTAAGCTCTGTCAGGCATGGGTAGGTAAAAGCCTGAAGAAATGGGTTCTCTCCATGCCCTTGTGATAAAGAAAGAAGATTCCTGGTTTGGTGGAAAATGCAGTTCCTTTCCCAGGTTGTGTCTGTAGTTTGCAGTTGAGTTTAGCAGTGAAATCGAATGGATAACTTGGGAGATACAGGCACAGTCAGAGGCTGGTCACTTGACTTTATCTCCGTACTCTGATACTTGTGTATTGAGTTTGCTTTGTGCACAAGTTCTTTCTGGAGCCTAGTTAGCTCCTTCCTCTTGCTGCCTGGCCTCCTCAAGCTGCTGCATCCTCTGGGCTTCTGTTTCAACCATTTTTTTCTCCAGCTCTTGCCACTCCTTGGCTCTCATCTCAGTGGACTGCTGAAAAGGTTCCTGAACTAGAGAGCCAGAAAGGCCCTCAGCTACAGATTTTTTATCTTTCTTGGGAATAAAGGGCTTCTGGGGGGTGATGGTATTTGGATGAGCCTTGAAGCAAGTTGCTTCTTTCTGTTGTCTCAGTTTTTCCTCCAGCTGATGCTTCCAAGTCTGTAGCTTTATAGCACCTCTTTTAACAGTATCCAAGCAGAAAGGCTCAGTCAGGGTTGCATTCTTCACCTTCTTCTCTGGCAGGTTAACAGTGTCAAAATGAGGTAACGGAAGTCTCTTGAATTTTGGCACCTCTTCTTTCTGCAGTTCTCTCATTTTATTCTCCTTCTGTAACTGATGTTCTCTGTCTCAAGAACCAAAAGAGAAAGGGTTGTTGGGCAGAATTGTTGCCTCTGGAACATGGAGCTTAAAAGGCACCCCAAAATGTGACATGGGTTGAGCTCTTATAACTACAGGCTCCTCTTCCTCAACATTGGAGGGCATTCAGATTCTGTTCTTGAAAGCAAAGGCCAGTGATTTGGGGACAGTGATTGGAAGTACTTTCTTTTTGGAAACACCTGCAATATCTTTCAAGATCTTAGGCAGGGTCTGGAATGAAATTCAAGGTATTCATCCTCTGATTTCTTCTTTGATTCACGAGGAAAAAAAGGATCCCAGGAGGATTCTTTTCTCAATCTCCAAATTGAAGTCAATAAGCTGAATGGGCAGCTTCACAGGTGGCTTCTTGGGCCAGATGGGCCCACATTCAAGAATTCTGGGGTCAAGTTCCCATGGTTAGAAATTATATTGCTGCAGTTTCTTGAGGTCCTCAGCCTCCTGATCTGCTGAACTTTTGCAGGTCACAGGCCATGTGCACTGTTTTGTTAGCAACAGAGGAATCTGTGGGTCATTGCAAATCTTGGCCAAGGCATATTTGAGGGTAACAGAGTAATATCATCCTCTTTGCTCCTCAAGTGATACCTTTTAGGTGTTCATTTATAGAAGGCTTCAACCTGCTGTGCAAGAGGCACATATGAAGAAGTTGTTTCATCAAATGTTCTCTTCTTTCCTTGGGACAGGGTGAAAGGCTTTATAATGGTGCATCCCTTAGTCACTTGGGCAGGAGATGGAGGATGCTTTTGCAGTTCAGATATAAAGTTCACTTCCTCATACTCTTCCTGTTTCTGAGGATGTTGTTTGATTCACTCATCTGTGCAGAAGTGGAAGTTAACTGATTTGGATACCTGGCTCACTGATTTCTTCCCAGGTTGCCCTGCTCCTACAAGAGCAAGTTTCTTGAATTCTTCATTCTTTTTCCATATTTCCATCACCTCCTGCTGCATTTTCCCTCTCTTTTTCAACTCTTGCTCCTCAGTACTTTGTAGAATCTTCTGCCTTACAGGTGGTATGCAAGGCACAGTATGTCTGTCCTTGGCTTTCTTTGGGGAAGACTCATACTTTTCAGACATAACTTTTTTTCTTAAGTATATTTTATTGATTATACTATTACAGTTTTCCCAATTTCTGCCCCTTTATCCTCCCTCCACCCTGCATCCCCCATCGTTCCAGCATTCCCCGTTTCTTAGTTCATGTCTCTGGGTTGTACATATAAGTTCTTTGAGTTCTTTGTTTCCTATACCATTTTGACCTCTCCCCATCTATTTAATGCCTACCAATTATGCTTCTTCCCTGTACCTTTCCCCCCATGTTCCCCCCTTCCCCATCCCCACTGAAAACCCTCCATGTGATGTCCATTTCTCTGATTCTGTTCCTGTTCTAGTAGTTTGCTTAGTTTTTGTTTTCACTGCTTTTCTTTCTTTTTTTTTAGGTTCATTTGTTAATAGTTGTGAGTTTGTTGTGAGTTTGTTTTCATTTTATTGTTCAAATTTTTATCATTATTTTTCTTAGATAAGTCCCTTTACCATTTCATATAATAAGGGCTTAGTGATGATGAACTCCTTTAACTTTACCTTATCTGGGAAGCACTCTCTCTGCCCTTCCATTCTAAGTGATAGCTTTGTCAGATAGAGTAAACTGGATGTAGGTCCTTGCCTTTTATGACTTTGAATGCTTCTTTCAAACCCCTCCTTGCCTGTAAGATTTCACTTAAAAAATTAGCCCTGACTGGTGTAGCTCAGTGGATTGAGTGCGAGCCTGAGAACCAGAGGATCGCGGTTCGATTCCCAGTCAGGGCATATGCCTGGGTTGCAGGCGGGTTCCTTGCAGGCCAACTCCCAGCAGGGGACGCACAAAAGGCAACCATACATTGATGTTTCTCTCCCTCTCTCCTTCCCCTCTAAAGATAAATAAATAAATAAAATCTTTAAAAAAAACAAATCAATGGACAGTCTAATGGGAACTCCTCTGTAAGTTTCCTTTTCTCCTGATATTTTTAAGATTCTCTCCTTATCTTTAATTTTGGGTAATGTAATCATGATATGTCTTGGTGTGTTCTTCCTTGGGTCCAACTTCCTGGGACTCTCTGAGTTTCCTGGACTTCCTGGAAGTCTATTTCCTTTGCCAGATTGGGGAAGTTTTTCTTCATTACTTTTTCAAATAAGTTTTCAATTTCTTGCTCTTCCTCTTTTCCTTCTGGCACCCTTATGATTTGGATCCTGGAATGTTTAAAGTTGTCCCCAAGGTTTCTACATCTCTCCATATTTTTTGAATTTTTATTTCTTTATTGTGTTCTGGTTGAATGTTTATTACTTCCTTCTGGTCTAAACCATTGATTTGAGTCCCAGTTTCCTTCCCTTCACTGTTGGTTCCCTGTATACTTCTCTTTATTTAACTTTACATAGCTTATTTTTTCCTCTAATTTGCAACCACACTCAGTCATTTCTGTGAGCATCCTGATTGCCAGTGTTTTGAACTCTGCATTGGATAAGTTGGCCATCTCCTCATCACTTAGTTCTATTTTTGGAGCTTTGATCTATTCTTTCATTTGGGCCATATTCTTTTTGTCTTGGCACACCTGTTACATTGTAAGGGGCAGAGCCTTTGGTATTTGCCAGGTTAGTGGAAACTAACCTCAGGCTGTATTGTGGTGCCATATGTGCAGGAGTTGTCTAAGATAGGACAGTGCTGTTTGCTCAGCTCTCATCCAACATTCAGCCACTCCTCACTACTCATAAGCAAACTGGACCCTTCTGGTGCTGATTCTCAGGTGAGTAGTCATGTGTACATTCTAGAATCCTATAGATCTCCCCAATGAACTCTTCTGTGAGGCTAAGAGTTTCTCCCACTGCCATAACCCCCATAAGTTTTTACAGCCAGAAGTTTTGAGGCTTTATTTTTCTGCACTGGAACCTTGGGTTGCAGAGTCTGTCTTGCTCCCCAGTTGTTCCTCCCAGTTTATCCATACTCAAATGTGGGATGGCCTGGTACTCCAGCCACCCCCTTGCCACAAGTCCTCTCCACCCCAGCTGACTATCTCTGCCCCTCATACCAGTCAAGATGAACGTTTCTTCTTTAATTCCTTAGTTATCAGACATACATGCAGTTCAATTTTCTGGCAGTTCCGATTATTTTTTGTTTTTTAAATTTGTTCGTTTTTCTTCTTTTGGTTGGGGAGGGCAAAGGATATCTACCTACACCTCCATCTCATCCAGAAGTCTCTTATTTTTCAAATAGAGTTGATAGATATTCTGGGTTATATTATACTCCCTTTATGACATCCGTTACACTAATGTTTACCTGAGGGATATCTAGCTCTACCTTTACTCTCTAAGCCAAAGGAAGAAAGGGACTTAACAGAGTATAGGGCACATACTGTGCTCAATGCTTATCTGCTGAAGGCATGACTCAACCCATATACCCCTCTTCCTCATGAACTGAACTTTGCAGAGGTATTCACCTACAGAAACACGATTACTTGATGTGTGTTTTGAGTATAGAAAATTAACAATTATTTTGAAAACTGAAGCTATTGTCTTGACCTCATTGAGATGTCTGTCCTGATGCATAACCACCCACAAAGTGATAGTGACAACCAGATGTGTCAGCAGATGAAAGGTGATCTTTTGAGTATTTTGAGAGAGAGAGGAAAATATGATGTGCCAAAGTGTTTTCTAATTACATAACCACTTTGAATTTGTTAAGTATTAGGAACATTTATAAAATTGGTCCTTTTAAAGTTCATGGGTATTCAAATTATAGACTTTGATTGACATAGGTCCAGGCTTGATTTCACAACCAAGTGGATGGACACTTAGGTAGCACATCAATGAAGTGTGAGACTTGATATAAAGGAGAGGTGGAAATTCAATCATGTATTTTGAACAGTCTTAGGAAAATTAAAACTATTTCTTTATTCCCTCCCTAGAAAGAAAAAAAGTCATTTCACCTGTTTAAAACTCAAAGCTCTCAAAATCTCTCTATAGTCATTACCTCATCGGATCCTGCAGCATTACTAAAATGCAAGTTTGGGTTCTGAGTCACATCATATAGACTAGAAGACAGTCTCAACCTGGTATAAGCAGTTGAGTTGGATTCTTTGTCCTGTGTTGTTTTCTCCACAAAAGGTTGCCTCTCATGAATGTTCAGACTGACTCAGTTTGCTGTGTAGTCATATTTAATCAGGGTGCACACCTTTAAAAGTGAAATGATTTGACATGCTGTATCTCCACACCTTTCCTTTCTGATTTCCCTCACAATGCTGATGCTTCCATCCTGTGAAACATGTGAACTCAAAGTTAATTTTTTTCATAAGCCCCACATTTTGAAGATCAAAGTTGACACCTCACTCACTCTGCTTATGGCCAGTGGCAAACAGAAAAAATTTCAAGGCTTTCCCTGTGAACAGAGTGTATTGGCACACAGGAGCCTCCTCATGACAGGTTCAAACAGATTGTCCAACCATCAGACTGCTAATCAGACTTCCTTAGATGAGCTTTTTTTGTAGTGCTGGTGAAGGTCACAAAATATCTCAAAGCATTTTTCTAAATCAAGAAAGTGTAGTTCCTGTTATGTTTGAATCCACACCCTCTTGCTTAAGAAATTGAACTCTCAGAAAATTTTCAACTCTTGAAGAAATAATTCAGGGTCATTTTACACATGTTTATTTGGTTCTTTCTTTGTAATTTCCCCAGAGGAATAAAAATGATAAAAGTCACTGACAATTCTTATTTATTCATTCACCAGTCAAATGTTAAAGTTCACATAATAATTATAGAAGGTTACATGAGAGAAGATGGTGGCAAGGTAGGTGGGAGAGGAGCCCACTTTTCCCTGTGCCCAGCTGGAATACCTAGTTGATCTTCTGAGGAACAGAGTGAACAGCCAATGGAATCCCAGCTTACGTGAAGTTTGGAGGCCAAGAATTTCAGAGGACATTGAAAAACAGATGGTAAGGAAATTGTGTTGGGATGGTAAGGTCCCTGAGATCGGTGCAGGGACCAAGACTGCTGTGCACCCCCACCAGCACCTGCCGCAAGATATGTGGAGGAGAGTTAAATCACCAGCTCCCTCTGCTACCAGAGCAGGTAGGACAGCCTGGCACCAGGAGGGACCTGGATGCTAGAAGTCACTGGAGGGCCTAGAGATGAAATGGGAGGCACACAGGTGTGGTTTACAATGTCTGGGACTGTGGACACTGGCTAGATCATTACCAAAGAAATTAGGGAGCTGGGCAACACCTGTAGAATGGAGAAGAGTTGGACTATGTTGGACCCTAACCCAGATAGTCTCTAGTCTGGTTAGACAGTGAGCTGTGTGAAAAGCAGGGTGCTTTTTAAGAATGGCAGGTTTAAATAAGAGGCTTTTACTCAAAACAAACAAATAAACAAAGAAAGAAAGAAAAGGCTCACGGTCATTTTGTAAGGAACTCTTGCACAGCAGGTGGCTCACCCTGAGGGTGATTTGACTTTCACGCCCACACTTGGCTCAGGCTGCTCACCAGACAGTGGACTGACAGTATATTAGAGCTATGTACTTGTACTTGATTCAGCCACTAACTCAGCAACTGAGTTGTGCCACTAGCTTGGAGGCTGATTTGAGTCACGTGCCCAAGCTTGACTCTCCGTCTTCACCCAGAGGCTGAGTGGTACCCTGTGCCTGACAGCTGACTGGTGCTGCTTGCCCAAGAGGGAGCTCTGGCCATGGTGGGCTCAAGAAGAACAAGCAGGAAGCACAACACATGGACCTCAGAGCAACTGGTGGATTAAAGGCACAAGCCTGGTGCAAATGGATGGTGGAGGCTGGCAGCTCACAGAGCACCTCAGCTGGAAGCTGGACAACTGTGAAAATTGTGGCTCAGACCTGGTCCACATCCTTGCAAAACCATAGGAAGAGAGAAAAGCCCAGCCCCCCTCTTCTTGTGGCATCCAGGAAGACCAGCAGAAATTACTCAGTGGGTTTAAAATCAGCAGGAGGCTTATTTTTTTTCTTTCCTCTTTCATTTCTCTTTTTTTGCCCAAGCAAGAAAATAAGACCTGCAGTTATGAAAAGTCCAGAGACAAATGCAAAGAAGGACCGCAAGGCTAACCACAAAAACTGAGAAACTGAGACAAATGTCACTTTGCTATCCCATAGAACTGGAATTTTATTGTTTATTTGTATTGTCATTATTTTTTCATTATTTCTACTTCTTTTATTTAATCGATATTTTTATTTATCTTTTTATGTTTAGTTTTCTTCATTGTATTACTCTAATTGTGTTGTTTGACTGGTTTTCCTCATTCTCTCTTTCATGATGTATTTTAATTTCCTTTCTTTCATTTCACTTATGTTCTAATAGCACACTATCCTTGACCATGTACCTTATATTCTTATTATCCAAATCATATATTTCTTATCATATTATTGTTGTTCCAATACTATTGTAAATAATTGTTGTTCCATACAATTGTACATACTACACAGCAACCCTTTCTGACCTTAGACTACTTCACTTTATTCCGGAGCTTTATTATTGCTGTGATTAACTGCGTTCTCCCCATACTATACCTACTTTCTATCAGATGACACTCTCACTGTGTGTCATCATTTAACCTTGCACAAGTGCTCTGTTTTCTGGATTCAGCCCACAACCTTCCCCCCTCTAACAAGAGTCTTATCTCTCTTTCACCTTTTATGAAAAGTAGCTGGTTGGGTGAAATGTCACAGTCAACTTTATATTTATCCAAAGAATCTCCTCTTCTTTATTTGTTGGTATTTTAAATCCCATAGAATACTCTCCCTCTGTCTTAATACATTTTGCCTATCCTCTGCCACTGATCACATACAAGAACAGGTGGGAGCTGCAAATATCAGTATACCTGTTGCAGTAGAAAACCCACCAAAAAAGGAACTACCAAAAGGTAAACACCTAAGCACAACAAGAGAGCCCACACAAACAGAAGAAAAGGCAAACCTACAGTGTCCACACAAGGAGATCAAAGAGAACACACCCCTGAATCCCATAAAAGCCCTACAATAGAAGCTCCCCCTACAAAGTCAGCTAGCAAAGTGAAACATCAAGAAGCACAGAAACAAATGAAAAGAGTTACCTAAAATGGGGAGACAAAAAACTGTAATCAAAAGGAATGGAAGATTCCCCCCACTAAAAGTGCTAAATGAAAAGGAGGTAAGCAAACTCTCAAATACAGACTTCAAAATAACAATTACAAATATGCTCAAGAAACACAGAGACAACTACAAGGACCTGAATGAGAACTAAAAAATTATTAAAAATAGAAATTATAAACAAAAACCAGAAATAAATAAATAACAATATTTTGGAAATAATAAGCATACTAGAATGAATTACAAGCAGGCTGGATGAAGGAGAGGACCAAATTAGTGATCTGGAAGACCAGGTGCAAAGAAACACCCTGGTAGAAAAACTGCACCAAAAAAGACTAAAAAAATATGAAGATAGCTTAAGGGAACTCCAGGATAATGTGAAACACAACAACATTCCAATCATAGGAATACCAGAAGGAGAAGAAAAGGAAGAGGGATAGAAACACTAATTGAATAAATAGTGACAGAAAACTTTCCAAACCTGGAAAGGAAAAATGCATGCAGTTCAGGAAGCACAGAGAGTCCCAATCAAGATGAACTCAAAGAGGCCAACTCCAAGACATATCATAATTAAAATGACAAATACTAAACAAAAAGAAAATCTTAAGAGCAGCAAGGGAGAAACAAGAAGTAACATACAAAGGGGCTCCAATAAGGCTAGCAGCTGATTTCTCAACAGAAACATTCCAGTCTAGGAGAGAATGGCAAAATATATGCCAACTGATGAAAAAGAAAGGCCTGTGATGAAAATTGCTCTACCCCATGAGGCTCTCAATTAAAATAGAAGGAAGAAATAAGGATTTTCCCAGACAAAAGAAGACTGAAAGAATACATCTACACTAAACTAGCCCTACAAGATTTATTAAAGGGACTACTTTAAGAAGAGAAAGGAAATCAGTGAAAGAGAGAGGAACATGGGTACAAAAGGGGACAAATGAACAAATACCTACCAATAATAACCTTAAATGTTAATGGATTAAGTGCTCCAATGAAACAACATAAAGTAGCCAAAAAAGAAAGAAAGAAAATAGGACCCACACAAATGCTACCTACAAGACACCCACCTCAGAACAAAAGACCTACACAGACTAAAAGTGAAGGGTTGGAAACAAATTTTCCAACCAAATGGACAAGAAAGAAAAGCTGGGGTAGCATACTCATATCAGACAAAACAGACTTCAAAACAAGGGCCATAAAAATAGACCCAGAAGGTCACTTCATAATACACAAAGGAAGAATCCATCAAGAAGACATAAACATTGTAAACATATATGCACCCAAGCAAGAATGATACAGACAGCAACAATATTATAGTAGGAGATTTAAAACCCCCTGTCCAAATGGATGGCTCTTCCAAACAAAATATCAACAAATATATTGTGGCATTGAACAATGTACTAGATCAAATGGACTTAACTGATATACATAGAGAGCCTTTCATCCCAAAGAAGCAAAATACATATTCTTTTCAAATTCACATGGAACATTTTCAGAAAGACTACATGACAGGACACCAATAGGGCCTCAACAAAATAAAAAAAATGAAATCATATCAAGCACTTTCTCTGACCACAAGGGACTGAAACTAGAAACCAACCTCAAGGAAAAAACAGCAAAACACACAAATTCATGGATATTGAAAAGCATGCTATTAAACAATGAATGGGTCATGAATGAGATCAATGAAGAAATGAAAAACTTTCTGGAAATAAATGAACTCACAACAATCCAAAACTTATGGGACACAGCAAGGGCAATCTTGCAAGGAAAGTTCATAGTGATACAAGCCAATGTAAAAAAGATAGACACGTGTCAAATAAACAACTTAATCCTACACCTACAAGAACTGGAGAAACAGCAAAGACAACCCAGAGCAAGTAGAAGGAAGGAAATAAACAAACATCATAGCAGAACTAAATGACATAGACACTAAATGCATATTTTAAGAATCAATAAATCCAGAAGCTAATTCTTTGAAAAGATAAACAAAATAGACAAGTCTTTAAGCAGGGCAATCAGGAAAAAAGGGAGAGGACCCAAATAGACACCATCAGAAACCAAAGGAGGGAGATTACAATTGATACCACAGAAACACAAAGAACTGTAAGGAATTACCATGAAGAACTTTGTGCCAAGAAACTTGAAAACCCTTGTAAATGGACAAATTTCTAAAAAAAAATACAATCTTCCAAAACTCAATGAAGAAGAAGCAGAAAGCCTGATGTTTCAAAAACAGCAGATGAAATTGAAGCAGTAATCAAAAAACTCCCAACACACAAAAGCCCTGGACCAGATGGTTTCACAGGAGAATTCAACAAAACATTTAAAGAAGACCTAACCCCAATTCTTCAGATTATTCAAAAAAATCCAAAATAATGGAAGACTCCCAAGCTCTTTTTATGAAGCCAGCATCATAAAAAGAACATCATATGTTCTCCCAAAACCAGATAAAGACAGAACAAAGAAAGAAAACTTCAGGCCAATATCGCTGATGAACATAGACACTAAAATCCTCAACAAAATATTGGCAAACCGCATCTAGCAATACATTAAAAGGATCATACATGATGATCAAGTGGGATCACTCCCAGAAATGCAAGGATGGTACAATATTCCCAAATCAATAAATATAATATATCACATAAACAAAAGCAAAGACAAAAATCACATGATCCTATCAATGGATGTGGGAAAACCATTTGATAAGGTTCAGCACCCATTTATGATTATAGCACTCAGCAAAGTGGAAATACAGGGAGCATTCCCCAACATAATAAAGGCCATATATGAGAAACCTACAGCCAAATTCATACTCAATTGTTAAAAACTAAAAACTTTCTCACTAAGATCAGGAATAAGATAAGGCTGTCCACTTTCACCACTCCTATTTAACATAGTATTGGAAGTCCTAGCCACAGCAAACAGACAAGAAAAGAAAATAAAAGGCATCCAAATCAGAAAGGAGGAAACAAAACTGTCATTGTTGGCAGACTGCATGATAGTGTACATAGAAGATCCTACAGATTCCACCAAAAAACTGCTTGACTTAACAAGTGAGTTTGTCAAAACAGTGGGATACAAAGTCAATATTTAGAAATCAAAAGCATTTTTGTATACCAACAATGAAATATCAGAAACAGAATCATGGGGAATAATCCCATTTGATATAGCAACAAGAAAAATGAAGTACCTAGGAATCAACCTAACCAAGGAGGTAAAAGACCTGTATCCAGAAAACTACACAACACTGAAGAAAGAAATAAGGAAGACACAAACAAATGAAAACATATACCGTGTTCATGGACTGGAAGAATTAACATCATCAAAATGTCTATACTACCCAAAGCTATTTATAGATTCAATGCAATACCTATTGAAGTACCAATGGCATATTTCACAGATATAGATCAAAACCTTCAAAAATTTATATGGAACCAGAAAGGACTCCAAATGCCTGCGGAAACTTTTAGAAAGAAGCACAAAGTAAGAGGAATCACAATACATGATATCAAACTGTATTACAAGGCCACTGTAATCAAAACAGCCTGGTACTGGCATAAGAACAGATGCATAAACCAATGGAACAGAATATAGAACCCAGAAATATACCCAAGTCTCTATGCTCAATTAATATTCTACAAAATAGGCAGAAGAATAAAGTGAAGTAAAAACAGCCTCTTCAGCAAATGGTGTTAGGGGAGCTGGGAAACTACACGCAAAACAATGAAACTTCATCACCAACTTACACCATACACAGAAATAAATTGAAGGTGCATAAAATACTTAAATATAATTTGTGACACCATAAAAGTCCTAGAGGAGAATATAAGCAGGAAAATCTCAGATATTCCAAGCAGTAATATTTTCACTGATGTGTCTCCCAAAGCAAGGGACATAAAGGAAAGAATAAACAAAGGGGATTTTATCAAAATTAAAAGCTACTGCATGACTAGAGAAAATAGCATTAAAATGAAAAAAAAGAACCAATTTTATTTGCCAATGATACCTCAGACAAGGGTTTGACCTCCAAAACATATAAAGAACTCACAGGACTCCATTCCAGGAAGACATAATTTAAAAATTGGGCAAATGACTTCAATAGATTCTTCTCCAAAGAGGACATACGAAGGATCCAGAGACATTTGAAAAGATGCCCAGAATTGCTAGCCATCAAAAAGATGCAAATTAAAACCACAAAGAGAAACCACTTCACACTGCTTAGAATGGCCATCATAAACAAAGCAACAAACAACAAGTGTTGGGGAAGGGTGTACAGAAAAGGGAGCCATAGTGTACCATTGGTGGGAATGCAGACTGGTGCAGTCACTGTGGAAAACAGTATGGCATTTCCTCAGAAAAATTAAAATGGAACTGCCTTTTGACCTGGCAATTCCATGGCTGGGATTATTTCCTAAGAACCTTTAAACACCAATCCAAAAGAGCTTATGCACCCGAATGTTCATAGCAGCACAATTTATAATAGTCAAGTGCTGGAAGCAATCTAAGTGCTCATTAGTAAATAAATGGATAAAAAAAACTAGGGTATACAGCAATTCCACTCTTGGGAGTATATCCTAAGAACCCTGAAACACCAATCCAAAAGAACCTATGCACCCCGATGTTCATAGCAGCACAATTTACGATAGCCAAGAGTTGGAAGCAGCCTAGATGCCCATCGGTAAATGACTGGATCAAAAAACTATGGTACATTTACACAATGGAATTCTATGCTGCAGAAAGGAAGAAGGAACTACTACCCTTTGCAACATCATGGATGGAACTGGAAAGCATTATGCTGAGCGAAATAAGCCAGGCGGTGAAAGACAAATATCATATGATCTCACCATTAACAGGAATCTAAACAAACCAAACAAGCAAGCATAATACAACCAATGACACTCAAATATGGAACAGGCTGTCAGGGCCCAGAGGGGAGAGGGGAGAGAATCATAGGGGAAAAGGGAATGGACTCACATGAACAAGTATAAAAGACACATGGACAATAACTAAGGGTGGGGGGTGGAAAGGGGAGGGAGGCGGGGAGCATGGGGTGGGGGGCGGGCAGGGTTGGGAATATAAGACAGAAACCTGTACTTGAACAAGAATTAAATAAAAATTATATTAAATAAATAAATAAATAAATAACTAGGGTATATTTACCTGATGGAATATTACACACCAAAAAAGAAAGAGGGTGCTCCTACCCTTTGTGACAGCATGAATGGAACTGGAGAGCATTATGCTAAGTGAAATAAACCAGGCAGTAAATGACAAATGCCGTATGTTCTCATCTTTAAGTGGAACCTAATCAACAAAACAAACTAGCAAGCAAAATACAACCAGAGATACTGAAATTAAGAAAAAACAGACATTAACCAGAGTGGAGATGAGAGAGGATAATGGTGGGAGGAAAGAATGTGTGAAGTGTTTTCTGGAACTACTATAAATGACACATAGACAAAACCAAGGGGGTGTGAAATCAGTGGAGAGTGCAGGGGATAGCTGGGATGGAGGGGAGCAGTGGGGGAAAAGGCAGACAAACTTAGCTTAACCCCATGGGCAACAATAAAATTTGAAAAAAGGAAAAGAAAAATAAAACTAGTTATAAAGCCCTTCCACCTGTACTATCTCGTTGTTTTCCCAACCACCAAAAACAAAAGAAGGAGGAGGAGGAGGAGGAAAGAAAATTAAAGGGAAGATTGACTGGAAGGGAGAGAGAGGAATTTCTATTTCTGTCTACCAAGGTCCTTAAAAGCAACATCAAAAGGCTAAGACTAATACATGCTTTGAGTTTCATGAACTTGTTGTTGCCCATGGGGTTAAGCTAAGTTTGCTGTATTTAAAACTATAAGAAGGGAGGTTGAAGTAAAAGGACATGTAAAGAAATAGTAAGAGGCCACTTAACGAGTTTATGCAACTCTCAGATCGGCCAGTCATTTTCCAAAAGATTCAAGAGACATGACTAAAGTAAGAGGCCAATGAAAATCACAAACGGACAGCAAAAATTTTCAGAAAACTTATAGATACTCACATTTTAAAAGATAATAATCATTGCATAAATAAGGAATGGATAAGGTAATATTTAACTGGTGAAAATTTAAAAATACAAGAATTTACTAGGAGGATATAATAGTTGACCAAGGAAAAGTTACATAAATGGTATTTATATTTGTGAATGTTCATCTTAAATTAAGGAAATATTGTGAACATATTTATCTAAGTTTGAAAAAACCCTCTGGTGAGTGTCATTTCGAATTTTTGTATATGAAAGTAATAAAAATTGGTCAGTCAAGGTAGTCTGTATGCTATATCAACAACCCTCCAATAACAGTGGTTAGGTATAGTGCAGGTTTATTTCTTCCTCATACCACAGTCTAGTATGAAAGGATTTTGACTGGTAATCAAAGCTCCATCTATCTTGTGACTGTGCCTCCACTAAGTCTCCAGGGTCTTTTCATCAAAGCCAATGGACAAGAGAGAGAGGATTCTGCTAAAGAGGCATTTATGCACCTTCTAGGAAGTGGCTCCATCACTGCCATTTTCAATGTATAGAATATTAGTCTCACTGACATATCCAGCTGAAAAGAACAATAAAAAATGAGGTCTACCAGTAGGCAAAAGAAGTCAAGGAAAGCATGGATATCATTAATAACAGTGAGTACTAGCCATCTCTGCCACAACGGAAGTATAGTAATGACTATATCTACAATGCTTTGATTAGTAAATCTTATGTTTGATGTTGCTTGGCTCTGTTTTACCCAATATTTTTATAAACAATATAATCAGAAGCCTACCAGTGCTTCTCTAATTTTCAGATGAAACACAATTGGGAAAAAGAGCTAATAAGCTAGGTCAATGACTATGAAACTTGTTATACAAGATCAAATATTTTATGCTTTTTGGATGACATAATATCTACCCTGAATATTCAACTCTGCCATTGTAGAACAAAAGCAGCCTCAACAATGCATAAACTAATGTGTGTGGCTCTGTTCAAGAATTATTTACAAAAAGAAGTGGCTGCCCAGATTGAGTCCACAGATTATATTTTGCCAACCTCTGGGCTAGGTGACAGAATCAGAATTCAAATAGAAAGTATAATGGATGCAAAAAAAAGAGCAAGATTATGTTTGGCCCAGCTATATTTAAAATTCTTCATTTAGATTGAAAACAAAAGCATTCCATGTACAAGGTAATCGTGTAGTGTTTGAGTAAAATACCATTACACAAACTGTACTTTAAAAAAAAACTCAGAAGGAGGTAACAGCGTGCTGTGGCTACATAAAGGTCAAGAATAGGGTAATATATTATGTTTCCCTAGGGTACACCAGCCAACTCCCAAGAATTGGTGAGTTTGTAAAAAAAAAAAAATGGGTTTAATCCTTTGTCCACAAACCTTATTTATCCCTTGGGAATGGGAAAGTTCATGTAGCTTCACCAACACATTGAAGAACTTTCAGAAAGTTAGAGTCATACAATGGCATCAAGGCTAGCCTTGCTAAGTAAGCAGTGAGTTCGCTGGCCCTGAACTGGTTCAAATAGCCTGTGACCAGTCATCTTTCACAGTGGTGTTTGGAGATTCTGGAATTGGATGAAAGGTTGGATTTGATGACATTTATGAACCTTATTAACTCTACTCTACAGAATGTGTGAATATAAGCTACAAAAAAATAAGTGAGCCTCAGCTACTGCTTTCTTTTTTGTCATATTCACCAGAACTGAGATGTGAAGAGAAAAATGTTCTTGTGAGAAATTCTGACATTGGACTGAAAGTTCTTCCAATCCTCCCATACTGACCACTGTATTGACGCTTGCCCTGGGATCTTAGAGTCAGATAAACAATTTTAAGAATATTCATACATATTCCCACCCAGAAAGAAATATACTTGTCATCAGCACTGACCAGTGGCCATTTAACTTCTTAGACACATTCAGACCAGGAGCAGACCATTTCATGCAGCAGCTCCATTCATCCTAGAGTATTTCTGTTCATTAAAAGAACCCTCCATGAATCAGCTGCAATGTACACTCCTGTAGATTTCAACTTTTGGTCCCAAATTTTGCATGTTTTTATTTCAGTAGATCTCCAACTCCAATTTTCATTTAATTTGAAGTTCTCAGTCTCTGAGCCTCATGGCAATACTTTGCTACTATGCTAAAGGTAACAGCTCTGATAAGGAAGACATGTAGCTGTGCATGATGTAGATCATCATTACTTTAAGGATAACAATAACCACCATTTGTTAAATATCTAGTGCTAAACAGTCAGGAACCTGTCATTTATGTACATTTTCACTAGTCCTTGTAACAGCCTTTATAGCAGGTATTCTATTCATTTTATAGTTAAATAAAATGAGACAAAAACAATTTAAGAACTCACTTAAGGGCAAATAGATAATAAATGGTACAGTCAGGATCTGGAATTAAGTAGGTCTTATACTAAGTCCATGCTCTTTCCATTTACCATCCAGGTTACCTGTTTTACCTATCCATGTAAACTGTATCTTTGCCCTATTTTGTGGTCTGTCATTACACTTTTTCCAGCTTGGGACAACCACCTTGTGTTGTATCCCAGGCATCCAGAGAATCAATGACTTCTAACCAGACAAATAGAAAACAAAAGAAAATATAATGAAAGCATTATTAAATCCCAGCTGAGTGGTGCAGGATACTCTGCTTTGAGTTTAAAAAAAAAAAAGAAAACTCAAAAAGTACAAACTTGGCCCTGGCTGGTGTAGCTCAGTGGATTGAGTGCGGGCCTGTGAACCACACGATCGCGGTTCAATTCCCAGTCAGGGCACATGCCTGGGTTCAGGCCAGTTCCCCGTCCCAGTTCCGAGTTCCCAGCAGCGGAACCATGAGAGGCAACCATACATTGATATTTCTCTCTCTCTCTCCTTCCCTTCCTCTCTAAAGATAAATAAATAAAATCTATAAAAAAAGTACAAACTTTACAAGAGAAGGTAAGTGTCAGTATTGACTTGAGAGAGTTCCAGTTGGAGGACAGAGCATTACATGTCACAAACATTAAAAACACTGCAATTTGCACTAGTGTGTACAGTTTAGAAAAAATAAAGACACCTGTAAATGATGCCATCCAAAATACAGGCAGCAAAGCCAAAAACAGTTTTACTGAAACTGAAAAAAACCAAGCCCTTGGACCAAAGGCTGATGATGTGCAAAAGAGCTAAACTGAATGCCTGATAATGCTCAATGTTGAAAGAAACATTTTTTTCTGGACTGTGATAGAGTGCCACCCATACAGGAAATTCAACAGGCATATGAATTATACCTAGCATGTAATCCAAAATATCCAGGGGACATGTTCTATTTATTTTTCTTTGGGGTAGAAGGGAAATAAAATAAAATATATGCAGGTGATGCTGAGATCTGGGTGTGCTGTGTTCATCTGAAAAACCTTAAGTCACATGAATTCTTCCCAAAATTGTTATCTTTCTCTGTAAATAAATCCAAGCCTTTATCTCAAACAACTGGCCAAATGCAAATAATTACTAAATTCAGCTCTGATATAAGCTGTTGCTCAACTATGAGAAAGATTTCCAAAATGGTCCTATTGTTCTGTTATATTTTTTTCCACAGACTCACTCTTAGACACTCATGTCCACTTTGTGTATCCCTTTTACCACCTCCTGAAATAAGATACACATCTTTTCTGGAGTCTTTTCAACCCTGTCTATAAAAGCTCAGGGAATCATAAAACTACTGGTTTGCTCAAAGAGCCATAGAGAAATTCAGATTACCTGAAAAATTTTGAGAACATGGGAACCTTCAGCTGGCAATTGGAAGCTGGTATTTCCTCAGCACTTACTTGACTTTTGTACATGGCTGCAAAGCTCATGAAAGAGCCCTGAAGAAGACACAAAGTCCCTAGAGGTGAGGACTGTAGTCTGTGAGCTGAGGTGGTATCACTATCACTGCTGGTACTGAGGAGAAATTGTAGACTATGTGCAGAAGGCCTATCCAGGCTATACAGTGCTCCTGCAGGGCTTGCCAGCTGCTGGTGTTCCCCACTCCTCTCTGTCGCTCTCACCTCACTGGTCTTCTCCTGATTCCTGGACTAACCCTCTCTTTACCTTGTCCCCCTGCCCTGGCATGGCTCTGCCCGGAACTCCCTCTGGCTATAACTCACTGCCAATATCAGCTTCAACAAATCTCCTTGCTATACCCTCCTCTGACTCTCTGGACATGGCAAGATGTCCTAAAAAATCCTGTGGGGCCACATCCTTTTCCTGTCTGGTGTCTGGCATGCCTGCACATGGGTTTGACATGAAACTGAGGCTCCTTAGAGCAGAGGCCCTGGCTCATGCTCTTTCCCCAGAACAAAAGAGTGGGCAGCTCAGACCATGCTCAGAAAGTGACTGATCAAGAACCAGAGCCCTCTTCCCCCTCAGTCTTTCACTCCAGAGTAGGAACTGTGTCCTATTGTGTTTGCATTTCCCAAGCAGAGCATAGCCTCCAACACATAGCAAGCACCTCACAATTATTTACTGAATTAATGACAAACAGGAGGAGCCCATACTTCTAGTTCAAAACATGATACAATCATGTTATAAAGTAATATGATGAGATAGATGATCAAGTAAGGAGTATCTTATATTTTTTAAATGTTTATATTTTTAACAAAATGCCCTCAATTATAAAAAAACATTTCTCCAAGAACAAGCTCTTGTTCTTACCCTCTTCTTTTCTTTACCACCAAACACCAAAAATAAATCAATCATTACATGAAAAGTCCCATAAGCCAGTTTGCCTGGGTTTGGGACATTTTTTGTGATCCCATTTGAAGACTTAAAACAAAAAGGCCTAACTTTAAAAATCTAATTTGATTTTAGGAGGCCTTAAAAAATAAGTTTAACATTGTACATTTTTATCCCTATACTGAAATAAATTTAAGATTGTGTTCCATTAATCATTACAGAGATGTTCAAACTAACACAAACTGTTAAACAAAATCTGGATATAAGAAAAATAATCTACACAGAATATGATCTTTCCAAATCTAAGAAGAGGAGTATGTTTTACATTTCTTGCTCTAGAGTGAGAACAAACCAATCAGGAGAGATTGGGTGAGTGGGAGTGAGGAATGGCAAGTCCTTGCTAGATTTGTGTTTTTAAAAGAATGAATGATATGCTGACAACTTGATCATAACCAGGTTGCTTTCTCACCATTACCACAATGACTAACAAGTGAGAGCTTTTTTTAAAAATGTACTTAATTTAAGTTGTTAAAACATATGATCTATATTGAAACATTTAAGTGTTAACAATAATAAAAATCAGAAATATTCTAGAAAGGATACAGAACACTTTCACAAGCGGATTGCAGTGGTTTCTATCCCCCTCTTTTATTTTGCATTTAATTGCCCTGTAAATCAACAAATTAATAGCAACCTGAGTTCACCCTGGATCTTGAAAACACTTTCCCTAATTAGAAACCCCACAGGATCTCAACTCATTAGATGCATATTATGGCCCCTCTATAGGAAAGTTAAGAAGCCCACACTTTCTGTTATATGCATAGATTGTCTCCTGTCTGGAAGAAATGATGATGACTGAGAACCCTAACCATCTTCTGTCCAGTGAAAGCCCTGGCAGCCATGTTGTACAACCTTCCTAAGTGTCAGCATTACATACCTGGCAAAAGCTCCCAAATGGGAATTAAAAAAAAAAAAACATTTAAAGTTTCATTTCATTATGTGTTATCATTGTCATCTCACTAGGCTATAAATACATGACCTTCTCAGTGTTTGTGGGAATGGCAATGAATTCTGCTACTGGGGGATCCTGGGCTGCAAGAGGGGTACCAGAGAGGGGAGACAGAGTTGTCCAGGAACAAGCTCCCCACCAGGCTCAGTTGCCTTTTCTGAAGCAAACAAAACAAGAATGCAAGGAAAGAAAAGAAAAAGAAAGAGAAGAGAAAATACTGGTGTATGAGAAGGTCCACTGACAGACACAGGAATGTGGTGCTACAACTCTGCCCAGGTCTCCCACTTTGATAGGACTGGCCTCCTCCCTATATAGTAAGAAGGTTAAATCCTGTACAGTTAATCTTCCTAATTCATGATGTTTCATCAAGACTTCAGAATTCTAAACTTTGAGACATGGCTTTGTTGCCACAACCTGCAATCCTAAGCCTATATATATATATATATATATATATATATATATATATATATATATATTTGGATCTATTTTTTTGTCATGCTTTCATACATGACCTCACTGGCCATTCATTCTTGAACTTCCCTTTGGTGGAGTTTCAATGATTACATTTGAACTTCTGCATGGATGGGAATGAGAGAGAGTGAACCCCAAAATTTCTCAATTGTAACAGGATACTGGTGCTCCAATTGTATCTGCTTGGTAAAATCATCCCATATTAAGCCTAAAATGTCAAGATATGCTGAAGAAAGAAAGCAAATGTCCTATCCATCCTTTCTGTCTCATTTCCATGGATCTCATTTCCAGAAGGACAAAGTTTTTACACTTAGTTCAAGAGAATATTCCATCTCACCATACTATGGTCAAGATCAGTCTTCGCTATAAAACTGTTACGAAATCCTGAAACTTAATTTATTCACTCAAAAAGTACTATTGAAGGTTTACTATATTTCAATAGTTTGTACTTCTTAAAATACTGAAAGAGCAAGGCAAGTACATTCTGTAAATTTTGTGCCCTCCCATAAACCAGTTGAGGACAAAAATATAGGATCAGTCTTGTGCCTTCCACATTCTGCTTCTGTGGACTTAGACTTCGAAGTTAAATTTTCTTATCAGTCAATGAACATAAAACATACATTTCATAGGATTATGAAGAAACTGAAGTGTTGTAAACATACAACTCACTATATAACACCTAGTACATAGAAAATATTCAATAAACAGCATCAAGAAATCTTATCATTACATAATCAATATAATTACTCAGATGGTTGCTTCTATTATGAAAGAACAAGAGGAGACTATAGTAAATTGCATGTGGTTTCTGACAAAGGATGGAGCTGTGGCCACACACAAAGCCACAGCTCTGACTGTCCACTAAATCTTCTGAGACCTCAATGTTTCCCAGAGAAAGCCAGTTGCTGGCTACCTGATCAACTGCACTCAATATTTTTCAAAGAAAAAAAGGTTAGGAACACTCACTAAAAACCTCCACATGGATCAGTTAACCAACTACAGACCATTCGTTTCTACCATCCCTGAGGAATGTCTTTGCCACACATTTGGTCACTAGGTAGGATAGTGTAGACAAGACCAGTGGCTGCCAGACAGAAATTCTCAATTTCATGAGGCTAAGACTATAGATTCTGGGGGTCAGAAAAATAGCAAATAGGCAGCATAAGCCCAAGTGAGAGGGTTTGTAAGGCCTCCAGATGTACCGTGTGTATGTTCCAGAGCTTCTATCAAATCCAGATCCCTTGTTCTGGCACTGAAGGAGACAATGGGAGGAGACAGTAGGGCAGGCAAAGCCTCTTTTAAAAAGATCGTCATACAAATGGGAAATTTAACTGATTTAACTCTAAAATAACTTATGTAAAAGAGCCAACTTCTATAAACATACATAAGACAAGAGCAAGTGAAAGAAGAACTTTAATTGTCAGAAAATAAAGTGCAAATGGTTACTGGGTTGCAACCCTCCACTCGGTTATTCTCTTTTTTCCAATTTAGGCTCCAAAAATTAAAATGGAAATATTATGTCTGCATATTGTAAATATCCTTGTCAACATTTGTTTCCTCATAGCTTCTCTTTTCTTTCAAATGTATTGATTTTTTATAAAATTGGAGTGTTCTGTAAACCTATTGTGAGTGTCTTTCCTTATCAATATTTACCTACAATGTGATTGTAGCAGCTGAGTTGAAGTCTGAACAAAACCACTGTCTTATCTCTGATTTCCTGCTTTTCAGAGAATTTCTTTCACAATGTGACCTGGTCTGTGACCGAGTAACAGTTCTCACAAAAATTACTGACTGTATTAATGTTATGACAGCTCTCTCAGTGAGGCCCATTCCTCTCTTCCTCAGTCTTCCAGTTGGTCTGAAATACCACATGGCTTTCTCACCACACATCTTATCCTCAATAGATGCTTAGGTAACACCATGCACTCCAGAATGCATCCTGGATATGCAACATTCCAGGACTCACCACCAGTGAACTCCTCCCTCTTTGAGGACCCCTGAGTCCCCCTGCTCAGAAATTCTTTCTTCACTAGAAGACATGCTGACCCCTCTCCCCACACCATCACCATGCTATGCCCACTTAGTGCTTCATAAGCCTAATGAATATGCCCCAACTTCTCTTCTTAATGTTGTATACAGTTTTTTTACAGATTTTATTTATTTTTAGAGGGGAAGGGAAGGAGAGAGGGAGAGAAATATCAGTGTATGGTTGCCTTTCATGTGTACCCTGCTGGGAACTGGCCTGCAACCCAGGCATGTGCCCTGACTGGGAATCGAACCATGGTTGTTTGGTTTGCAGGCCTGTGCTCAATCCACTGAGCTACACCAGCCAGGGCTGTATACAGTTTTTAATCCATGTATTTCTCTGAAAGTATTTATCTGCTGACTACTGCCAACTATCCCTAAATAGCTACTGCCAAGCTATTTAGAAAATCAATGCCATTTTATTAACACACTCATAATCAAGTACTCTCGTACTCCTTCCTGTAAATGCTGATGAGGAGATTAAAAGAAACAAACAGGAAATCAACATTGGCTTTTATCCCTAAGGAAGCAACTCTTCCCATTTTCACTTTAAAGTGATGTGCCCAAGATATTGTGGTTTGTATTATGATTAGAAATATTCTCTAGGTTACTCGGCCAGGAAGTCTATAGCTCACCTGAAACTCACATGAAATTAAAAGAATTTGGTTTTTCTCTAATTTTGACTCAAGATAAAACAAACCATGGCTGTGAAGGTAAGGATGTTTGTAATTTTTTATGTAGCACCCAAGCTTATAGGAATTTGAAAGGTGTGGTGGAAAGTCACAAAGATCTTGTCCCAAATGCATTTCTTTTGCTCCAAGGCAAAATTGTTTGTAAAAACTTTCCTTTTGATTTTTGTTATCCAAATAAGTCCAGCTTAGATTGTAACTCAAATATTAATCTGATAATGACACCGTTGAGACACATTCTCTGATGATTGATCTCAAATGGCTTCCCAGGGTTTATTTTACCCATTTTCTGCATTCCTTTCCAGCGAGGGTTTTCCCACCTTTAACACCAACCACCATGCCATCCCCCTCCCACCACCATCACTACCATCATCTGGGATGAAAAAAAATACACTGAAGAGCATGTCTTAAGATGATTACTATGTGTTTGGGAATATCCTTTAATTTAAATTGTGTGTTATTTTATTTTTAGCTTCAAAGCTTTTGCAGGAATGAACACCTGTCTTTCAGGTCATTATAAAAAATTGTCAGGTACCTGACATACTTTGTTTTGTCAAGCCTTCCAACAATGACACCAAGATAGAAGTCACATTTTAATTAATGATCAAAGCAAAAGGCACCTGTAAAGCTGGGGCAGACTTCTAATTTCTTGGATATTTGATTTACAGATATGAAAGGACCCTTTGATTCTCTATATGTTTGTCCTTCCTTGGAGAGCAACTCAAGTCTTTTTCTTTTTGAAAGTCAATGTATTTAGCTAATCTGAGCCCTGAAGTTGACAATGTCTATTCATACAGGAACACCAACAGCTTATAAAAGTCATACTCTATGACGAAGAACACCACTGTCCAAAAGGCCCCACTGCATTGGAAATTTGTGACCTTACAAGAGCCCTTATGGAGCTTCAGAAATCCTTGGACTTGACATTAGTTTAAGAAAACTACTTGTGACCTGAGAATGTAGAATGCATTCAGACAATTCAAATTTCTACATTCAACTGTAATTAATCTATCTTACCAGCAGAAATCAGTTATTTTACATGAAATAAATGAATACATAGTTATGTTTATATTATATATATGAGGTCTGTCTGGAAAAAGTCCTGCCATTGTTAATATAACAAAAATGGTTTGCACAACATCTATGTAATCTGGCAGCCAAGGAGAGTGGACTTGAATGTGCATGCATTGGCAATGACGACTTCACTTTAGTAGGAAGTGAGGATGGTAGATGCCCTTGAGTGAGCATCTGTACTGTGTGGCCTTCATACTCAAAATCACTGAGCAAGTAGAACAACGAATCTGCATCAAATGTTGCATTGAGCTTGAACATTCCTCCACAAAACTATTCAGATGACTCAGTAGGCTTTTGGGGACAATGCAATCAGTGCAATGCAAATAAAAGTGTGGCAAAAATGTTTCGAAGATGGTCAAAATTCTGTTGAAAGTAATCCATGTTCTGTGAAGTCTGCAGAAATCAAAACACCTAAGAATGTTGAATGTGTGCTAGCAGCCATCAACAAACATCAGGGAACTATGTGAGGTCCCAAGTAAGCTACTTTGAAGGGGACTGAGGCATCATTGTCTTATGTACAATGCTTTTTGTACCTTGTGTCTTCTTCAATAAATGTCTCAATTTTTTATATTATGTGGCTGGATATTTTCTGGACAGGTCTTATATATAACATAATGACCTATTTATATATTATTAATATATTAATATGAAAATTAAATAGTATTGATATATGAACATATGTCAGTATTAACGTGTTTATGTTATAGGATACATATATTATTACAATATATAATAATTAGTATATATGCTACATATACTAGTAAAATATAGAGTGACTTTATACACATACATATTAATACTGTTCATGGTGATAATGGCACAATTGAGACTCAGCTATAAAAGTCTGCACTGACATGTAAAATAGGCTTGGATTCACTGACTGGTTACTAGGAACAATATTTAAAATACTTCACAATAGTGGAAATAGAGAAATGCATAAAGAATAAAATCCACAAATAATTTCCTTTATGTTTTAAGTACTTTTATACATTTTCAATGTGAACAGAATTATATAATTTGGTCATATTTTATGTAAAATTTTGTATATTTTTTTACAATTAGCAAAAGTATTTTCCATTATTGTTAAAAGTGTCAGTGAGTATTATCAAAATTATCAAATGACTGTATACATCCTATAACCCACAATTATTTACTTGATTATTTGATTTCTCACTAATTTTCTGCTAGCAAAATAAATTACAATGAAGTCAGATGAAACTGTAAACTTCCTAATGCATAGTGCTAAATTGTCTTTCAAATAGATCATCAGTTTACAATTCTATCAGAAATATATGGAAATGCCTACTTACCAGTAATTAGGTTTTTTAAGATTTTTTGATACTAGTTTAGTATTTAAATTTTGCACTTTTTCAATTACTAACATGGTTGAATGTTATAGTTTATCAGACATTTTAATTTCCTTTTTTATTTGTAGTCTTTCTGGCTGTACATTCCAATTGCATGAGTTCTTCCTACAATAAGAGTAATCTCCTTCATTAGGTTTATTTCAAATATCATTCTTTTATTTTTCAAATTTTATCAGTAGAGTTTTTAATGCATATAGACACAGAAAGGTTTTTTAAATCTATGCAAGCAAATCCACCAGACTTTCCTTTTGTGATTCCTTTCATCACTTATTATTTCAGAAAGGTTTTTGCCACAGAGATCAGATAAATATCTGCCTGTTTCCTTACTGATTCTCTTAGATTAGCTCTCTGTAAACTCATATTTCTTTAAGTTAAATAATTATTTATAACAAAGTAAGCTTTTGTTCTTCAACACAGCATATTTTGCAGGTATTTTCACTATTTTTTAGGAACTAACCAGGAAAAATCTAGGTCTTTCCCAGCTAAAAAAATCATATGGAAGCACCCAACTACTCTAACAGGTCTTGTGTGTATGTGTGATGTTTTACATATTTGTTTGTTTGTTTATTTATTTATTTATTTATTTATTTTCTAGCACCATTTTTCTTCCTATACCCTCTCTACCCACCCTCCTCCCCTACCCTCAAAATTACCATACTATTGTCTAACATGTCTTAAGGAGTCCCTAGTCCCTTTTATTTTTTAAAAAATTTTATTTATTGAAATTTAGAGGGGAAAGAGAGTGGGAGAGAAACATCAATGTACGGTTGCCTTTCATGCATTCCCTGCTGGGAACTGGCCTTCAGGGAACCAGCCTGCAACCCACGCATGTGCCCTGACTGGGAATCAAACCACAATCCTCTGCTTCACAGGCCTGCGCTCAATCCACTGAGCTACACCAGCCAGGGCCCTAGTCCCTTTTCTGTCATGAGTCAGAAAGAAACGATGTGACGTTCAAGTCACCCTGTCACACAAAGAATTATAGTTTTTCATGGAGCAATAGTCTGAGCACAATTTCCAAATTCATAAAAGGAGTGGTAATTGTGATGGACTCTATCTGGTTTGGCCTGACAATTTGAATAAAAGAATTTTTTTTAAACCAGTGTATACTCCTTGAAGAGGAAATTTGATGAGAAGTATCAGCTTAATATTTGCCATGAGGTTACTCAACTAAAAGCAGCTTTCAACATCTTTTAAAGAAATCACCCTTTGATATTAACTAATCAAAGTCTTACAATGTACAAGAGTCAGAACCCATCACTGGTCAACCCAGAGCACAAGAAGCAAAGGTTCCAGGGCTTAGGTTGGTGGAGAGTCCAAGAGTGATGTCTACTGAGTGCTTCCAAACCTCAAACTAAATAAGAGTACCATGGAAATGAGCCCATGCCTAATCAATCCCAAGTCAAATGATCAAAAAATTATTTTTCCCTCCAACACCAATGAAGCCAGAATTAGTTAGAGAATAGTATTCATCTTCTTTGGCCATGACTTGTGATTCCCAGGAAAAACAGATGCACAGAGATACCATTCATTCAAACAATTCACTTATTTTGAGACCAAACATTGGTGACCAAACATTGGCGACCAACCTGGTTTTTAAAAACTGTAGAAAAATAAACCCACCACTTGTTTAAACCTACTGAGTGAAAGGGAACCTAGGTATAATAATTGGGGAGAATGAACAGTTTAAAAATGCACAAGTAGGGAAGTCCTTAAAAAATGTCATTAGAAGGATAAAATCTGTTCTTGGAAAACAATGTAAAGCAAAGGAGGCAAATAAGAAGGAAGTGGAGGTGGAGAAGAGAACCTGGAATGTATTGCTCACCCCATTCATGCAACAATCACAATCTAATTTTCCGTAAATATGAAAATAAATAAGATTTGGGGGCATGATAGTCTTTCTATTGCAAAATGTTTGCCCAAGATGGTGCCGGTACAAATTATAGCATATCAGATTCAATTGACTCATACACTACAATAAAGGAAAGCCCAATTGTCATACACATTCTGAAATATTCTTACATGGAATTGTGAAATTTGGGTTTGTCAAGGTTTGAATACTTCACATTCTAGTCCATGCAGTCTAGTTTCAGATGCTAACTATTGCTTTTTATTACGTAAAAAATAATACATTTGTTTCATTAAAATCTGAACCATTTCATAACATTGTGTCACATTTAAAAAATTAACATGAGTAAGGCAATTAAAATTGATAAGGATCGTACTTACTAGGTGAATTGAGAAAGAGACCTATGAATTACCAGGGAACATTTTTCCTGGGATCTACTACAACCAGACAAAGTTGGCTATTCTCTTTTCTCCAAGCTTCCTTCCATTCCTACCTCTAACTTCTTGGGTGTACAGTAATTTCACTATAATTTAAGCAGAGCTGCATTGTTTTTTAAAGAAAGTGAAATACAAGCACACATGTAGGCATGATTATCTTGCTCAGCTTCTGAGCCAAAAACCCAGCCCAACTATTTTACCTACAGAGAAGGGGTTTGTGGACACAAGTGGAACTGAAGAAAAGAATGCAATAAAGTCAAGTCTTGTGTAGCCCGGACACAGAGCATCAGCTCCCCACTATGGGCTTACACCTTGGGTTCCATTCCTATTCTTAACATGTCTTCAAAGAAGGAAAATTAAGTCTGGCATTGTCCAAAGATTCATGTCTATTTTTGTTTTAATCTTCCCCTTCAAGTTCACCTTTTAAACTAGATTTGCAGGATGAATAGAGATTAAGAGCAATTATGGTTTCTACTTTTTAATGGCTGCTGCAAACCTGAAATGTGCTCATAAATCTATAGCAACCACAGCCATACTACCCAACTCGTCTGTTGAGTGCCATATTTCATTACTTTCACGTGCCATTTCCAGTATTTTCTTTCAACTTCAATCTGAAAACTTTACTTGTCACATGTTTTTAGTGACAGGCACCAGAAAAGTAATTGAAGGAGAGAATGAATGTTGAGAGATCCCCCAGGAAGATCCTTGCCCACCCAGGATTCTGCTCATTTCAAAAAACAAAGGCAAGCAGCATAGAGGAGTAGGAAGCACATTCCTAGGATTTAAGAGTGACGCCTCTACTGTGCATGGAGTCCTAGAAGGCTGTTATCTTTGTCTGCCTTGTCAGACTTGGGAGGGGAAAGGGCCCCAAAGAATCCATCTCACTGACATAGAAATGGCAGCTGGTGCTATTTCCCTTTAAATAAATGTTTAGGGCTAGTGCTGTGTGTATAATCTTCCCCAAAGCTAAACCCCTAAACCTCACCAGAACAAAAGGCATGACAGAAAAATTAGGTGAGTGCCAAAGTGCTCTGAAGTGGGAAGGTGTGAGACATTTCCTGGTCTAGGCTTCAGACCCCAACACCCCTACCCAGTGCATACTATTAATTTCCCATAGGGACCACCTTCAGGTCAATCACCTGCCTGGTTTCTCAATGAACAGATGAGAATTATTCCTTCTGCTCACAGGCAGCATGTGAGATCAGGTTCTGAGCTTTCCGTGACAGGCAGATTTTGTGACACATGAACAAATAAGTAGTTGGAGGGTAAGTAATAAATAAGCTGTGTCAAGGTGCATTGCTGTGACTATAGACATGCTTGTGCTCAACTTACAATGCAAAGGGTCATGGGGATGGGGCAGACCCAGAATTAGGACCTCTCATTCTCTCAGAATTTACCTAGAGATCCATCAATAAGACCACAAAACCATAAACCCATGGTAGAGTCTTTAAGGCATTAACTGATTGGCATTAGTGGATGGTAGAAATAGCAAGTAAAATTTGAATTCCACAGAGCAGTGCATCTAATATTGACATATATGTGTGATTCTAGTGCTAGTACATATTATATGTATAATTACATATAAATATAAAATTATAAATAATATAACTAACATAATAATGTATTTTAAACATATAGACACATATATGTATTACAGTTTGTTAGTATGTGTGCCACTGAAACAACCCCTGGTGTTTTTAACTTTAAAAATAGTTTATGACCATCACACAGTGTAAGATAAAGTGCTTCTATTCTGAAGAAGCAACCTGTAGATCTGTTTATTTAATATGTTTATTTAATATGTTTAAGTATACCACTTAACAACTGCAGAGTATCTCTTCTGCCAGAGCTTGCACTACTACTTAATACTCTTCATATCAACTCTCCATGGAATACCTCACTTTAATTACATGTGAGATAGAAGTAATGAAAGCAAGCTAGTTATATGAGGTAACTTAACCCAAGGACACACAGCCAGTGAATGTGGAGTATACTCCATGTGTCTGTTTAGTCTGTGTCCCCTTTGAGAAAGTCATCACCAAGCAATCACTATGACATAACAAGGTATAGTGAAAGCTGTGAGGTCCCACAACCCAAAACCACTGTGCTGCAGGGATAGTTTCCAACTGAAGGAGAGAATTGATAAAGCATCATGGGAGAAGGGCATTTGAATTGTGTCCATAATTACAGAACTGAAAGTTAGAATTTGTTAGGAAATAGGCCTGGATGCTGGTCATTATTAGATGATCACAAGATCAATGAAATCTTTTACCAAAACTTGTTTCAACACAGGGGTCCTGATTATTTCTAGTCAGTGTTTCACTGAGGCAGAGCACCCATCTTTGTGCTTGCTGATTGACCAAATGACCAATGGAGTGACACCAACAACAAGAATATCCAAGGAGACTCCCATAGCCCTCCCTGTGTGGAGTTCACATGGCCAAGAAGAAGTAAGCAAAAAAATTCAGTTAATCATGTTACCCAACAAAAAATCTTTGGTACCAGGAAATATGAACATGTGCACAATGGCATCTTAAAGACCAAATCAGAGATAAGGGCAAATGAGGTGGGCTGTCAGAATCTCCAAGTAAACGTTAAAATTCTGGTTCTACCACCAGTTGTGTGGCCTCCTTAAAACTTACTTTCCTTAAATATAAAATAGCGACTACAATATAATACCTCAAAGACGTGCTAAGACCACCAAATGAGATACCATTTGGTAACCAAGTCACATGAAATCCTGTCCTGTAGTGAGAATTGAGGATATACAACTAATACCATTACAATTAGTGAAGTTCCCTAACTAGTCAGTGGGAGTGAAAGGGAATAAAAACTTTATACTACTCTGACTTACATGAAATAGACTTAGAATAAGATGTACTAACAAACTGATAAAAAGAACTCACACACTGACAGTTTCTTTACTCTACAAGTATATTGAAGGCATCAAAGTTCTGGTTCCTGATTATAAAAGAAACAGCTTTGACCATGACTTTGGCTGGTACAGATTACCCAACTGAAGGAATTTGGCTGGCATTAATCAGTTTCAGGATGCTGACATTAAGATCTATATCAGTGTCAGGATGCTGACATTAAGATCTATATCAGGACCAGCAAAGACACTGCCTGCATGTCTACAACTTCTTCCCCTGATCTCTCTGTTCTCTTTGTCCCTCTCTCTTTTTATAAAAACCCCCTCCCTGCACTGAGATGTTAAGGTTGTTTTTGAGATGAGATTCCCCCCTCTTCCAGTTTGTCAGCACCTGAATAAAACCACTTTCCATCACATCAGAACCCACCACTCAAGTATTGGCTTTTGAAGCAGCAGGCAACCAGACCTGTGTTCAGTTAAAGCTTTGACGATCAAGCCAGGAACAAGTGGGAGCCCACAGGTAAGTCCTGGACATTGGAGAGGATTTCTCAGGCTGCCTGTGGCTTAGCAACGCTGTGAAAGAACTTGGGAGTCCCTAGCAGTTCCTGAGTTATTTTACTTGGGGACTGGCCTTTGCTCTTTACTGGTGCTGGCCACCTGCTATATCTAGCTGGAGAAACAAAACAGGTTATTGGTGGGCTGATGAGCCTAAACTGGGTAAAACCCCTGGTATGTACAACTAGAAGCCCCCAGATCCACAATTTGGGTTACTTGAAGCATCTGGGATTCTGTAGGAATAAATAGGCACTGCACGGCAGTAGGCCTGACTCAGTGATAAAGAGTGAAAAGACAAACCCCAATTGCCCCAGTGTGTGAATGTGATTAAGAGTGTACTTTTGGTATTCTGGTTTATGGTTTTCTGGGTGCTGAATATTTGTTCTGTTTCAGAGCTCTCTGTGGGCTTTTGTCTGTCTGAAATAAAACTGTAGTTACTTGAGGTTTATTTTTGCTTTAGATGTTGCTTTTGTCTCTGTTTTGAAATGGATCTCTTGGTCTCAACCCCATCATAGAATCCATTAGGTTGCATTTTAGCTGCAGGGTCAACTTACAGCTATAAGTCAATGACTAATTAGAATAGTGTTTCTAAGGTCTGGTAAATAGAATAAAATTTATTATGTGAACACTTTCATATTGTTACATCATGAGAATTCTACTGAGAAACGATTTATATTGATGGTTCATAGGGGGAAAAGATCTCAGTCCCCTCCCATATAAACTCAGAAAGTGGAAAAAATGAACAAATAAGCCTTTAAAACGCTCTAAATCCTCCTCCTTAGGTCCAGGAGCTGCTGAAGCCCCAGGAACAATAAAGCAATTAGTACCACTCCCCAAACTCTGTGCAGATTGTGGAAGCAGCATGGATAATTGTTTCTCCACAAAGTGAAGAAAAAAATGACACATTTAAACTCAAGCTACTTCCCATCCAAGCCTGATATCTCTCCCACCTTTTTGCCAACCTCCTTAAAGTTGTCAAAGACAAATTTTTAAAAATCTTATCTTCTTTATCATTATTAATAATATTGTTCATATGTATGGTAAAAAAATAAAACTATCTTGATTTTTTTAAGATCATGTAGTCTGGGAAAATATTTTATATTTCAACCGGTTTAAATTTAATTAATATCTTTAAAAATTATTAACATAAAATATATGTTTGTTTTGCCTGGTTTTGCAGGAATAAGTTCAGATTATTTATCTGTGGTACAGAATTTATCAAAAAATGGCTTGCATAATTGACTTTAAAGCCTCACAAAATTGTTAAGAACTAATTAATAGATGTAAGTAAAATAAAGAGGTTTTGATGAAGATTTTCTTGTGTGTGTGTGTGTATGTATGTATGTGTGTATATATATATATATATATATATATATATATATATATATGCATACTTCCCAACTTTATATATATATATATATATATATATATATATATATATATATATAAAGTTTTCCAAGTCTTGGGTGATGTGGAACTTTGGAGTTTTGCTGGGTTAATATGTGAAAACTATTAAATATATAGATATCTTGAATAATGGGATACAGAAATTTTAATTGGTCGGAGTTTGCCTACTTTGGATTCTTATTATAGAGAAGCTGGAAAGTGGATTTGAATATATCCACTTTATATAAAGTGTTAATGAATATATCTTGTACTTTATGTGAAGCATATCTCTTCAAAATATGATTGTGGTTGCCAATAAAAAAACTTTTTGTAAAAGTTATGAAATGGATTCATAAAAGTATCAACCTAAAGAATGCTAATTACTTACTTTTAGTTATCACTAAAAAACAAGGTTTCTAGTAATTAGAAATTCTAATTAAGTTGGAAAGAAAAAGTATGGTTTGGTAATAGAATGTATAAAACATGAAAACACTTACTGAAGGAAAAAAAGAAAATAATTTGTTCTAAAGCTGGTTATTTTTGAATAAGTTAAAAAGGAGCAAACTAAAAGGGAACGTATGAATTGTAAAAAAAAATGTGTAAGTCACAGAGGGTTTGTATACATGGCAGAGAGTCTGTGCAAGTTGAAGAAGGTTTGTGAAGAGAGATCTTGAGAGAAAATTATATGGTTAAAGTGAATAAGAAATTTCATTAGGCAAATGAATCTAAATATTGAAAGTAAGCTAATAGAGAATTTTTTCTGTTCTTTCTTAGTGTGTTAAAAGGGGAACATTTTTTCTTGTATCTGCCTAGAAAGGTAATATTCTATATTTTTAAAAAACAATGTTATGTTATACTGTATTAATTGGGTACTTAATTACTTATATACCTGTTGGGAACTGCCGTGCCTGGTTTCAGAAGCTGTAACCCCCACATGGCTAAGGCTGAGTGAGCAACCTTCAGATCATAAGCCACTAAGGAGATAAAGCTTATCTCCCTGGCAGGGGTACAACCTCTGCTCCTTTTACTTCATTCTGCCTGGTCCCCAGTGTTTGATTGGTTAGCCAATGACAGGTAAGATTCCTCAAGGGAGGGACGGCCTAAGACAGGCATGATCACGAGGGCCCCCAGGGAAGGACTTGGGGGGCTATAGAAAAAAAGGGTGATGGACTCCTGCCCCTAGGCTTTGACATAGCCTGATTCCTCATTCTGTTTGCAAGACAGAATCTCTTGGCTGCCTTACTTTCCCTACCCGATTAAGCCTGAAGCAATGCCTTAAGCCTAAAACAATGCCTTAAGCCTGAAATAATACTGAAGGTGGGTGCCACACTGTGCTGGAAAGGGCAGGTTCTCTAGGGCAATCAGGCCTGAGAAAGAATGCATAAAATCCTGTGAAGCCTACTCTGCCAATACCCTCAGTTTAAATAATAAGGATCCGAGCAGGAAGTGAGTTTGTTCCCCAAAGTTTTATGGCCCTTTAACTATCTGACCCTGACTCAGAATAAGCCTTCAGAGTTCTTTGAATGTTATCTATTGTTTAATCATTTCTTCCTGACAATGATTAATGAGCTTTATTCCTGTGCATAATAAATGAGGATCATCAAGTAATGTGCTCAGAAAAGCAATAAAAGCTTGTCAAAGCAAGGGTCAAGGTGCTTTCCCCTTGAGAGAGTGGCTGCACTGTCCCTTTTCCCTCACAGGACTTACTAGTCTGTGTGAATTTGTCTTGTCTCATCCACAATGTCGTGGACCCCATGAGCCAGGATCTGTATCATATACATATATTCTTTTTAAAAAGATTTTCTTTCTTTATTTTTAGAGAGCAAAGGCAAGGGAGGGAGAGAGAGGGAGAAAAACACCAATCAATATGTGATGGAAACAGAGATCAGTTGCCTCTCATACACCCGCAACCAGAGACCTGGACTGTAACCCAGGAATGTGCCCTGACAGGAAGTTGAAACAGTGATCTTTCACCTTGCAGGATTATGCCCAACCCACTGAGCCACACCAGTCAGGGCTAAATACCCATATTCTTTATCCTAAGAACTAGAATTTTGCTAGCCTGTATTTATATGTGATACCTTTATTATCACTTTGGGTAAATAAATAATTTAATACTATTTCCTAATGATATATAATCTTTTGGCCAAGTATGTTTGGAGAACCCAGTGTCTAAATTTTAAAAGACTTAATAAAATAAAAATAAAAATAAAAGACTTTTTCTTGACCTAAAATTGGCTTTGGGTCATTCAAATGGGAATACTGCAGGGATTTTCTCTTTCTCCTTATGAAGAAGAAATTCTGAGCTAATTAGGCTTAATTAATATGCTTAAAGTACATGGGAAGCATTGTCAAATAAGGAAATAATAATTGTGTTCTATTTGTATTATTAAAAATCAAAGTTCTAGAGATTATATAAAAATCTCCAAGAGCCTACATAATTCTCATATATTCCAATACATCCATTTGTAATTATAATTTTTATACTAAAATGTTGTTACAGGAAAGCAAATCCCCTTATCACTTGCATTAAATTCAGATATATAGTCATGGCATTTTTATTATTTTTGTCTCTTAGAGACAGTCATTTTTTAATCTGATGTGTTTACAAATATGTTCCAACTTCAGAAAGATCCATGGAAAGGAGTCTGACATTATAAATTACAAATTCAGATGAATACCCTGGGATCTCCCTGGAGAAATTCCACCCAGTGGTGAATATTTCTTTAGATGTGATCTATTATCCTGGTGGAGAGTAGCTATACATCAGCATGTACTTCAGAAGCTCTCCAAAGCTTTAATCATTACAGCCAATAAAGCTGATGCCGCACTTTTTTAATATTCAAGAATCTCTGGACTTTTTAATATTCAGAAAATTGCCTTAAATAACAGAATTGCCTTAGACTACATAAAAGCAGAACAAGGAGATGTTTCATGACTATGAACTCCTCTTGTTGTACTTATATTGACACCTCAATTTAGGTGGAGACAAGCATCACCAAAATCAGGCAACAGTCTACCTGGCTTCAACAAACATTGGACCATCGCTCACCTCTCTTTGAAGGAACGGGAGACTGATTTATGAGTTTATTTTCATGGTTACCACAAGGACAAAGGTCCATGTTAGGAGAAATTTAATTTAGGTTTAACCATTCTTTTCTTTATTATGCTTGACTTTATTGTTTTAAACCTCTGCCCTGGCCGGTGTAGCTCAGCGGATTCAGTGCTGGCCAGCGAATTCCCAGTCAGGGCACATGCCTGGGTTGCAAACTGGGTCCCAAGTGGGGGGCACATGAGAAGCAGCCACAGATTGATGTTTCTCTCTCTCTTTCTCTTTCCCTTCCACTCTCTATAAAAATAAATACACAGAATATTTTTAAAAATAAAAAATAAACCTCCTTATAACTTGCATTTCCCATGCCAGAAAAACTTTATCTGTTCAACATATGCCTCTAAAAAACTACATATCTGTTTTTAACTCCCAAGATTTTGCTTTATAACAGGCTAAAGTTTTTCATTCTACCAGAAGATTCAGAGGATATAGTAGCTCCATAGATACTGAGGAAGTATTGACAGTGGGGAATTGTAACAAGGAATAAAAACTTTATACTACTCTGACTTATCATGAAACAGACTTAAAATAAGATATACTAACAAACCAATAAAAAGAACTCACATACTGACAGTTTCTTTATAAGCATACTGAAGGCATCAGCAGTTCTGGTTATAAAGGAAACAGCTTTGACCATGACTTCAATCAATGCAGACCTCCCAGCTGCAAGAATTTGGTTTGCACTGACCAGTTCCAGCATACTGACATTAAAGATCCATATCAAGACCAGCAAGGTTAGTGCCTGCAAGTGTGTAACCTCTCCCCATGATCCCTTTGTTCTCCTTGTCCCTATCCCTCCCTATAAAAACCCCTGCCTGAACTGAGTTGTTAAGAGGAGCTTTGAGATGCGTATTCCAGGTTGCTGGCATCTGAAAGAAACCACTGTCCTTTACAGCAGCATCAGTATCAGCCTCTCAAGTATTGGTTTTTGATGCAACAGCCAGCCAGACTTGCATTTAGATACAGAAGCTCTTTCCAATGTCCTCTCAGGCAGTTAAATAAAGTTTTAACAACATTTTTAGGATGGGTGGAAAACTATTCTAAGAAAAAATTAAGTTGTATAGTTGAAACACTTGATTCCATGTAAATTTAAATTGTTTTAAGTGATCATTTCAACATAATTTTTTAAATATCTTAAGAGGCAAACATCTCCTCACTGGTGTTCTTTCACATGCAGGCCATGTGAAAGAACTGCCCCGAAATGGGCCATAGTGGAGACAGGAGAATCGTAAGAATGTTGTGATAGCAGGCACAGATGTCAGAGGCCTTGAGAAAGCACCTCTTGGCCCTGTCTTCTGGTCAACTATCCAAACACACGCAGTTCTGTGGGCTCAAGTTTCCCCGTTTGTGAAATGCCGAACTAGGTGTCTATGGATCTTTGAGGTCAAAACACCTGCACCCATGTTACTTGGCTACAGGAAGACAATATGCTCAGTCCTTCTTCCAACATGGAATGAGTAGTGAGTGTGTAAAAGACCTGTAGTCTACCCAGCTATGGCCATTTTAAAGATAATGACAGAGAAAGAGTCACTAGATTATGTCAAATATATATTGTCACTTTGCATTGCCACCCAAGCATTAAATTAGCCACTTCTTAGTGTCCTGATCCATTCTCTCTCCCCTTCTTCCAAATAAGAAAGGTTTATTTCAAAGCATAATTTCATTCCCCGTAGGTCAGTTTTTCACAAACTATTGAGGTAATGTTTATTCAACCTCACACTTCAGCAACTATTTATGAACAATATTTATAATGTTCAGAAACTGTCCTGCCATTATTAATGCTGCAAAAGCAGAATTCACCTACCTTTGTTAATCTAGACAATACACATGGACAAGTCCAAACACGTGTGCATTACTCAGTTTCTGGGATTGTTCAAGTGTAATGCAACTTGAACATCAACTTAAATTTTTCAAACTCTCATCACAAGCCTCTTGGTAATTATAATCAACAGTCAAGTTGAACTCAACCAGAGAGACAGCACAACAGGAAATTGTGAGGAAAATTTAAAAAACAAAACCAAAGCAAGAGAAAACTTCTGACAATTTTAAGAAAAATTTAGAAAAAAATAAAGCTTGTCCCAATATATGACAATGCAAAGACCATACAGCCATGCATCTGACACACTGGACATTTCTGCTTTGACCGGTAAGGGTTGGCCCCACCTCGAACTGGAACCAGCATTGCATCAGCCAGGCCCTCTCTCTCTGCCCCCTGGAGCACACCAACCAATCATCAGTCTATTTCTGGCTACACAGTTAATGATCTGTTGGTGCCCACACTTTTCGCTTTGTCACAACTGTGCTGCAGCTGGAGCACAGCTGGCCTCTCATTTTCCCAGCCCTATAATTTAGTTTCACAGCTTTAGGGACAAGAGGAAATGGTGAGGTGCCCTGGAGCCCCCACACTTGATTCAAAAATTAGTTTTGTGCCATGACATATATATACTCACAAGTATTTTAGGCAGATAGTGTAGGCAGGTCATGCCCAGATGGGCACAAAGCCCTGCTTGCTGTGGGTTTCTTTCTGGCAGGGTCAGTCGGGTTTATATGAGTGTGGGCGTTTAAGAGAGAAGCATGCCTCTGTGGGCTGGGGGGTTGGTGTCAGTGAGTATATGTGTGGTACCTCAAAAATATGTTTGTAAAAATATTTTCTACAAACAAGCATAAATTCTGCCCTCAAACCTAAGGTTGGAGAACACTATCACACACTGAAACAGATGCTTTGGAAACCATGTGGTTGCCTCCTGGAGGAGACCCAGCCTTGCAGATGTGCTAGTTTGACTTCCCAGCTTCACTTGGGAACTTTGTGGACACCAAGGGTGGTGCAGAATAAAAGTGTCCTCACCATTGAAAGCATCTCAGCTGAAAACTCAACCCTGCACCTTGTGTCCCAGATAGCTTTGGACACTGGGGTAACCTGTCCCAAGTGTATGGGCTGGACGGGGCCTGGACACAAAAGGCCTGAGTGCAGTAATAAGCAGTAGGTAGTGCCTGTGGAAGGCAGAAACTTTGGAGCTATAGAGAAGGGGTATGAGGCAGCTGCCCAAGGGACAGGAGATTCTTAAGAGGCTTTAGGAAATTTCTGCTGTGTCACATGCCACACACCTTCTTTCTCCATTTCTACTTCAGCAATGCCTGGTTTGGGGGGAATTGGATCTTTAAGGGAGTGTATGAGCAGGAGGCAACAGGCAGAGTCCTGGGTCTACTGGCAAATGACCTTGGGGCAGAGACCTTCCTGGATCCGGCCACACTTGGATCTAAGAAGGTATGGAGTGTGGGAACACTAGAAATTTCACTCACTGCTTGTGAAAAATAAGATGCCCTCAACCAGCAGTTTGTGCTTACACAGAGAACTCAAAAATAAAGCCACTGCACCAACAATTATTCAGTCACAATTATGGAACTAAAATTCTCCCCTTGCTGTGACACCATTCACTTTTTTTCTTTCTATAATTTCATTCCCACCAGCTGAAAAATCTACCATGATGTATTTCCTTAAAACAAAAATGCCTCTTTGATCTATAGCTCCCTATGCCCATTATAAATTTCTCAGTTCTCTCGACAGCCAAGATATTCACTAGAGTCATCTATCTATACATTCTTGGATGTCTGTCCTCCTCTGCCTGACTGACCCCACGCAAATCCTGCTGCCTCTTCCACAGCTTACCTGGAGCTGCTCTTCCAAGTTCCCCAAGGACATCCACATGGCTTAATGCACTGGGCCATACTTGGTCCTGAGTTCATTCACATTCATTAATTAACAGTACTGGTCACTTCTTTATTGGGCTTCCAGGACACCATAGCTGTCTGGTTTTCTCTCCTGCCTTTTTGTGGGTCTCCTGCACCAGTCCCCTGTCATCTCCCCAGTCTGGGGATGCAAGTGGAACAGAACTCAGTCATTGAACATCATCTAGTCCCATGTATTCAAATGCCATCTGAATGGTGACACCCCAATTTTGCATCCCCAATTTTAAGTCCCAATCCTGCCCTTGAGGCCATATATAAATTACCAACTTACTATCTAGGCCTTTATGTTTAATAGGCATCTGACACTGAGCCCTCTGGCTATTCTGGAACTCCTTGCACGGATACCCAACTGGAATGAGCTATCCCCCCCCCTTCAATCTTTGCCTATATACCACATTTTCAATGACCATCCCATTTAAATTTAAAACTCCATTCCACATCTTTGCATGCTCTTTGTTTTTTTCTCCATGGTATTTATGAGCCCCAAACATACTACATATCACACATATGCACTGTCTTCCCCACAGCTTGTTCACCGCTACATCTCTAGCACCTTGAGCACTTGCTTGGTATACAATTAAATGCTGAATTTATTGAGTGAATAATAAAAGAATAAGCAAGTTAATGAACTAGCTGGGAAGATGGGTCCCAAGGAAAGTCCAGATGCTGTGAGAATCTGCAATGAGGATCTTATCTCAACTATCATGTAATGAAGTCTTCTCATGGCAATGACATTTAAGCACAGTCAAAAGGAAAAGACATTATATTATAGTCAGACAGGTGCTGCTTAAAAATACCAAAGTCATCAATCAAGTGGCAAGGGAAGAATGCCACTTGATTATGTCATACAATGTTTTTGATGTGTTTCTGGATCTGGGTTTCATATATTTTGTTGAGAATTTTAGCATTTTTGTTCATCAGAGGTATTTGCCTGAAGTTTTTTTTTTTTCTTTGCTGTGCTTTTAGTCTTAAAAACAGCTTGGGAGTGTTTCCTACTCTTGAATTTGTTTAGAATAGTTTTAAGATAGGAGTTAGTTCTTCTTTAAATGTTTTTTAAAATTTGCCTGTTAAGCCATCCAGTCCAGGGCTTTTGTGTGCCAGGAGTTTTTTTTATTATTCCTTCAATTTAACTATTTGTTATTGGCTTATTCAGGCTTTCTGCTTTTCCTTGATTCAAAGTCAATATTCAGAAATTGAAGGCATTTTTGTACACCAGTAATGAAATATCAGAAAGAGAAGCTACAGGAAAAAAATCACATTTACTAGAGCTACAAGAAGAACAAAAAACCTAGGGATAAACTTAACCAAGGAGGTAAAAGACCTGTACTCAGAAAACTATACCACATTGAAGAAAGAAACTAGGGAAGATACAAATATATACTGTTCATATATACCATGAAAATATACTGTGTTCATGGATTGGAAAAGTTAGTATCATTAAAATGTCCATACTACCCAAAACAATCTGTAGATTCAACTAAATTCCTATTAAAATGCCAATGGCATATTTCACAGATCTAGAACAAATATTTCAAAAATTTATATGGAACCAAAAAGACACTGAATAGCATCAGCAATCTTGAGAAAGAAGAACAAAGTTGGAAGGATCACAACACCTGATATGAAAATATATTACAAGACCACTTTAATCAAACAGTCTGGTACTGGCATAAGAACAGACACATAGATCAGTGGAACAGAATAGACAGCCCAGAAATAAATCCATGTCCCTATGGCCAATTAATATTTGACAGAAGGGACATGGAGTAAAAATAGTCTCATTAATAAATGGTGTTGGTATAATTGGACTGGTACATACAGAAAAACATAAAACTAGACCACCAACTTATATTATACACCAAAGTAAACTCAAAATGGATAAAATAATTAAATATAAGTCACAACACCATAAAAGTCCTGAAGGAAAACATAAGCAGTAAAATTTCAGATATCCCACATAGCAATATTTTTATGACATACCTCCTAGGGCAAGGGAAATAAAGGAAAAACTAAACAAATTGGACTACATTGAATTAAAAAGCTTTTACATAGCTAAAGAAAACCATCACCAAGATGAAAATATAGGAAAATATATTTGTCAATGATACCTTGGACAATGGTTTGATCTTCAAAATATGTAAAAAACTAATAAAACTCAATACCATAAAGACCAAAAACCCAATTAAAAATAGACAGGGGCCTGAACAGATACTTCTCCAAGGAGGACATACAGAGGGCCCAGAAACATATGAAAAGATGCTCAACATCACTACTCATCAGATAGATGCAAATAAACAACAATAAGATATCACTACACATCGGTGAAAATAGCCATCATTAATGAATCAACAGGTGAGGATGTGGAGAAAAGGTAATCCCAGGGCACTGTTGGTGGGAATACAGACTGCTGCAAACACTCTAGGCAAAAGTAAAAAATTTCCTCAGAAAATCTAAAAATGGAACTGCTCTTTGACCCAGTGATTCCACTGCTAGGATTATACCTTAAGAATTCTTGAACAATAATTCAAAAGAACCTATGCATCTCTATGTTCATAGCAGCATTATTTATAACAGCCAAGTGCTGGAAATGGCCTAACTGCCCATCAGTAAATGAGTGGATCAAAAAACTATGGTACACAATAGAATACTATGCAGCAGAAATAAAGAAGGAACTCCTACCTTTTGTGACAGCATACATGGAACTGGAGAACATTATGCTAAGTGAAATAAGCCAGTCAGTGAAAGACAAATACCATATGATCTCACCTATAAAAAGAACTTAATGAACAAAAATAAGCTAATGAGAAAAATAGAACCAGCGGTATGGAAACATGGAACATACTGACAATGACAAGAGGGGAGTGGTGGAGGGGATAATGGTGGGAAGAAGAAGGGACTAGTCAAAGAACATGCATTAATGACTCATGAACATGGACAATGGTGTGAAAATTGATGGTGAGAGTGGGCAGTGTGCTGGGTGGAGGAGGGAGATGGGGAAAAAACTGGGACAACTGTAATAAAATAACAATAGCATTTTTTAAAAAAAAACTAAGGAAGCTGAAAAATGATCATCACAAAGGGGCCCAAGGAGAGATGACAATTGTGGTGTCCTGGACAGGGCTCCTGAGTAGAAAAATGACATTACCAAATAAATAAATGAAGTATAATAAAGTATGAACTTTAGTTAATAAAGGAACTCAAATTGTGGAATTAAATAAACCAGATATGCTTTTCTGTCTTTCTGTCTGGGTCATTAATTGTAATGAATACACCCTAGTAACATAAAAGTTAGCAACAGGTTTTCCCTAGGGGCATATGGGATTGCAGTGTACCTCTTTGCAACTATACTATAATGCTCAAACTATTCAAAAATTAAGTTTATTTAAAAAATAAAAAGAAACCTATCTTACATCCCATCTCCTCCAGAAAGTCCCACTCAGAAAGTTCTGCTTCTATGACAAATTCTGTGCCTCCTGCTGCTCTTGTTCTCTCAGCTCTGGGGCTGCAAAGCCTATTCATACTGTCAACCTATTTCCTGTAAAGTGCCCATCACTGCTTTCAGGTCTCTGGGTTCATCTTGCCTATCGAGACACATACTTTTTAAAAGACATGGTGATGTTCACTCTGTGTTGACTTTGCAGCCAGCCTGGCAGCTCAGGTTTTCATACACCATGAGCACTTGATAATCAGCCGTGAACAAAGCACTTTCTCTCTTTGCTTCCTTGTCTCCAGAGCTAGAATGGAGAAAATGACACTCATTGTGATTAGGAGGTCATTTTCTGATAACTTAACTGTAGGGTTGTTGTAAGAATTAAATACATGATTGCTTGTAAACACCTAGGAACACAAGAAATAACAAATGTCTTTTGTGTTTACTTCTACCACATTTGTCTTTTATTTCCTCTTTTTCTCTATAAACACACAGACCTCTGTGATCTAACCAACCCCCATCTCTGCATCCAATCATCGGGTCCTACCAGTTCTGCTGCTTTATAAAATCTTTGTATGCACTTATTTCTCCCTACCCCTAGTGTAACCACTCTTATCTCAGAGTTAAACTTTACTCTACCCTTCATCTCTTACGTGGAATAGTTTTTCTTTTTTTCTCTTTTTTTGTAATTATTTTATTGTTGTTCAATTACAGTTGTAATTATTTTATTGTTGTTCAATTACAGTTGTCTACAGTTTTTTTTCTATCTAAGTCAATCTGCATAATTTTTACCAGAATCTTAAATATGTCTTGCCTGAATGATTTCTAAAGTTCCCCAGAATGCCTTTACATTTTCTGCAAATTGTGCATGTTTCTGTGTTTGCACAGTTTTGAGGAAAGCGAGTATCAGACTATTCAATAGGTCTTGGACCCCTCCAAAATTAAGAAAAACTAGTTTAAATAAAAGGGAAAATTGGTAGTTAGGGGCCCAACCTTTGGAGGCAGGTTGACCAAGACATTTAGCCACTCTAAACATCTTAAAAAGGAAAAATAATACCTATCCCATTTCTATCAGTCATTTGTAGGAATAAGGGATCAATGCACAGTCAACATTGTGAAAATACAGAGGCATTAACAGCATGTTTGGTATGTAGTCAACATTGTTTAATATTATATTTATACAATTTTCTTCACCCTCCAAAGGAGCTATCATCCCTGTCCTCAGATTGTAAGCAAGGCCAGTGAGACAATTCTGCTGAGTTTATCTCGGATTTAGGGCATCCAGTTGCTGCACCCTGCTGCCTAGGGAGCTGCCATTTACCCATAAACTGGAAAGTCAGGAGGTGAATTCCTAGCATTGCCTTTTTCAGAGGTATGAGTATAAGGGGAATGTTTTCCAGGAACCAGAGTTCTGAAAAAAACTGTTTTCTACAATGCCAAATGTTCCCTAAGCTCTCTTAGTAGTGTTATCATAAAATCAACTTCAGTGAGCACACTGGCCTTTGGAAAATGCAGTGTACTCATGATTGCTCAACTTAACATAGGTCTTTAGAGCCACTTTTTTGCAACAGTCTATTTCCAATGCACCAAGCAGTAAGAGATATTCAGTCTGACCTAATTATAATGTTTAGCATTTGTCTCCCTCACCAAAGTGTGAGCATACTGGGGGCAGGAACTGCCTCTTCAGCATCTTACCCTACCTTCAGGTACACTGGGTGACCTGCTGGGCATTTTGCAGTGGCTGATGAGTTTTCTGTGATTCTGATATCCAGTGAAGATACCATATGAAAATTACCCAAACCCACTGCATGCTTATTGCATGTAGAGTGACCATTGTGATTCTTTCTTTCAAGACACCTACAATCTCTTCAAACCCTGAATGGTTAATGCTCACATTCTAAACAAATCTGTAGTAGACTGCACTATTTTCTCACAATGTTTTCTTTTTTCCTGCCCTTGTCATAGTTCACTGTGGGCATGGTACACATACCCATTCCTGTAAGCATGGTTGTATGGAATTGGAAGTAGCCTTAATAATAATTACTGACATTCATTAAGTATTTATTTGGCAACCACAAACTGTTGTAAACACTCTACATTAACCCATTTAATTCTCAAAGTGGCCACATGAGGAAGAGACTGTTACTTTCCTAAGTTCACAGGAGCAGCAAGTGGTGCAATCAAAATTAAATCTTAAGTAAAATGGCTTCAGATCATATGTCCTTAGTTAAAGAGAGCATTAGATATCAATCCTGTTGCTATTCCCTTCCTAATTACACTGTGTCTTTCAGCCTGGCCATCTTCTTAGGTGTGGAGCTCCCACTATCAAAAGGCAATCTGTTCCATGTTTGGAAGCACCAGTTGTCAGGAAGGTCTCCTCCCTGATGTAAATCCTGGTACTTCTCTTCTGAAGCAACATGGACTACACCTTCTTTATCCAGCATCCCACTGAGTGGCTGAAGGTTGTTAGGTTATCCCTAATATGGTTTTCTCCCTCAAGCCTGCAGAGACAATGGACTCTTTCCTGTGGTAGCCCTTAGGTTCAGTAGAGACTGTCTTCCTCATCATTAGTTTCTCCCAACATAACCTTGTCTGTACTATTTGTAAAGCTGCTTTAAAATTAGATCTTGAAAAAATGTAAGCCTGTGGTCATTATGAGAATGGTCACTTGACAAATGCAGATTGAATTAAATTAGACACACCTGCTGAAAAAATGTTTGAGATTCTAAGGAAAAAAAATCTCTTGAGTTTTTTTTTAAATTTCTTTACTGAATTTCAGGAAAGAAAAGTAGCAGACTCAGTCCCTTGATATCTGTGATTTTAGCAGAGAGTTGGGAGTAGTTTTTTAAAACCTAGTTCAACAAGTGGGAGAATCCCATGGGCTCTGGGATTAGTCCTCACATGTGATCATCTATTTGAGGAAACTCTTCCAGAAAATCCTGAAGAAGCTCTTCCCAGGAGCAGCAACAACTGTAACCACAATTCATAGGGTCCCACTCCAGATAAATGTCCTTGCCCTATAGAAGCCCCAATTTGCATTTCAAGAAGTTTACCAGGTCCATGCTCAGTTTTCACAAGCTAACAAAGAAAGAGAGACAGAGAGAGTATTGATAAATCTTTCTTTGATTATTTAATTCCTAGTAGTCCAAACACATAAAGAAGGAAATTATGGCATTTTTTCTGCTTCTAGGAAAATTTAAGTGATATTTCATATACCTCCTTCTTAAAAAGAAAAGAGAGAAAATATATCCTGGTAGTTAAGAGCATGCTTTGGGGGGCCAGACCAATGAGAATCACAGTTCCAGATCTTTCCTTTGTGAGATCAGTGTCTTCTTTAAGTTACCAAAGTGGTCTCTCTCTCAGATTCTTTCATAAATAAAATAGAGATAATAATAGCACTTCTATCATGTTATTATTTTAAGAGTTAAATGAAGTAAAGCAATTAGCATAGTACCCATCCCATACATTATAGGTATTGTTATAGCCAATGCTTTTTTAAAATATATTTTATTGATTATGCTATTGCATTTGTCCCATTTCTTCTCCCCTTTATTTCCCTCAATCCTATACCACCCTCCCACCATCACTTCCCCACCTTAGTTCATGCACATGGGTCATACATGTAAGTACTTTGGCTTCTTCATTTCCCATTCTACTCTTAACATATCCCTGTCTATTTTGTATCTATCAATTATGCCTCTTATTCCCTGTACCTTTTCCCCCATTTTCCTCCCTCCCCCACCCCACTGATAACCCTCCATGTGATCTCCATTTCTATGATTCTGTTCCTGTTCTAGATGTTTGCTTCATATTTGTTTTTGTTTTTTAGATTCAATTGTTGATAGCTGTGAGTTTGTTGTCATTTTACTGTTCATGGTTTTGATCTTATTCTTATTCTTTGATAAGTCTCTTTAACATTTCATATAATGTAGACAACTGTAACTGAACAACAATAAAATAATTTTAAAAATTAAAAAAAATTAAAAAACATTTTATACAATAAGGGCTTGGTGATGATGAAGTCCTTTAACTTGACCTTATCTGGGAAGCAATTTATCTGCCCTTCCATTCTAAATGATAGCTTTCCTGGACAGAGTAATGTTGGATTTAGGTTCTTGCCTTTCATGACTTTGAATTCTTCTCTCCAGCCCCTTCTTGCCTGCAAGGTTTCTTTTGAGAAATCAGCTGATAGTCTTACGGGAACTCCTTTGGAGGTAACTGTCTCATTTTCTCTTGCTGCTTTTGAGATTCTCTCTTCATCTTTAATCTTGGGTAACTTGACTATGACGTGCCTTGATTGTGCTTCCTTGGGTCCAACTTCTTTGGGACTCTCTGAGGTTCCTAGACATTCTGGAATTCTATTTCTTTTACCAGATTAAAAAAGTTCTGCATTACTTTTTCAAATAAGTTTTCAATTTCTTGCTTTTCCCCTTCTCCTTCTGGCACCCCTGTTATTCAGATGTTGGAATGTTTAAAGTTGTCCTGGAGGTTCTAACCCTCTCTTCACTTTTTTTAATTTTTGTTTCTTCATTCTGTTCTGGTTGAATGTTTCTTTCTTCCTTCTGATCCAAACTGTTGATTTGAGTCCCAGTCCTTTCCCATCACTGTTGGTTCCCTGTACATTTTCCTTTATTTCACTTTTCATAGCCTTCACTCTTTCCTCTATTTTGCAACCATATTCAACCATTTCTGTGAGTATCTTGATTACCAGTGTTTGGCACTCTGCATCTGATAAATTGACTATCTCTTCATTGTTTAGTTGTATTTTTTCTGGAGGTTTGATCTGTTCTTTCATTTGGGCCATTTTTTGTCTCTGTGTGTCTGTTATGTAGTAAGGGGTGGAGCCTTAGGTATTCACCAGGGCAGGGCAACCCACATTGCTGTGTTGTGGCACTGTGGGGGGGGGAGGGGCCCGAGAGGGGACAATGCTGCTTCCTCAGCTCTCCACCAGCTTTCCGTCACTTACTCTGCCACCCACAAGCAAATTGAGCCCTTCTGGTGCTGATTTCCAAGTAGGTAGATATGTTCTAGGACCCTGTGTGTTTCTCCAGCAAACTCTCCTCTGAGGCTATGAGTTCTCCTGCCACCTTGACCTCCACAGGTTTTTTTAGTCAGAGATTTTGAGACTTTATTTCCCCATGCTGGAACCCTGGGTTGTGCAGTCTGGCTCCCTAGTTGTTCCTTCTGGTTTATCTGCATGCAAATGTAAGACCACCCACTCCATCAGCTGCCACCTTACCCTTTCTGCCAGTTGACACCTTGCCAACCCCAGTTCTCCAGCTGCCACCTTGCTACAAGTTTGCTCTGCCCCTACTGCCCTTCTCTGCCCTTCCTACTGGTCTGGATGAATGTTTCTTTTTTAACTGCTTGGCTGTTGGACTTCCATACAGTTCAATTTTCTGGCAGTTCTGGTTATTTTTTGTTTTCAAGTTTGCTGTTGTCCTTCTTTTGATTGTGCAAGGAGGCAAAAGGTATTAACCTATGCCTCCATCTTGGCTGCAAGTCTAGCCAATGCTTCTAAATTGGATCAATATGTGATAGAGTTGAATCCTGGTTCTCTTAAAACACGTTTTGCTACTAATTGGCAGTTGATTGTGCTACAAAGCTTGTTTTTGTGTTGTTCACATGGAAACAACATAAGGGGATCCTTCCTCTGCACTATGAATAGACTCATGGATTTCAGCACTCTTGGGGACCTCCGCTTTTATTTAGAAAGCAAATTTGTCTACTGGAAAACTTTCATGCTCTATTTTTTCATGCTCTACAGCAACAGCAAAATTTCATAAAATTTGTTTACAAAATTATTATCATCAAGAAAACACAAAATGAAATCAATGGAATAAAGTTACTGAAATGCAAAAGTTTTCTTTGAAAAGAATTTTTCAGCCTCTAGTCAAGCAAACAAGAAAAAGATAGAGAAGACTAATATCAGATATGAAAGAGAGAACATCATTACAGATAATAAAGAGATACTTGGAACAACTCTATACCCACAAATTTGATAACCTAGATGAAATGAACTAATTCCTTAAAAGTCACAATTTGCAAAAACTCACACAAATTAGAAATGTGCAATCTGAATAAGCCTATTTCAATCAAATACATTGAATAAATAATTAGTAACCTTTTAAAACAGAAAGTACCAGCCCAGATGGGTTCACTGGTAAATTTTACCCAACATTTATGAAAGAAATTATACCATTTCTCTACAATCTCTTTTGGAAGAAAGAAGCAGAAGAATATTTACTAAATCATTCTATAAGACTAGCATTACCCTAATATTAAAACTAGGAAGGCATTACAAGAAGATTAAACCACAGAGCAATATTTCTCATGAGCACACATGAAAAAAATCTCAAAAAATATTAGAAAATTGAATTCAACAATGTATAAAAAGAATTATACACTATAACCAAGTGGAATTTATCCCAAGTATGCAAGGCTGGTTCAACATTTAAAAATTAATTAATGTAACCCATCACATCAAACAAGCTAAACAAGAAAAACTCACATGATTGCATGAATAGATGTAGAAAAAGCAGTTGACAAAATTCAAAATTCATTCTTTTTTTTATATTTTATTTATTTATCTTTAGAGAGGAAGGGAAGGAGAGAAGGAGAGAAATATCAATGTATGGTTGCCCCTCGTGAGTCCCCTGCTGGGAACTGGCCTGCAACCCAGGCATGTGCCCTAACTGGGAATCGAACCGCGATCATGTGGTTCGCAGGCCCGTGCTCAATCCACTGAGCTACACCAGCCAGGGCCAAAATTCATTCTTAATAAAAAAGAAAACTCTCACTAAATAAGAAACAGAGGAGAATTTCTACAACTTGATAAATATTGTCTACAAAAGCCCCATAGCTAACATCTTATTTTATGGTGAGAAACTTAAAACTTTCCCAGAATATCAGGTTCAAGGTAAATATGTCCCCTATCACTAATCCTTTTCAACTATTTTTAGAAGAACTAAACAAGAAAATGGAATAAAATCAATACAAATTGGGAGGGAATAATAAAATTATATTTGTTCACAGATGACATGATCATCTATGTATAAAATTTGAAAGAATCAATAAAAAACACCCTCCTGGACCTAATGAGCAATTATAGCAAAGTATAAATCTAACTAAATATGAACATAATCTATTTAAGACAACTACAAATCTCTGAAGAATGAAATCAAAAAAGGATTAAATAAATGGAGAGATATTCCATGTTCATAGATAGGCGGACAATATTGTCACCCTGACCAGTGTGGCTGAGTTGGTTGGGTGTTGTCCCACAAAGCAAAGAGTTGCCAGTTTGATTCCCATTTGGGGCACATGCCTGAATTGTGGGAGTGTTCCCCAGTTGGTGAGTGTGTGATAAGCAGCCAATTGATGTTTCTCTCTTTCTCTTTCTCCCTCCCTTTTCCTATCTCTAAAAATAAGTAAATAAATACATCTTTTTTAAAAAGGCAACATTGTCAAGATACAATTTCCTCCCAATTTGATCTATAGATTCAATGCACTCCAATCAGAATTACAGCACATTATTTTGTGGATATTAACAAAAAATTCTAAAATTTGTATGGAGAATCAAAAGACCTAGAATAAGCAACAAAATATTGAAGGAAAACAGCATGGGAAGACTGATACATTCAACTTCAAGGTTAACCATATAGCAACAGTAATCAAAACTGTGGTATTAGTGAAAAAACAGACAATGTCCTCAATGGAACAAAATAGAGAAACTACAAATAGAAAAGAACAAAAGAACTTATAGTTACATAAATATAGTTATGCTCTACACACTTTGAAGGATAATATTGTAGTTACCTGTGTTGGGGAAGGGATTAACAAGAAGCTCATGAGAAAATTCAGAAACAATAGTCACCTTTATATATAAACTATATGCTGGTACATGGATGTGTATTGAATCTATAGTTCATAATATACAGTATTTATAGCTTTCCATTTGCCAACATTTCATATAAAACAACACAACCGAGTATGGAGGCTATCAAGTCCATTGTTTTCTCATAAGATTTCTCAAAGTAGAGATTAGAAAGAGAATTGCAAAAGAAAAATATTCAAAGAAGATATTGTAAACTGTGTTCACAATCAAGGAAACTCAAAAATTCTCACTTTAAGAAATCATGGAAGATTCAAAACAGGATAAACAAATTTACCACTAGACAGACATCGTAAGGCACCTACAGACATCAAAGGCAAAGCAGCCATCTTAAAAGGAATCAAAGGGAAAAAAGGACTGTCTACAAAGAAATGATGATTGTGCTGGCAGTCAACATTACAAGAGCAGAAGTCAACAGGAAAGTGTTTTTGAAGTGCTGCAATAACTATAACATAGGATTCTGTATGCAGTTAAGCAATTATTCAAGAATAAGTACTAGGTAAGACAATTTTGGATAAACAAAACCCCAAACAATTCCATTACTAACACACCTACTTAAGAATATATTCATGGGGAAAAACAGAAGGAAAGATTGATATTCAAAAAGAAATTACAAAATTTATGGTTACTCTCATTTACCACCAAAAGACATAGACTTTTAAAAAGTGAGAACTTAAGTACTAGGGAAAAATAGTCCTGTCTGGTGTGGCTCAGTGGATTGAGTGCCAGATGGCAAATCAAAGGGTCACTGGTTCAGTTCCGTCTAGAACAAATGCCTGGGTTGCAAGCCAGGTCCCAGGTAGGGGGTGTGAGAGAAACAACTACAAGTCAGTATTTCTCTTCCTCTCTTTCTCCCTCCCTTCCTCTCTCTAAGAATACATACATAAAATCTTTCAAAAAATAAAGTACTTAGGAAAAATAATTTGAAAAACAGAAGTGGCTCATCAGAGTTCATATGTTGTCAGACCCTTGATTGTTTAGTATCTGCTTCTTTTTATTTTTTAATTTTTATTTTATTGTTGATCAAGTACAGTTGTCTGCATCTCCCCCCATGGAACCTAATCAACAAAACAAACAAGCAAGCAAAATATAATCAGAGACATTAAAATTAAGTTTAGTATCTTCTTAAACAATATAGCTATTAACTAACTTTGGACTTTATTATTCCAAGCACCCATGTTAAAATTTTAAGGGTAGCTACTAGAAGAATATAAATATAATGCATATATAACCTCCAACCAGTAAAAAGTTGGTAGGGGCGATGATAATATCTCAGAAGCAGGAAAAGAGAGTAGAGAGAAGTAAAGAAAAATTAGGATTAGATAGCAGAGATGAAAACAAATATATAAGGGATTATAATAAGTAAAAATGAACTTAACCTCACAAAAGGCAAAGTGTCAGATTTGATTTTTATCAAATAGTACTTTTGCAACAACTAATTCTAATCCAGCAATTGCATTTACATATGTGCAAATGCGGGCATGTTTGAGATTGTGAATTGCTACACTGCTTGCAATAGCAAACATATTGGAGCCAATCTAAATGCCTGTCACTGGAGACATTAATTAATACATTTTAGGTTTGTTCACATAATGGAATGCTATTCTGCAGTTAATTTCAGTGAGCTGGCTAGGGCAACTGCCATCAACATGGACTATTTCAAAACTGTTACATTGATTGAGAAAATCAAGTTGCAAAAGTATACAGAGAATATCACACCATTTTTATTCATCTACAAATATGCAAAACAATATTCGCTATTGTTTTAAATTATAACCACAGAGAATAGAAGACTAAAACCCTACATGAGAATCGTAAACAGTAAACTCAGATTGCTATTTCCTTTGGGGATAAGAAAGAGAATTGACATTAGGGAAGAGAACACAGGGCCTTCAACTATACCTGTATTTTTTAAATAAGATTGTAGGAATTATAAAATATAATAAAAATATTTATGGAAGTAGCAAAAACACTTTAAACTTAACAAAGCTTGGTGGGAGATATTCTATGTTTGATGATTACTTATCATTACTTAGCACTATTTACTAGAGTATAGATTTATTTACTATCATTTTCTCCATGATTTAAATATTTTGTACTAAAAATTTTAAATAAAAAATATTATCATGAAAACTTAAGCTCAAAAAGAGGTTTAGCATTATCGTTGAATTCAGGGGGAAACTTTTAATGGAATCTCTAGCATGTTCCATGAATCTGAAAAGCATCATATATAATGGTAAACCCAGAACTGTTTTTGCCATAAAAAATGTAGCACAGTGAGAAAATGTAGCAACATGAGAAAGACATGATATAACATGATAGATGCAGTAAAAGAAGTAAACACAGGGCACTACAAAACTTATCTACCAGAGTCAGTGTAGAATAAATCATCGATGAAGGAAAGAAAATTACTGAGTGGGAAGGAAGCCAGAAAATTCACACACTAAATCTTATATATTCTAGATACTGAGGCAGAACTAGGAAATCTCAGCATGAAGGAAAATGTTCAGCAAGACTAAGGGTCATGGCTATTTTCTGATTTGGAAATATAGCAGAGAGGGTAACATGGGTGGATAGAAGAGAGGACAAGAGAGAAGTCTTCTGGAATAAAGACCTTATGTTGGGGCCCATAAACAGAAACTTAAATAGTAAATGAATAAAAAAAAAAGAAAAGAAAAGCATTGTGATAGAATAGTAGGTACACTACTGGTGAATTATAAAATGGTTCTCCTCAGGTACAGGTTTATCATTTTAGTTGAATAAAAATGATCATATACAGTCTTATTTCTGCCAAGGGACTCACCTCAGGTCCTATCATGTCTGAACAGAACCTAAGGTACCAGCTACTCTGCTTCCCAAGCTAGGACTCACAGGGATCCCTATCCAAGCCTCACACAAGGTGGCTTTGCTTGCTGGTATTAATATGAACACCAATTACATGGGAGCTCAGACCTAGTTAGAAATCCACATCATTAAAAAAAAAAACCAATATTCTACACTTTAAATATATGTGTAATTAAATTCATTTTGTAGATCATTGGTTTGATGACTACTGATTATCTTGCATCATTACTATATTGTTTTGTAAAGCAGCAATGTCTATGTCTGCACTCCTGCTTTCACTGCAAGTTTTCAAAAAGCCCTGAAGATGCACACACACAAAAAAACATCATCACTGGGCTGACACAATAGGCTCACCTGGTTCTCCCACTGCTGCTATCATCACTATCTCAGCAGTTGTCCACTTCCTCTCTCTCCATGAAAACCCCAAGGACAGGTTGGCATTAGTGTTCTTTAATAGTTTATTGACTTTTCCTCACATGTCCATTAAAAGGTGTGCCCTTTGAGGTGTCATTACTAAAATTGCAAAAATGTTATGAAGTAGGAAAACTCCTTTAACATAATCACGTAACTTTCACAAGACATCACATAACTTTTCACAAGACATGGATAGATATATCCATTCGCATCACGGTCATCATGTTTTCTGAAGTCCATGCACTACAATTAGGAGCACCTAATTCACATAACAATGAGAGATCAGCAGGGGCACATATCATTGAATCAGTTGTTTTCTGCTCATCATGTCTTTTGTTCAAAATATATTTAGATCTGTCTGTTCTCTATTTCAGTGTCTTTGGTTATATTTTGCTTGCTTGTTTGTTTTGTTTGCTGACAGGGACCAGAGGGGAGAGGGGAGGAAATTTCAGGGGAAAAGGGGAAGAAGGGTTTACAGGAACGAGTATAAAGGACACACGGATAAAAACTAAGGGAGGTGGAAATGGGAGGGAGGTGGGGAGCACTGGGAGGGGTGAGCTGGGATGTGAGTAAAAGACAGAAAACTGTACTTGAACAACAATTAAAATAACTAAGTTTTAAAAAATAAAAATAATTAAAAATATATATTTAAATCTGGAAAATTAGTACATTTCTAATCTATTCTTTTCACATAAATCTTATCCTCAAATTTCCACTTCTACTGGACATTTTAGTTTTTTCAAACTAAAAAAGTTTGAAATTGCCTTAGAAAAAGCCGAGAGGTTCAAAACAAAGCACTATATACTGTGAAATATTTTACTGAATTAATTAATGGTCAACTTAAATGTCCCACAACAATGAAAATCACTATTAGCGATTGAAAGTGCTTCCCTATTTGTTCATACTATTTTCACATATTAGAGCAAACATTTTATAAACAATAAATCCAGTGTCTTTTCAGCGACCTAGAGTTAAGATTCCCATGAGTGAGATCCAAGACATCTATTGTAGTCATAAATTGATGGCATTTTAGAGGTAAAGGATATCGTGGTCAAACAGACTTAAGAAACGAAGGCTTTGAGAAGTAGAGCTTCATCTGTCTCTGGTGGCTGACTAGTAACAGAGGAGAGTTAGAACAGACTAAGCACGAGGCTTATTTTATGCTACCAACTTCACCCTCACCTTCCTATGAAGGTGTGGATGGGCCTGTTGTCATTTAACATAGAACAAGGAATTCTGTAAACTCAGTTTCTCAATACGAATTAATTAATGGCTGAAATTCTCTTGGCTACTTCTTTTGTTTATTTGTAGCAAAATGATCTCTTTATTAGAAAAAATTAAAATTATACCAAATCTTTTGTCCTAAAAAACATTTCCTTAAAAAGGAAGCTAAAAGAGATAAAGATCAATTGAAAGAAATACTATTTTAAAGATAAGTCACTTGAGAGAAACTTAATTTAGCAGTAGAAAATTCAGATCAATCATGTGATGAAACAGCAAAAATGTAGCAGCAAGAAATCCTCTGCAACAAAGTAGTATTTGTCTAGGGTGCACACACACACTTTAATAAAAACTTTCAGTGAAAACTAAAAATGAATCTGCCTTTTGACCCAGTAATTCCACCACTGTGATTATATTCTAAGAACCCTGAAACACCAATCCAAAAGATCCTATGCACCCCAATGTTCATAGCAGCACAATTTACAATAGCCAAAGGCTGGAAGCAACCTAGGTGTCCATCAGTAAATGAATGGATCAAAAACTATGGTACATTTACACAATGGAATTCTATGCAGCAGAAACAAGGAAGGAGCTCTTAACCTCTGCAACAGCATGAGTGAAACTGGAAAGCATTATTGCTAAGTAAAATAAGCCAGGCGGTGAAAGACAAATACCATATAATCTCACTTATAAGTAGAACATAATCAACAAGCAAACAAGCAAGCAAAATATGACCAAAGACACTGAAATACAGAACAGGCTGACAGGGACCAGAGGGGAGAGGGGAGGGATTTTCAGGGGAAAATGGGAAGGATTTATAGAAACTAGTATAAAGGACATGTGGACAAAAACTAAGGGGGGTGGAAATGGGAGGGAGGTGGGGAGCACTGGGGGGGTAGAATGGGAGTAAAAAACAAAAAACTGTACTTGAACAACATTAAATAAATAAAACTTTTAAAAAAGTAGAAAATGAGCAGGAATTGGAAAAAACAAAGAGACATGTAAATATAGAATTGTCCACAGAAGAACATTCTGCTGACTGTAAAACTCTGATAAAATGAGAAATTGGGTTAAAAGTCTTTCCTAAGAGTGATTTACAGTTGAAACCCCTCATAAAACTTTACCTTTTACATACACGGTTGAGAAGGCCCATGACTGTCAGGTAGAAGTCAGAATACTCAACATTACATAACTTAATATCAAATGATTAATGATAATTGTTTCAGGTTAGTCTGAAAATAAATGTGTTTACTTGAGTGATGAAACGACTTTAAAACTCACTTCAGAGACTATATTCTCCTAATGCTGATAATTAGAAATGATCATTAGTTCTCTAAATATGTATGTATATATTAAATAAAAGATTATTACANAAGAAAAGTAGAAAATGAGCAGGAATTGGAAAAAACAAAGAGACATGTAAATATAGAATTGTCCACAGAAGAACACTCTGCTGACTGTAAAACTCTGATAAAATGAGAAATTGGGTTAAAAGTCTTTCCTAAGAGTGATTTACAGTTGAAACCCCTCATAAAACTTTACCTTTTACATACACGGTTGAGAAGGCCCATGACTGTCAGGTAGAAGTCAGAATACTCAACATTACATAACTTAATATCAAATGATTAATGATAATTGTTTCAGGTTAGTCTGAAAATAAATGTGTTTACTTGAGTGATGAAACGACTTTAAAACTCACTTCAGAGACTATATTCTCCTAATGCTGATAATTAGAAATGATCATTAGTTCTCTAAATATGTATGTATATATTAAATAAAAGATTATTACAAAAGATCAAAAATATATTTTAAGTATACAACTTTGTGAGCACAGAGGAAGTGGGTGAGTTTTGTAGATTACTGAATAAATATAGTTTATTCAAAAATGTCTCACAAATTCCTGAGTTAATCAAGCTTCAGAAATAGGACCGCTTATATACAGTCTTTTGTAGACCGTCTCTCTCAAAAAAAAAAAAAAAGGTAAAGGAACATTAAAGTGTTTTAAAGAATATTGTTCTGTTCTTTTTAGAACCTAAAGCAAAATTTATAGAATTTTGGAAAATATATTTCCCCATGCTCCTCCCATAATGAAGTGGTATAAAATATCAAAATATATACTTTGTGGATGATAACAAAACACCAGCAATAGCTAATGTTACTTACACTGGTAGACAGTGCACTAGGTGCTATGTAGTGTGGTGCAGACAGACTGTCATTTTGGGCTGTGCACATGGAATCTGGACCCAGTTTGTGGCAGACATCCTCTCACCTGCCCCTTGTCAGCTGTGTTTTGTTGGGCAAGTTACATATATCTCTGTGCATTGGTTCCTCATTTGTGAAAATGCAAACAATAGTACTTGTTTTGTTATGGGTCAGTAGGCATAGACAAAATAATACACAAGCAATTCTTAAAACAGTGTCTGGAACATGTCAGCAGGTGGTAAATGTGAGCATGCTACAAGCACTGTGCCGCTTAATTCTCACAAAAGTCATACAAGAAAGCTATATAATGGACACTCAGAATGGTTAAGTAACTCATCCATGGTCATACAGCTAGTATCTGATAGAGCTAGTATTCAGTTCTACCCAGTTACTAGACTAAAATGACATAATATAATATAAAAAAATTAGCTCTAATTGGAAAAAACATCTTTGATTTAGTATAGCAGTGGTTTTTAGCAGAAAATACTAGCACTATTTTCCTGAGTCCTAAATTCAGAAAAATTATCTACAAAGTCCATCAGCTTGATTCATCATATTCACAGAAAACTAAAATGAAAGACAAAGCATGTAATCATCACAATAAAAGCAAAAAAAGCATTTCACAATAATCTAACCCCATTTATGATTTCAAAAAAATTCTCAGAAAACTGGAAAGAGTAAAAAACTTCCTTAACTCAAAAATTCAAAAATGGCATCTACAAAAACTCTACAGTTCACATATGATTTAGTGATGAAAGACTGAATGTCGTCATATGATCAGGAACAGGCAAGAATTTCCACTTTCAATACCTCACATTGTCCTGGATGTTCTAGCCTATCCAGCAGCAAAGACAAATAAAAGGAATACAGATCTGAAAGGAAAATGCAAAGCTTTTCCTATTTGCAGATGACATAATCAGAGATGGAGAAAAATTCTAGGGAATCTACTTAAAAATCAACCACTATGGAAAACAGTATGAAATTTTCTAAGAAAACTAAAAATGAACATGCCTTTTGACCCAGCAATTCCACTCTTAGGAGTATATCCTAAGAACCCTGAAGCACCAATCCAAAAGAACCTATGCACCTCGATATTCATAGCAGCACAATTTATGATAGCCAAGAGTTGGAAGCAACCTAGATGCCCATCAGTAAATGACTGGATCAAAAAGCTATGGTACATTTACACAATGGAATTCTATGCTGCAGAAAGGAAGAAGGAGCTCCTACCCTTTGCAACCACATGGATGGAACTGGAAAGCATTATGCTGAGCGAAATAAGCCAGGCAGTGAAAGACAAATACCATATGATATTACTGTTAACAGGAATCTAAACAACAAAACAAACAAGCAAGCAAAATATGACCAATGACACTCAAATATGGAACAGGCTGACAGGGTCCAGAGGGGAGAGGGGAGAGAATCATAAGGGAAAAGGGGACGGACTCACATGAACAAGTATAAAGGACACATGGACAATAACTAAGGTGGGGGACGGAAATGGGAGGGAGGTGGGGAGCACTGGAGAGGGGCAGGGCTGGGAATATAAGACAGAAAACTGTACTTGAACAAGAATTAAATAAAAATTAAAATTAAAAAAATTATTAGGAATAAGTACATTTAGAAAGAATGCAGAATATGTGATATTTGAAATGTATATATGTATCTCCAAGCAATAAAAGAATGTTCAAAAACATTAAACATTTAATGTAGATTTTATGAATATGAACAAGATATTGAAAACTAAAGAAATGATGTGAGGAGAGATTAAAGGCTTACATAAATAGATTGTCACAATGTCCATTCATCTCAAATTGATCCAGAAAACAAGTGTTTTGCCAAACAGGATCTTAGCAGGATCTTCAAAATGCAAACCTAAAAGAACCAAAACATTTGTGAAAGAAACAAATTGGAGGAATCTGACATATACATAAAGATTTCCTAATTTATGAGGGGAGGGGGGCCCAAAACCTGGAATTTGTTAAAAAATCGTGTATTCTTACATGTTTAAACTTCAATCACCTTCAAAGCACTCTCTTTTTGTTACAATATCCCTATCAATATGTTTTTCCACTGCTCAAAGGAGTTTTTGAGCCCTGGCTGGTGTGGCTCAGTGGATCAAGTGCTGGACTGCAAACTACAGGATTTCCGGTTCAGTTTCAAGTCAGGGCACATGCCTCACTTGCAGGTCCCCAGTGGGGCATGCATGAAAGGCAAACACACATGGAGGTTTCTCCCTGTCTCTCTCTTCTTTCCCCACCTTTCTAAAAATAAATAAATAAAATCTTTTTTTAAAAGGAGTTTTTTAAGTCATTGGTTTTTATGCCTTTTAGTGCTTCTACCATTTTTCATTTCACCTCTTCTTTATCAGCAAAACGTTTCCCTTTGAGGAATTTTTTCACCCAGCGAAACAAAAGAAAAATCTCCCAGGGTAAGATCAGGTGAATAGGAAGGGTGGAGCATGAGAGTCATGCCATTTTTGGTCAAAAACTGCTGAACACTCAGCATTGTGTGGGCAGGTGTGCTCATAAATCACCCATCATGAAATGGGCAAACACTGCAAAAGAGTCTTCAAAAGAAATTCACTAAGGCCAAACACAGCCTCTCACAACAATGCTAGCTGATACACTGACACAAATGGATTCCTAGAATACTCACCTAGCAGGGGTAGCCTATACAAAAAGGGGCCTGCACTCCAGAAAATAATTCCAGTTTTGGGGGGTCTCCACTTATATAGAGTACTACAGAGCAGAACAAAGAAATGAACTCCTGACACACACCACAACATAAATGAACCTCAAAAACATAATGCTGAGAGAAAGAAGCCAGAAACAGGAGTAAATCTGTATGAAATCCTATTTACACAAATTTTTTTAAAAGCCAACCTAAGCAGGTCAGTAATTTTGTGAGAATGGAGAGATAAAATAGCAGAGGAGCACAAGGAAGGTATACCGAACAAAGGAGAAGTTCTACATCTTCATTGTGATTGTGGGCACAGAGTATATACATTTGTCAAAACTCATCTACTACCATAAAATTGGTAAATTTTATTGCATGCAAACTTAAAAGTTAATTTAAAAATGTCAACTGTGGCACTGGCAATGGCATAAAGGCATATCACTGGGAGAATGTGTAATGGCAGATACCATCTACTCAAGAATGTCAAGAAATGCTTCCTTGCAGAACCACTCCATTAATATCAGGGAGTCCTTCTTGAATGTAAGAAGACACAATAAGAGATGGCTTTCATGGTTGAGGTGAAAGATGATGGTAGTATAGACCAGAGCAACTTTGTATAAGATGTAGAGATAAAAAGAACTGTGGAGTTATAAAATATTTAGTAGATAAAATGAACAGGATTGGTGATGGAATGAGGGAGAGAAATATATCAGAGATGACACACTCAGGATGCTGGCTGTAGAGCTGAGTAAAAGGTGACACCCTTTGTGACCAGAAACAGTACCTGATATGTGAGGGCTCATGTTTATTGAGGAGAGAGGACTAGATCTGAGAGGTTAGCTGGCAGTTTTATTTTGAAACATTGAGTTTGAGGTGCCTTGAAATATCCTAGAAAATATGTCAAATAGATGGATTCATTCAGTTTTCAAGTATAAGATCAACAGAAAGTACTGTTGAACTGTTTTTAATGATGTGTTGAGCAGAGAATACATCTGAATAAAAGTCATCATTAATATCAGGTATACTTTAATAGAAAATCTGAGAGAAAGCATGTGAATTAGCATACCTAACATAAGCTGGGAGAGTTATCTGTTATGTACAATGCAAACTATTCACAGTTATTCACAGAGAAATTTATTGTTCTTGAAAATACATTTATAGCTGACAATCTTGACCAAGTCCCTTTGTCCCCACCCCCTGAAAATTTATGACAAAGAATTATTAGGTCTAGACACTACTTTCCCTAGCCGATTGTACTTAAATTTCAGCAAGCCATTCAACTTTTTTGTTACTCATTGTTTTCATCTGTAAAAAGTTTCCAGGGAATATGCATTCAATACTACAAAGTGGTTCTTTATTAAGTTAAATGTCATAAATCATTTTTTAATCCTTACCTTACACCAGAGACAAAAATTTACTAAAAGTAGATAAAAGGCCTAGCTGTAAAAACTAAAAATTTAATATTCTCAGAAGAAAACAGGGAAAAAGCTGAATGACATGGAATTTTGGAATAATGTCTTGGATATAACAGCAAAATCAAAAAATAGGCAATAGAACATAAAGTACATAATTTTGTACTTCATTAAAACAAAACTCTTGTGCATCAGAGAACATTATCAAAAGAGTGTAAACAACAACCCAAGAAAGGGAGAAAATAATTGCAAGTCATATGCCTAATAAGGAGTTAATATCCAGAATATATAAAGAATTCACACAACAAAAAAACAAACAAGGTGATTTAAAATGGTACTGGCATTAAAACAGACACATAGACCTATGGAACAGAATAAAGAGCCCAGAAATAAACACAAGCCTCTATGGTCAATTAATATTCTACAAAGAAGGCAAAAACATAAAATGGTGTAAAAAATAGTCTCTTCAACAAATGGTGTGTGGAGATCTGGACAGCAGAAAGAAAGAAGGAACTTCTGCCTTTCAAGACAGCATGGATAGACCTGGAGAGCATTATGTTACGTGAAATAAGCCAGGCGGTGAAAAACAAATGCCATATGATCTCTACTGTAAGTGGAACCTAATCAACAAAACAAGCAAGCAAAATACAACCAGACACATTAAATAAAGAACAAACTGACAGTAACCAGAAAATAGAGGGGAGAAGGATAGTAGGGGAAGGGCCATCAAGGAACATGTATAAAGGACATACGGACAAAGCAAAAGAGGGTAGTTTCAAGGGCGGGAGGTGGGGATGGGTGGGGTGGGGGTCCATGTGGGGTGAAAATGGAGACAACGGTACTTGAACAACAATAAAAAATTAAAAATAAATAAATACCAATTTAAAAAAATGGACAAAGAACTTTTATACACATTTATCTAAAGAAGGCAAACAAATGGTCAATTAACACATGAAAAAATGTTCAGTATCACTAAACATTAAGAAAATGCAAATCAAATTTTTAATGAGATACCACTTCACACCTATTTAGATGGCTGTTAGCAAAAAATAAGAAATAACAAGTGTTCATGAGGATATAGAAAGATTGTAAGCCTTGTGTATTGTTGGTGGGAATTAAAATGGTACAGGGGGGCAATAACATAAAATGGAGTAAAGACAGCCTTTTCAACAAATGGTGTTGGGAGAACTGGACAGCTACAAGCAAAAAAATGAAACTTGAGCACCAACTTACACCATACACCAAAATAAATTCAAGGTGGATAAAAGACTTAAATATAAGCCGTGAGACCATTAAAGCCCTAGAGGAGAGCATTGGCAAGAAAATCTCAGATATTTCATGCAGCAATATTTTTACTGATACGTCCCCTAGAGCAAGGGATATAAAGGAAAGAATAAACAAATGGGATCTCATCAAAATGAAAAGCTTCTGCATGGCTAAGGAAAACAGTATCAAGATAAAAAGAGAAGCAACAGTTTGGGAAAACATATTTGCCAATGATACCTCACACAAAGGTTTAATCTCCAAAATATACAAAGAACTCACTCGACTCCACTCAAAGAAGACAAGCAACCCAATCAAAAAATGGGCAGAGGACTTGAACAGACATTTCTCCAAGGAGGACATACAGAGGATCCAGAGACACATGAAAAGATGCTCGATATCACTAGCTATCAGAGAGATGCAAATTAAAACCACAATGAGATACCACTTAACACCAGTCAGATTGGCTATCATAAACAAAGAAACAAACAACAAGTGCTGGAGAGGTTGTGGGGAAAAGGGGACTCTAGTTCACTGTTGGTGGGATTGCAGACTGGTACAACCACTATGGAAAACAGTATGGAATTTTCTAAGAAAACTAAAAATGAACGTACCTTTTGACCCAGCAATTCCACTCTTGGGAGTATATCCTAAGAACCCTGAAACACCAATCCAAAAGAACCTATGCACCCCGATGTTCATAGCAGCACAATTTACGATAGCCAAGAGTTGGAAGCAGCCTAGATGCCCATCGGTAAATGACTGGATCAAAAAACTATGGTACATTTACACAATGGAATTCTATGCTGCAGAAAGGAAGAAGGAACTACTACCCTTTGCAACATCATGGATGGAACTGGAAAGCATTATGCTGAGCGAAATAAGCCAGGCGGTGAAAGACAAATATCATATGATCTCACCATTAACAGGAATCTAAACAAACCAAACAAGCAAGCAAAATACAACCAATGACACTCAAATATGGAACAGGCTGTCAGGGCCCAGAGGGGAGAGGGGAGAGAATCATAGGGGAAAAGGGAATGGACTCACATGAACAAGTATAAAAGACACATGGACAATAACTAAGGGTGGGGGGTGGAAAGGGGAGGGAGGTGGGGAGCATGGGGCGGGGGGCGGGCAGGGTTGGGAATATAAGACAGAAACCTGTACTTGAACAAGAATTAAATAAAAATTATATTAAATAAAATAAAATGGTACAGGCACTGTGGAAAACAGTGTAGAGTTTCTTTGAAAAGTCATAACAATTAATATAAAATGCTGCAATTCGACTCCAAGGTTTAGACACAAAAGAACTGAAAGCAGGGACTTGAACAGATATTGTACACTCATGTTCATGATGGCATTGTTTCCAATAGCCAAAAGGTAAAAACAATCTAAATGTTCATCAACAGATGAATGAAACAACAAAATGTGATGCATTTTGGTATTAAAACAAAATGGATATTATTCAGCCATAAAAAGAAAGAAAATTCTGTACATTGAATACATTATGCTCAGTGAAAAAATCTACTTACAAATATATAAAGAGTATATGATTCCACTTATACTAAGTCCTGAGAACAGGAAAATTCAGAGATAAAAAGTAGAAAGGTCGGGGGCTAGGGAAAGAAAAAGAGTATTAGTGTTTCATGGGGGCAAAGATTTTGTTTGGGGAGATTAAAATTTTTCTGGAGATAAATGGTAGTGATAGTTGCACAAAACTTGAATGTACTTAATGCCACTGAAGTATACTCTTAAGAATGGTTAAAATTGTAAATTATATGTTATGTGGATTTTTAAAATTATTTTATTGTTCAATTACATTTTCCCCTCACCACTTCTCCCCACCCCAATCAAATCCACCTCCCTCCCTTTCTTCCACCCTCCTGCTTGGTTTTGTCTATATGTCCTTTATAGTAGTTCCTGAAAACCCTTACCCCCACTGTCACCTTCCTCCTCCCCTCTGGTTATTGTTAGATTGTTCTAAATTTCAATGTCTCTGGTTATATTTTATTTGCTTTTTTCTTTTGTTGATTAGAGTCCTGTTACAGGTGAGATCATAAGGCATATTTCACTTAGCATAATGCTCTCCAGTTCCATCCATGTTGTCACAAGGGGTAGGAGCTCCTTCTTTCTTTCTGCTGCTTAATATTCCGTTGTGTAAATGTACCATAGCTTTTTGATTTGCTCATTTACTGATGGGCACTTAGGCTGCTTCTAGTACTTGGCTATTGTAAATTGTGCTGCTATGAACATTGGGGTACATAGGTTCTTTTGGATTTAATCACAACAAAACAAAATTTACTATTAGGGAAGGGGAAAAATCCAGGACCCCTGTAGCTATAAAACCTGAAAGACAAAAGAGGCCACTGGGTGAATTTTCCCTCACTTCCATCTGCACAAAATCCCTCCTACCCACCACAGCTACAAGCCTCATTTTTCAAGGCTGGAAGGAAGCTCCTCAAGGAAGCAGTGGACTCAGCACTGACCAAGCCATGGCTAAAAAACTCATTAGAAACCAGAGATAATGGGGGAGGGAGGTGGGGAGCACTGCGGGGGGGGGTGCAGGGCAGGGAATATAAAACAGAAAACTGTACCTGAATAAGAATTAAATAAATAAATAAATTTTCACTTCTACATTAACCTATTAGTTCATGTTTTTCTTATGTGGATGCACAAATAAAAATATTTTTTATTATAAAAAAAAAGAAACCAGAGATAATGGAAGATAATTTCTACTACAAGCTTCTCACATCATCCAAAGATTAGCCCTCCAATCTGCATGCTAACCAGTAAGCAAAGTGTTTTTGAACAGAGACAGAAACATCAGATCTTAACACTGAATTGCATTTATTCTGTTAGGATTTGTAAGCAGAAAAGTCTTTCCCAAGATAGCCACACCTTAATTGCCAGAACCTGTGAATATGGCCAAGGGAATGAAGATTGCAAGGATCAGCTGACCTTACAATGGGGATGTTGTCCTAGATTAGGGGGAGATAATGTCATCACAAGGCGTCTTAAAAGTGGGAGAGAACAGTCAGAGGGAGATGTGACTGTGAAAGAAAGACATGATGCTGATATTGAAGATGGAGAAAGGGAAGCAGGAATGTGGACAAGTCTTGAAGCTGAAAAAGCAAGGTGTATTCTCTCCTAGATACCTCGATTTTAACTCATGAAACCCATGTCGAACTTCTGAGTTACAGAACTACAATATAATAAATATGTGTTATTTTCAGAAGTATTGGTGAGGATGTAAAATGCTGCAGCCACTATGGAAACAGTAAGAGGTTCCTCAAAAAATTTAAAAACAGAACAATTATTGAAGGTCCAAGATGGAGGCAATTACTCCAGTAAGACAACTGATCTCTGAATAAACAGCTTCTGAAAACAAACAAGAGAAAGAGATTGAATGAAGAGTCAGGAGACCTCTGGGAGCTGCAGAAGGTCTCCGTGGAAGGAGTGGGTGGCATGACTGTTGCCTCTTCTCCCATCCCACTATGTCAGCGGGAGCTTTATGAAGACTTTTGCTTCCAAACAAAGAGAGCAGGAACAACAGGGTGTCAGCACACCCACCTGGTCTCTCTGCAGGGTGCTTCTCCACTTGGCAGTTTAGTGACCCAGGTGCCAGAAGTGCCTGCTGGGCTACAAGCCCCTAAAGTATTGTCATGTAGTTCCTCCCCCAACACTATTCTCCTTTCCTAGGTGAGGCCAAGAGACACTTCACAGTTGCTTTTTTGACATTTAAGCCAATATTCTAAGCAGACTCTCATCAACTTTACCACGTAGTTGGGCTTAAATACAATTACTTCACTGATTTCAACCGTCATTACCAGAATAAGAACACATTCTTAAATTTCAATCCCTCACTCAAGAACAGCAGGCCTCTCTTCATTTCAGAAAATGTCTGTACAAGTTTTCTTGTAATTAACAATGAATCAGGACCAGGGAGAATTCAGTCAGAACAGAATATCATACCAGGTGGAGAAGGAACTGCTCCCATGCATCGACCCCGGTACTGATGGCAGTGAGCTCAGAGTGAACACAGAGAACAGATTTCAAAGCAATTTTTCAGTAGAGAAAACCCAATCCTGTTCTTAAAAAGAGCAAGGCTTCTCCCCACATTTACTTTAGCTTGGGGCTTCACTCAAGGACATCAAGAAACAGTCCACCATGTTTAATCATGTCACAGAAGTTAAGCCTGTAATCTGCAATTGATTTTGACAACAGCCTCCCTATGTCACCTCTGTTACACCAAAGCCTAATTTAATAAAGGTCACTGAGAAGGGCAAAGCAATGTTGTCCAATAGCTACCACCTGAAAGTCATTACAATAAAGTTCCTATTTACCGTTTTGCCACCACATTTAGAAAAGTTTTTTTTTTTAAATAAGCCATTGTGATATCAAAAGAAAGTCTCATTCTCTATGTTTTTTTTTCCGATAATTCTTTTTTCTTCTCAAGATAGCCCCTCACCCTTGGATGAATAAACAACCAGGGTCAAAAATGCACATAGACAGACTTGGTAGCAAAGATAAATCTTAAACCAGATGCAAGGTTTTATGCACATTTCACTAGATTTTACAATAGGCCTTGGTGCTACAAGTCAGTATTTCCACTGGAAATAGTGACTCTCAGCCAGGGTTTGGTGTGATATTTTTCCAGTAATAACTAAGAACCAGCTATGTGTCATTTCCAAGAATCTTTTTCTTCTGAAGAAGAAAGAAAATGTTAGATATATAAAAAGTGGCCAAGTTCAATCTCTGAGGTAGCTCCAATCTTGTACTTTATTCAGTTTCTCACACCTGCTCCACTATGTTGGAAGATGGAATTCAAACCCCACACACCTGCACAGAAGTTGTCTCACTTTTGAAATTCCTGAAGATCTAGGTATCCTGAATACATCTATGTAATTATGCCTCAATAGTTCTAGAATAAACAAAAAAAGTTATGCTTTATAGAGACATTTGTAATGCAATGCAAAAATGCTGATTCATTTATTCAGCAAAATGTATAAAATGCTTAGTATGTACAGGCCTTGTGCCAGGTACCACAGACACCAGCACCATCGAGATCTAGGTCCTGTCCTCTGGTTGCTTATTGAGCACACAAAAGGTGAGGCTCACAACTCCAAGGAGAATTAGCAAAACTTCATCATTGGTTTCTTGAATTTTCAGTATATGTATATAGTCTCGTCTGCACAAGGGAGGCCCTGTCAGTTTCACCATCTTCAATAGCAGAGGCTGGGAGGGCATCCACTAGTTCTTCATGAGCAGCATTTCATAAACTTTAGTCACTAAGTATGTCACAGTCTTGGTACACCCATGTACCATATGCTATGCATTAGTATTTAATAATTTGCTCTAAGTTCACTATTTTTTAGTTTAATTTAATGTACTTCAGAAGGAAATTTCCTACCATTACAAAACCCAGAAACAGAATCAGCTGCCATAAATGGAAACTAATTATATAAATAAACACAGAAAATGCAAAGTTAAAAAAGACTTTATTTAAAAATTGAAATTTAAAAAGGTAAGTGCACATGGCTATAAATCTGATCGATTTACAAAAATACATATTAGAAAATTAATTACTTAAATATGAAAGATGAAATAATTTATAATTAGCAAGACTTTTATTTCACAATTGTTACTAATACTCAAATTTCCATCACTTTATTCACCTTGGCAAAGTTTAAAAAATTTTATTTCCTGATCTATAGAGGGTTCAAAAGAAATAAAAATATTATAGCCCCTGAGACTCTACCTGCCAAGGTGCTTGACTTCCCCTGGGCGCTAGGCTTCAGGGAAGGACATTTAACTTTTAGTGTGCCCACTGGGCACCCTATGGGCACAGGACTCAACCTAGAACCCCCAAAATCCCAAATGTCAGTGAGGATAGTGTGAAGGAAACAGGTCCATGGTTATTAGTTGGACTGAGACCGACTTCAGAGTTATGACTTGTGGGGGCAACTTTGCCTGAAAGTAAACACTACTGAGACATGATTTGTTTGGGGAGGAAAGGTGGCCGATCCCTCAAAGGGGAAGGGCCAAGAGCCTCTCCTCAAGGGACTTTTATTGGGTCCATTTGCACAAGAATACAGGTATGGATCAAACAATAGATATCATTCAAAGAACTATGAGGGGCTTATTCTCAGTCAGGGTCAAATAGCTAATGAGCCATAAAACTTTGAGGAACAAGCTTCTTGCTTGGACCCTTATCATTTAAATGAGAGCATTCTAAACAAAGCAGATTTCACAGGATTTTTACATATTCTTTCTTATGCCTGATTTACCCCGATACCTGCCCCTTCCAGCACAGGGCTGCACTGCCTTCCCCACCATAGGTTTTTAGGCTTAAGTGGATTAGAGCCAGGCAGCACTTCTCCCAGACAGAAATGGGGACTCAGGCTATGTCACAATAGCTGGGGGGGGACGAGGGTCCATTGCTCCCTCTTTGTCGCAACCCCCTGAGTCCTTCTATGAATGGCCTCCCAGGTGATTGTGTCTGGCCTAGGTTGCCCCTTTCTGAGGGGTCGTACCCACCATGGACGTCGACCATGCTTTGGGGGCAGGGGAAGAAGCAACAGCAGCACTTGCTGCCAGAGACAAGCTTTGTTTCCAATGGCCCTCACTCTGGAGGTCGCTCACTTAGCCATGGGGGGTAGTTACAACTCCTGAAGCCAAGAAGGGTGGTTCCCAACAATGACTTTACAGGCCATCTAACAATTATCACAGAAGACCCAACCTGGCATCATGACTCCAAACTGTCCTGTGTGACACTATGTTCCAGTCACTAACATCAGAGCTTTTTCAGGGGCTTTCATGACTGATGGTCTCAAGTCATGACAATAGGCCTGAGACCATGTTCCTACATAGTTTCCCCAACTCTAAGGAGCCATTGTATTCCCAGGGACTCGAAAACCAGTCCCTTGCTCCTTACCTTTATTTCTTAATGAAGAGACTCTTTTCCACAGAAGTTTTCGACCATTCTCCAACAATATTCCTGCCCAGCCCTAATATTACTCTCCCTCTATTTGTTCAGACCTTCCTTACTGTATTGCTCATTCTACTAAACCAAGTCCTTTATCTACTTCAAATACTGACTCTTTTATGGTTTGTACCCCTCCTTTGGCATTTAGCATAAACATTTGGCATGGTTGTCTTTTTCAGTGTAAATGGTCTGCCTTTCAACAAGGCTTTCAGGAATGTGGGGCAGCAGCAGTACACAAGGCCTTACATCAGGCAGGAACTGACTTAAATCTTTTATGTGAATTGCCTCAGCTACAGTATAACAAGTGTGACTTTTCAGTGTGACTTATCCTGCGTGGTCACACAATGCAACCCACAGTGCCCCTCAGGCAAGCCCCCATGAACTCTGACTTGGCAAGAACTGGAAACAAGATGATTGGAGCATTTGTAACTGAAACCCTCTCACCTGGCTAGTTCTAACGGAAACACTGAGTGTCTCTCGAGTCCTCTACAGAATCAAAGGTGGAATTTTCAAGTTGTCTATGAGGAAAAGCTTCAGAATGTGAACTCAGGAAAATAAATCCCAGAAGGTCTGCCAAAAAACTCCCTGAACCACAAATATAAAGTTCTGAGGTACTCCAGTTCCAAACTTCTTATCAGAGCCACAAGAACCTTTGTCCTTAAAGCAGACAGCCACAGTCCCCTGATTGAGGGCAGTTATCCTGTGACTAGAACAGGTCAAGTGGGCTCTGCTGATGCAGAGAGGGGGAGGTCCCAGGACAATGAGAGTTCACTAAACTCACCTGAGTTCCTTGGTCTCTGTCTCCTCTTTTCCTTCCAGAAAATTCATTCAGTTGCCTTTACTGATCAGTATGTTCTGGACTCCACACTTTGGTGTTAAGCCAGACACAAATCTCTAGCAGAGGTGTCCAACCATTTGGTGTCTCTGGGCCACACTGGAAGAAGAGTTGTCTTGGGCCACACATGAAACACACAAACACTATCAATACCTGAGGAGCAAAAAAAAAAAGGTTTTAGGTAAATTTACAATTTTATGTTAGGCCCCATTCATAGCCATGCTGGGCTGCATGTGGCCTACAGGCCATGAGTTGGACACCCTGCAAGGACTAAGCCACCCCCTCTAAAGCCCTTTCCTTCAAGAAAAGCTGACTGATTGGAGCACTGGAGAGGACTCTGCTTTGGGAAACAGGTCTCAGAGTTCTCTTCAGTGCTTATGTCTGTTTTTGGCGGGTGAGCTGGCCAACCCTAGACACCACCATCCATGCCATCCTTTCCACAGAGCAGTCAGTCTATCTCATGCTTTCACATTCTTCCAAAATGTTCCAAATGATAGCTAGTTAATGTGGGAGGAAGTCAGAACAGAATCCTTTTCTCCCAGACAGGACTTCTTGTTTTCCCTTCTTCCAGATCTTCTGAATCCCCAATACTCTTTTGTGGCTAACTAACAGAAATACTATCAAGACAGAAAAAAAGTAAGGGACGAGGAAAGGTGACTTGAGCAGACAGAATTCTAAGCTTCACAAAGAACTTCTTCACACAGAGGACCTGTTGCCATCATGGCCACCTGCACATTTTCAATGCTGATGGCCATAGTCTTGACACCACTAAATGGCCAAAGTCTTGACTCTGACAACAGATAGTATGTACCTATCTGTGCAGACTAATAACAGATTTTTAAAATATTTTAACTATTTTTATTGATGCTCAAATAGAGTTGTCTCCATTTTCCCACCACCATTTTCCCCTGCCCTACCCACGCCCATGTCCCACCCTGGAAGAGTGGGACCCATCTCCCACCCTCAATCCCACCCCCTTGGCTCTGTCCATGGGTCCTGAAGTCCTACCTTCAGGATTCATGAAAACTGCTCTTCCTTCATTCTGTCAGAGAAAAAAAAAAGCACCATTTCCCCTAAAAGGTAAATGTCCTAATACCCAACTGCCTCATAGGGCTGCCCTACCATCACTATAGAAGTGATTAGTAAGGATTTCTTTTTGGCTGGGGGGAGTTGCCTATCTCTTCAATCACCTTCCAGCACCATGAACTATATAAAACATCTCACCAATGAGAGAAACACACTCCAAATTAGCAGTTATGTATTAGTGAAAGCTCACTGTGTAGGTGTCCTAATGTAAAAGGACTACCTCACAGTGGTGGAAAGCTCCTGTCCTGTTCCAGACTGGGAGTAAAATCCCTCTTGGTACATAGCTGGAACCCCAGAGGGATGGGGCAAGCATGCCTTCCTACCCTGCAAGGAAGTGGATTCCTCATTTTGTGGTAAGTTTGAATCAAGGAAGCTGAAGAAATTAATTAGGAAATATAAATTTCATATTAAAAGCTGCATTAACCCTGTCTGGTATAGCTCAGTGGATTGAGTGCTGTCCTGCAAACCAAAGGGTCACCAGTTCAATTCCCAGTCAGGGCGCATGCCTAGGTTGTTGGCCTCGTCCCCAGTTGTGGGCACATGAGAGCAACCACACATTGATGTTTCTCTACCTCTCTTTCTCCTTCCCTTCCCCTCTCTCTAAGAATAAATAAATAAAATCTTTTTTAAAAATTACATTAGCCTGTCCTGGATGGTTTAGCTCAGTGGATTGAGCACAGGTCTTCAAACAAAAGGATTGCTGGTTGGATTCCCAGTCAGGATACATACCTGGGTTGCAGGCCAGGTCCCTAGCAGAGGGCACATGAAAGGTAACCACACATTGATATTCCTCTCCCTCTTTTTCTCCTTCCTTTTCCTCTCCCTAAAAATAAATAAAGTCTTTTTAAAAAGTTACAGTACCCTTACCCTTTTATTAACAGAAATCAACATTCTCTAACTTTAGTCATGTGCTTTCTCTCTATTCAGAGGAATAATATTTCCCTTCTTCTGGAGCCTAGAAATGAACCCCATGCACTGAGAAATCCATGTGGTCCTGTACCTTTGACATAAATCACAGGGTCTTCCCAGTTTGGCCTCCCAGTCCTCTGCACCTATTCAATCACACTTAAATTTGCATCCTCTTCTGTTAAATTCTCACATTAGGTCATGGTTGCTACTTGCAAAGCCTCTCAGCTAGCCTCTTAAGGTAACCCTGATACATCGGTCTTCACACAACTAACCCACACAATGACCAATAAATGAGAAAACACACTGGTCCTCTAACTTACATGGGTAGGGAATTTCCAGAGCAGTGAACCCTGTAGCAGGGGGACCTCATCATCTCATTGATGGGATTCCCATAGGAAGTGAAATCCACTTTGGCAAATAAAAGGCTAGACACCAGAAACATTTTAAGAGGACATCTTTGAAATAGCTCTCAATTAAACCATGAGGGGCCTCAGGCTTTCCAGCACATTAGTGGGGTGTTTCACATTGGCCTTATCATCCACTCTGTTTTTCAACTGGTCTTCTTACTTGGATCACAGTGGATGAGACATGGGCATGATTCTGGCAATAGATAATATGTACCTATATGGGCAGACTAATAACAAATATTTTTTTTATATTTTTATTGATGTTTGAATACAGTTGTCTCCATTTTCCCACTACTTTCCCCTGCCCTATCCATGACCACCTCCCACCCTCAATCCCACCCCCGCTTGACTCTGCCAATGGGTCCCTCAGTCATGTCCATTTTGTACCTTTCCCTTCTTTCCCATGTAACTTACTTCTCCCCTCCCCTCTGATTACTCTCAGTTTGTTGTTGATTTCCATTTCTCTGGCTATATTTTGCTTGCCAGTTTGTTTTGTTAATTAGGTTCCACTTAAAGGTGAGATCACATGGTATTTGTCTATCACCATCTGTCTTACTTCACTTAGCATAATGCTTTCCAGTTCCATTCGTGTTGTCACAAAGGGTAGGAGCTCCTTCTTGCTTTCTACTGCTTAGTATTCCATTGTATAAATGTACCATAGGTTTTGGATCCACCCATAGGCCGATGGGCACTTAGGCTGTTTCTACTACTTGGCTATTGTAATTTGTGCTGCTATGAACATTAGGGTGCATAGGTTCTTTAGGATTAGTGTTTCGGGGTTCTTAGGATATAATCTCAGCAGTGGAATTGCTGGGTCAAAAGGCAGTTCCACTTTTAGTTATTTTAGGCAACGCCATACTGTTTTCTACAGTGACTACATTAGTCTGCATTCCCACCAACAGTGCACTAGGGTTTTCTTTTTTCCACATCCTCTCCAATACATGTGGTTTGTTAATTTGTTTATGATGCCCACTCCCAATGGTGTGAAGTGGTATTCTCATTGTGGTTTTAATGTGTATCTCTCTGATAGCTAGTGATGGCTAGTGAGCATCTTTTCATATATCTCTGGCCCTCTATATGTCCTCCGTGGAGAAGTGTCTGTTCGACTCTTTTGCCCATTTTTTAATTGGGTTGTTGGTCTTCCTGGAGTGGAGTCATGTGAGTTCTTTACATATTTTGGAAACCAAATCCTTGTCCGAGATGTCACAGGCAAATGTTTTCCCATATAATTGGTTCTCCTTTCATTTTAATGCTGCTGTCTTTATCCATGCAGAAGCTTTTTAATTTGATAAAGTCTCATTTGTTTATTCTTTCTTTTATGTCCCTTGCTCCAGGGGACATATTGTTGAAAATATTGCCGTAACAAATATCTGAGATTTTCCTGCCTATCTACTCCTCTAGCACTTTTATGGTATTACAATTTATATTTAAGCCTTTTATCCATCTTGAGTTTATTTTTGTGTATGGTGTAAGTTGGTGGTTGAGTTTCATTTTTTTTCATGTAGCTGTCCAGATCTCCCAACACCATTTGTTGAAGAGGCTATTTTGATTCCATTTTATGCTTCTATATTCTTTGTCAAAAATTAATTGACCACAGAGATGTGGGTTTATTTCTGGGCTCTCTACTGTGTTCCATTGATCTATGTGTCTGTTCTTATGCCACCATCTTGCTGTTTCGATTACTGTGGCCTTGTAATATTTTTTATGTCAGGTATGGTGATCTCACCTACTTTGTTCTTCCTTCTCAAAATTGCTGTGGTTATTTGGGGTTGTTTATGGTTCCATATGAATTTTTGAAGTGTTTGTTCTATATCTGTTAAATATGTCACTGGTATTTTAATAGGGATTGCATTGAATCTATAAACTGTTTTGGGTAGTATAGACATTGTGATGATGTTAATTATTCCAATCTATGAATGATATATGCTTCCATTTATGTGTGTCTTTCTTAAATTTTTTCTTCAATGTTGTATAGTTTCCTGAGTACAGGTCTTTTACCTCCTTGGTTACATTAATTCCTAAGTATTTTATTTTTCTTGTTGCTGTATTAAAAGGGTTTTTTCCTCATTTCTGTTTCTGATATTTCATTGTTTGTATACAAAAATGCGTTTAATTTCTGAATATTGACTTTGTATCCCACTGTTTTGCCAAATTCACTTACTAGATTTAGTAGTTTTTTGGTGGAGTCTCTAGGATTTTCTATGTACACTATCATGTCCACCTTAAACAATGATTGTTTTGCTTACTCCTTTTCAATTTGGATGCCTTTTATTTCCTTTTCTTGTCTGATTGCTGTGGCTAGGACTTCCAATACTATGTTAAGTAAAAGTGATGAAAGTGGACATCCTTGACTTGTTCTTAGTCTTAATGAAAAAGCTTTTAGTTTATGCCCATTGAGTATGATGTTGGCTGTACACCTCCTATATGTGGCCTTTACTATGTTGAAGAATGTTTTCTCTATATTCACTTTATTGAGTCTTTTTATCATAAATTGGTGTTGTACCTTATCAAATGCTTTTTTACATTTGTTGATATGATTATGTGATTTTTGCCTTTGCTTTTATGTGATGTATTATGTTTATTGATTTGTGAATATTATACCATCTTTGAATCCCTGGGATGAATCCCACTTGATCATGGTGCATGATCTTTTTAATGTACTGGCGGATGTGGTTTGCCAATATTTCATTGAGGATTTTAACATTTATGTTCCTCAGCAACATTGACCTATAGTTTTCTTTCTTTCTTTTGTCTTTATCTGATTTTGGGATTAGGATGATGCTGGCTTCATAAAAAGAGTTTGGGAGTCTTCTGTCTTCTTGGATTTTTTTTAAAAGTCTGTGAAGAATAGAGGTTAAATCTTCCTTAACTGTTTTTTAAACTTCTCTTGTGAATTCATTTGGTCCAAGTCTTTTGTGTGCCGGGAGCTTTTTTGATAACTGTTTCAATTTTATCAACTGTTATTGTTCTACAGGCTTTCTGTTTTTTCTCCATCCAGTTTTGGAAGGTTATCTTTTTCCAGAAATTTGTCCGTTTCACCTAGGTTTTCAAATTTCTTGGCATATATTTCCCCATAGAAATTTCTTACCATTTTTTGTATTTCTGTGGTGTCCATTGTAGTTTCACTGCTTTGGTTTTTGACTATGCTTTTTTGGGTCCTCTCTCTTTTTTTCTTGGTGAGTCTGCTTAAAGGCTTGTCAATTTTGTTTGTCTTTTCAAAGAACCAGTTCATGAATGTATTGATCCTTTGAATTTTTTCTTTAGTATCTATGTTATTTAAATCTGCTCTAATATTGGTTATTTCCTTCCTTCTACTTGCTCTGGGCTGTCTTTGTTGTTGTTCCTCAAGTAGGTGTAGGGTTAGGTTGTTTATTTTAAATGTTTCCATCTTTTTTAGGTAGGCCTGTATTGCTATGAATTTCCCACTCGGGACTGCCTTCCCTGTATCCCATAAGTTTTGGGTTGTTATGAGTTCATTTTCATTTGTTTTCACAAACATTTTTATTTATTCATTGATATCATTCTTAAACCATTTGTTGTTTAATAGCATGGTATTCAATCTCCATGAGTTTCAGTATTTTTGCATTTTTCCTTGGAGGTTGGTTTCTAGTTTCAGGCCTTTGTGGTTCCAGAAGATGCTTTCCATGATTTCAATTTTCTTGAATTTTGTGAGGCTTGTTTTGTGTCCTATCACGTGGTCTATCTTTGAAAATGTTCCATGTGCATTTGAAAAGAATGTTTATTTTGCTTCTTTGGAATGAAAGGCTCTCTCTATATATCAGTTAAGTCTGTTTTATCGAGGGTATTGTTCAGTGCTTCAATATCTTTGGTCGTATTTCATTTTGAAGATCTATCCATTTTTGACAGTGGGGTGTTAAAATCCACTCGTATATGTGTCTTTGTGTCTATATCTTTCTTGAAGTCCTCTAAAATTTTCCTTATGTATTTGGGTGCTCCTATATTGTGTGCAGATTTGTTTGTAATATTTATGTCTTCTCAATGTATTCTTCCCTTGAGTATTATGAAGTGTCATTCTGTGTCTCTTTTTATGGTCTTTGACTTGAAGTCTATTTTGTCAGATATAAATATTGCTTCCCTGGCTTTTTTCCCCCTGTTTGTTTCCATGGAATATTTTTTTCCAGCCTTACACTTTCAGTCTATATAGGTCTTTTGTTCTGATGTGGGTCTCTTGTAGGAAGCATATGTGTGGGTCATGTTTTCTTATTTATTGAGCTACCCTACATCTTTTCATTGGATCATTTAATCCATTTACATTTATTGCTATTATTAATAGGTTCTTATTCATTGCCATTTTACCCCCTTTGTATCTTTGTTCCTTTTTCACTGTTTTTCTTTCTCTTCTTAAAGCAGTCCCTTTAGCATATCTTGCAGAGCTGGTTCAGTGGAGTATTCTCGTATACTTCTTTTGTCTGGGAATCTCCTTATTCAGCCTTCCATTTTAATTGAGAGCCTTGCTGAATAGAGTAGTCTTGGTTGCAGGACTTTGTTTTTCATTAGTTAGAATATTTCTTGCCATTCTTTTTTGGTTTGTAATGTTTTTGTTGAGAAGTCAACTGCTCATTTTATTAGGGCTCCCTTGTGTGTTACTTCCTTTTTCATCCTTGGTGCCTTTAAGATTCTCTCTTTCTTTTTAAAGTTCGCATTTTAATGATTATGTGTCCCAAAGTGGGCCTCTTTGGGTTCCTCTTGATTAGAACCCTCTGTGTTTCCTGAACTTGTATTGCTTCTTCTCTCATCAAATCAGAGAAGTTTTCTATCATTACTTTTGCAAACAGGTTTTCTATCCCTTGCTCCTCTTCTTCTCCTTCTGGTATCCTTATTATACTGATATTATTCTGTTTCATGTTATCTTGCATTTCCCTTAACCTCTGTTCAAACTTTTTTAGTCTTTTTCCTTTTTCTTGCTCTTTTGGGGGTGTTTTTCTACTTTGTCCTTCAGCTCTCTGATTCAGTCCTCTGCTTCATTGAGCCTGCTTTTGATTCCTTCTACTGTTTCCTTTAACTCGGAAATTGTATCCTTCATTTCTTCTGGCCCTTGTTGATAGTTTCTATGTAACTTTTTATGCTGTATTGTTTGCAGTAGTTCCTCATAATTTCCCTGTAGTTTTTGGTAGTTTGCACTGAGTTCATTGGGCTTCCTTAGAACCATTGTTTTGAACTCAATACCTGATGGTTGACTTGCCTCTATTTCATTTAGCATTCTTTCTGAGGATTCCTCCTTTCCTTTAGATTGGGGGATCGTTTCTTTGTCTTCCCATTGTTTGTGGGACTCTTCTTCTCTGCTTCTGTTTCTTAAATTGATCTGCTTTGACTTTCTGACTTTGTCATGTGAACTTTTGTGGTGGGAGTCCTGTGAGATACAGTGGCACAGGCTCCTTGATCACCTGAACTGTTTTGATGTTCTTGGGATGTCCTTTATGCCTTTTATACTGGTTTTCTAGATGTAATTGGGTTTTGGTTGTTGTTAGGTCATTCTTTTGTGTGCCCTTCCCTGCTGCTGCCTGCTTGAGGGTCACTTCACTCACCATGTCTTGTGTGTTGTTCTGCTGATGCTGCCTGAACAAAACCAGTGTCTGGGAAACAAACTCACACCCACAAATGTAACTCCCCCCACAATCCCTCTATCAATATCTAAGGAACTAGTATTAATAAGGTTGTAACAAGATTAAGACTAGTATAAGAAAAGAGAGTGGATAGGAGACCTACTGAAAAGGAAGTGATTACTGAAAGGGAAATGATTTTGAGAGGGTAGAGGAAGGAGCACTTATAAGAGTTGGGAGTTGGAGCAATGGAAGAAAAGAAGGTAAAGTTTACCTCATGAATAAAGAAATGAAATGAAGATTGTGGAATGAAGTATGAGAAGGGAAGTGTATATTATTAGGTTTAAAGAGAAATTAGTATAAATTTATATAATAGTATAATTTATAAATTAGTAGAAATTTTTTTCTACTAATTCTGCCAGCTTAGTAGAAATTAGTAGGAATTTTTTCTACTAATTTATAAATCGGTAGAAATTTATAAAATAGTATAAAATGAAATTAAGTGAGAGAGGAAGAAAAAGGAAAGAAAATATTAAATAATTAATGTAAATATTGGAGTCAAGTTGGAGAGAAAGATCCACCTGCGTACTATCAAAAACAAATGAGCTAAAATTAATATTGGTGGTATAAGAATAAGAGGGAAAAGGGCAACAAAAAAGTCTGAGCTTTTTAGAGGAATAGGAAGTGATTTTGTAATGGTAGAGGGAGAGGGAATAAAAACTAGACTAAGTGAGGGAAAAATTAAAATTTTGAATGTAAAGGAAAAATAAAAAAGGAGAATGAAATAATAAAAGGGAGGTATGAAAGAAAAATAGAACAAAGACAAAAAAGTAAAAGAAAAAAAACACGCTAAGATGGCAGAATTAAAATTTGAGTCAAAAAAAATTACAAAACATGTCCATTAAAATTTGTTACTAGAAATACAGAATTAGTGAAGCTTTAGAGATAACTTTGAAAAAACAATGCAACAACAACCACCCTACCTAGAACCAACTACAATTTTTTTCACAGGTTTAGAGAACACAAGTATTTTAATAGCTGAACAAAAGTGTGTGAAATGACCCTTGATAAGAGAATTCATTTTGAGTATCTGGACAGGAGAGAAATAGTAAGAGTATGGTGTGGAAACAAGCTGTAGCTAGAGAGAAAACCAAATTTGAAATGAAAATATTGCAAGTAAAGAGGAAGGTAAGATGGGCTAAGGGAAGGGAGGGGCAAAATATGTGAATTGAAATACACTGTAGTATAAAATCTGGTGACTTACTATATACAAATTCACTGCACAGGAAATTAATGTTATAAAGCTATACAGGAAAGAAAATATTGCAAGTCATGAAGAAGACCACAGTGGCTTTTGTGTCGGTAGCCTCTCGTATTTACCACTGTTTTTTTTTTCTTTCCTGACCTGCCTCTGGTGATGTTACATATTGACCCCATCTGATCTTATCAAGGCTGTTCAATACTTCCTGTGATATGCTGTCACTGTCTGTCTCCTTCAATTGTTAATATGGTCCCTCTACACTCAGCAGTCAGGCTTAAGCACCAAAGGTCTGGGGAAGAGACCCTCTTGGGTTCAGAGCTATGGTTTTCCCTCAGGCTACTGCTGCTCAGAGGAGAGTGGTCTGCATGAGCACAAAGGCTGCTGCCATCTGGGGGATGACTCAGCACCGGGGTCCTGGCAGCTACTTTCTCAGTTCTCTCCAGCCCACTCTTCCCCTGCCTTTGCCCAAGCCCTGGGTAAGGCTGCAAATGAAAATTTGTATGTTGGCCCTTTAAGCAGCCCTTGCTTCTCCAAACTTCTGTTTCTGGCAGAGAGCAACCCCACTGCTCTTTCCACTGGCTATTATCTGTGCACTCTTTGGGTTCTAGCATTCTAGGCTAGGAATCCTAGCTTAAGGTTTAGACCCCAATCTTCTTTGGGAGAACCAACCAGCTGCTTAATTATCCCACCAGAACTGCTACCTGTGGGCACCCAGTCAGCCCTCTCGAGTCTCCACTGCAATTCTTGCCAGGCAAATTATACTAAAGCTGGTTCTGTATGTCGGAAATTATATGCTTCTCTCTGGCTATTGCTAAATAGTTTGTTTCAGGTGCTTCCTCCACAACTGAGTTGTAATTCTAGATTGGTCCTGGCAGGAGGTTGGTGTGACTTCCATTCACTCCTCCACCATCTTCCTTCCTCCTCACAAAAATCTTAATAGGAATTGCTTTGAATCCATAGATGGTTTGGGGTAGCATCAACATTCAAACTAAAAAGATTTTGCATAGCAAAGGAAAATATCAACAAAATAAAAAGACAACCCATGGAATGGGAGAAGATATTTGATTATACATCTGATAAGGGGCTAATATCTAATATTTATAAAGAACTTACAAAACTCGACACCAAAAAAACCCCCAAACAATCCAAATTTAAAAATGGGCAGAGGACCTGAATTGACACTTCTCCCAAAAGGACATACAGGTGGCCCATAGACATATGAAAAGATTCTCAACATCACTAATCATCTGAGAAATGCAAATTAAAACCACAATGAGATATCACCTCATATCTGTCAGAATTGGTATCATCACTAAATTGACAAACAGTGATGGCGAGAATGTGGAGAAAGAGGAAACCTTTTTGCACTGTTGGTGGGAATACAGACTGGTACAGCCACTGTGGGAAGCAGTATGAAGATACCTCAAAAAATTAAAAATGGATCCACCTTTTGACATAACCATCCCCCTTCTGGGAATATATCAGAAGAAACCCAAAACACTGATTCAAAAGAACATAAGCACCCCATGTTCACTTCAGTGTTATTTGCAATTGCCATGATATGGAAGCAGCCCAAGCATCCATCAAATGAGTGGATAAGACAACTATGGGACATTAACACAATGAAATACTACTCAGCCATAAAATGGAAGAATATTTTTACCCTTTCTGACAACATGGATGGAGCTGAAGAACATCATGCTAAGTGAAGTAAGCCAGTCAGAAGAAGACATATAAAATACGGTTTTGTTCATATATGGAATCTAATAGCAAACTGAACTGACAAGGAAAAGAGAGACAGACTCATAGATAGAGAGCAGGATAACAATTAGTCGGGGGGGGGGGATGTTATGGGGTGGGGAGATTGATCAAAAAGGAAAAAGCAATCATGGAATGGACAACAGTGTGGTGATTGTTGAGGGAAGTGGGGTAAGGGAGATTAATAGTAATGGGAAGAAATACAATAAAAATAAAAATAAGATTGAAAAAATACTTGAGGTAGATCTTGTAAGTCTGAGCAGAACTGTGACCATTGTATGTAAATAAAAATGTTGTTCCACAAGGTAAAACACAGGAAGAAATAAGAAATCAAGGGGTGTTCAGAGACAGAATAATGAAAGTGACTGGACACAAGAGTTTGTGTGGGCCCAATAATGGGAGCCAGATGATGAAGGACCTTGAATATCTGCTTAAGAAATATAGACTTCATCTTCGAGACTTTAAGGAGTTGTACACAGGAAAATTTTTTTAACTCATCATGCATTCAGAAGAATAGAGAATAGAAAAGAATGGATAGATTAAAAAGCTATTTAAGAGATCAGAGCCAAAATTCTTGGTATGAGGAAATAGGAAAAAAAGCAAGAATAACTCCAAAGTTTCTAGGTCAAGTTACTGGGTGCTTGGTAATATCTTTAGGAAGATCAGGAGTTCAGGAGGTACATCTGAGGCATGGAGGACTCATGAGCCTCTGGGTGTCACATGTGGAGGTGCCTAGTGGAGAGCAGAACAGAGAGGACACCAGAAACTAAGGATTATAAGTCATTAGAAAACATAATGAAGGTCAAAAATGGGAAGAACACCCCCTCAACACCACCATCACAACACATAGAGTGAGAGCACCATACACTCTGGGTTGGAATAGGGGGGACTGCCAACAATTAAGGAGTAATTTGAGATAAAGGAAAGCATCAGATTTATTATTTTTCCCCAAAATTAAATTGCATGTGTAGTTATATGAAGTACACATGGAGCCTTAAAAATACTTGCAATTGTGTAAAAGCAATAAAACTTCATTAAGTGCTTACTGTGTGCAAAGTACTATCTCAAGAGTATTGACTGATGTGAAGATTATAATAATTTGTTAAAAATACCCTCAGCATCAAAAGAGTCTCTTGAAAGGAGAAGGACACATGATGGTACAAAAAAATGCAAAGTTATGAGCTAAGTGAGTACAGTCGGGTGAAGAAGAAGATAGGGTTGTGGAAACCCCATGTGTGGCAACACAGTGTTGGTTGTGTACTAAATCTGCACTAGTCTTCTTCTAACCAAAATGGAATGCAAATGAGTGTGGAGTGGGAAGTACACTTCTCAAAGCAGCAAGGTGGTTACTGTTAAAGAGTTCTACACAGATGATGGGGAGACAAAAGATCAGAGAGAGGTAAAGTGACATGGAAAACTCTGGTCAATGTGACTCATGGTGGGCATACCTGGTCCTTCACTCAGTCCTCCATATGGATCATGGGAAGACATTGCTACAGAAAAACAATTAAGTATAAACTATTCATGGACATGTTGGAACCCTGAGTTATACTCCCTAGTTGCCTCTTCTTTCTTTAACATAAGCCCTGAAGTCCTTTGCAGTGTCAAGTGCTAGAAAACAAGAAGGATCATGGAATATGACAATGTTAAGTGCTCTGAAGGAAGGCTCTACACACATCAGCAATTTGTCCCACTCTCTTTCCCACCATTCTGTATTTATATTCTGCAGAATATAAATTTAGATTTATAATTCAGATTTTAAATTATATTTTTAAACTGCTACTTTTTCATTTTGACTATGGTTTCTTTAGCCCCTGCAGAACCTTTTTTAATTTGATGTAGTCCAATTTGTTTATTTTTTCTTTCATTCCCCTTACCCTAGGAGATACACTGGCAAAAGTATTGCTAGGTGGGATATCTGAAAGTTCACCACCTATGTTTTCTTGTAAGACTTTTATATCATGACTTATATTTAAGTCTTTTATCCATTTTGAGTTTACTTTGGTATATGGTATAAATTGGTGGTCTAGTTTCATGGTTTTTGTTTTGTTGGGTGTTTTTTTGCATGTACTAGTTCAGTTCTCCCAACACTATTTGTTGAAGAGACTATTTTTACTCCATTGTATCCTCATGTCCCCTTTGTCAAATATTAATTGACAATAGAGACATGGATTTATTCCTGGGATCTCTATTCTGTTACATTGATCCATGTTTGTTCTTATGCTGGTACAGGCTGTTTTGATTACAGTGGCCTAGTAGTATAGTTTTATATCAGGTATTGTGATCCCTCCAACTTTGTTTTTCTTTCTTAAGATTGCTGAGGCTATTTGGGGTCTTTAATGGTTCCATATTAAAAAACCATCATCAAAATGAAAAAGAAAGTGACTCTATGGGAGAATATATTTGCCAATGATACATTGGCCAAGGGTTTAATCTCCAACATATATAAAGAATTCCTAAGACTCAACACCAGGAAGATAAAAAAAAATGTTTTTTAAATGAGCAAAGGAGCCCTGGCTGGTGTAGCTCAGTGGATTGAGCATGGGCCTGCAACTCAGACGACCGCGGTTCGATTCTCAGTCAGGGCACATGCCTGGGTTGCAGGCCAGTTCCCTGCAGGCCAATTCTCAGCAGGGGACGCACAAAAGGCAACCATACATTGTTGTTTCTCTCCCTCTCTCCTTCCCTTCCCCTCTAAAGATAAATAAATAAAATCTTTAAAAAAAAAATGAGCAAAGGACCTGAATAGACACTTCTCCAATGAGGACATAGAGATGGTCCATAGATATATGAAAAATGGTCAACATCACGCGCCATCAGAGAGATGCAAATTAAAACCACCATGAGATATCACCTCACACTTGTCAGAATGGGTGTCATCAATAAATCAACAAACAGCAAGAGCTGACGAGGATGTGGGGAAAAGGAAACCCTAGTGCACTGTTGGTGGGAATACAGACTGGTGCAGCCACTGTTGAAAACAGTATAGAATTGCCTCAAAAAATTTAAAATTGATCTACCTTTTGACCCAGCAATTCCACGGCTGAAAATATACCCTAAGAATCCAGAATCACCAATTCAAAAGAACTTATGCACCCCTATGTTCATAACAGCACTATGTATAATAGCCAAATACCAGAAACAGGCTAAGTACCCATGAGCAGATGAATGGATAGAAAAACTGTGGTACATTTATGCAATGGAATATTATGCAGCAGAACAAAAGAAGAAATTTCTACTTTTGCAACTGCATGCTTAGAACTGGAGAGTGTTATGTTAAATGAAATAAGCCAGTCAACAAAAGACAAATACCATATGATTTCACTTATAAGAGGAATCTAATGAACATAATAAATTAAGTAAAATAGAACCAGAGGCATGGAAAAGACATCTGTCAGAGGATGGGGGCAGGGTGGATAGTGGAAAGAAGGGGAAGGGACTAGTCAAAGAACATGTATAAATGACTCATAGACATGGACAATGGTGTGGGGATTGTCTTTGGGTGCAGGGTGTGGGCTGGGTGGAAGGGGGCAAAGGGGAAAAATTGGAACACCTGTAACAGAATAACAATAATAAAAAGATAAACAGCTAGTAAAAACTGGGATGAATTTATGTTCAAATTTAATTGCCAGGACATCTAAAGGGTAGGGTAGTTTAACTTTTGGATAAAAAATTTTGTTTTTCAAATTTTCCAAATTTATGTTAAAAAATAAAAATAAAAAGTCCATCAGGTAAAATTGAAAATTAAGACAAACAAGACTCTCCAGGTTTATGAGCAGTATAGGAAACCCAATGACAGCTCACTAAGGGCTTTTCTCAGACCTAAAATTTATTAGAACTGCTTGAAGAAAGGTGACCCTTCATTTGAAGCATTGCTAGCTTCTGGATTTACAGAAAGGGAATAGTATAGTTAAGGGAAGCTGGTGATGGTAAAAGCATGAAAGGGATTATCTTGAATCTTCATTTGCATGAAAGTACACTGTTTTTACTCAGAATCCCTGTTTATTTGGGGTGGTAGAGAGAGACAATGGGAGGAGCCATTAAGGCACTCAACCTCCTCCCCTTCCCTGTTGACAGATTCTCTGATTGTAGTCTTTGCCCTAATCATTTAATTAAAAAGAAAAGTCCTATCCATTTGCTTAAGAATTAGGCAGAGGTAGCATTTATACTAAATGCCAGAGATTCTGGGAGAAGAAAGCAGTAAAACTAATTGATAGAGAAGAGAGAGGCCTCATGAAAACCTTGGCAGTGAATTAATAACAAAGCTTGTGCTAGCAGAGAAGGTTCCCTGGGGACTTTGGTTCCACTGTGGTTATGAGCAGAGTCTCTCTGGTTAGGGTCTTAATGCCAGACAAAGTGGATGGTCCAGTGGCTTCTCCAGCAAACTGACATGCAAAGGTGTCTCCAGTCAGTCTTGGGCATCTCCTTCTGGTGCCCAGAGTACACATTTGAGATGGTTCCTCAGTTTGTGGGAATCTTAGAAATTCCCACAAACTGAGGAAAAACACACTCTATTTAGAGACTAGTTACTGCTCTCCATTTACCTTAACTAAATTATTCCATCTTTATTGCTAATTAATGGTACTTTGGTTTATTGTTTTATACATGCTAGGCTTATCCCTTCTTGTTTTCTATAAAAAGGATTTTATTTTAATATATATGTTATGATGTATATCACCGTCTGCCCAGCTCTGTCTGAGACAGGCAAGGGGTAGTCTCCAGCAAGGACACTACTGTTCTTCGGTACAGAATTACATACAGGGACAAGAATGTGACCCTCTTTGCTCCACTGCTCCCTGTGTATAACAATTATGCAAATTCTCTTGTGCAGCCTTAGAATGTGCCATGCATGTTTTTAGTGGGCCTGGAAAAGCAGCCTTCCGGAGATGATAGAAATGTGGTAATTAAATCATTTCAGATGATTTGAATGTAATATGGCGTTACTGTGTCCTCTTTGCAGTCTGCAACTACTGCCTTAAATAAAGTCTTAGACTTGTGTCCTTCTCAAGATCTCTGGTTAGAACTTCTTATTTAAGAAAAAAGGTTGAACCTCTCCTAAGAAACAAAGTTATAATTCAACTCCCCTCCATTTCCTCCAATGTGTTTGCAGCTAGTGACACATCAAAAGCAGACTGTCATCCCAGGTTTTGATAAAACCATCATTTTGGCAAAACAGAACAAAACAAAAATTTGGCCTCAAGGAATCATGAGTCATCCCTATGATCCCTCCAGCTGTGCTTTGTACTGGAAATAATAAATCATGCATAAATAATAATCACCAAAATTAAATGTGTGCATGTCAGATAATTCTTTGTCATTGTCCCTCAGTAATAACAGTAATTTGGTTAAGTAAATTGTATTGATGTCAAACGTTCTTGGTAGGCAGCTTTCAATTAGCAGGTCATGCTTTGCATCTCCAGTGACGTAACCTTTCAGTCACTATTTTTTCCCTGGTCATGTTACAAAGAATTTATCTTCTGTTAGGTTCTCTGTGGCTTCTTCTTTTTGGTTTTCTTGTCTAGTTTCCTTGTATATCAACACCTCATATGGCTGTGCCACTGTGAACAGCCCTGGTAAGTTGTCTAGCAGTGTGGCTGTCATTGCCCAGAAAGGATGGCACTGTGATGTAGTGCATTGTCCTCACTGCCACGCCAGTGGCCTTGCTAGGAAGTATCGCCCTATCACTGTGCCCTCTCTAAAAACTCACCCTGCTTTTCCAAGTGGAGCTTAAACCCTGTCACTCATGACCACAGGTTCCAGCTTTTTCCAACCCCAGTCAACAGTCAGGCATAAGATTGAGTTTACTATGGAGAGCCATCTCAGGAGAAACTTCATGAATCTACAACACCTCACAGAGTGCCCTTTGATCTGCACAGCAGCCCAAACCTATTAGACTTTCCTACCCAGACTGGAAAGTTCACTCAAACCAGAGCTGAGCTGAACTATTTGCCAGATTCTGGTGATGCTGTTCTGACAGAAGCTATGTCCCCTTTGATCTCCAGTTCACACAGAGGTATTTATAGCACATGTCTTTCTTTACTCTCATAAAATAACAAAGGACTAGAACTGGAGGTGAAAAGATGTTGTTGCTCTGATGATTTGCTCTGAGCTACACAGCAGATCAGAGATCAAGAAGGAACCACACCAAGGCTCCAGGTCCCCAGTACAGAGTTTGGTCCCCAAAGGTGTGAGTACTTGGGAATAACCCAAGCCATCATGCAACTACTCCTGTAGAGCTGGACAACATGTAGGAACCAGTTCTAAACTAAGTGTCTCATTTGGCAGACTCCTGGTCCCCAGCCCCACTCTTTCCTGGCTGCCTCTGCTTACTGTACAAAATGGATCTCTGGGTGCAACTCAGTGCTACCTATTTGGATTTTATATTAGGACATCCTTTAGAAATATAATGTGAGATGCAAACACAAGTCATATGTGTAATTTTTAAATTTTCTGATAGCCACATTTTAAAATGTAAAAAGAAATTGACAATATTAATTCCACTAATTTATTTTATTTCACCTAATATATTCAAAGGAATATCATTACAAGGTGTGAGCAATTCAAATATTATGAATGAGATACTTTGCATTCCATTTTTCATACCAATTCCTTGACATCCAGTGTGTAGCTTACATTTTGTAGCACACCTCCAGTTAGACAAGCCACAGTTTTGTTCTCAGTAATCACAGGTGGCAAGTGACTGCCGAAGTGGAGTTCGAGGCCTGGCATTGGCTTTCCTTCCAGGAGCATGAGCAGCCTCACTGAATGATGTCTACAGCACACATGTCACCTGCTCACCCAGGATCAGGCCCTGGCCAGGACATAACTTCCCATCAGGCCCTAAGAGGATATAACAATGGTAGCAATTCTGAAACTACTCACAGCCTGAGTCTGCTGTGAGCTGAGGCTGCTCACAACCTGAACTGTGGCTCTCCTCTATTGAAGTGTCTCCAGCTGTAAACTCTGTGGGCTACACACAGGAAGCCAGACACATCCATAACAGTCCCATTTGGCTAATCACAGAAAATATGTCCAAACCCAAATCAGAGCACCTTTATACCATATGTGATGCAAAGACAGCAAAGGTGCCTGGAGTGTTACTGTTGCTCTTAATATTTTGTTGTTCTCACAGTAGAAAAAATGCTCTTCATTTCCCAATGGCACAATGGAATACAAGGGCCATCACAGGGTGAAGACAATCCATTATGTCACCATGTAATTATTGAACTAATACTGTACTGATGTAGTGAACCTACCACTTATCTAGTCATCAATACATCTCCTGCTGCGAGAAAGCAAGACGTCTTGAAATGAGTTAGTCTATTTCAGACACATCCCCTGAACACAAAACTTTAAATCCATTCTGTTGGAAGTGGTGGCCCACAATACTTGCTACTTATATGTCCTGAGACAGAGCAGTGGGGTGACCTTACACAACCCTGGACTGGCAGGCCTTGGTTCCTTGAGAGAGTGAAGCTCAGAGAAGAGAGCACAGGGAGGGGGAAACCGAGAGCCATTGGGAAGGATGACAGCTTGAAATCCAAGAAAAAAGCAGGAGAGGAGAGGAAAGACAAAACGAGCTTGAACACTACAGGTAACTATAGTCATGAAAAAGTTTTACAATGGGCACTCATAGTCACACCTCTGGAGAGGTGGGCACATGTGCCAGAATCATATAGAAAGACAATACCTGGGGAGGCTCAGAGCCTCATGGACAGGCACCATCCCTATAGGCTCTGGGCAGCTGCAGATGGGCCCCACTGCTGACAATTTGAGTGACCTCACTCTAAGTTCATGTATTCTTTCCCTAAATAACTGACAGTTTTGCAGTTAGAATTAGATTGCTAGCACAGTCTATGCTATTTCCTTCAAGTTCATGAGCTCCTGGTTCACTCAGAACAGCTGTGAGGCCCCATCAAAACAAAGAGCCAGAGAGAAGGGCACTGGCCCCATATAGGCTTGTCCTGGAGAGATAAATCTTTCTCAGTTACCCAGGCTTCTGGGACACCTACAGCCAAAATGGCCACACACTGGGGGTGCCATGTCTGTAAAAATACATACATCTTCCAGGGACAGTGCTGACCTCAATGGGTAGAATGAGGCAACAGAAACCCCCTCACTAGCTTTGTGACTCATGGACATCTTTCTCATCTTCAGGCCAGCTCTGGCAATACCCCTCCATCTACTTAGCAAGTGAAGAGCAATGCATTTTAAAGTTAGACTGAGGATGTTACACGGCAACCTAACTAAAGTATATTTGTGAGGATCAAATGACTCCCATATGCCACACTGCCTGCACAGAAGAAGCCCTTGAGACATAAAATTCACCTTTATTTCATTCTTAGTACCATGACTGTTACCTTCACCACTACCATTGCCTTGTGCCAGGTATTTTCTAGAAACAGAGGTCCTTAGATAAGCATAGCCCAAAACTCATCCTGGAAAGGTTCCTGTCTAGTGAGGACATTTGACCCCATGGTGAACTTTCAACGTGGAAGTGACAACAGGACAGGTTCAGAGCGCAGGAAAATGACTGACTCTCAGGAAAGCAGGGCTGACACTCCAGCTCAGCTGGAAGGGAAGGACTAAGGCAGGACAGGGAAGGGGGGTCTAGGAAGCTCCCTGCCTTCCTGCTTCAGGTGCTAGAGAGCCCAGCTCCAGAAGGGCCATCTGCAACAGACTCCTCTCCAGATCTGCTGTACCACACACCACCGCAGAAAATACAGCCTCCGACCCCTCACCTGCTGACCCTGACAGAAGTGCCCAGATATTTTGGTCATTTCAGTATTTTTAAAACTAGAAAAAAAAACAGGAAAATGCAAGAATATTTTAAACAGAAAATTCAAGTACTACACAATTGCAAAGGACAGAGTGTAGCCAAGAGAGCTCTAGCAATGGTTTTTCTCTGACCATGGTTTTGCTCAGGCCTCAGAGCAGACGGACCTGAGCACTGGAAACTCAAAGCACACTAGGAGTAGAGGAGGTGCAGATGGTTCTTAGGGTTTTGTCCTTTTAAATAGCAAGTGATCTTCTTGGGCAGAAACCTTCAACTAGGAGGGATCTTCCAGGGTATTCAGGCCCAAAACACAGGGTAGAAGTACCTCTATGGTGGGAGTTGTCCCCACTGCCCAATGGCTTGGGACATTTCAGGTGTGCTGGAAGCTGAGGACATTTCAGGTTGGCTCTGAGCACTGCTGAGAAGCTGTTGGCCTTGAGATAGTAAATTGGTTGCTTTGGGGAAATAAGAGAAATGTTAAATATCTGCTAGGCTCTGTGTCTCTTGAAGAATTGGGTGAGAAGTACCAAGCTGCCAGAGGAGCACATTTAAAATGAAACAAGAAAAACACTTCAATCCAAATATATGTTTTCTTTTGTGGATTTTTCCCAATCAAAAGCAAACACTTCAGGAATGACAGCCTAGTTATCAGAGCAGAGACTATAAACCCCAGTGGCCCCCCCTTAAACTGGAAACATTTTGCTAATGCTCTGCCCACAAAACTGCTCTAGCAGTATGTCTCTCTTTTTTCTTCATTAACTACTTCAAAGTTTCTGAATTTGTGGGATCCTGGGAAAGCTGTAACAAGATATCAAAAGAAACCATTCCTGGGCAGCTCAGCCCCTCTACACCAGAGCTCCTACCCACTGATTACTGCAGGATGCCACTCACCTCTTACACCTGCTACTGAGTGGGACTGGAGTTAGCAAGGCAGAGGTGGGGAGGAGGTCTCAAGGCCAAAAAAGATGGAGGATCAGGTATAGAAAGCACAGGAGGCAGAAGGAGGAGAGTCTGAACACACCTCTTGCCCAGGCCCAGGAAGAACCCTGTTCCCTCCACTGAGCTCCATGGCCCTTCACACAATATCTGCTTTAGAAGTGTCTAAGGTGAACAGAATTTCATGGATTAGATGTCTAGACCTCTGCCGGGAACTCATATGTGTGTGGTGGGGGAATGGTGTAGCAGAAGGCTCCATCTCTCCTGAGCCTCCTGTAGCTCAGCTCAGCCTGAATAGGCCTATTCAGAAAGTGAATGCACAGTAGGCATGCTGATCAAGGGGACTTGGGAAAGTTATCCCAGGAAACCTGTCTTCTTTCTTTTTCTTTTTGAAAAATAAAATTGTTGATGTAGAACTTCTAAGATGCCTCCAAGTTTGCTGAGATTTTATTAGAAGCAGTGCATGCTTGTCACAAAAAAATGGAGGACACTGAAGAGAGAGAGAACTGAACCCCGACATCCCACCCACCAAGGCTGTGAGCCCAAGCTGGCATAGTTATTTCCAGTGTTACAGAACAGACACACTGGGGCCAGACTCCAGAAGATGGTATATTAATACAATCCGAACCACCTACTGGGCTTGATTGTCCACCCCCAATTGGAAAAACATCTCTCAATGCCAGAGATTTGTGAAAAGGAAAAAAAAATGCTTATTTAATACTATATATACTTAAAGTAGTAACCTAACATCTTCATTAAAATATCTAAGTCTTCTGGGATATCCACCTACTCACATAGTGCTCTCTCCTCCCCCTGCCCTGATTCAGGGTACAGTAACTCAGGAAAAGAGCACACACCTGTGTTTCAGGCTGCTGGCACCGTCAGCTGTGTTGCCGTCCAAGCAGAATCTCTAATTAATCCAAAGTCATGTGGCACCTTCTCACGGTCTACTTGTTACCGAACAAAGGGTCCGAGGGGGGGCCAATACTTGGCCCACCGAGGGATGCCAAAAACTGCTACAGAAAACAGGGGCCCCTCCCAAGGACGATACACTAATATCTATAGGGCTCTTCTGTCCGCCGCCAATTGGAAACACATCTCTCAATGCCAGAGATTTGTGAAAAGGAAACAAAATGTTTATTTAATGCTATTCAGGCCTAATGCCTTCCTTAAAATATTAAAGTCTTTAAGGGTATACACCTACACACACACACACACAGCGCTCCCTTCTCCCACTGTCCCAACTCCGGGTACCGTAAATCAGGAAAAGAGCACACGTCCGTTTTTCAGGTCGCTGGCACGTGAGCTGTGTCGCCTGCCTGTCCAGGCAGGATCTCCAATTAATCCAAAGTCATGCGGCACCTTTCACTGGCAAGAGTTCTTTGTACCAAGTCCTAGTCAAAGTCTCTCCTGGTTTCCAGGCCACTCAGCCAAAGGGAGCACACCAAAGCTGCATGGGCCTCTTCCACCAAAGCCGCACTCCACCAAAAGCTCGCGTCTTTCTTCTTCACCTAGCCGCAGGGATCTCCACTCTGGCAAAGCTGTGTGGTTTTCCCTTTCACCTGGCCAAGAGGGGGTCTTTACTCTGCTAAAGCCACATGCCTCTCTCGCAGGCACTCTCTCAGAGAAGGAGCCCCAGTTCCAGCCTGGTTAGCTGCCACTCACTTCTCTCTGGCCCAAAGCTTGGCCACAGCTATTTAACATATCTATGAAACCAGTTAAAGGTTATAGATAAGTTAAATGACCATTCCAGAGGTTAGCTGCAAAACTGTTGCTATGCAAAACAGCTCTCAATGGCCCTGCTCCATTTGTCCCTTCCCCCAACTGACACCTTGGGGGGGGGAGGGGTGAGGATATCTTAATATTTCCTCCAATATTCCTGTACACTTTGAGTTCTGGACACCATTCCAAATCTTTTCTGGGCCCCCCCCCCCTTGGCTGCACCCTGTATCATACTGGCAAGAGTTCTCTGTACCCATTTTTCCAGGCACAGTCTTTCCTGCTTCCCAGGCCACATGGCCAAAGGGAGCACCCCAAAGCTTCATAGGCCTCTTCTACCAAAGCTGCAGGGGTCTTCACTCTGCCCAAAGTGCATGGCTTTCTTCTTCACCTGGCTGCAGGGGTCCCCACACTGGCAAAGCCGTGTGGTTCTCTTCTTCACCTGACCAAGAGGCGGTCCTCACTTTGCCAAAACCACGTGGTTCTCTTTCAATGGCTGCCATGTCTGGGTTTAAATCCATGCGCCAATCTTCCTCTGTAGCCCCATTTCCAACTCCTCCCACAATCAGTTACACCTGCCAGCATTCCTGTATTATTCCAAGTTTACTGGGCTGCCACCATGAGTCTGGGTAGGTATGGCCCCCTGGCGTGGAGCCAATCATTTCCAAGCTCTCATGCAGGCACTGTAACTCAGGGGACCTGCCCCCAGTTATGTCTTGGGTGGAAGTCACTTCCAACCCCCTGGCTCAGAGCATGGCCACAGCTATTTAACATATCTATGCAGCCAGTTAAAGGTTATAGATATGTTAAATGACCATGCCAGAGGTTAGCTGCCAAGCCTTTGGTGTACAAAACAGCTCTCAATGGCCCTGCTCTATTTGTCCCTTCCCCAACTCACACCTGTGGTGGGGGAGGGGTGAGGACATTTTATATATCTTTCTAATATTTCCTGGACACCTTGAGTTCTGGACCCCATTCCAAATCTCTTTTGGGGGCCCCCTTCTTAGCTGTACCCTGTTACACCAGGATTTCAAAACCTGATCAAAACTAACATATATGTTTCCTGGCTGGCATGGTTCTGTTGGTTGGAGCATCATTCCATAGACCAAAGCGTTGCAGGTTCAATTCTCAGTCAAGGCACATACCCAGGTTGCAAGTTTGATGCCTGGTTGGGGCACATGTGAGAGGGCAAGCAACTAATGTCCGATGTTCCTCTCTTTCTTTGTCCTCCTCCTCCTCCCTTTTTCTTCTTCCTTCTTCATCTTCTTTCCTCTCCTCCTTTTCCTCCTCCTCCTTCTTCTTTATCCTTTTCTCCCTCTCTCTCCCTCTCTCTCCCTCTCTCTTTCTCTTTTCCCCCCAACCCTCTTCCTGCCTCTTTGAAAACAATGAAAAAATATGCCCTCAAGTGAGGATTTTAAAAAACTAACATTGTGTGTCCTTAATAGAATGAAGTGAATGGGCGACAGAGTAATGTGAGAAATTTCAAGCTCCATTTAAAGAGTAACAATGTAACACCCTATAAACAAAACCACACTGAAAAGTTATGAAGCAGATATCTTCTGTCCCGAGTCATTTCTTAACACTGAGGCAGCCCTCCTCAATCAGCTAAACCATAAGCCGTCTCCAAGGCCCACTCCCACCTACTCAAACCCTTACCTGTTACCAACTCTACCTGTTACCTCCTCCCCCCATCCACATACCACAAGCCATGGTCTCAGAGAGCTTACCTTTTCTGTGGGTCCAAATTTTATCGCCAGGAAATGACAAGTTGGTTCTGCCTGTTAGGTGAGGTTTCACCAAGTGACTCTTCAACTGGGCACTGTCATGGAAACAGTGGGCCACACTTTCTTCTAAAGATATGAAAATTAAGGAGATAGGCCTCAGCTCTAGGGTTCAGCAGGTATCCTGCTAGGAGAAAAAAAAATGGCACCAATCTAAAAATCATACCACTTAGGTGACACCAGATTACATGCCCCTCTAGCCGGACATTCTCCATTTTCTAACTTCTACTTAAAGGGAAAAAAAGTAGCCATCTGTGTAATCTTCCATGTCAGTATTGAGCTTGCTATCTGCTTGAAGGAAAGTCTTCCTGATTTCTCCAAAGGGAAAGCCTATCCAGTCATCATGCATTTCTCTAGACAGGCCTAACCCTCCTCCTGCATCCCATCACCCACAAGAACCCATCTCCTCTAACTTCAGATGTATGAGCATACATTTTCTTTAAGGTGAAAGCAACTTACTGGTTTCACTGGTCTTAGTGAAGCCCTGGCCTTAGCACATGTGTGGCTTATAGAATGCAATCAGCAATTTTGCTGAAAAGTTGAATTAATTATAGCTTGGAAAGTAGGTATATATTTTGTGTTTGCTTAAGTCTATGTGAACTTGCCTGAACATATTCATTCACCTATCCTGAAAAATCTTTTCTTGTTCTGAAAAGTGAAATTTGGGTCAAACTAATAATCAAATTTGTTGTGTCCATAAATGGAAGGCATATTTCCCGTCTCAAAATTTGTACTATGCTAAAAATAGGTCTTTCATGTACCTTTCCCTCAAGACATCTGAGTGAAGAGATGGCCACCTATATAAATCCAACTCTATTAACAAGGTGAAAATTATCTTAAGTGAAAGCAAGCTCACGCTGCTTATAAATAGACATTTCTAGATTAGGATATGCAGACATGTGTGTATATCTTCACTATCTACATGTCAAGGTTTTTGTGGGCACTTGAAAAGAAGCCAATGTTCTAATTTATCTAAATTACTTCTGCTGGTGTAAGGATAACCAGAGCAGAACACAAAGCTGACAAACAACAGCAGTAATAGCTGTTTCTCCAAGAAACTAGAACCTTTGTAGATGCCATCAGATAGGCTACTGAATGAACATTCGTAGAGAAGTTGCTGTGAAGGCAGAAATGAACAAAAGGTGGAGTCAGCCTCAGTCAGCTGCCCTGCCCTTGTCTATTACCTCATTTTCCCAGTCACTTATTCATTTATTTTTAAAATTTTAAAATATTTTAATTATACTTTACATTCAATATTAGTTTTTATTAGCTTCAGGTGTACAGCATAGTAGTTAGACAATCATATATTTTATAAAGTGTTTCCCTAATAAATCTAGTACCCATCTGGCACCATACATAGTTATTACAATATTATTGACTATGTCTGCTATGCCATACTTTACATTCCTGTGACTACTTGTAACAACCAATGTGTACTTCTCAATCTCTTTACCTTCTTCATCCAGTTATTCAGCCCTCGCCCTTCTGGCAACCATCAGTCTGTTCTCTGTAACTACAATTCTGTTTCAATTACGTTTGTTCACTTATTTTGTTCTATAGATTCTTCTTATGAGTGAAATCATATGAGATTTGTCTTTTACTGACTGATTTGTTTTACTTAGCACATTACCCTCCAGATTCATCCATGCTGTCACAAATATTAACATTTCTTTCTTTTCGTGGTCAAGTAATATTCCATAGAATATTACTTCTTTATCCACCTGTCTATTGATAGAAACCTGGGTTGCTTCCAAATCTTGGCTATTGTAAATAATGCTTCAGTGAATATAGGAGTGCACATTTTTTTGAGTAGTGTTTTGTGGTTTCTTTGAACATATACCCAAGTGGAATTGGTGGATCATAAGGCTATCCACCTTTTAATTTGAACCTCCAAAATGCTTTCCATAGTGGCTGCACCAATCTGTATTCCCATCAACAGTGCATGAGGGTTCTCATTTCTACATATCCTAACCAACTCTTGTTTGTTGGTTTATTGATGATAGCCACTCTGACAGGTGTCAGGTGGTATCTCATGGTGATTTTAATTTGTATTTATATGATGATTAGTGATGTTGAGCATCATTTCATATTTCTATAGGCCCACTGTACATTCTCTTTTGAGAAGTGTCTATTTACAACCTCTGCCCATTTTTTAATTGAATTGTTTGTTTGCTTTGGTATTGAGTTGTATGAATTCTTTATAAATTTTGGATACTAACCCCTTATCAGATGTACTATTGGAGAATATTTCCTCCCATTCAGAATGCTATCTTTTCATTTTATTGATGGTTACCTTCCCAGTGTAAAAAGATTTTAGTTGGATGTAATCCCATTTGTTTGTTTGTTTTTTCCTTTCACTTGCCTTGCCTGAGGAGATATATCATAAAAAAAATATTGCTAAGAGAAATGTCAGAAATTTTAGTGCATATGTGTTTTTTGGAGTTTTATGGTTTCAAGTCTTACATTTAATTTTTAAATTCACTTTAAGTTTAGTCTTGTATATGATGTAAGAAGGAGGTCTTGTTTCATTTTTTTGCATGTATGTGCCCAGTTTTTCCAACACCATTTATTGAATAGACTGTCTTTACTTCATTGTATGTTCTTCCCTCCTTTGTCAATTATCAATTGATCATATACATGTGGGTTTAGTTTGGGACTCTCTAATCTGTTTCATTGATTTATATGTCTGAGTTTTTTCTCTTTGTTTACTTTTTAAAACTGAATTTATTGTGGTTACATTGATTAATAAAATTATATATAAAAATTATATATAATTTATATATATAACACATTATTTATATATATAATTATATATATATATAGTTCAGATACCCAATTCAACAATACCTCATCTGTGTATTGTATAGTGTGTTCACCACCCAAGTCAAGTCTTCTTCCACCATCACTTATCCTCAATTTTACCTTCTTTTACTTTCCCATAACCCTCTTCCCTCTGGCAATCACCGAACTGTTGTCTGTGTTTATGAGTCTTTCTTTTTTACCTTGCCTTAATCTCTTCAACCTTTTCATGGCATCCCCAAGCCACTCCCTTCTGACAGCTGTCAGTCTGTTCTCTGTATTCATGAGTCTGTCTTTAATTTGCTTGTTTGTTTTAGATTCCATGTATAAGTTACATCATATGGTACATGTGTTTTTCTGACTAAATTATTTTACTTAGCATAATACTCTCCAAATTCATCCATACTGCCACAAAAGGTAAGATTTTCTTATTTTTTATGGGTGAGTAGTATTCCACTGTTTGAATATCCAAGGCTTTTTTATCTACTTATATACTGATGCACATTTGGCGGCTCCAAAATCTTGGGTATTGTAAATAATGCTGCAGTGCACATAGGAATGTATATATTCTTTTGAATTAGTGTTTGGGTTTGGTCATATATAATCTTAGAAGTGGAACTGATGAGTCATAAGACAGGTCAATTTTTAATTTTTTGAGGTAACTTAATACATTTTTCCACAGTGGTTGCACCACCCTATATTCCCACCAACAGTACACAAGGGTTCTCTTATCTCCATATGCTCATCAACACTTATTGTTTGTTAATATGCTGACAATAGCCATTCTGGGAGTTGTGAAGTGATATCTCATTGTGGTTTTCAATTGCATTTCTCTGACGATTAGTGATGATGAGCAAACTTTCATATGTCTATTGGCCATCTGTATGTCCTCTTGGGAGAAATGTCTATCAGGTCCTTTGCTCATTTATTAATTGGATTGTTTGTTGGCTTTTTTTTAGTGTTGAGTTTTATAAGCTTCTTATAAATATTGTATATTAAGCCTTTTTAGATGTATCAGCAAATTTGTTCTCCCATTCAGTGGTTTTCTTTTCTTTAAAAAAAAACATTTTATTTATTTATTTTTAGAGAGGTGGGGGAGGTAGAAAGAGAAGGAAAGAAACACCACTGTGTGGTTGCTCCTCAAGTGCCCCCCTACCAGGACCTGGCCAGCAACTCAGGCATGTGCCCTGACTGGGAACCAAGCTGGCAACCCTTTTGTTCACAGGCCAGCACTCAATCCACTGTGCCACAGCAGCCAGAGCATCCATTCAGTGATTTTCATTTTGTTTATGGCTTCCTTTGCTGTGCAAAAATCTTTTTATTTTGATGTGGTCCCACTTGTTTATTTTTTCATTTATTTCCCTTGCCTAATGAGATATATCAGAAAAAATATCGCTACAAGAAATGTCCAACATTTTTACTGCTTATGTTTTCTTCTAACATTTTTGTGCTTCCAGGACTAATATTTAACCCTTTAATCCATTTTGAGTTTATTCATGTTTATCATGTAAGAATGTGGCCTAATTTCTTTTTTCTGCAAATATCTGTCCGATTTCCCTAACACCTTTTATTGAATACACAGTCATTGCCCCACTGTATGTCCATTCTTTCTTCTTCAAATATTTTTCAAAAGATTTTATTTATTTATCTTTAGAGAGGAAGGGAAGGAGAGAAGGAGAGAAATATCAATGTATGGTTGCCTCTCGTGAGTCCCCTGCTGGGAACTGGCCTGCAACCCCAGCATGTGCCCTGACTGGGAATCGAACTGCGATCCTGTGGTTGGCAGGCCTGTGCTCAATCCACTGAGCTACACCAGCCAGGTCTTTCTTCCTCAAATATTAATTAACCATAAAGGTGTGAGTTGATTTCTGGGCTATTTTGTTCCATTTATCTAAATGTCTGCTTTTATGCCAGTGCTATGTTATTTGATTACTATGGCCTTCTAGTATAGCTTCATATCAGGTGACATGATTCCTCTAACTTTGTTTTTTATCAAGATAATTGTGGCATTTCTGGGTCATTTGTAGTTCCATATAAATATTTGGAATATTTCTTCTAATTCTGTGAAATACACATTGGTATCTTGATAGGAATTGCAATAATAATATAGATTGCTTTGGGGAATATGGACATTGTAAAGATGGTAATTCCTCCTATCCATGAATACACTATGTGCTACCACTTATTTGAATCTACTTCAGTTTCTTCTTTCAGTGTCTTATAATTTTCTGAGTATAAGTCTCTTACATCCTTGGTTAAATTTATTCCTAGATATTTTGTATTTTTTGGAGCAATTGTAAATGATATTGTTTTCTTAGTTTCACTTTCTGATAGTCCATTATTGGTGTGTAAAAATTAATCGGATTTCTGAATATTTATTTTGTATTGTGCTACTTTACTGAATTCATTTATCAGGTATAATAGTTTTTTGGTGGAATCATTAGAGTTATCTATATACAGTAAAATGTCCTATGAAAATAATAGCAATTTTACTTCTTTCTTTCCAAATTGGATGCCTTTTATTTCTCCTTTTTTGGCCCTGACTTCCACAACTATGTTGAATAAAAATGGTGAAAGTTGACATCCCTGTCTTGCTTTGATCTTAAGGGAAATGCTTTTAGATTTGCCCATTGAATATGATTTCTGGCTCTGTGTTGGTTATATATGGCCTTTATTACATTAAGGCATGATCCCTCTATTCTCATTTTGCTAAGAGTCTTTATTGTAACTGATGCTGAATTTTATCAAATGCATTTTCTGCATCCATTGATATCATCATGTGGTTTCTATCCTTCATTTTTATGTGGTTTATCAAATTTATTGATTTGCAGATATTATAATAACCATGCATCCCTGGAATAAATCCCATTTGCTCTTGTATGATCATTTTAATGTTTTGCTGGACATCTTTCCTAAAGTTTTTGAAGATTTTATTATATATATTAATCAAGATTTTGGTCTATATATTTTTTTCTTTGCAGTGTCTTTATCTGGTTTTGGAACTAAGATAACCCTGGTCCTATAAAATAAGCTTGGCTATCTGGTCTGGAACTTTTTTTTTCTCAGAGATTTTGATTAGTTCTTCAGTTTCACTGGTTGTAATCTGTCTGTTCATATTAACTAATTCTCCTGATTCAGTTTTGGAAGATTTCATGTTTCCATGAATTTATCCATTCCTTCTGGATTGTCCAATTTGTTAACATATAGTTATTTATACTATTTTTCTTAGAATCCTTTGTTTCTTTGATGTTGTTGTTACTTCTTATTCATTTCTCATATATTTTGGATCACCTCTTTTTCCTTAATGAGGCTGGTTAAAGGTTAGTTGATTTTTTGTATTTTTCCAAAGAGCCAGCTTTTTATTTTATTGATGTTTTGTACTCATTATTTAGACTTTATTTCATTTATTTCTGTTCTAATCTTTCTTATTCCTTTTCTTCTACTCAGTCTGGGCTAATTTGTTGTTTTCTTCAGTTACCTTAAGTGTAAAGTTTCACTTACATTAAATTTTCCTCTAAGGGCTCTTGTCCCATAGATTTCGAGTTTTGTTTTCACTTTTCTTTTATTTCTAGGTATCTTTTGATTTCTAGCTTAATATCATTGTTAACCCATTTACTGTTTAGTAACTTTTGGTATAGCTTCTGTGTAATTTTTTATCTTAATTGTTGTTCTAGTACAATTTTCTGCCTTTTACTCCCATGCCAGCCCACCCCCCAGCCCTTCCCACCTCCCTCTCTTTTCCAACCCACTTCCCTTGTTTTAGTCCATGTGTCCTTTACATTGTTCCTGTAAACCATTTCCCCTTTCCCCCTGAAATTCCCTCCCCTTTTACCTCTAGTCACTGTCAGCCTGTTCTCTATTTCAGTGTCTTTGTTATATTTTGCTTGCTTGTTTGTTTTGTTGTTTAGGTTCCTGTTAAAGGTGAGATCATATGGTATTTACTTTCACTACCTGGCTTATTTCACTTAGCATAATGCTTTCCAGTTCCACCCACGCTGTTGCAAAGGGTAGGAGCTCCTTCTTTCTTTCTGCTGCATACAATTCCATTGTGTAAATATGCCACAGTATAGCTTCTATGTGTTTTTAAGGGATCTTTACTGAATTTCTATGTCTAAACCACTGCGTTCACAGAAGTGAAGATGCTCAGTATGATTTTATTTTTTAATTGTTCTTCTATCACAATTGTCCCAATTTTCCACCATTGCTTTCCCCTGCCCTATTCAGCCCCCAACCTACAGTCAAAGCCAACCCTGTTGTCCATGTCCATGGGCCATTTATACCTGTTCATTGACTAGACCCTTCCCCTTCTTTTCCCCCTTGTCCCCTCCAACCTCCCCTCTGGTTGCTGTAGCCTGCTGCTTGTTTTCATGCCTCTGGTTCTATTTTGCTGGCTTGTTTGTCTTGTTCATTAAGTTCCTCATAGGTGAGATCATATGGTATTTGTCTTTCATTAACTGGCTTATTTCACTTAGCATAATGTTCTCCGGTTTTGTCCACGCTGTCACAAAAGGTAGAAATTCATTCTTTCATTCAGCTGTGTTGTATTCCATTGTGAAAATGTACCACAGTTTTTTGATCCGTGCATGTACCAATGGGCACTTAGACTGTTACCAGCACTTGGCTATTGTAAACAGTGCTGCTATGAACATTGGGGTGCATAGGGGTTTTTCAAATTGGTATTTCAGGATTCTTAGGAGTGGAATCAATGGGTCAAAATTCTGTTGCATTTTCAGTTTTCTAAGGAAATTCCATAATGGTTTTCCACAGTGGCTGCACCAGTCTGCATTCCCACCAACAGTGTACTAGCATTTCCTTTTCTCCACAACCTTGCCAGCACTTTCTGTTCGTTGATTTTCTTATGATGGCCATTCTGACCAGTGTGAAGTGGTATCTCATTGTAGTTTTAATTTACATTTCTCTGATGGCTAGTGGTGTTGAGAATTCTTTCATATGACAATGGACCCCTCTGTATGTCTTCCTTGGAAAAGTGACTGTTCAGGTCACTTGTCCACTTTTTTAATTGGATTGTTCATCTTCCTGGCGTAGAGTTGTATGAGTTTTTAAATATATTTTGAGGATCAAACCCTTGTCTTACGTATCATTGGAAAATATGTGTTTCCATATGGTTCATTCCCCTTTCATTTTGATCATGTTTTCTTTAGCTATGTAGAAGGTTTTTAATTTGATGTTGTCTCATTTATTTAGTCTTTCCTTTATTTCCCTTGACCTAGATTATATATGGGCAAAAACATTGCTATGTGGGATATCTGAAATTTTACTACCTGTTTTCCTCTAAGAATTTTATGGCATCACACTTATGTTTAAGCCTTTTACCCATTTTGAGTTTATTGATGTATGGTGTAAGATGGCAGTCCAGTTTAATGTTTTTGTATGTACCAGTCCAGTTTTCCCAAAACCATCTTTTGAAGAAACTATTTTTACTGCATTTTATGTTCCTGCCCCCTTTTCAAATATTGGCCATAGAGGCTTGGGTTTATTTCTGGGCTCTCTATTCTGTTCCATTGGTCTATGTGTCTGTTCTTATGCCAGTACAAGACTATTATGATTTCGGTGTCCTTGTAATATACTTTAATGTCAGTTATTGTGATGCCTCATATTTTGTTATTCTTTCTCAAGATTGCTGAGGCTATTCGGGGATATTTATGGTTCCTTATAAATTTTTGAAATATTTGTTCTAAATGTATGAAGTATATCATTGGTATTTTAATAGGGATTGAGTTAAATCTGTAGATTGCTTTGGGTAGTATGGACATTTTAATGACATTAACTCTTCCATTCCATAAATGTAGTATATGCTTCCATATATTTGTATCTTCTTTCATTTCTTTCTTCAGTGTTGTATAGTTTTCTGAGTACAGGTCTTTTACCTCTTTGGTTAAGTTTATTCCTAGGTACTTGATTTTTCTTGTTACTATAGTAAATGGGATTTTTTTCCTAATTGCTATTTCTGATATTTCATTGTTGGTGTATAAAAATACCTTTGATTTCTGAATATTGACTTTGTGCCCCATTGTTTCACCAAATTTGCTTATTAGGTCAAGTAGTTTTTTGGCAGAGTCTATAGGATTTTCTCTGTACACTATCATGTCATCTGCAAATAATGACTGTTTTACTACATCCTTTAAAATTTGAATTCCTTTTTTTCTTGTCTGATCAGTGAGGCTAGAACTTCCAAAACTATGTTGAATAGAAGTGGTGAAAGCACGTTGGCTGATGTGGCTCAGTGGATTGAGTGCTGGCCTGCAAATCAAAGGGTTGCCGGTTCAATTCCCAGTCAGGGCCCATGCCTGGGTTGTGGGCCAGGCCCCCTGTAGGGGGTGGTAAAGAGGCAACCACACATTGATTCTTCTTTCCTTCTCTTTCTCTCTCCCTCCCCCTCTCTAAAAAATAAATACATAAAATCTTTAAAAAAAAAAAGAAGTGGTGAAAGCAGATGCTCTTGTCAGTCTCCTAAGTTTAGGGGGAAGGCTTTTAGATTTTGCCCATTGAGTATGATTTTGGCTATAGGTTTCTCATATATGGCCTTTATTATTTTGAAGTATGCTTCCTCTATTCCTACTTTGTTGAGTGTTTTTTATCATAAATGGGTGCTCTACTTTATTAAATATTTTCCATCACCTATAGATATGATCATGTGGTGTTTGTCTTTCATTGTTTATGTGGTGTATTCCTTTTTTGATTTGTGAACATTATACTATCCATGCATAACTGGGACGAGTCTGACTTGGTCATGGTGTATGCTCTTTTAATGTATTGCTGAAGGCTGTTGGCTAATATATTGTTTGGGATTTTAGCATCTATGTTCATCAGTGATATTGGCTGTAGTTTTTTTTCTTTCTTTGTCTTTATCTGGGTTTAGAGTTAGGGTTATAGCTGCCTCCTAAAACAAATTTGGGAGTCTTCCCTATTCCTCAATTAGTTGGAATAGTTTCAAAGGATAGGAGTTAGTTCTTCCCTAAATGTTTGATAAAATCACTTGTGAAGCCATCCAGTCCAGGGTTTTTGTATGCCAAGAGTTTTTTGTTTACTGCCTCAATTTCAGTAGTTGTTATCAGTCTGTTCAAGCTTTCTGCTTCTTCTTGATTCAGTTTTAGAAGATTATATGTTTCTAGAATTTTTACAATTCCGCCAAGGTTGTCCAGTTTCTTGGCATATAGTTGTTTGTACTAATTTCTTAAAGCCTTTGTATTTCTGTTGTATCATTTGTAATACCAATTTTGCTTCTGATTTTATTTATTCGGATCTTCTCCCTTTTTTCTTGATGAGTCTGCTTAAAGGTTTATTGATTTTGTTTATCTTTTCAAAGAACCAGTTTCTGCATTTACTGACCCTTTGAATTGTTCTTTTAGTCTCTATGTTGCTTAGTACTTCTCTGATCTTGATTTTTTCTTTCTTCTACTTACTCTAGGTTTTGTTTGATCTGTTCCTTTAGTTTTTGTAGATGTAGGGTTAGGTTGTTCATGTGAAATGTTTCTCTCTTTTTTAGCCTTTATTGATATGAACTTCCCTCTCAAAACTGCCCTCACTGTGTCCCACAGGTTTGGGGCTCTTGTTTGTTCACTTTCACTTCTTTTCAGAAAATTTTTGATTTCTTCTTTGATCTCATTGTTAACCCATTCATTATTTAATAGCATGTTACTCAGTCTCCGTGAATTTGTAGACTCCATGGAGTCTATAGGATTTTCTCTGTACACTATCATGTCATCTGCAAATAATGACTGTTTTAAAATTATAATATCCTTTAAAATTTGAATGCCTTTTTTTTCTTGTCTGATCAGTGAGGCTAGAACTTCCAAAACTATGTTGAATAGAAGTGGTGAAAGCACCCTGAAAAAACAAGAGATTTTTCCCCTTGAGGTTGGTTTCTAGTTTCAAGCCTTTGTGATCCAAGAAGATGCTTGATATGATTTCAATTGCCCTGAATTTTTTTAAGCTTGTTTTGAGTTCTATAATGTGTTCTCTCTTTGAAAATGTTCCATGTACATTTGAAAAAAATGTATAAATTGTTTCTTTGAGGTGAAAGGTTACGTATATATCAATTAAGTTCATTTATCTAGAGTACCATTCAGTACCAAAATATCATTGCTGGTTCTTTGCTTGGAATATCTATCCGTTGTTGACAATGGAGTGTTAAAATCCCCTATTATGAGTGTATTGCTTTCAACATCTGTCTTGAAGTCTTCCAGAATTTTTCTTATATATTTGGGTGCTCCTATGTTGGGTGCTCATATGTTTACAAGGGTTGTATCTTCCTGATAGATTATTTCATTAAATATTATGAAGTGTTCTAATTTGTTTCCTTTTATGCCATAGTCTTCAAATCTATTTTTTCATACATATGTATTGCTACCCAGGTTTTTTCATGTTCATTTGCTTGGAATAGTTTTTCCATCCCTTCACTGTCAATCTGTGTAGATCTTTGGTTCTGAGGTGGGTCTCTTGTAGACAGTATATATGCATGTCATTTTTTTATTGTTGTTCAAGTTTTCTGCCTTTTTCCCCTACCCCTTCCCACTACCCCAGCCCTCTCCACCCCCTTCTCCTGTTTCCACCCCCCTTGTTATTGTCCATGGGTCATTTATAATTGTTCCTGTAAACCCTTGACCCTTTTCCCACATTATCTCCTCTCCTCTCCCCTCTGATCATGGTAAGCCTATTCTCAATTACAATGTCGTTGGCTAACCATTCAACTACCTTGTGTCTGTTGATTGGAGCATTTAAACCAATTACATAAAGTAATTATTTTAGGTACTATCTCTCTCTCTCTCCTTCCCCTCCCCTTTTCTTCCTCTTCTTAAAGCAGTCCCCTTAGCATCTTTTGTAATGATGCCTTGTAGGACATGCATTTTTTAGCCTTTTTTTGTGTCTCAGAAACTCCTTATTTTCACTCCATTTTATTTTTTTAAATTATTTTATTGTTGTTCAATTACAGTTATCTGCATTATCCCCCAAACCATACTACCCCAACCTAACCCAACCAACTTCCTTTACTTGCATCCATTCTCCCCCTTGCTTTGTCAATGTGTTCTTGATGGTAGTTTCTGAAAAAACTTTCCCCCATTGTCCCCTCCAGCCTCCCCTCTGGTTACTGTTAAATTGTTCCTAATTTCAATGTCTATAGTTATATTTTGTTTGCTTTTCTGTTGTTGTTGATTATGTTCCAGTTAAAGGTGAGATCATATGGTACTTGGCCCTCACCACCTGGCTTATTTCACTTAACATAATGCTCTCCAGTTCCATCCATGCTGTGACAAAGGATAGGAGATCCTTCTTTCTCTCTGCTGCTCATTGTGTAAATGTAGCAAAATTTTTGATCCACTCATGTACCAGTGGGTACTTAGGTTACTTCTAGGATTCGCTGTCATAAATCATGCTGCTATGAACGTCAGGGTGCATAGGTTCTTTTGGATTGGTGTTCCATGGCTCTTCATATATAGTCTCAGGCACTGGAAATGCTGGAACAAAAGGCAGTGCCATTTTTAGTTTTCTGAGGAAATTCCACATTGTTTTCCACAGTGGCTGCACTAGTCCATGTTCCCACGAACAATGCAATAGGGTTCACTTTTCTCCACATCCTCTCCAACATTTGTTTGTTGATTTGTTTGTGATGGCCATTGTCACCGGTGTGAAGAGATATCTATTGTGGTTTTAATTTGCAACTTTCGGATGGTTAGTGATGCTGAGCATCTTTTGATATGTCTCTGGGCCCTCTGTATGTCCTCCTTGAAGAAGTGTCTGTTTTGGTATTTTGCCCATTATTTAGTTGGGTTGTTTGTCTTCCTAGAGTGGAGTCATGTGTGCTCTTTATATGTTTTGGAGATCAAACCCTGGCCCAAGTTATTATTGGCAACTATGTTTTCCCATATAGTAGTTCTGTTTTAATTTTAATGCTGTTTTCTTTAACCAGGCAGGAGCTTTTTATTTTGATAAAGTCTCATTTGCTTATTCTTTCCTTTATGTCCCTCGCTTTAGGGGGACATATCAGTGAAGATGTTGCTGCTTGGAATGTCTGAGATTTTCCTGCCAATGTTCTCCTCTAGGACTTTTATAGTGTCACAACTTATATTTAAGTCTTTTATCCACCTTGAATTTATTTTTGTGTATGGTGTAAAGTGGTGATCAAGTTTCTTTTTTTTTTTTTTTTTGCATTTAGCTGTCCAGCTCTCCTACCACAATTTGTTGAAAAAGTTATTTTTACTCCATTTTATGCTTCTGCCCCTTTGTCAAATATTAATTGAACATAGAGACTTGGGATTATTTCTGTGCTCTCTTTTCTTTTCCATTAGTCTATGTGCCTATTCTTATGCCAGTACCAGGTTGTTTACATTACAGTGGCTTTGTAATATAGTTTAGTATCAGATATTATGATCCCTCCTACTTTATTCTTCTTTTTCGAAATGCTGCAGGGTTACTACCCAGGGTTTTTTATGGTTCCATATAAATTTCTGAAATGTTTTCTCTATATCTGTGAAATATGACAGTGGTACTTTAACAGGGATTGCACTGAATCTATAAATTGCTTTCTGTAGTATAGAAATTTTGATGATGTTAATTCTCCCAATCCATTTCCATGGTACATGCTTCCATTTGTTTATCTCTTTCTTAATTTCTTTTTTCAATGTTGTATAGTTTTCTGAGTACAGGTCTTTTACCTCCTTGGTTAGGTTGATTCCTAGGTGCTTTATTTTTCTTGTTGCTATATCAAATGAGATTGTTTTCATGATTTCTGTTTCTGGTATTTCATTGTTGGTGTACAAAAATGTCTTTGTTTTCATGATTTCTGTTTCTGGTATTTCATTGTTGGTGTACAAAAATGTCTTTGATTTTTTATGTTGACTTTGTATCCTGTTGCTGTGGCAAGTTCATTTATTAGGTCAAGCAGTTTTTTGGTGGAATTTATACAATTTTCTATGTACAGTATCATGTCCATCTGCAAAAAATGACATTTTACTTCCTCCTTTCCAATTTGGATGCCTTTTCTTTCTTTTTCTTGTCTGATTCCTGTGGCTAGCACTTCCAGTACTACGTTGAATAGGAGTGGTGGAGGTGAGCATCCTTGTCTTATTCCTGATCTTAGGGGTAATCCTCTAAGCTGTCCCCATTGAGTATGATGTTACCTGTAGTTCTCCCATATATGGCCTTTATTATGTTGAGGATTGCTACCTCTGTTCCCACTTTGCTAAGCGTTTTTATCATAAGTTGGTGTTGTACCTTAACAAAACTTTTTCCACATCTATGGATATGATCATGTGATTTTTGTTTTTATTTTGTTTATGTATTACCTTTATGATGTATTACCTTTATTGATTTGCAAACATTGTACCATCCTTGCATCCCTAGGATGAAACACACTTGGTAATGCTGTAAGATGTTTTTAACATATTACTAGATTCAATTCACCAATATTTTGTTGAGGATTTTAGTGTCTACATTCATCACCGATACCAGCCTGAAGTTTTCTTTCTTTGTTATGTCTTCATCTGGTTTTGGAATTAGGATAATGTCAGCTTCATAAAAACAGTTTTGGAGTCTTCCATCTTCTTGGATTTTTTTGGAATAGTCTGTGAAGGGTGGGGTTAGCTCTTCCTTAAATGCTTTGTAAAATTCTCCTCTGAAACCGTCTAGTCCAGGACTTTTGTGTGTTGGATACTTTTTGATTACTGGTTTAATTTCATCAACTGTTATTCATCTGCTCAGGCTTTCTGCTTCTTCTTTATTTAGTTTTGGAAGATTATCTTTTTTTCAGAAATTTGTCCATTTCACCTAGGTTTTCAATTTTTGGGGCATATTATTCTTTGTAGTAATTTCTTATGATCCTTTGTGTTTCTGTGTGATCAGATGTAATCTCTGCTCTTTGGTTTCTGATGGTGTTTATTTGGGTCCTCTCTTTTTTTTCTTGATGAGTCTCCTTAAAAGTTTATCAATTTTGTTTATCTTTTCAAAGAATCAGCTGCCACGTTTGCTGATTCTTAGAACTGTGCTTTGTTTTAGTTTATTTCATTATTTTTCAAGTACAGTTTTCTGTCTATTACTCCCATCCCAACCCAACCCCCCATGCTCTCGCCTCCCCCCATTTCCACCCTTCTTAGTTGTGCTTTTAGTCTCTATGTTGTTTGATTCTGCCCTGATCTCGATTATTTCCTTTTTTCTACTTGTTCTGGGCTGTCTTTGTCATTGTTCCTTTGGTTCTTATAGGTGTAGGGTTAGGTTGTTTATTTGAAACATTTCTATCTTTTTTTTGGTAGGCCTGTATCACTATGAACTTCCCTCACAGGACTGCCTTTGCTGTGTCCCATAAGTTTTAAATTGTTGTCAGTTCATTTTCACTTGTTTCCAGGAACTTTTTAATTTTTTTCCTAATTTCATTCTTGACCCATTCATTGTTGAATAGCATGCTATTCAGTCTCTATGAGTTTGAGTGTTTGGGGGGGGTTTCCTCTGAGTTTGGTTTATAGTTTAAGTCTCTTGTGGTCAGAGAAAATGCTTGATATTATTTCAATTTTCTTGAACTATGTCAAGGCTTGTTTTTGTGTGCTATCATGTGGTCTACCTTTAAAAATGTTCCATGTGCATTTGATAAGAATTTGTTTTTTTGTTTCTTTTCATGAAAGAAGACATATATATATATATGAAGTCCATTTCATCTAGGGTATTGTTCAATGCCATAATGTCTCTGTTGCTATTTTGTCTGGAAGACCTGTCCATTTTAACAGTGGGGTATTAAAATCTTCTATTATAATTGTGTTGCTGTCAATATTTTCTGTAGTCCTACAAGATTTTCCTTATGTATTTGTTTGCTCCTATTTTGGATGCATATATATTTACAATGTTTATGCCTTCTTGGTGGATTCTCCCCTTGAGTACTACGAAATTACCTTCTGGGTTTTGTTTTATGGCTCTTTTTTGAAGTCTATTTTTTCTGATATGAATATTGCTACCCCAGGTTTTTTTTTGGGGGGGTCCATTTGCTTGGAATATTTGTTTCCAGCCCTTCACTTTCAGTTTGTGCAGGTCCTTCGTTCTGAGGTGAGTCTCTTCTAAGCAGCATATGTATTGGTCAGGATTTCTTACCCATTCAGCTACTCTATGTCTTTTGATTGGGGTATTTAATCCATTTACATTTAAGGTTATTATTGATAGGTACTTATTCATTGCCATTTATTCATACCTCTGTTCCTCTCTCTCTCACTGTTTTCCTTTCTGTTCTTAAAGCAGACCCTTTAGCATCTCTTGAAGAGTTGGTTTGGAGAAGGTATATTCATTGAGGCTTGTTTTGTCTGGGAAGCTCTGTATTTGGCCCTCCACTTTAATTGAGAGCCTTGCTGGATAAAGTCGTCTTGGTTGCAAGTCTCTGGTTTCCATTACTTGAAACACTTCTTGTCAGTCCCTTCTTGCTTGGAGCATCCCCATTGATAATTCAGCTGCTTGTCTCATCTGTGTTCCCTTATATGTTACCCCCCTGTTTTTCCCTTACTGCATTTAAGATTATCTTTGTCTTGGGATTTTGCCATTTTAATTATGATATGTCTTGAAGTGGACCTCTTTGGGTTCTCTTCATTGGTACTCTCTGTGTTTTCTGGATATGTGCGACTTTTTCTCTCATCAAATAGGGAAGATTTCCATCATTACTTTTTTGAACAGGTTTTGTATCCCTTGCTCTTCTTTTTCTCTTTCTGGTATTTCTATTATATGGATATTATTACATTTCATGTTGCCCTGCATTTCTCTTAACCCCTCTTCATTCTTACTGAGCCTCTTTTCCTTTTCTTGCTCTTTCTGGGTGTTTTTTTCTACCTTGTCCTTGAACTCACTGATCTAATCTCTGCTTCATCAAGCCTGCTTTTGATTCCTTCTGCTGTGTTCTTCAATTCAGAGACTGTATTATTCATTTCCTCTTGGACTTTGTTGATAATTTCTATTTCCTTTTTCAGATTGATATAATTTGCACTGAGTTCAGTGTAGTTTCCCTGTAGTTTTTGGTGATTCTCTGTGAGCTCATTGAGCTTCCTGGTAACCATTGCTTTGAACTCAGTATCTGATAGTTGACTTGCCTCTATTTCATTTAGCATTCTTTCTGAGGCTTCCTTCTTTCCTTTTATTTGGAAATTGTTTTCTTTTTTGTCTTTCTATTATTTGTGAGACTCTTCTTGTCAGTCTCTGCTTCTTAAATTGATTTGTTCTGACTCCCTGGGTTTATGGTGTGAACTTCTATGGTAGAAGACCTGTGATATTCAGTGCTGCAGGCTCCTTGATCTCCTGAGCTCACTGGTCTTGGGCTGTCATTTATGTTGGCTGTCTCTATTTCTTTGCTTTTTTGTTATTGTTAGGTCTTTCTTTGGTGGGTCCTTCCCTCTAGCTGCTTAACTGAAGGTCACTCCGTCTACCACATCTTGTATTCTGTTGTGCAGGTGTGGGCAGGTTGTGTTGAAGCTGATTCTTCTGTGTGTATGAGGTTGAGGCTTTTGTCTCACTCTTGTTCAATTGTTTGTTCTGGGCAATTTTCCACCATTTAGTCATATTTTGAGATCATTCCTGAGTTGCGGTTAGTGTGGCTTCCACTCCTTCCATCACCTTCTTCCATTGTTATCTGTTTGTGGTTCCTTTTTTGCTAGGTTTCCTCTACCAGAAGGTATACTAATGTTCACAGCTCCCACCTACTCATCTTAGTTTTCAATGTGCTCTACAATTTTTTTGCCTCCAATCTTTGTATTTGCTGGGATGCCATTGGCTGTTCACTCTGTTCCTCAGGAGATCAGCTAGGTGTTTCAACCATATGATGTGCAGGGGGAGATGAACTCAGCTCCCACCTATCTCTCCACCATCTTCCCCTCCTGCATTTCATTTTAAATGAGAGCCTTGCTGGTTACAGTAGTCTTGGTTGCAGGCCTTTGCTTTTCATTTCTTGGAATAGTTCTTGCCATTTATTTCTGGCTTGTAGTGTTTCTGGTGAGAGATATGCTGATAGATTTTTCCAGATATTCCTTTCATGTTACTAGCTATTTTTCCCTTGCTGCCATTAAGATTTTCTCTTTGTCTTTAAGCTTAGCCATTTTAATTATGATGTATCTTGGAGTTGGAATCTTTGGATTCATCTTAATTAGGACCTATGTACTTCCTAGACTGAGTGCCTTTTTCTCTCATTAAGTGAGGGAAGTTTTCTGTTGTAACTTTTCCAAATATGTTTTCTAACTCTTGCTCCTCTTCTTTTGCTTCTGGTATCCCTATGATATGGATATTATTATTTTTAATATTGTCCTGAAGCTCCCTTAAACTCCTTTCATGTCTTTTGAGTCTTTATTCTTCTGTTTTTCTGTCTTGGAATTTTTTTCTACCTTGTCCTCCAGCTTGCTGATTAGATCCTCTGCTTCATCTAGCCTGCTTCTATTTCCTTCTACTGTGTTCTTCATTTCAGATATTGCATTCTTCATTTCCTCCTGGATATTTTTGAGAGTGTCTATGTCCTTTTTTCATGCTCGTGCAGTTTGCAGTAAGTTCTGTGTAGCTTCTCTGGAGTTCTTTGTAGTTCTCGCTGAGCTCATTGAACATCTTTATAACCATTATTTTGAAGTCAATGTCTGATAATTTGCTTCCCACAATTTCATTTAGCACTCCCTCTGGGGATTCCTCTTTTCCTTTCAATTGGAGGTTTCTTTGTCTCTCCATTTTAGGTGACTCTTGTTTGTTTCTCCTTATTTTGTTGATCTGCTTTGACTCCTTGTCTTTGTGGTGTGAACTTCCATGGTAGGAGACCTGTGGGATACAGTAGTGCATTTTCCTTGGTCTCCTGAACTTGATGCTGTTGGCATACCCTTTATGCCTTTTATATGGGCTCTCTTGTAGTAATTGAGTTTTGGTTGTTTTTCAGTCATTCTTTGGTGGGTCCTTTCCTTCCGCTGGCTAAGAATAATTCTACCAACCACATCTTGTATGAGGTTGTACAGGTAGTTCCCCCAAAAAACCAAACACCTGAGGAAACAAACCAACATTGTCAAAATAACCCCAACCCACAATCACACTATCATTTACAAATCAGCCAGTATTAATAAAGGTGTAAAGAGAGTAACACTGCTATAAGAAAGGAAAGGTGAATATGAGCTGATTAACTGAAAGAAACATGATTTTCAGAAGGTAGGGAGAGAAACAATGATAGGAGTAGGGAATAAGGACCAGATGAAGAGACAAAGAAAAAAAATTACCTCATAAATGAAAAGGGAGGGGAGAAGGCAGAATGGTATAAGAGAAGGGAAGCATGCACTATTTGATTTAAACAGAAATGTAAAAAAAAATAGTGAGAGAGGGAAGAAAAATATTAATGAAACTGGAGAAAAGAATCCTTCACTGCACCATCAACAATGATGAGCAAAATTACTATATGTGGGAGGGGAATAAGATGGGGGAAAGTGAGAAAGAAAGAAAAGCTCACGAAATGTCTAGAAGAAAGAGAAGTGATTTTGATATAATAGAGGGAGAAGGAATACTGAGAGTGAAAAATAAAAACCAGGCTAAAATAGGGAACGATTACAATTTAAAATAAATACAAGAAAGGGCACAAGAAAAGCAAAATGGACTAGGAGAGGGGAATGGTAAAATTTGAAACTTAAAATACAAAAATAGTGAAGGTCCAGAAATAAAATTGGAGAAACGCAATAACAACCATATTCACACCTGATGAACAAAGGTTGATAAAGGTTGAGAGAGAGAAAGGATATTTTAAGAATTGAAAAAAGTATGTGAGATGACGAATGAAAAGAAAAATGGTTTTGAGAGGCTGAAGGGTGGAGAAATAGTATGAGTGTGGAATGGAAATGAGTCATAGCAAGATAGAATATAACATTTAAAACAAAAATAAAAAGGTGGAAAAAGACGGGAAAGTGGAGTAAGAGAATGGGAAGCAAAATATGAGATTTGAAATAAATTATAATGTAAAAACTAGTGACATTATAATATGCACAAACTTGAAGGACAAGAAATGAATGTTAAAAGCTATGTACAATAGAAAATAATGCAAATCGTGAAGAAAACCGTAGTGGAATTCATCTCATTGTTTTATCTCTCTGGATCTGTTCCTGGTAATGTCAGATGGTGTGCCAGTTTGGCCCTCAGCAGCCTGCTCAAGGCTACCACCAAGTTATTAATCTAGTCAATCTGTAATCAGCAGTCAGATTTAAGCACCACAGAGTGGGGTAGAGTAGTTCCTGTAGGTGAGGCTACGGCTTCTCCTTAGGCTGATACCACTTGGAGGGGACTGCTCTGCCTGAGCAAGAGAGTTCCTGCAGTATGGAGGATGACTCATCACAGGGATCCTCAGAATCTCCTCCAACATCTCTAGTCCATTCTTATACCCTTTTGCCAGAGCTCACGGCAAATGCCTGCAAATGAAATTATGTGGGTTTAATAAGCTCTCTGTGAGTCAAGCCATCTCTTTCAGACACAAATCCTGCTGCTTTTTCACAGCTGTATGTTATCTGGGTTCCTTTGCCAGCTCTGGTACTATAAGCTGGAAGCCCAGCTTGGAGTTCAGACCCCATACCTCTTAGTGGGAACCCCAATCACTGAACTTCTCTCCAGCACTTCACCTGCCACCCATGAGAGCCCAGCCAGCCCTCTCATGTCTCCTACACATTTTGTACTGGTCACATTAAGGTGAAGTGATTTCTTCCATCTGTCCATGGTTATAAGGCTTCTCTCCAGCTATTGTCCCATTGGTTATTCTGGAAGATTTTTCTATTATTTATTTGTAATTCCAGATCAGTCCTGGGAGGAGGTTAGTGTAGCTTCTACTTACTCCTCCACCATCTTGTATCTCCTGATATGATTTTAATCTTGATTTTATTGAGGCTTATGTTGTTTCTTAATATGTGATATCTCCTACAAAATGTTTCATGTGCACTTGAAAATAATGTATGTTCTGCTATTTTGGAGTAAAATACTCTGAAAATATCAATTAAGTCCATCTGGTCTTGTTTATTTAAGGCCACTGTTTCTTTGTTGATTACACACCTGAAAGTTCTCTCCATTGCTGTTAGTGGGGTGTTAAATCTCCTACTATGGTTGTTTAACTGTCAGTCTCTCCTTTTCTGTCCATCAATATTTGCTTTACATATTTAACTACTCAAATGTTGGGTGCATATATTTGTTTACAAAAGTTATATCCCCCTGTTGAATTGCTCCCTTTATCATTATGTAGTGTCCTTCTTTGTCTCTTTCTATGACCTCTGTTTTAAAAACTGTTTTTCAGATATAAGTATTGCTACCTCACCTTTTGGTTTTCAGATCTCATCTTTTATTTTCATTGTATTTTTCTCATTGCCATTTATCCCCCTTACATCCTCTTCCACTTCCACCCATTCTCCCCCCCACCCACAATTACACATTGCTGTCAGAGTCCATGAGTCCTTTTTATTTTTGCTCAATCCCTCCGACCCACAAACCCCTAGAGCTGTGGGGCTGCTCTCTGTCTATGAGTCTATCTCCCTTTTGCTAGTTAGTTCAGTTTGTTCATTAGATTCTACACAAGTGAAATCATATGGTATTTGTGTTTCTCTGAGTGACTTATTTCACTTAGCATAATATTCTCCCGGTCCATCCATGCTGTCTCAAAGGGTAAAATTTTCTTCTTTACGGCCAAGTCATATTTAATTGTGTAAATGTGCAATAGGTGTTTTTCCACTGGCTTTCTGATAGGCACTTAGGCTGCTTACAAATCTTGGCTATTATAAATAGTACTGCAATGAACATAGGTGCTTATAGTATTTGAAATTGGTGTTTAAGTTTTCTTTGGATAAATTCTTAGAGCTGAAATTTCTGGTTAATAGGTAGAGGAATTTTTAATTTTTTGAGGTAATGCCATGCTGCTTTCTACAGTGGCTGCACCAATATGCATTCCCACCAACACTACATGGGGGTTCCTCTTTCTCCACATCCTCACCAACACTTGTTTATTGATTGGATGACAGCCTTTCTAAGAGGTGTGAAGTGATATCTCATTATGATTTCAATTTGCCTTTCTCTGATGATTAGTGGTGTTGAGCACCATTTCATAAGACTATGGGCCATGTGTATGTCCTTTTTGGAGACATGTCCATTCAGGTCCTTTACCCATTTTTGAGTTGCATTGTTTATTTTTCTGGTATTGAGTTTTAAAAGTTCTTTATTTTGGATAATAACCCTGTATTAGATGTATCAGCAAATATGTTCTCCTATTTTTTGGTTCTCTTTTTGTTTTGTTGATGATTTCTTTTGATGTGTAAAACTGTCTTATTTTGGTGTAGTCCCATTTATTTATCTTTCTTCTTTCCTCTTGCCTAAAGAAGTATATCAGAAAAATATATATTACTAAAAGAAATATCTGAGATTTTACTGTTTTCTTCCATGAGTTTTATGGTTTCCAAACTTAAATCTTTAATTCATTTTGAATTTATTCTTCTGTGTGGTGTAAGAAGGTGATTTAATTTTATTTTTCTGCAAATATCTGCCCATTTTCCCTACACCATTTATTGAACAAACTGTCTTAGCCCATTGTATGTGTTTGCTTCCTCTGTCAAATATTAATTGACACTAAAGGGGAGGTTTATTTCTGTTCCACTGATCTATGTGTCTGTTTTTATGCCAGTAGTGTGCTGTTTTAATTACTATGTGCTTATAGTCTGATATTAAATAGTGTGATTCCTCCAACTTTTTTCTTCTTTCTCAAGTTTGTTGTTGCTATTCAGGGTCTTTTGTGGTTCCACATAAATTTCTGAAATATTTGTTCTAGTTCTGCATAATACATCTTAGTATCTTGATAGGAACTGCATTGAGTCTATAAATTTTGGGCAGTAGTATGGACATTTTAATGATGTTAATTCTTCCTATCTATGAATAGTGTATGTGCTTCCACTTATTTGTATCTTTTTCAATTTCTTTTTTCCAAGTATAAGCCTTTTGTATCCCTGGTTAAATTTATTCCTAAGTATTTTATTCTATTTGAAGATATTGAGAATAGGATTGTTTTCTAAATTTCCTTTTCTGGTAGTTCATTATTGGCATATAAAAAGGCAACCGATTTCTGGATATTAATTTTGTGTCATGCTACTTTACTGGATTTATTTACCAGTTCTAGTACTTTCTTGGTTCAATCTTTATGATTCTCTATGTACAGCATCTTGTCATCTATAGGTAATGGTGTTATTACTTGTTTCTTTCCAATTTGCATGCCATTTATTTCTTCTTGTCTGTACACTGTGGGTAGGACCTCCAATACTATGTTGTGTAAGAGGTGAAAGTGGACATCTTTGTCTTTTTCCTTATCTTAAGGGGAATGCTTGTAGTTTTTTGTTTCATTGGATGTGGTGTTGGCTGTGTGTTTGTCATGTATGGCCTTTATTTTGTTAAGGTATGTTCCCTCTATCACCACTTTGCTGAGATTTTTATCATAAATCGGTGCTAGATTTTATCAATTAATTTTTGCATGTATTTGTATGATCACATGGTTTTTATTGTTTATTTTGTTTATGTAGTGTATCACATTTATTGATTTTTGTGTATTGTATCTACTTTCCATCCCCGGAGTAAATTCTACTTGGTCATGGTGTATGATCTCTTTGATATATTTTTATTTTTGGATTGCTAGTATTTTGTTGAGCATTTTAAGATTTATGCTTATCAGGGACATTGACCTATTATTTCTTTGTACTGTCTGTATTTGGTTTTAAATTTGAGGTCATTCTGGTCTTGTAAAATGATGCTGAAAGTCCTTTCTCCTCTTGAAATGTTTAAGGTACTTTGAGAATAGGTGTTAGTTCTCCTTCAAATGTTTAGTAAAATTCACCTGTGAAGACATCTGGCTCCAGGGCTTTTGTTTGTTGGGAGATTTTTTGATTACTGCTTCAGTTTCTGTAGCTATACTCTGTCTATTCAGATTCTCTGAGTATTATTTGTTTTCATTTTTGAAGATTGTATGTTCTAAAACTTTATTCATTTCATTCAGGTTGTCCAATTTCTGGCATATAGTTGTTCATGATACTTTGGTGTCAGTTGTTATTTCTCTTTGCTTTCTGATTTTATTTGGGTTCACTCTCTTTTTTTTTTCTTAATGAGTCTAGTTAAGGATTGTCAATCTTACCTTTTAAAAGAACCAGCTCTAGGATTCATTAATCTTTGATGTTAATTTGGACTCTATTTTATTTATTTCTGCTCTGGTATTTATTATTTCCTTCATTCTTCTTTGTTTTGGTATGTTTGTCATTTGTTTTCAAGTTCCTGTAAATATAAAATTATATAATTTAGTTTTTAGCTTTTCCTTGTTTCTTTTTTCTTTACCTTTTTCATTGATTTTCAAATACAGTTATCTCCATTTTTCCACCACTTCTTTCCCCAACCCTACCCACCCCCACCTTGCACCCTCAATTACAGCCACCCTTGGCTCCATCCATGGGTCCCCCATACTTGCTCATTTATTTCCCCCTCCCCTCCCCCCTAGTCACCATCAGGTTTTTGTTGATTTCAATGTCTCGGACTATAGTTTGCTTGTCAGTTTGTTGTGTTAATTAGATTCCATTTATAGATGAGATCATATGGTGTTTGTTATTCACTACCTGGCTTACTTCACTTAGTGTAATACTTTCCACTTCCATTGATGTTCTTGCAAGGGTGGGAACTTTCTTCTTTCTGCTGTGTAGTATATCATGGTATAAATGTATCATAGTTTATTGATCCACTCATCTACCAATGGACATCTAGGCTGCTTCTAGCACATTGCTATTATAAACCGTGCTACTATGAACATTGGGGTGGATAGGTTCCTTTCAATTAGTGTTTCAGGATTCATAAGGTATGAACACAGCAGTGGAATTGCTGGGTCAAAAGGCAGTTCCATTTTTAGTTTCTTGAGAATATTTCATATTGTTTTCCGCAGTGCTTGCACCAGTCTGTATTCCCACCAACAGTGCACTAGGAACCCCTTTTCTCCACATCCTCTCCAACACTTGTTGTTCGTTGACTTTTTCATGATGGCCATTTTCACTGGTGCGAAGAGGTATCTCAATGTGGTTTTAATTTGCATCTCTCTGATGACTAGTGATGTTGAGCATCCTTTCATATATCTCTGGGCCCTCTGTATGTGCTTCCTAAAGAAGTGTTTATTCAAGTCTGATGCACTTTTTAAAATTGTGTTGTTTGTCTTCTTAGAGTGGAGTCAAGTGAGTTCTTTATATATTTTGTAAATCAAACCCTTGTCTAAGATCTCACTGGCAAATATATTTTCTGAAACAATTGGTTCCTTTCTCATTTTGGTAATGTTTTCTTCTTGCTTCTTAATATGATCCTTAACGCAATGAGTCTTTCTTTGGTCTGTTTTCTTTGTTTTCCACAGATTTTGGGATGTTGTGTTCTCATTATATTTCATTCAAGATATATTTTGATTTTTTTCTTGATTCATACAAACCCATGTCTGAGGTATTATTGGCAAACATGATTTCTGATATGGTTGGAACTCTTTTCAGTTTAATGCTGTTTTCTTTAGCTGTGCAGAAGGTTGTTTATTTTGATGAGATCCCATTTGTTTATAAATTTCTTTATGTCCCTTCTCTAGAGGACATATCAATGAAAATGTTGCTGCATGGAATATCTGAGATTTTCCTGCCTATGTCCTCCTGGAAGATTTTTATTACGTCATAAATTATGTTTCAGTCTTTTATACAACTTAAATTTATTTTTGTGCATGGTATTAGTTGCTGATCAAGTTTCATTTTTTTGGATGTACCTGTCCAGATCTCCTAACACCATTTGTTGAAGAGGCAATTTTTACTCCATTTTATACTGTTTCCACTTTTGTGAAATATTAATTGACCATAGAAATTTAGAAATATTAATTGACCATAGAAACTTATTTCTGGGCTCTCTATGCTGTTCCATTAGTCTGTGTACGCTATCATGTCTTCTGCAAACAATGACAATTTTACTTCCTCCTTTCCTTTTTGGATGTGGTTTCTTTCCTTCTTTTCTTTTCTTTTTTCTGATTGCTTTGGCTAGGACTTCCCATATATATTGAGTAGGAGTGGTGGAAGTGAGATTCCTTGTCTTGTTCCTGATTTTAGAGGAAAAGCTCTAAGTTTATGCTGACTGAGTATGATGCTGGCTGTAGGTCTCCCATATATGGCCCTTGTTATGTTAAAGAATGCTACCTCTATTCCCACTTTGCTAAGTGTTTTCTTTTTATCATAAATGGGTACTGTACCTTATCAAATGCTTTTTCTGCATCTATTGATATGATCATGTGATTTTTGTCTTTCCTTTTATGTGATGTATTATGTTTATTGATTTGCAAATTTGTACCATCCTTGCATCCCTGGAATGAAACCCACTTGGTCGTGCTGTAAGGTGTTTTTAACGTATTGCTGGATGCAATTTACCAACAGTTTTTTGTGGCTTTACTGTCTATGTTCATCAGTGATATTGGCCTGAGTTTTCTTTCTTTGTTGTATCTGTATCTGGTTTTGGAATTAGAATGATGCTGGCTTCATAAAAAGAGTTTGGGAGTTTTCCACCTTCTTGGATTTTTTGGAATAGTCTGTGAAGAATAGTTCATCCCTAAACGCTTTGTGAAATTTCCTGTGAAAGCATCTGGACAGTGCTTTTGTGTCTCAGGAGTTTTTTTATTCCTGGTTCAATTTTATCAGCTGTTATTGCTCTACAGGCTTTATGCTTCTTCTTCATTCAGTTTTGGCAGGTTATGTTTTTCTACAAATTTATCCATTTCACCTAGGTTTTCAAATTTCTTGGCATATGGTTTCTTCATAGTCATTTCTTACAATCCTTTGTGTTTCTGTGGTATCAGTTGTAATCTCTCCTCTTTCAATTCTGATTGGTTTTTTTTTGGGGGGGGGTCCTCTGTGTTTATTCTTGATGAGTCTGCTTAAAGTCTTGTTGATTTTGTTTATATTTCTGAAGAATGAGCTCCTGGATATATTGATCCTTAGAATTGTGCTTTTAGTCTCTGTATCATTTAATCCTGCTCTGACCTTGGTTATTTCCTTCCTTCTACTTGCTCTGGGCTGTCTTTGTTGTGGTTCCTAAATTCTTGTAGGTGTAGGGTTAGGTTGTTTATTTGAAATGCATCTATCTTTTTTAGGTAGGCCTGTATCACTATGAACTTCCCTCTCAGGACTGCTTTTCCTGTGTCCCATAAGTTTTGGATTGTTGTGAGCTCATTTTCATTTGTTTCCAGAATTTTTTTGATTTCTTCCTTAATCTCATTCTTGACCCATTCATTGCTTAATAGCATGCTATTCAATCTCCATGAGTTTGAGTGTTTTTGGATTTTTTCCTTGAGGTTAGTGTCTAGTTTCAGTCCCTTGTCGTCAGAGAAAATGCTTGATATAATTTCAATTTTCATGAATTATGTTGAGGCTTGTTTTGTGTACTATCTTGTAGTCTGTTTTGTTTTGTTTTTTAATATTTTATTTATTTATCTTTTTAGAGGGGAAGGGAAGGAGAGAGGAAAGAAACATCAATGTATGGTTGCTTCTCATGCATCCCCTGCAGGGAACTGGCCCCTGCTGGAAACTGGCCTGCAACCTAAGCATGTGCCCTGACTGGGAATCGAACCGTGATCGTCTGGTTCGCAGGCCTGCTCTCAATCCACTGAGCTACACCAGCCAGGGCTCTTGTAGTCTGTTTTTGAAAATGCTCCATGTGCATTTGAAAAGAATGTGTATTTCACTTCTTTGGCATGCAAAGCTTTCTATATATCAGTTAAGTCTATTTGTTCTAGGGAAATGTTCAATGTTGCAATACCTTTGTTGATATTTTGTTTGGAAGATCTATCCATTTTTGACACTGGGGTGTTAAAATTCCCTTCTATAATTGTTTCACGGTCAATATTCTTCTTTTAATCTACAAGATTTTCTTTATATATTTGGGTGCTCCTATGTATGGTGCATATATATTTTTCATTTTATGTCTTCTTGGTGGATTCTTCCCTTGAGTATTATGAAGTGACCTTCTAGGTCTCTTTTAATGGCTCTTTTTTAAAATTCTATTTTTTTTCTGATATGAATATTGCTACCACGGCTTTTTTCTTTTCTGTTTGCTTGGAAAATTTGTTTCCAGCCCTTCACTTTCAGTCTGTGTAGGTCTTTTGTTCTGAGGTAGGTCTCTTGTAGGCGGCATATGTGTGGGTCATGATTTCTTATCTATTTAGCTACCCTATGACTTTAGATTGGTGCCTTTAATCCATTGCATTTAAGGTTATTATTGATAGGTACTTATTCATTGCCATTATTTTGTACCTGTGTCCCCCCTCCCCCCCCACACACACACACCATCTCTCTCACTGTTTATCTCCTTATTCTTAAAGCAGACCCTTTAGGATCTCATGAAGAGCTGGTTTGGATGACGTGTATTCTGTTAAACTTCCTTTGTCTGGGAAACTCCTTATTTGGCCTTCCATTTCAATTGAGAGCCTTGGTGGATAAATTAGTCTTGGTTGCAGGTCTTTGGGTTTGATTACTTTCAATTTTCCTTGCTAATGTATTGTGGCTTGGAGTGTTTTCATTGAGAAGTCAGCTACTCATCTTATCAGGGATCCTTTGTAGGTCATTCCTGTTTCTCACTTGCTGCCATCAAGATTCTCTCTTTGTCTTGGAATTTTGCCAATTTAATTATGCTGTGTCTTGAAGTATGCATCTTTGAGTTCCTCTTGATTGGGTCTCTCTGTGTTTCCTGAATTTGTGTGACTTCTATCATGAAATTAAAGTAGTTTCCCATCATTACTTTTTCAAACATTACTTCCCCTATCCCTTGATCTTCTTCTCTTCCTTCTAGTATCCCTATAATATGGATATTATTATGTTTCATGTTTTACTGAATTTCCCTTAACCACTCTTCATTCTTTCTGAGTCTCCTTTCCTTTTCTTGCTCTTTCTCAGTGTTTTTTTTCTACCTTGTCCTCCAGCTTGCTAATTCAATCTTCTGATTCATCCAGCCTGCTTTTGAGTCCTTCTACTGTGTTCTTCAGTTCAGAAATTGTATTCTTCTTGGCCTTTGTTGATAGTTTCTATTTCTTTTTCTTTTTTCAGGTTGATATAGTTTGCAGTGAGTTCATTATAGTTTCCCTGTAGTTTTTGGTAATTCTCTGAGCTCATTGAGCTTCCTTATAATCATTGCTTTGAACTCAATATCTGATAGTTGACTTATCTCTATATCATTTTGCATTTTTTCTGAGGCGTCCTCCTTTCCTTTCATTTAGGGTTTCTTTGTCTTCCCATTATTTTTGAGACACTTCTTGATAGCCTCTGCTTTTTAAATTGATCTGTTCCGACTCCCTGGGTTTTTGGTGTGAACTTCTATGGTAGGAGACCTGTGAGACTCAGTGTTGTGTTCTCCTTGATCTCTTGAACTTGCTGCTGTTGTTCTGTCATTTATGTTGGCTCTCTGGTTGTATTTGGGTTTTGATTGTTGTTGAGTCTTTCTTTGGTGGGTCCTTCCTCCGGTTGGCTAACTGAGGGTCACTCTGCGCACCATGTCTTTTACGCTGTTGTGTAGGTGCAAACAGGTTGCATTAAATCTGATTCTTCTGTCTGTCCAAGGTTTTGAGGCTTCTCTCTCTCTCTTGTTCAGTTGTTTGTTCTGGGTAATTTCTCCACCATTTAGTTGTAATTGCAGATTGGTCCTGGGTGGGGGTTAGTGTGGCTTCCACTTACTCCTTCACCTTCTTCCATTATCTGTTGGTGGTTCCTTTGTTGGTGGGTTTCCTCTTTCACCAGGTATACTGCTGTTCACAGCTCCCACCCACTCTTTTATGTGATCAATGGAGAGGGAAGAAAAAATGGGTTAAGACAGCAGGGGTGTATTCTGTAGTATTTAAAGTACCAACCCATAGAGAAGAGATAGGAGATCCTTTGGATATGTATAAGGTTAACCATTGTATTTCACTCAACTAGCCAATTTTTAGAAATGATGGACAAAAGATAAGGTTTTCATAGGGAGGTGAAGGATACTAAGTTGAATCTAGAAAGCAGTGACCTTGTAAGATGTCAGATTATGAGATGTAGTGAGAGTAAAGGATATAAAACGTGTAGTGTGTGAGAGAGAATAGAGTTAAGCACAACAGTAACGAAGTTCCAGAAACAGTGATGTGAACTAAAATCCTGTAGGTGTGCTATGTAGTACTTGCAACTGTATGGAACAGCCTGTATTTATAGTAGTAATGGAGCAACAAGCCTATGACAGATTCTATGCGATCTGAATAACAAGAGCGGGAAGCACATGACGTAGAGTAGTGTGCTATTGGAACACAATTGAAATGAGAGATGTAAAATTAAAAATACACTATGAAAGAGAGAATGAGGAAAACCAGCCAAAAAATGCAATTTAACAGACCAAGCAAAGGAGACTGAACAGAAAGAAGAGAAATAAAAAATACTAATAAAATAAAAGATGTAAAAATAGTGAAAAAATAATATTATAAATATACAATGACTTACAGGTTCTCTGGAGTAGCAAAGTGAGATTTGTCTCACTGTCTCAGTTGTTGGGATGACCCCTCTTTGGGTCTAACTCTGGTCCTTTCACAGCTTCATGTTTTATTGTCTCACCTGTGGGGATGCAAAAAGAAAAGGAAGAAAGAAAGGAAGAAGGAATGAAAACAAAAAGCCCCCTGCTGGCTTCAAACCAGCCAAGCCAGCTGGTTTGGTCTTCCTGGCTGCATCAGGCTGAGAGGGGAATGGTTTTACTTTTCTCCTTTTCTGTGGTTTTGCAGGGGTGGGGGCCAAGTCTGAGCAGCACTCTTCACAGTTGCCCAGCCTCCAGCCCAGTTCCTCAATTCATTGCTGGGCCCCCAGGGCTTTTCTGCACGTGGCCTGTGCCTTCAGTCCACCAGTTGTACTGTCCTTGAGTTGCACCAATTTATGGGCAACTCACACACCACCTTCTTGTTCTTCGCTGTCCTAGATGCTAGGGACTCTCAGTCTCTACAGGGTATTTGGGCTCCCCCACTGAGTTAAGTCTTTCTGGGGATTGCTGGCTCCCTGAGCCCTGCCGCTCTCCTCTGCAGGGGCATCTCTGCCTTCCTCTTAGTGAGCAAGTCAGCCCCAGCAGGGCAGGGCGCCACTGTGGCTGCCATGGTAGATGCGGGTGGGTGCCTCCTCTATTGCTGTGTCCAGGGTGGTGGAGACTGTTGGGCGGTGCCTCTGGGTGGCAGGTTCATTCATGCTCCACCCCCATGGCTGTGGGTGTGAGCACTTGGCCTCTGCTGCTGTGGTGGAAGTGCAGTCGCAGGGCAGCAGTGTAAGGTGTGTGCTGGCCTCAGCTGCTGCGGTGGCAGCCGTGGTGGGGTGGAGGGCGCCTAGGTGGCTAGCGTACCAGAGAGGTCACAGGAGCAGTTAGGTGCCCTCTGCCACTGTGGCCAGGGGTACAAGTGCAGCCCAGGTCCTAGCAGCAGAGATGGGCCCACAGCTGAGGTTGAGGAGGCTGCACAGGCTCAGCCAGGGGTCACAGCAGTGGCTGCTGCGGGATAATTCCCTAAATGGTCACCTAGTACCTCTTTTTCTTTCTTTTTAAAAATGTTCTCCTATTCAAGTCTGCCTCTCCAAACAAGCACCTGTCCTCTCACCAGCCCAACTCTTCGATCAGATCGGGCACTATCCAGGTCAGGGTTCATCACAGTCCAACTCTTTCTACCTGGTGTCCACAGTTTCAGTGGGTGCACAATGACTGCCCCAGTTTGTTTCCCACTTTGTACATAATCCCCCCCCCCCCACTGAAAAAAAAGAGTGAGAGAAAGAGACAGGAACACAGGAAAGAAAAATCGCAATGAATAATACCTATCATAATAACCTTCAATGTAAATAGATCCAGTGCTCTAATCAAAATACATAAATAGCTGAATGGATAAGAAAGCATGACCAATATATGTGTTGCTTACAAGAGATCCAACTAACAAGAAAGGAAGTACACAGACTGAAAGTAAAGGGATCTCAAGGTATCTTTTGATTTCTAACATGATCTCATTGTTAATCTATTCATTGTTTAGTAACATGTTATTTAGCTTCTGTGTGTTTGTGTGTTTTTAAATTTCTTTTGTACTTGATTTCAAGTTTCATACCATTGTGGTCCGTGAAAATAGTCAATATGATTTCAATCTTCTTAAGATACTTGTGTTGTGTCCTAATATTTGGTCTACTCTAGAAAATGTTTCATGTGCATTTGAATAGAATGTATATTCTGATAGAGGGCAGGAAGATGGCCACGGAAAAGGATGGAGTGGATTCCAGCTCCCCTGCACATTGGAGAAAATCCTGGCAGATCTACTGAGGAACAATGCAATCAACCAACGGTTGCCCAGATTTTATGACATTAAGAGACCAGAGATTGTGACAGATGCAGAAGGACCAGACAGTGGCAGGTCAGAGGCATCTCTTGGGGACCTGAGTAAAGACAAGAGCTGTGGTCAGGGTCCAGAGGTATTGATTGGTCTAGGCCCAGCGCCAGAGGCCTCTACCACGGGAGCCTGGGCACCCAGCAGCCTCAGTAGGCAACCAATGCCAGTCGTCAGCTTCCTTCCTCCCTGTCTAAGCAAAGCTGGGCAACACAGGTAGAGAGCTGTCTGCTTGGGTTTACATAGAGGGTAACAAGGATAAAGGGCTGTGTTCAACTGTGGACCCTGTGGTCACCAGCCTGGGAGAATTGAGAGGAGCATTGTCATCACCAGTCTGGCTGGGGATTGGGCTGGGCTGAGAGGCAGGCTTTCCGGAGTTTTCGATTTTGGAAAGTCGACTGAAGTGTTCTCCTGTGACGGCAGTGTGGCTTGTTTCCCACCCAGCCTGACAGCAATCCAGAAGAGGGGTGGAAGCATTTGAGACCTGCCACAGGACTGGGAAGGACTGAGCCAGATCCTGGAGGACCCAGGCTACCTGGTGGGTGTGCGGGTGCCCACACCCCAGTTGTAGCCTGCACCCCAGCCCACAGAGACCTTCTGCTACAACCAGAAAAACTGGTTTAGACAGTTTGAAACCAACAAGGAAAGGTTTTTTTGTTTGTTTGTTTGTTTTGTTTCTTTGGTTGTTTTCTTCTTTAGTAATTTTTTTTAGTAATCTTATATTTTTTCAATTTTATTATTGCTTTATCTTTCAATAATTTTTTCCTCTGCTTTATTTTTTCCTGTCTTAGTCCTTCTTCCTTTCTTCCCAAACATATTGCTTTTTCATCCCTTCTTCTGCCTTTTTGTTTGTTTGTTTGTTTGTTGCTTTGTTTTCTATTACCCACAAGAGATACAAACAACTGGGAACCGTGAAAAGACCAGAGTGGGGCCCAAACAGAGGACATCTCAACAGTAGAGACAGAGAGACAAATGGGACTTTGCTATAGCACAGAAGCCTCAAGTTGCTGCATATTTGTATTTTTTCATTATTCTCACTTTTTTATATTTTAATAGTACCTTTGGGTTCCTCCTCTTTCTGTATAGGCTTCTTAGTCTTGGCTGGTAATATTGTATTATTTGTCAGATTTCCCCTGTTCTTTCCTCCACAGTGTATTGCCAATTTTCTATACTTCACGCCACTTGTTTTCCTTTAGCAAACTACCCAAAGCTCTATACCCCCTATTCAGACAGATCACATAGAGTCTGTCATATATGATTGTTGCTCTAATATTACTGTAAATAATAGCTGTTCTATACAACTATAAATACATCACAACCCATCTCCTGGATCTTAGAACACTTTACAGGTTCCTGAATTCTATTACAATAGTGATTAACTCTATTTGCTCACATGCTACACCTATTTACTATTCTTTACTCTGGCCTTACCTCAAAATCTGACAGCCCAAAATTTCACTGCTTTCTAGATCCAACTCACAAGCCTTCAATTCTCAACAACAGACTTATCTTTTGTCCATCCTTTATTAAAAGTAACAAGTTGGGTTAAAGATTATGGTTAAAACTATATATAAGTTAAAGATTTCCTATTTCTTCTCTACTGACTGTGAGTATAAATAACATAAAATATTCTTCTGCTGTCATAAAGGAATTTGCCCCCACTCCAACTTATCACACACACAGACACAAATCAAAAGCTGAAAGTGGAGAACATAAAGATACCTGAAAGAGACTGCACCACAAAACTTCACAGGTATCCTACCACAGAAGTTCGCACCATAAACCCAGGGAGTCAGAACAGATCAATTTAAGAAGCTGAGGCCAACAAGAAGAGTAACACAAACAATGGCAGGACAAAGAAACAATCCCCAAATGAAAGAAAAGAAGGAAGCCTCAGAAAGAATGTTAGATGTAATAGAGGAGAGTCAACTATCAGATACTGAATTCAAAGCACTGGTTATCAGGAAATTCAAAGAGCTTACAATGAGCTACCAGAAACTACATGGGAGCTACAATGAACTCACCACAAACTATACCAATATGAAAAAGGAAATAGAAACTATCAGCAAAGGCCAAGAGGAAATGAAGAATACAATTTCTGAACTGAAGAACACAGTAGAAGGAATCAAAAGCAGGATTGATGAAGCAGAAGATCGGATCAGCAAGTTGGAGGGCAAAGTGGAAAAAACTCCCAGAACGAGCAAGAAAAGGAAAAGGGGCTCAGAAAAAATGAGGAGGGATTAAGAGAAATGCAAGGCAATATGAAATGTAATAATATCTGAATAATAGGAATACCAGAAGGAGAAGAAGAAGAACAAGGGATAGAAAACCTATTTGAAAGAGTAATGATGGAAATTTTCCCTAATTTGAACAGTAAAAAAGTTACATGAATCCAGGTATCACAAAGAGTCCCAATCAAGATGAACCCAAAGAGGCCCACTTCAAGACACATCATCATTAAAATGGCAAAATTTCAAGACAAAGAGAGAATCTTAAAGGCAGCAAGAGAGGAAAAGGAGGTAACATACAAGAGAGCCCCAATATGTTATCTGCTGACTTCTCAATGGAAACACTCCAAGCAAGAAGAGAGTGGCAAGAAATATTCCAAATAATGAGAACCAGAGGCCTACAACCAAGACTACTTTAACCAGCAAGGTTCTCAATCAAGATAGAAGGCCAAATATAGACCTTCCAAGACCAAAGAAGTCTAACAAAATATGCCTCTGCCAAACCAGCTCTACAAGAAATACTAAAATGACTGCTTTAAGGAAAGAAAGGAAAACTGACAGAGAGGAACACAGGTACAATAAGTACCTATCAATAATAACCTTAAACGTAAATGGATTAAATGCACAATTAAAAGACATAGAATAGCTGAATGGATAAGAAAGCATGACTCACACATATGCTGCTTATGAAAAACCCACCTCAGGACAAAATACCATCACAGACTAAAAGTGAAAGGCTGGGAAAAATTTTCCAGGCAAACAAAGAAGAATAAAAGCCAGGGTAGCAATTCTCATATGAGACAAAATAGACTTCAAAAAGGGGCCATAAAGAGAGACAGAGAAGGTCACTTCATAATACTCAAGGGAAGAATCCACCAAGAAGACATTAACATCATAAATATATATGCACCCATCATAGGAGCACCCAAATATATAAAGAAAATCCTAGAGGACATCTAGAAAGATATTGACAGCAACACAATTATAGTAGGGGATTTTGATGACCCACTGTCAAAAATGGATAGATCTTCCAAACAAAATATCAAAAAAGATATTGCAGCATTAAACAACACCCTAGATGATATGGACCTAACTGATTATATATATATATATATATATATATATATATATATATATATATATATANCGACACTCTAGAAGAAATGGACCTAATTGATATATATATAGCCATCCATCCCAAAGAAGCTAAATACACATTCTTTTCTAATGCACATGGAACATTTTCAAAGATAGGCCACATAATGGGACACAAAATGAGTCTCAACAAATTGAGGAAAATAGAAATCATGCCAAGCATTTTCTCTGACCACAAGGGACTGAAATTGGAAAGCAACCCCACAGGAAAAAACCCAAAACACCCAAAAGCATGGAGACTGAATGGTAGGCTATTAAACAACAAATGGGTCAAGATTGAAATTAGGGAAGAAATCAGAAAGCTTCTGGAAACAAATGAAAATGAACTCACAACAACCCAAAACCTATGGGACACATTGAAGGCAGTCCTGAGAGGGAAGTTCATAGCAATACAGGCTTACCTAAAGAAGATAGAAACATTTCAAACAAACAACCTAACCCAATCCCTCCAGGAACTTGAAGAACAACAACAAAGACAGCCCAGAGCAAGTAGAAGGAAGGAAATAACCAAGGTCAGAGCAGGATTAAATGATACAGAGACTAAAAGCACAATTCTAAGGATCAATATATCCAGGAGCTCATTCTTCAGAAATATAAACAAAATCAACAAGACTTTAAGCAGACTCATCAAGAATAAACACAGAGGACCCCCCCAAAAAAAAAACCAATCAGAATTGAAAGAGGAGAGATTACAACTGATACCACAGAAACACAAAGGATTGTAAGAAATGACTATGAAGAAACCATATGCCAAGAAATTTGAAAACCTAGGTGAAATGGATAAATTTGTAGAAAAACATAACCTGCCAAAACTGAATGAAGAAGAAGCATAAAGCCTGTAGAGCAATAACAGCTGATAAAATTGAACCAGGAATAAAAAAACTCCTGAGACACAAAAGCACTGTCCAGATGCTTTCACAGGAAATTTCACAAAGCGTTTAGGGATGAACTATTCTTCACAGACTATTCCAAAAAATCCAAGAAGGTGGAAAACTCCCAAACTCTTTTTATGAAGCCAGCATCATTCTAATTCCAAAACCAGATACAGATACAACAAAGAAAGAAAACTCAGGCCAATATCACTGATGAACATAGACAGTAAAGCCACAAAAAACTGTTGGTAAATTGCATCCAGCAATACGTTAAAAACACCTTACAGCACGACCAAGTGGGTTTCATTCCAGGGATGCAAGGATGGTACAAATTTGCAAATCAATAAACATAATACATCACATAAAAGGAAAGACAAAAATCACATGATCATATCAATAGATGCAGAAAAAGCATTTGATAAGGTACAGTACCCATTTATGATAAAAAGAAAACACTTAGCAAAGTGGGAATAGAGGTAGCATTCTTTAACATAACAAGGGCCATATATGGGAGACCTACAGCCAGCATCATACTCAGTCAGCATAAACTTAGAGCTTTTCCTCTAAAATCAGGAACAAGACAAGGAATCTCACTTCCACCACTCCTACTCAATATATATGGGAAGTCCTAGCCAAAGCAATCAGAAAAAAGAAAAGAAAAGAAGGAAAGAAACCACATCCAAAAAGGAAAGGAGGAAGTAAAATTGTCATTGTTTGCAGAAGACATGATAGTGTACACAGAAAATCCTACAGGCTCCACCAAAAACTGCCTGACCTAGTAAGTGAATTTGGCAAAACAGAAGGTTATAATGTCAATATTCAGAAATCAAAGGCATTTGTGTACATCAACAATGCAATATCAGAAACAGAAATCCAGAAAAGATCCCAGTTGGTATAGGAACAAGAAAAATAAAGTATCTAGCAATAAACCAAACCAAGGATGTTAAAGGCCTGTACCCAGACAAGTACACAACACTGCAGAAAGAAATTAAGGGTGACACAAAAGGAAGCATGTTCCTTGCTCAGGGGTTGGAAGAATATCATCAAAATGTCCACACTACCCCAAACAATTCATGCACTCAATGCAATTCCTATTAAAGTACCAGTGACATATTTCACAGATATAGAACAAACATTTCAGCAATTTATATGGAACCATAAATGACCCCAAATAGGTGCAGCAATTTTGAGAAAGAAGAACAAAGTAGGAGGATCACAATACCTGATATCATACAGTGACAAGGGTCACTGTAATCAAAACAGCCTTGTACTGGCATAAGAACAGAAGCATAGACTAATGAAATAGAATAGAGAGCCCAGAAATAAACCCAATTCTATACTGTCAGTTAATATTTGACAAGGAGGGAAGAAGCATAAAATGGTGTAAAAATAGCCTCTTCAACAAATCGCGTTTGTAGATCTGGACAGCAACATGTATAAAAAAGGAACTCAATCACCAACTTACACCATACACAGAAATAAATTCAAGGTAGATAAAAGATTTAAACCCAAGCTGTGATACCACTAAAGTCCTAAAGGAGAGCATATGCAGTAAAATCTCAGGTATTTCATGCAGCAACATTTTTACTGATATGTCCCCTACTGCAAGGGACATAAAGAAATGAATAAACAAATGGGACTTCATTATATTAAAAAGCTCCTTTAGGGCTAAAGAAAACAGTATTAAAATTAAAAGAGAACCAACTATATGGAAAAACATACTTGCCAATGATATCTCAGAGAAGGGTTTGATCTACAAAATGTATAAACAACTCACAATACCCCACTCCAGGAAGATAAACAATCAAACTAAAAATTGGGCAAGGGATTTGAACAGAAACTTGTCCAAGGAGGACATACAGAGGGCCTGGAGGCATATGAAAAGATTCTCAGTATCACCAGTCATCAGAGTGAGGCAAATTAAAACCGCAATTAGGTACCACTTTACACCAGTAAGAATTGCCATCATAAACCAATCAACAAACAAGTGTTACAGAGGATGGGGAGAAAAGGGAATCCTAGTGCACTGTTGTTGGGAATGCAGACTGGTTGCAACCACTGTGGAAAACAGTATGGAATTTCCTCATAAAGCTAAAAATGGAACTGCCTTTTGACCCAGCAATTCCACTGCTGGGATTATATCCTAGGAACCCTGAAATACCAATCCAAAGGAACCTATGTGCACCAATGTTCATAGCAGCACAATTTACAATAGACAAGTAATGTAAACAACCCAGGTGGCCATCAGTAAATGAGTGGATCAAAAAATTATGGCATATTTACACAATGGAATACTAAGCAGCAGAGTCAAAGAAGGAGCTCCTACCCTTAGTGACTGCATGTATGGAACTGGGGAGCATTATGCTTAGTGAAATAAGCAAGGCAGTGATGGACAAATACCATACGATCTCACTTTTAATTGGAAACTAATCAAGAAAAGGAAAAAATGAGCAAAATATAACCAGAGATATTGAAATTAAGAACAATTTTACAGTAACCAGGGGTAGGTGGGAGGTGATAATGGGGGTAAGGGTTTTCAAGAACAACTCTAAAGGACACATAGACAAAACCAAGTGCGGTTTGGAATCAAGGGAGGGATATGGATTTGACTGAGGTTGGGGGGTGGGGTAGTCGTGGGTGGTAAATGCAGACAACTGTAAATGGACACCAATAAAATAATTTTTTAAAACAGTGTGTTTTGGTGGGGGCCTCTTCAGGTTAATCTTCTTTGGGACTTTCTATGCTTCCTCGATCTGTGTGTCTTTTTATTTCACTAGGTTATGCACATTTTCTGTCATTATTTCTTCAAATAGGTTCTCAACACCTGCTCTCTCTCTCTTCTCTTTCAGGTACCCCTGTGATACAGATGTTGTAACGCTTCATCTTAACCAAAAGATTCCTTAAAATATTTTCATTTTTTTATTCTTTTTTCCATGCTCTGAATGGGTGTTTTCTGCTACCTTGTCTTCCAAATCACTGCTTCATCTAATCTACTACTGATCCTTTCTAGTGTATTCATCACTTTAGATATTGTGTTTGTAACTTCTAATGTCTTCTTTTTATGGTTTTTTATTTTCTTTCTAATGCTACTATCTCTTTTTTGAGGTTATCATTGAATTCATCCATTCTTTTCCTAAGTTTATTGAATTTTCTTATAACCATTGTTTTGAACTCTGTATTTGGTAGATTGCTAGCCTCCATTTTATTTAGTTCTTTTTCTGAAGATTTCTCCTTTCTTTATTTGTGGCTTGATTCCTTGTGTCCCCATTTTGGCTTCCTCTCTGTAGAAAATCAACTAAGGTGATGCCAAAGGCCCCCAAGTGCCACCCTATATAAGAAGTTTCATAACTGAAACCAGAACCTGAGGTAAATTTCTTTCCATTTAAGCCCATTCTCTAAGAACACAGTTCTACTCTTCTTGACATAAAGTTACAATGTTCTCTTTCTGCATTCCACAAGTGCAAAATTCAGTCACTTATTCATTTAACTCTTTCTGCTAATTCTAAAAATATGTTTAAGAACTATTTTTCTGGGAATAAATAGTAATCAAGACAATAATTCACTCATGAATTAATGATTTGACCACCACCTACTGTAAGAACCACTGGACACTAGGCTTAATGAGGTACTCAGAACAGCATGGCCTGCCTTACTAGCTCAAAGTCCAACAAAAAAGCCAGACATAAAACAATAAACAGAAATATAGCTAGGCACTGGATACATACTCAGAAAGAAAACTTGTGTGGACTTTAAAAGACTGGCCTACTTTACATGTAGTTTGAGGAAAGGTCTTTGAGAATAAATACATTTTGAGTTGAGACCAAAAGCTAAGAGGGAGTTAGCAGGTGAAGAAGAGGAGCCTTCTGAGACAAGGAAGATCACATGTGTATTCTGCATAACAGAAAATATCTGGTGTGCAGTGACAAAGAAAGAGGACAAATGTGAGACTATAGGATGATTGAGGATATGTTTTCAACAGCCAATAGGCCAGCTAAGACGTTCATTTCATCAGAGTGCAATGGCAGACATCATATATTTTTAAGATTTCTGTGGGTACTCCATAGAGACTGAATTGAAAGATGATTATGCTCATTTAGCAAGCAGTTGTCTCTCACTTTCAAATCCACCTCTCTTGTCCCTGCTTGTGAAGCTTGTGTGCTGCTACTCCCTCCACCATAGACTCTGTCAAGGGAGACCCTACTGGGACACTAGAAGGCTCAAATGTATAGGACAGGGAAACAGTGAATGGACTTGCCACCTTCTTACCAGCTTGACCCAGAAACACACATCTTCAACCCAGCAGCAAGAGTTGATTTTAGCTTTTTGTGCATTCCTCAAGCCAGCCTCATTTACTCCCTTCAGAGATACCTGCACCTGATAAGCAGTGCCTCCTTCTCACAGATGTGACTCTCAGGACAGTTGGGGCCCCATCAAGATTCTGTATTTAATAGTGCAAACTGAATTTTTTTGTCGGTCTTGGACAAAAAAATAATGACTTAATACATGTGCAGTTGCATCCACTGAAGGACAAATAATATTTAAAGAAAGAATGATCAAGATGTGTTTAGCAAGAACATTTTTTAAAGAAGAGTCACAATAAAGATTCCCATGGCTTCACTGCTAAAACCTACCAAACAGTAAAAGTATATATTATGCCAATATTGTACAAACTCTTTCAGAAAATTGGGAAGAGGAGAACAACTCCTGGCTTATCTTTTAAAATTGCATTATCCTAATACCAAAATCAAACAAAAGATTACCTCTCCATCCCCCACAAAAAGCACCAGTATACTTAGTGAATGTGGATTCAAAAATCCTTAACAAAATCTTAGCAAATTAAGTCAAACCAATAAACATATTAAAGTGATAGTATATCATGACTTTATATCAATACATCAAGTGAATTAGGCTAAGAGTATAGGTTTGGCTTAGCATTCAACAGACTATGCAAGCAAAGCCATAAGATTATCACAATACAAGCATAACACCCATGTATGATTTAAAAACAACTCTCAGTGAACTAGAAATTAAATGGATTTCCCTCAATTTGAAAAAAGGTATTATACATGAAAAAGATAGCAGCTAACAACATACTTAATAATAAAACATTGAATTCTATTCCTGCAGAACTGGGAGCCAGGCAAGAAGTTTAATCTATTCATTATGGTGCTAAAGTCTCACTTAATGAAACAAAAAAGAAAAGAAAATATGTAAAGCTTGGATAATGATAAAACTGTTTATTCAGTTGCAATGTCTCTATACAGAAAATTCTAAAGTCTATAAGAAACTACTACAATGAATAAGTGTAAAGTCATAGAAGGAGGAGAGGAAAGTCATAGAAGGAGGTGAGGACGGAGCGACTCCAGTTCTCCTGCCCCTGGGAGAAAATCCTGGCAGATTTACTGAAGAACAGTGCAATCAATTCCCCAACCAACAATTCCCCAGTATTTATAAAAATAAGAGACCAGAGATAGTGTTGAACCAGACAGCTACAGGTCCTTGGGGTCTCAGGGACACGAGTAAGGACAGAAGCGGCCAGGCCTGCGGCAGCCATTGGCCAGCACATAAAGACCTCGGAGCCCAGAGGCTTCCTTCCATCTGTGCCCAGCGACAGGGGCGTCTGCCACGGAGAATTCATCGGGAACCGGGCAACCCTGAGTAAATTCAAGGGCAGCAGCAGCAGTGGCAGCGGCTGCTGCGGCAGACCGGCGCTTAAAGACCTCGGAGCCGCGGCTGCCACAGCGGTCAGGGCCAGGAGGCTTCCACCCGCGCCCAGTGACAGGGGCATCTGCCACACAGGACTCATCGGGACCCCGGCACCTGTGAGTAAAGACAAAAGCAGCAGTGGCAGAGCTGGCTGCCCTCAGCCAGCCCAAAACGCCTCAGAGCCGCCACTGCCGCTGCCTTAGGGGTGTAGAGGCTTCCATCTGTGGCCAGTGCCACAGATGACTCACAGGGAGCCCAGCACCCAGTGGAGCACTGGGCCAGCTGTGGGGTCCTTGGAAGATCTGGCTCCCTCCCTCACCATCTAGGCGGGGCTGGGTGGCAGAGACCTGTCTGTCTAGGTGTGCAGGGAGGGTGGCAAGGACAGGGGGCCATGTTCAGTTGCCATCTCTGTGGTCGCCAGCCCACCAGCCTGCCAGCCCAGAAATTTTGAGAGAAGCATTGTCCTAACCAGTCAGGTTGGGGATTGGGCTGGGCTGAGAAGCACGCTTTCTGGAGAAGATTTTACTGGAAAGTGGACTGAGGTGTTCTCCTGTGAAGGCAGCTTGACTTGCTTCTCACCCAGCCACAGGACTGGGAAGGACCAGCACCAGATCCCGTTGGACCCAGGCAGCCTGTTAGGTGGGCGGGCGCGCGCACCCCAGTCTGGTAGCCTGGCTGGCGGGTGGGTGTGCGCCTGGACCTACAACCCAGCCCAAAGAGGGGTCCCACCAAAACCAAAAAAAAAGGATTGGACAGTTTGAAACCAACAAGGAAGGAGTTTATTTGGTTTTTTTTTAACTTTTCTTAAAAACTTTTTTCAGTAATCGTATATTTTTTAAAATTTTATTGTTGCTGTAACTTTCAGTACTCTGTTCCTCTCCTGTCCTTTTTCCTGTTTTAGTCCTTCTTCCTTTCACCCCAAACTTACTGCTTTTTCCTCACTTCTCTTGCCCTTTTTTTGTGTGTTTGTTTGTTTGTTTGTTGCTGTCTATACCACTGTAAAGAGTTCACAGCACATCTCTCGGGTCTTAGCCCACTTTACAGGTTCCTGAATTCTAGTACTGTAGTGATTAACTACACTTGCTCACATGGATGTCTATTTACTATTCTTTACTCTCACCTTACCTCAAAATCTGACCACCCACAACCCCACTGCTTCCTAGATACAACTCACAAGCCTTCCCTCCACAACAAGAGACTTATCTTGGGTCTATCCTTTCTTAAAAGTGGCAAATTGAGTTAAAGATTACAGTTGACACTATATAGAGCCTAAAGATCTTCTATCTCTTCTCTACTGGTTGTGAGTGTAAATATCATAAAGTACTCTCCTGCTGTCATAAACCATTTTGCCTCCCCCTCCAGCTGATCACACACACACAAAGAAAGGAGTAGGTGGAAGCAGAGAACATCAAGATACCTGCAGGAGACTGCACCACTGAATTTCACAGGAATTCTACCACAGAAGTTCACACCATAAACCTAGGGAGTTGGAACAGATCAATTTAAGAAGCCGAAGCTAACAAGAAGAGTCTCATAAGCAATGGGAAGACAAAGAAACAATGCCCAAATGACAGAAAAGGTGGAAGTCTCAGAAATAATGTTAGATGAAAGAGAGGCAAGTCAGCTATCAGATATTGAATTCAAAGCACTAGTTATCAGGAAATTCAAAGAGCTCACAATGAGCTACCAGAAACTAGAGGGGAGCTACAATGAGCTCTCCACAAACTGTATAAACATGAAAAAGGAAATAGAAACTATCATCAAAGGCCAAGAGGAAATGAAGAATACAATTTCGGAACTGAAGAACACAGCAGAAGTAATGAAGAGCAGGATCGATGAGGCAGAAGATCGGATTAGTGACTTGGAGGACACAGTAGAAAGAATCTCCCAGAAAGAGCAAGAAAGGGAAAAAAGGCTCAAAAAGAATGAAGAGGGACTAGGAGAATGAAAGATAATATGAAAGGTAATAATATCCGAATAATAGTAATACCAGAAGGAGAAGAAGAAGAACAAGGGATAGAAAACCTATTTGAAAGAGTAATAATGGACAAGTTTCCTAATTTGATGACAGAAAAAGTGACACGAATCCAGGAATCACAGAGAGTCCCATTCAAGAGGAACCCAAAGAGGTCCACTTCAAGACGCATCATCATTAAAATGGCAAACTTCCAACACAAAAAGAGAATCTTAAAGGCTACAAGGGAGAAAAAGGAAGTAACATACAAGGGAGCCTCAATAAGGTTAGCTACTGACTTCTCAATGGAAACACTCCAAGCAAGAAGAGAATGGCAAGAAATATTCCAAGTAATGAGAACCAGAGGCCTACAACCAAGGCTAATTTACCCAGCAAGGCTGTCAATCAAGATAGAAGGCCAAATAAAGCACTTCTGAGACAAAACAAGTCTAAAAGAATACACCTCCACCAAACAACCTCTATAAGAAATACTAAAAGGACTGCTTTAAGGAAAGGAAGGAAAAGAGAGAGACAGAGACGAACTGTGGTACAAAAAAGACAATGAATAAGTCCCTATCAATAATAACCTTAAATGTAAATGGATTAAATGCTCTAATCAAAAGACATAGAATAGCTGAATGGATAAGAAAGCATGACTCACACAATTGCTGCCTACAGGAGACCCACCTCAGGACAAAAGACCATCACAGAATAAAAGTGAAAGGATGGAAACAAATTTACCAAGCAAATAATCAAGAAAAAATAGCTGGGGTAGAAATTCTCATATCAGACAAAATAGACTTCAAAAAAAGGGCCATAAAGAGGGACCCAGAAGGTCCCTTCATAATACTCAAGGGAAGAATCCACCAAGAAGACATTAACATCATAAATATATGTGCACCCAACATAGGAGCACCAAAATATATAAAGAAAAATCTTAGAAGACTTCAAGAAAGATATTGAAAACAACACAATTGTAGTAGGGGATTTTAACACCCCACTGTCAAAAACGGACAGATCTTCCAAACAAAATATCAACAAAGATATAGCTGCACTACACAACACCCTAGATGAAATGGACTTGACTGATATATATAGAGAGCCCTTCATCCCAAAGAAGCTAAATACACATTCTTTTCAAATGCACATGGAATATTTTCAAAGATAGACCACATGATAGGACACAAAATGACCCTCAACAAATTCAAGAAAATTGAAATCATACCAAGCATTTTCTCTGACCACAAGGGACTGAAATTAGAAACCAACCCCACAGGAAAAAACCCAAAACACCCAAAATCATGGAGACTGAATGGTATGCTATTTAACAACGAATGGGTCAAGATTGAAATTAGGGAAGAAATCAAAAAGCTTCTGGAAACAAATGAAAATGAACTCACAACAACCCAAAACCTATGGGACATGGCCATGGCAGTCGTGAGAGGGAAGTTCATAGCAATACAGGCTTACCTAAAGAAAATAGAAACATTTCAAACAAACAACCTAACCCGACGCCTGCAAGAACTTGAAGAACAACAACAAAGACAGCCCAGAGCAAGTACAAGGAAGGAAATAACCAAGATCAGAGCAGAATTAAATGACATAGAGACCAAAAGCACAATTATAAGGATCAATGAATCCAAGAGTTGGTTTTTTGAAAAGATAAACAAAATAGACAAGCCTTTAAGTAGGCTCATTAAGAAAAGAAGAGAGAGGACACAAATAAACACAATCAGAAATGAAAGAGGAGAGATTACAACTGATACCACAGAAATAGAAGGGATTGTAAGGAATTACTATGAAGAACTGTATGCCAAGAAATTTGAAAACCTAGGTGAAATGGACAAATTTCTAGAAAAATATAATCTTCCAAAACTCAATGAAGAAGAAGTAGAAAGCCTGAACAGACCAATAACAGCAAATGAAATTGAAGCAGTAATCAAAAAACTCCCATCACACAAAAGCCCCGGACCAGATGGTTTCACAGGAGAATTCTACAAAGCGTTTAAGGAAGAGCTAACCCCTATTCTTCACAGACTATTCCAAAAAATCCAAAATGATGGGAAACTCCCAAACTCTTTTTATGAAGCGAGCATTATCCTAATTCCAAAACCAGATAGAGACACAACAAAGAAAGAAAACTTTAGGCCAATATCACTGATGAACATAGATGCTAAAATCCTCAACAAAATATTGGCAAATCGCATCCAACAATACATCAAAAAGATCATACACCATGACCAAGTGGGATTCATCCCAGGGATGCAAGGATGGTTCAATATCCGCAAATCAGTAAATGTAATACACCACATAAACAAAAGCAAGGACAAAAACCACATGGTCATATCAATAGACGCGGAAAAAGCTTTTGATAAGGTACAACACCCATTTATGATAAAGGTACTCAGCAAAGTGGGAATAGAGGAAGCATTCCTCAATATAATAAAGGCCATATATGAAAGACCTACAGCCAACATCATACTCAATGGGCAAAAACTAAAAGTTTTTCCACTAAGATCAGGCACAAGACAAGGTTGCCCACTTTCACCACTTCTATTCAATATAGCATTGGAAGTTTTAGCCTCAGCGATTAGGAAGAAAAGGGAATAAAAGGCATTCAAATTGGAAAGAAGGAAACAAAATTGTCATTGTTTGCAGATGACATGATAGTGTACATGCAAAATCCTATAGCCTCTACCCCAAAACTGCTCGAACTAATAAATGAATTTGGGAAAACAGCGGGATATGAAGTCAATATCCAGAAATCAAAGACATGTTTGTATACTAACAATGAATCAGCAGAAGCAGAAATCATGAAAAAATCCCATTCAATATAGCAAAAACAAAAATAAAATATCTGGGAATAAACCTAACCGAGGAGGTAAAAGACCTGTATGCAGAACACTACACAACACTGGAGAAAGAAATCAAGGAAGACACAAACAAATGGAAACATATACCATGTTCATGGACTGGAAGAATTAACATCACCAAAATGTTCACACTACTCAAAGCAATTTGCAGATTTAATGCAATACCTATTAAAGTACCAATGGCATATTTCACAGACATAAAACAAACACTTCAAAAATTTATATGGAACCATAAATGGCCCCGAATAGCAGCTGCAATGTTAAGAAAGAAGAACAAAGTAGGAGGGATCACAATACCTGATATCAAACTGTATTACAAGGCCACTGTAATCAAAACAGCCTGGTACTGGCATAAAAACAGGCACATAGACCAATGGAACAGAATAGAGAACCCAGAAATAAACCCAACTCTCTACAGTCAATTAATATTTGACAAAGGGGTCAGTAACATAAAATGGGGTAAAGATAGCCTGTTCAATAAACGGTGTTGGGAGAACTGGACAGCTACATGCAAAAAAAATGAAACTCAAGCACCAACTTACACCATACACCCAAATTAATTCAAGGTGGATAAAAGACTTAAATATAAGCCATAAAACCATTAAAGTCCTAGAGGAGAACATTGTCAGGAAAATCTCAGATATTTCACGCAGCAACATTTTTACTGATATGTCCCTTAGCACAAGGAATATAAAGGAAAGAATAAACAAATGGGATCTCATCAAAATAAAAAGGTTCTGCACAGCTAAAGAAAACAGCATTAAAATAAAAAGACAACCAACTGTATGGGAAAACGTATTTGCCAATGATACCTCAGACAAAAGTTTAATCTCCAAAATATACAAAGAACTCACACGACTTCACTCTAAGAAGACAACTAACCCAATTAAAAAATGGGGAAAGGACTTGAACAGACACTTCTACAAGGAGGACTTACAGAGGATCCAGAGACAATGAAGAGATGCTCAATATCGGTTGCTATCAGAGAGATGCAAATTAAAACCACAATGAGATACCACTTTACATGGGTGAGAATGGCTATCATAAACAAAGCAATAAACAACAAATGTTGGAGAGGGTGTGGGGAAAAGGGGACTCTAATCCACTGTTGGTGGGATTGCAGACTGGTACAACCATTATGGAAAACAGTATGGAATTTTCTCAGAAAACTAAAATTGGACTTCCCTTTTGACCCAGCAATTCCACTGCTAGGATTGTACCCTAAGGACCCTAAAACACCAATCCAAAAGAACCTATGCACCCCAATGTTCATAGCAGCAGAATTTACAATAGCCAAGATTTGGAAGCAACCTAGGTGCCTGTCAGAAAATGAATGGATCAAAAAATGATGGTACATATACACAATGGAATTTTATGCTGCAGCAAGAAAGAAGGAGCTCCTACCTTTTTCAGCATCATGGATGGAACTGGAAAGCATTATGCTGAGTGAAATAAGCCAGGTGTTGAAGGACAAATACCATATGATCTCACCTCTAAGAGAAAGCTAAACAACAAAACAAACAAGCAAGCAAATATAACCAAAGACCCTGAAATAGAGAACAGGCTGACAGTGACCAGAGGGGAGGGAATTTCAGGGGAAATAGGGGAGGGATTTAGAGGAACATATATAAAGGATACATGGACAACAAGTGAGAAGGGTGGAAATGGGAGGGAGGGGGGAGCACGGGGGTGGGATTGGATGGGAGTAATAGACAGAAAACTGTACTTGAAAAATAATTAAATAAAAAAATTGGGAAAAAAGTGTAAAGTCATAGGACACAAGGTCAATATAAAAACTGTTCATTATTTCTATATACTAGTAACAAATGATATGAAGACATATTTAAAAGACAGTGCTGCGAAAATGGAGACAACAGTATTTGAAGAACAATAAAGCAACAAAGAATCACATTAAAAGCATAACACCTAGGAGGGATACACTTTAAAAATAGGTACAAGACCTATACACTGAAAACAGTGAAATATATCTTAGAGAAATACAAGAGAAAAGACCTAAATACATGGAAAAATATACCATGTTTAGGGGTTAGAAGACCCACTCAGTATTGTGAAAATATGAGTTCTCCTCAAATTCATCTATAGATTTTACACAATCTTCAGAAAAATCCCAACAAACTTTTGCTTTTGTTGCAGAAATTTAAGTTCTTTTTAAAAAGTTATATAACATGCCAAAAAATTAGAATAACCAATGCATTCTCTGTTTTTGTCTTGCTGTAAGTTAATATGTGGCATCTCAGTATGGCATTGAGGTAATAATAAACAAATGCACCTCTGGAAAAGAGCAGTGGACAGAAACAGACTCACACAGTAAATTAATTTTCAACAATTGAGCTAAAATAATTTGATGGAGAAAGGAAAGCCATTCCAACAATTGATGCTAAAACAACTGGATATCTATTTGAAACAGATGAAGATCAATTCCTGCTTCATGTCTTACACAAGGAGTAATTTCATAAGGACCATATATTTATATGTAGAAGCTATGGCTATACAGCTTATAGAAGAAAATATGCACTTCTTTACATAATACATAAAAATTAACTCAAAATGGATTAAAGAGTTGAATGTAAGAGCCAGAATTATGAAACTTCTTGAAGAAAACATAAGAATAAATCTCCTCAACACAGGGTTCGACAATAATTTTTTATAATGACACCTACAGCACAAACAAAAAAATAAAAAGTAAGCAAGTGGTACAATATCAAACAAAAAAGCTTCTGCACAGCAAAGGAACCATCAACAAAGTAACGAGACAATCTACAAAATGAGAGAAAATATTTGCACATCATTTCTCCCATATAAGGTTAATATTCAAAGAAACTATACAACTTAACAGCAAAAAAATTTTGTTTTTAATGGACAGATCTGAAAACAGATTTTTCCAGGAAAGACATACAGATGGCTAATGGGTACATGGAAAGATGCTCAACATCACCAATAATCAAGGAAAAGCAAAACAAAACAACAATGACATACTATCTCACACTTAGCAGAATGGCTGTTATCAAAAAGCCAAGAAATAACAAGTATTGCCAAAATGTGGAGAAAAGTGAACTCATATCCTCTGTCGTTAGAAATGTAAATTGGTGCAGCCACTATGTAAAACAGCATGGAGGTTCCTCAACAAGTTAAAAATAAAACTACCTTATGATCCAGTGGTTCCACTTCTGGGTATTTATCCAAAGAAAATGAAAACACTAATTCTAGAAGGTATATTCATTCTTATTTTTATTACAGCATTATTTACAACAGCAAAGATATGGAAACAAAATGTCCATCAACAAATGACTGGATAAAGAAAATGTGATATATATTTACATATACATACACACAATGGAATGTTATTCAGCCATAAAAAAGTGATATCTTCTTATTTGCAATGTCATGGATGGACCTAAAGGGTATCATGCTTAGTGAAATAAGTCAAAAAGAAAGATAAATGCCATATGATTTCACTTTATGTGAAATCTTAAAAAGTAAACTAGCAAACAAAAACTGAACTCACAGATACAGAGATCAGATTGGTGACAACCAGAAATATGGACAAAAAGGGGCCATGTGCTAAATGTGACAAGCTCAGGGGAGGTCTGTGTGACGGCCCTGCATAGTAGAAGACCTAAAATAACCACATAGCATGGTCTGAAGTGAAAAAATTTCTAACCAAAAGCAGGTCATGATGGGTAGTCATTGTCATAGGGTAGAATCTTCTGCAATAAATCAATCTTTTCCTTAACTGAGCTCACTGTCTTTTTGCATCTAGGATAACATACCTTTGGAATGTTAAGGCAATTTGCCTTTTACCAAATCCCTGGGCACAACTATTGCACTGGAGAAAGGCCACAAATCCCGTTATTGTTATTGTTATTGTTATCGTTATTGTTACTGTTATTGTTAATTGTTGACTTTTAACCATTCTGTACCCACCTATGTAAAAGAAGTATTTGTCTATCATTTCACTTTTATCCAATCCCAGCTGTCTCTTCACATTACTTTCTCCCACCTCCCTAATCTATCACCAGTGGATTTAATGTAATCCACTTACACCTCCCCTTTTGATTGTAATGCATAAAATAAAGTGCAAAACTTTCATTTTCTGGAGCATTTTCTTCATCATTGAGGTTTTGGTTCCCAGAAATTGTCACCAGTTTGGCTGAAATAAACTCATAATAATTATTACAGGTTTAGATGTTTCTTACTTTGACAGAGGTAAGGGTGGGGGTGGGCCAAATTCATGAAGGGGGTCAAAAGGTACTAACTTCCAGTTATAAAACAAATAAGTTCTGGGGATGTAATATATAGTATGTTGATTGTCAATAATGATACCATATTGCATATCTGAAAGTTGCTTAGAATAAATCTTAAAAGCTCTCATCATAAGATGAAAACTAATTATGTGTGGTGATGGATATTAACTAGACTTACTGTGGTGAACATTACAGTTTATACAAGTAATCAAATCATTATGTTTTATACCTGACATTAATAGAATGTTATATTAATTATACATTTCATGAATGGATATCAATTATACATCAATTTGAAAAATTTAGAGAGGAAAATATAGGAAACCACATTTTCAAATATCAGTTAAAAAACTCTCTTAGAACACAAAAAGCATTAACCATTAAGAAAAAAAAGACTTCATCTGCTTCAAAAACATCAGCAACTGAATAAGGAGCAAATATCAGCTTGGGGGAAACTTTACAATATCTAACAAAAAGACTTCTATCTAAAATGCAGAAGAACTATGTCAACTTTATGAAAATACAAACACCCCAATTAAAAGTGTACTAAAAACAGAAAAAAAAGAAGGTGCTCCTACCCTCAGGGATGGCATGGATAGATCTGGAGAGCACTATGCTCAGTGAAATGAGTCAGGTGGTAAAAACAAATATCATATGATATCACCTACAAGTGGAACGTAAACAAACAAACAAGCAAAATATAACCAGAGATACTGAAATTAAGAACAAACTGACAGTAATCAGAGAGGAGGTGGAGGGATAATAGGGGTTGGGGGAACAGGGAAGGGTTGTGAAGAACATGTATAAAGGGCACATGGACAAAAGCAAATGTGGGTAGAATTGAGGGTGGGAGATGTGGATGGCTGGGGCAGAGAGAAGTGGTGCGGAGAAAATGGAGACAACTGTACGTGAACAATAATTTTTTTTAAAGGGCTAAAAAATAAGATGAGACACTTCACAAATCAAGATACAGGACTGACCAATATTCCCATGACCAATACTCAGCATTATTAGTTCCTGGAAACATGGATAGGTAGAAAAACTACAGAGAAATGCCACTGTAGGTCCTCTGGAATGGCTAAAGTTAAAAAGACTGACACCACCAATGATTTCATGACTTGTAACTAGGACTTCCTTATATCGTTGGTGAGGGTATAAAATAAAATGGTATGATTAGTGGAAAGCTGGGACTTTTTTACAAAGTTAAACATACACCTATGCTTTGACCCAACATTTCTACTTCTAGATATTTACCCACTAAAACATGTTTTAAAAATAAAGCACACACAAACACACAAACTAGTAACCTTGTGAGGGGGGAGGGAATAATGGAAGGGGAAGGGTCAAGTCAAGGAACATGTATAAAAAGGGTCCATGGACAAGGACAAGGGTGGGGGAGAATTGAACGTGGGAGAAGGGAGGTAGGCAGGTCAGGGGAGGGGAGAGCAATGGGAAGAAAATGGAGACAACTGAAATTGAACAATTTAAAATTTTTTAAAAACATAAAATCCTTAATACATCACAAGTTGGAAACAACGGGAATGTCTATCAAGAGAACAGATACACAAATTGTGGTATATTTCTATAATTGACTCCACTGAGGAATAAAAGAAGAAACCAGCCCTTGCTGGTGAGGCTTAGTGGATTGAGCGCAAGCCTGCAAATCAAAGGGTCGCTGGTTCAATTCCCAGTCAGGGCACAAGCCTAGATTTCAGGCCAGGTTCCCAGTAGAGGGTGCATGTAAGGGAACCACACATCGATATTTCTCTCCCATTCTTTCTTCTTCCATTTCTCTAAAAATAAATAAATAAAATCTTTTTTAAAAAAGATGAAACTATTAATTTCTGTGATCACAAGATGAATCTCAAAAACGCAATGTTGAGAGGGAAAACCAAGGTGCTGGAAGTACATTGTTCAATTTATGAGAACATCTAGACAAGGCAAAACTTATCTACATTGATAGAATTCAGTTCTATAGCTACAGCTGAAAAGAATTTGAGGAGAGTCTTAGAAAAGGGCTGTGAGAAGTTTCTGTGACAAAAGATATCATCAGACTGCACACTCAAGACATTGGGTTGGCCAAAAAGTCTGTTTGGTTTTTCTGTAAAATAAAAGACACATTTTTCATTTTCACCAATAACTTTGTTGATTTGTATATTTTGACTATGTTGGCTATCTTCTGCTATTGACTTCTAGTGGATGGAGGCCAGGGGGCTGCCAAACGTCTCCCACAGCAAAGAATTATTTGGCCAAATTGTCAATAACATGAAAAAATGTCACAAACCATTTCTGATGTATTCAATCAATGACAGCTCCTTACCCCACACACTCCACAAATCTTTTTTGGCTTTTCAGTTGCATTTTTACCTTTCTTGAAGTAACAAACCATAATACACTGAAAATGTTTCATATTTTCTTACATCTACAATGTTAAAATTTTGGCACAAAATTAACCAGTTTTGATGAATTTTTAATCCTTTTCATTGATGTTTGAATACAGTTGTCTCCCTTTTACCACATTCACTTTCCCCCAACCCCCATGCCAACCTCCCACTCTCAATCCTACCCTGCTTTAGCTTTGTCCGTGAGTCCTTTATACATGTTCATTAATTACCCTCCCTCTACTTTCCCCAGTTTATCCCTCCCCACTTCCCTCTGGTTACTATCACTTTGTTCTTAATTTCAATGTCTCTGTTATATTTTCCTTGCTTATTTGTCTCGTTGATCAGGTTCCACTTATAGGTAGAACTTATAGGTGAGATCATATGGTATTTGTCTTTCACTGCCTGACTTACCTCACTTAGAATAATGCTCTCCAGTTCCATCCTTGTTGATACAAAGAGTAAGAGACATACTCCTACTCTTTCTTTTTTTCTGATGCTTGTTTCTTTCTGCTGAGTAGTATTCCATTGCATAAATGTACCACCGTTTTTGATCCACTCATTTACTGATGAGCACCTAGACTGTGCCCAGCATTTTACTATTATAAATTGTGCTTCTATGAACATTGGAGTGCATAGATTCTTTTAAATTATTGTCTCAGTATTCTTAGGGTATAAACCAGGCAGTGGAATTGCTGGGTCAAAGGGCAGTTCATTTTTAATTTTTGAGGAAATTCCATACTGTTTTCCAGTGGCTGCACCAGTCTGCATTCCCACCAGCAATGTACTGGGGTTCTTTTTCTCCACAACCTCACCAGCAATTATTGTTTGTTGATTTGTTTATGATGGCCATTGTCACCGGTGTGAAGTGATATCTCATTGTGGTTTTAATTTGCATCTCTCTGATAGCTAGTAATGCTGAGCATCCTCTGATATGGCTTCTGGGCCTTCTGTATGTTGTTGGAAAAGTGTCTGTTCAGGTCCTTTGCCCATTTTTTAATTGGATTGTTTGTCTTCTGGGAGTGGAGTAGTGTGAGTTTTTTATTTATTTTGGAGATCAAACCCTTGTCTGAGATATCTTAGGCAAATATAATTTCCCATACAGTCGATTCCCTTTTCATTTTGCCAAGTGTTTCTTAGCTGTGCAGAACCTTTTATTTTGATTAAGTCCTATGTGTTTATTCTTTTATTTATGTACATTGCTCTAAGGGCTATATTGGCCATACGGGTGCATGGAATATCTGAGTTTTTCCAGCCTATGTTTTCCTCTAGGACTTAGGATGTCACAACTTACATTGTAGTCCCTTATCCATCTTGAGGGGTTGTGGGGTGGGGGTTGGGTATGGTGTAAGTTGTTGGTCAAGTTTCATTTTTTGCACATAGCTGTCCAGATCTCCCAACACCATTTGCTGAAGAGGCTATATTTACTCCATTTTATGCTTCTTCCCCCTCTATCAAACATTAATTGACAATATGACTTGGGTTTATTTCTGGGCTCTATATTCTGTTTCATTGATCTATGTGTCCATTCTTATGCCAGCACCAGTCTGTTTTGATTACCATGGCCTTATAATATACTGTGGTGTCAAGTATGGTGATCCTACCTACTTTGTTCTTCTTTCTCAAAACCACTGCAGCTATTTGGGGTTGTGTATGGTTCCATATAAATTGCTGAAATGTTTGTCCTTTATCTGTGAAATATGTCACTGGTGTATTAATAAGGATTGTGTTAAATCTATAAATTGCATTGTGTAATATAGACATTTCATAATGTTAATTCTTCCAATCCATGAACACAACATATGCTTCCATTTATTTGTGCCTTCCTTAATTTCTTTCTTCAATGTTGTGTAGTTTTCTGAATATACTGGTAGATATTTAACCTCCTTGATTAAGTTTATTCTTAGGTGCTTTTTTGTTGTTGTTGTTACTATAGCAAACGGGACATTTTTCCTGATTTCTGTTTCTGGCATTTCATTGTTGGTGTACAAAAATTTCTTCTATTTCTGAATATTGACTTTCTATCCCTTTGTTATGCCAAATTCACTTATTAGGTCAAGTAGTTTTTTGGTGGAGTCTATAGGGTTTTGTATGTACACTATCAGGTCATTTGCAAATATGCCAGTTTTACATTCTCCTTTTCAATTTGGATACTTTTTATTTATCTTTCTTGTTTGATCTTTGTGGCTAGGACTTCCAATACTATATTGAATAGAATTGATGAAAATGGACATCTTTGTCTTATTCCTAATCTTAGTAGGAAAGCTTTTAGTTTTGCCCATTGAGTATGATGTTGGTTGTAGGTTTTCTATACATGGCCTTTATTATGTGATGGTATGCTCCCTCCACTTCCACTCTGCTGAGCATTTTTTATTGTAAATAGGTACTATACATTACCAAATGCTTTTTCTGCATCTATTGATATGATCATGTGATATTTGATATTTTTCTTTTCTTTAGTTTATGTCATGCATTATGTTTATTGATTAGCAAATACTGAAGCACCATTGCATCCCTGGGATGAATCCCACTTAATTATGGTATATGATCATTTTGACACATTGTTGGATGCAGTTTGCCAGTACTCTATTGAGGATTTTAGCATCAATGTTCATCAGTGATGTTGGCCTATACTCTTTTTCCATGTTGTGTCTCTCTCTGGTTTTGGGATTAGGATAATGATGGACTCATAAAAAGAGTATAAGAGTCTTCCCTATTCTTGGATTTTTGGGAATACTCTGTGAAGGATAAAGGTTAGCTCTTTCTTAAGTGCTTTGTAGAATTCTGCTGTGAACACATTCAGTACAGGGCTTTGGTGTGTCAAAAGTTTTTTGATTACTGTTTCAATTTCTCCAGCTGTTATTAGTCTGTTCAGGCTTTTTGTTTCTTCATTCAGTTTTGGAAGATTATATTTTTCTAGAAATTTGCCCATTACACCGAGGTTTTCAAATTTCTTGGCATATAATTATTTGTAATAATTTCTTAGAATCCTTTGTATTTCTGTGGTATCAGTTGTAATCTCTCTCTTCTTTCATTTCTGGTTTTGTTTATTTTGGTCCTCTCTCTTTTTGTCTTGATGAGTTTATTTAAAGGCTGTTGGCTTTGTTCATCTTTTCAAAGACCCAATTCCTGGATTTATTGACCATTTGAATTTTTTTTTTTAGTTTCTATGTCATGTAATTTTGTTCTGATTTTGGTTAGTTCCTTCCTCCTACCCATTCTGGGCTTTGTCTGTTATTGTTCTTCCAGTACTTCTAGATGTAGTGTTAGGTTACTTATTTGAAATGTTTCTATCTTTTTTATACAGACCTGTATGGCTATCAAATTCCCTCTCAGGACTGCCTTTAATGTTATCCACAAAATTTTTTAAAGATTTTATTTATTTATCTTTAGAGAGGAAAGGAAGGAGAGAAGGAGAGAAACATCAATGTATGGTTGCCTCTCATGAGCCCCTGCTGGGAACTGGCCTGCAACCCAGGCATTTGCCCTGACTGGGAATCGAACCGCGATCATGTGGGACAAAATTTTTGACCGATGTGAGTTCCTTTACAATTGTTTTCAGGATCTTTTTGATTTATTACTTGATCTCATCCTTAACCTATTCCTTCTTGCATGGCATGCTATTCTATGTACATGAATTTCAGTATTTTTGTGTTTTTTCTTTGAGGTTGGTTTCTAGTTTCAGGCTCTTGTGGTCTGAGAAAATGCTTCATGTAATTTCGATTTTCTTGAATTTTTTGAGGCTTGTTTTGTGTCCTTTTTATGGCCGTTGTTTTGAAGTTCACTTTGTCAGGTATAAGTATTGCTACCCTGAATTTTTTTCCTGTCCATTTTCTTGGAATATTTGTTTCCAACCCTTCACTTTCATCTGTGTAGGTGTTTTGTTCTGAGGTGGGTCTCTTGTAGGCAGCACATGTTCTGTTCGTGTTTTCTTACCCATTCAGCTTCCTTGTGCCTTTTGATTGGAGCATTTAATCCATTTATATTTATGATTATTATTGATAGGTTATTATTCATTGCCATTTTACTCCCTTTGTACCTTTGTTCCTTTTTCTCTCACTGTTGTTCTTCCTCTTCTTAAAAACACTCCTTTTAGTATACCTTCCAATATGGATTTGGTGGAGGTGTGTTCTTTTAGCCTTCTCTTTTCTGTGAAAAGTGTGTTGTCTTATTTTGTCTTCCATTTTCCTTGAGAGCCTTGCTAGGTAAAGTAAGGCCTTTGGTTGCAGGCCTTTGCTTTTCATTATGAGGACTATTTCTTTCCATTCCCTTCTATCAAGAAATCAGCTGCTAGCCATATTGGAAATCCCTTGTATCTTACTTCCTGTCTCTCCCTTTTTGCCTTTAAGATTCTATCTTTGTCTTTAAATTTTGCCATTTTAAGGACTTCCGCCAAGATGGAGGCATAGGTGGAAACACTGTGCCTTCTCCCACAACCAAGTTTGAATACAACAAAGGTTTGGAGAAACAAAGACACAACCAAAGGACAGAAAATTGAATTATACGGAAGTCCGACTACATCTAACCGTTCAACAGGACGGTAAGAGGGGCGGAGCCAGCAGCGAGCAGGGTCGGGCAGGACAGGGCCCCCGACCCAGGCGCGCAGGCAGACGGGAACCAGTTGGGGTGCGGGGCAGACCGCGGGCGCATATTCGCGCACAGTGAGACAGACCACGCAGGCCCCAGGGGGCGAGGGCTGACGGCGGTGGCACACTCGCGTGCAGTGGGACGAAACGCGTGGGCCCGGTGACGGCAGCAACTGCGGCACCGGTGAGGGCCGTGGCGGCAGGCGGCGGACAGGACGCCATAGTCCCTCTTTGACCCCGCCCCCACATACAGCGTCACAACCCAGCGACTTAGTTGCCCTGCAAGACCAGTGAGAGCCATTGTCCCTCTTTGACCCCGCCCCCACCTACAACGTCACAACCCAGCGACTGAGTTGCCCTGTTCTAGTGAACACTTTAGGGCTCTGATCCTGCTATGGAACAGGCACGAACAACCCGAAAGATGGCACAAGAAGAACTCAAAGTCCCAGAGCCAATAACTCTAAGCGACCGAGAAATTGCCAGCCTCTCAGAAGCACAATTCAGGACACTATTTATCAGGATGCTCACAGAACTGGTTGATTATAGTCACAAATTAGAGGAACAAAGTTACAAATTAGAGGAACGTGTGAGGGCTGGACTGATTGAAATGAAGGGAGATGCACAGGAAACCAATAGTGATGGAAAGGAAACGGGGACTCAAATCAATGGAATGGACCAGAAGGAAGAACAAAACATCCCACCAGAAAGGAATGAAGAAATGAGAATTCAAAAAAATGAGGAGAGGCTTAGGAACCTCCAGGACATCTTTAAACGTTCCAACATCCGAATTATAGGGGTACCAGAAGGGGGAAAGAAACAGCCACGAGTGGAAAACGTATTTGAACAAATAATAAAGGAGAACTTCCCCAGTCTGGCAAAGGAAATAGACTTCCAGGAAATCCAGGAAGCTCAGAGAGTCCCAAAGAAGTTGGACCCAAGAAGGAACACACCAAGGCACATCATAATTACATTAGCCAAGACCAAAATGAAGGAGAGAATCCTAGAAGCAGCAAGGGATAAGGGGACAGTCACCTACAAAGGAGTACCCATCAGACTGTCAGCGGATTTCTCAAAAGAGACCTTACAGGCAAGAAGGGGCTGGAAAGAAGTATTCCAAGTCATGAAATCCAAAGACCTACAGCCAAGATTGCTTTATCCAGCAAAACTTTCATTTAGAATGGAAGGACAGATAAAGTGCTTCTCAGATAAGGTCAAGTTCAAGGAGTTCATCATCACCAAGCCCTTATTATATGAAATGCTAAAGGGACTTATATAAGAAAAAGAAGATGAAAAAGATGAACAGTGAAAGGACAGCAAACACACAGTTATTAACAACCACACCTAAAACAAAAGCAAACGAAGAAGACAGCTAGATCAGGAGTGGAACCATAGAAATGAAGAACACATGGAGGGTTAGAAACAGGGGGGTGGGAGAGGGAGAAGAGGGGAGAAGGCACAGAAAATAGCATAGATGGTAGGCAGAAAATAGATAGGGGGGAGGGCGAGAATAGTGGGGGAAATATAGAATCCAAAGAACTTGAGACACGTGGTTATAAACTAAGGGGGGGAGAATGGTGGGGGAGGGAGGGTGTGGGTGGAGGGGATTGAAGGGGGGGAATAGAACAACTGTAATGGTATAATCAATAAAATATATTTAAAAAATAAATAAATAAATAAAAGCTTCCAGTTCAAAAAAAAAAAATTTTGCCATTTTAATTATGATGTGTCTTGAAGTCAGCCTTTTTGGATTCCTCTTGATTTGGACCCTCTCTGCTTCCTGGACTTGTATGGCTTTTCCTTTCCTGTATTAGGGAAGTTTTCCATCATTACTTTTTCAAACTGGTTTTCTGTTCCTTTCTCCTCTTTTTCTCTTTCTGGTATTCCTATTATATGGATATTTTCTTGTTTTCTGTTGTACTGCATTTCCCTTAACCTGTCTTCATTCTTTTTGAGTTTTTTTCCTTTTCTTGCACTTTTTGGTATTTTCTTCTACCTTGTCTTCCAGCTCACTGATTCAATTCTCTGCTTCATCAAGCCTGTTCTTGACTCCTTCTTCTAGGTTCTTTAACTCAGAAATTGTACTCTTTATTTCCTCTTGGCCCTTGTTGACTTGTTTCTATGTCCTTTTTTATGCTGATATATTTTTTCAGTAAGCTCCTCACAGTTTCCCTGTAGTTTTTGGTAATTTGCAATGAGCTTGTTGAGCTTCTTTATAACCACTGTTTCAAACCCAATATCTGATGATTAACTTTCCTCTATTTCATTTAGCATTCTTTCTGAGGATTCCTGCTTTCCTTCTGATTTGGGAGTTGTTTCTTTTTCTTGCCTTTATTTGGGAAACTCTACTTGTTTGCTTCTGCCTCTCTGTGAACTTCTATCATAGAAGGCCTATGAGATTCAGTGTTGCAGTCTTCTTGATCACCTGAATTTGATGCTTTTCATATTCCCTTTATGCCTTTTATGCTGGTTCTCTGGGTGTAATTGGGTTGTGATAGTTGTTGGGTCATTCTTTCATGGGTTCTTCCTCCCACTGATTGGCTGAGGGTCACTCTGCCCAACGCATTGTGTATGCTGTTGTACAGATACTGGGAGAACAAAATCACAGTGTCTAAGAAACAAACCCACAACTGCAAATATAACTCCACCTAATCCAGCTACCAACAGCAAATGAACCAGTATTAGTTAGGGTGTAATGAGATAAGGACTATTATAAGAAAGGAGACTGGATATGAGATGACCTACTGAAAGAAAAATTATTTCAAGAGGGTAGCAGGAGGAGCACTAATAAGAGTTGGGAGCTGGATCAGTGGAAAGAGAAATGCTAAAATTTACCTCATGAATAAAAAAGGGAATGAAGAATGTGGAATGGAGTATAAGAAGGGAAGTGTATAATATTAGGTTTAAACAGAAAATAAAATAATATAAAATAAAATAAAGTAAGACAAAGGAAGAAAAAGGAAAGAAAAATACTAAATAATTAATTAAAATATAGGAGCCCAGTTGGTGTGAAAGATCCACCACAGTACTATCAACAACAAATGAGCTAAAATTAATTTAGGTGGTATGGAAGTAAGATGGAATTAAGAAACCAAAAAAGTCTAAGGGATGTTTAGAGGAATAGGAAGTGGTTTTGCAGTGATAGGGGAACTGAGGGGAGAGGGGAGAGAATCATAGGGGAAAAGGGGATGGACTCACATGAACAAGTATAAAGGACACATGGACAATAACTAAGGGTAGGGGGACAGAAATGGGAGGGAGGTGGGGAGCACAGGGCAGGGGCCAGGCAGGGTTGGGAGTATAAGACAGAAAGCTGTACTTGAACAAGAATTAAATAGAAAAAAATATAAAATTTAAAAAAAGAAATGATAGAGGGACTAATTGGAAGACGGTAGTGGAACAGGACAAAGAGGATTCTGCTTCCCCCCAACCCATGGGAAAAAAACCTGACCAATCTGCAGAGGAACACAGCAAATAGCCAACAGTGCCCCAGCATATAGGAAAATAGGAGTCCAGAAATTGTAGCGGACACTGAAAGACCTGACAGTGAGGAGATGGCTGCAGGTCAATAAGGTCTGACGGACCAGCGCAAAAGCCACAGGCTGCGTCTGCCACCTCCATCTGGCCAGGCACCAGGGGCCCAGGTCAGGTCTGCCGCAGACTCTTTGGGAGCCAAAGGCTGGCAGCAAGGTCCTTGGAAGAGAGCCAGGTCATCAGCTCCCTCCCTACCTGGCTGGGTGCAGTTTGAAAAATACCTAGAGACCTGTTTGCTTGAAGTGTCAGAGAGAGGAATGGGCACAAGGAAGCAAACAAGGGGGCCTTGATCACCCATGGAGTCTATGGTAGCCGGCTTGGGAGAATTGAGAGTCGCCCTTGAATTCCCCCGTAGCACTGGGAAATGTTTTTGCCAAAGCCTACAGGACCAGGGAAGCCTGGCCAGATGCATGAGCCTGCACCCCAGCCCCTGGCAGTGACGGCGGGGGGTGGGGGAGCGCTTTAAAAAAGGACCTGGATTCCCTGGGTGGGACACTGGGGAGAGGTGCCAGTCTGGATCTTGGGAGAGTGGTCCTGAGACTGGCTGAGTACACCGAGAAGGGAGAAAGGCCACACCAATCGCCACTCACCCTGCTGCAGCCAGTGAGACCAGAAAAACCGATTTGGCCAGCTAGAAACCAACAAGAGGTGTTTTTTTTAAAGTAATCTTTTATTTTTTTAACTTTATTATTGTTTTATCTTGCAATACTTTTTTCCTCTCTTCCTTTTTTCTTTCTTTATTCCTTCTTCCTTTCTTTCCAAACATCACTTTTTCCACTCTTCTGCTGCCTTTTTTTTCTTCCCCTCACAAGTGAGACAAACAACTTGGAACTGTGAAAAGACCAGAGTTGGATCCAAAAAGGGGGCATCCCAACAGTAGGGACAGAGAGTCAAATTTCACTTTGCTATAGCAGAAAACTACAAGTTACTGCTATACAAGTAACTTGTAAATAAATAAATTACTATAAATAATACAAGTTATTTGTATTATTTTTTTCATTATCTTTTAATTATTCTTACACTTTTAATAGTATCTTTGTATTTCTCCTCTTTCTCTATAGTCCTCTTTGCCTTGGCTGGATATATTGTATCATTTGACAGGTTTCCCCTGTCCCCTAATTCATAGTGTATTGCTAATTTACTGTCCTTTATTTCACCTGTGCTACAACAACACACTATTAAAGGTCCAATACTCCCTATTCTTGGTATCTCATAAATTCTGTCGTGTAATTGTTCCTCTAATATTATTGTAAATAATAGCTATTTCATACTATTGTAAATACTACACAACACCCTTCCCAGATTTTAGCCCACTTCATTGTTTCCTGAACTATAATACTGTAGTGGTAAACTCTATTCTCTCTCATATGACACCTATTTACCATCCATTATTCTCACCTTACCTCACAATATAACCTCCCACAACATCACTGATTTCTAGATCTAACTCAAAAACCTTCCCTCCCCAACAAGAGCCGTATCTCCTTTCCATTCTTCCTAAAAAGTGGCTAGTTGGGTTGAAGATTACAGTTATTACTATACATACCAAAAGGACCTCATATCTCTTCTCTACCAGCTGCTACTGTAAATATTATAAAATACCCTTCTGCTGTCATAAACCATTTTGCCTTTCCCTCCAACTGATCACACACAAAAAACAGAAGTTGGAACTGGTGAACACCAGGATACCCACTGGAAGAGGAAACCCCACAACAACAACAAAAAAACCACCAACAGATAACAACAGAAGAAGGTGAAGGAGAGAGTGAAAACCACACAAACCTCAATTCAAGACCTATCTGGAAATACAACTAAAGAGTGGAGAAATGACCCAGTGAAAACAACTGAACAAGAGCAAAAGAGAATCCTCAAAACCCTGTACACACAGAAGAACTAGCTTCAACACAACCCACCCTCACCAGCACAACAAATTAAAATGGGTGATGGAAAGAGGGAACATCAGTTAACCGGCTGGTGCAAAGGACCTACAAAAGAGAGACCAAAACCCAAAGACAAACTCAAAGCCAATGTAAAGGACAGCCCAAGACCAGTGAGCTGGGGAGATCAAGGAGACTACACCACTGAAACTCACAGGTATTATACCACAAAAGGTCACACCATAAACCTAGGAGGGCAGAACAGATCAATTTAAGAGGCTGAAGCTAACAAGAATAGTCTCACAATCAATGGGAAGACAAAGAAACAATCCGAAATTAAAGGAAAGGAGAAAGCCTCAGAAAGAGTGCTAGGTGAAACAGAGGTATGTCAGCTATCAAATATTGAATTCAAAGCACTGGTTATCAGGGAGTTCAAAGAGCTCACAATGAACTACCAGAAACTACAAGGGAGCTACAATGAACTCACCACAAACTATATCAATATGAAAAAGGAGACAGAAACTATCAGCAAGGGCCAAGGAGAAATGAAGAATATAATTTCTGAACTGAAGAACACAGTAGAAGGAATCAAAAGCAGGATTGATGAAGCAGAAGTTCAAATCAGCAATTTGGAGGAAAAATGAGAAAAAACACCTAGAAAAAGCAAGAAAAAGAAAAGAGGCTCAGAAAGAATGAGGAGGGATTAAGAGAAATGCAAGACAATATGAAACGAAATAATATCTGAATAATAGGAATACCAGAAGGAGAAGAAGAACAAGGGACAGAAAACCTATTTGAAAAAGTAATTATGGAAAACTTTCCTAATTTGATGAGAGAAAAAGTCACACAAATCCAGGAAGCACAGATTCCCAATCAAAAGGAACCTAAAGAGGCCCACTTCAAGACACATCATCATTAAAATGGCAAAATTTCAAGACAAAGAGAGAATCTTAATGGCAGCAAGGAGAAAAGGGAAGTAACATACAATGGTGCCCCAATAAGGTTACCTGCTGTCTTCTCAATGGAAACACTCCAAGCAAGAAGAGAATGGCAAGAAATATTCAAAGTAATGAGAACCAAAGTCCTGCAACCAGGCTACTTTACACAGCAAGGCTCACAATGAAGATAGAAGACCAAATAAACAGCTTCCAACAGAAGAGAAGTCTAAAAGAATACACCTCCACCAAACCAGCTATGCAAAAACTACTCAAAGGAATGCTTTAAGGAAAGTAAGAAAAAGAAAGAGACAAAGAGAAACACAGGTATAAAAATGATAAAGAAATAAATACCTCTCAATAATAACATTAAATGTAAAAGGATTAAATGCTCCAATCAAAAGGCATAGAAGAGCTGAATGGATAAGAAAGCATGACCCACACATATGCTGCCTACAAGAGACTCACCCCAGGGCAAAAGACCTACACAGACTAAAAGTGAAGGGCTAGAAACAAATTTTCCAAGCAAATGGCCAGAAAAAAAAACCTCAGGGTAGTAATACTCATATCAGACAAAATAGCCTTCCAAATAAAGGGACATAAAAAGACACCTAGAAGGTCACTTCATTATACTTAAGAAAAGAATCCACCAAAAAGACATAAACATTGTACATATATATATATGCAACCAACATAGGAGCACCCAAATATATAAAAAAAAAATCTTAGAGGGCTACAAGAAACATATAGACAGCAAAACAATTATATCAGGGGATTTTAACACCCCACTGTCAAAATGGACAGATCTTCCAAACAAAATATCAACAAAGATATTGTGGCATTGAANACACCTAGAAGGTCACTTCATTATACTTAAGAAAAGAATCCACCAAGAAGACATAAACATTGTACATATATATATGCAACCAACATAGGAGCACCCAAATATATAAAAAAAAAAATCTTAGAGGGCTACAAGAAACATATAGACAGCAAAACAATTATATCAGGGGATTTTAACACCCCACTGTCAAAATGGACAGATCTTCCAAACAAAATATCAACAAAGATATTGTGGCATTGAATAATCCCATAGATGAAATGGACTTAACTGATATATATATAGACCCCTTCATCCCAAAGAAGCTAAATACACATTCTTTTCAAATGTGCATGGAACATTTTCAAAAATAGACCACATGATAGGACAAAAACAAGCCTCAAGAAATTTAAGAAAACTGAAATCATCCAAAGCATTTTCTCTGAACACAAGGGACTCAAACTGGAAACCAGGTCCAAGAAAAAAGACTCCAAATGATCAAAATTATGAACATTGAATACCATGCTATTAAACAATGAATGGGTCAAGAATGAAATTAGGGAAGAAATCAAAAAGTTTCTGGAAACAAATGAAAATGATCTCACAACAACCCAAAACTTATGGGACACAGCAAAGGCAGTCCTGAGAGGAAAATTCAAAGCAATACAGGCCTACCTAAAAAAAGATGGAAACATTTCAAACAAACAACCTAACCCTATGCCTACAAGAACTAGAGAAACAACAACAAAGAGCCTTCCTTCTACTTCAACAAGTAGAATGAAGGAAATAACCAAGATCAGAGCAGAATTAAATGACATAGAGACTAAAAGCACAATTCTAAGGATCAATGAATCCATAAGGTGTTATTTTTTAAAGATAAACAAAATAAACAAGCCTTTAAGCAGGCTCATCAAGAAAAAAAGAGAGAGGTCCTAAATAAACACAATCAGAAATGAAAAAGGAGAGAATACCACTGACACCACAGAAATACAAAAGATTGTAAGAAATTACTATGAAGAACTGTATGCCAAGAAATTTAAAAACCTAGGTGAAATGGACAAATTTCTAGAAAAATATAATCTTCCAAAACTCAATGAAGAAAAAGCAGAAAGCCTGAACACACCAATAACATCATATGAAATTGAAGCAGTAATCAAAAATCTCCCAACACACAAAAGCCCTGGGCAAGACGGCTTCACAGGAGAATTCTACAAAGCATTTAAGGAAGAGCTAACCTCTATCCTCCACAGAATATTCCAAAAAATCCAAAATGGTAGAAGACTACCAAACTTCCTTTATCAAGCCAGCATCATCCTAATCCCAAAACCAAATAAAGGCACAACAAAGAAAGAAAACTTTAGGGCAATATCACTGATGAACATAGACGCTAAAATCCTCAACAAAGTATTGGCAAACTGCATCCAACAATACATTAAAAAGGTCATATGCCATGACCAAGTGAGATTCATCCCAGGGATGCAAGGATGGTACAATATTAACAAATCAATAAATGTAATACATCACATAAACAAAAACAAAGACAAAAATCACATGATCATATCAACAGATGTAGAAAAAGCATCTGATAAGGTACAGCATCCATTCATGATAAAAACACTCAGCAAGGTGGGAATACAGAGAACAGTCCTCAACATAATAAAGGCCATATATGAGAGACCTACAGCCAACTTCATACTCAATGGGCAAAAACTAAAATCTTTTCCACTAAGATCAGGAACAACACAAGGTTGTCCACTTTCACCACTTCTATTCAATATAATATTGGAAGTTTTAGCCACAGTAATCAGAGAAGAAAAGTAAATAAAAGGAATCCAAATCAGAAAGGAGGAAACTAATCTGTCATTGTTTGCAGATGAAAATGATAGTGTACATAGAAAACCCTACAGACTCTACCCCAAAACTGCTCCAACTAATAAATGAATTAAACAAAACAGCAGGATGCAAAGTCAATATCCAGAAATCAAAGGCATTTTTGTATACCAACAGTGAAACAGCAGAAGCAGAAATTTAAAAATAATCCCATTTGATATAGCAAAAAGAAAAAGAAAATATCTGGGAATAAATCTAACCAAGGAGGTAAAAGACCTGTATGCACTGAAGAAAGAAATCAAGGAAGACACAAACAAATGGAAACATATACCATGTCCATGGATTGGGAGAATTAACATCATCAAAATGTCCATACTACCCAAAGCAATTTACAGATTCAATGCAATACCTATTAAAGTACCAATGACATATTTCATACACAGAACAAACACTTCAAAAAATTTATATGGAACCATAAAGGACCCCGAATAGCAGGCACAATTTTGAGAAAGAAGAACAAAGTAGGAGGATACCAAACTGTATTACAAGGCCACTGTAATCACAGCAGCCTGGTACTGGCTTAAAAACAGGCATATTGACCAATGGAAAAGAACAGAGAGCCCACAAATAAACCCAAGTCTCTACACTCAGTTAATATTCAACAAAGAAGGTAGCAACATAAAATGGAGTAAAAATAGCCTCTTCAACAAAGGGTGTCAGGAGTACTGGACAGCTATATGCAAAAAAATGAAACTCGAGCACCAAATTACACCACACACAAAATAAATTCAAGGTGGATAAAAGACTTAAATATAAGCCATGACACCATTAAAGTACTAGAGAAAAACATTGGCAAGAAAATCTCAGATATTTCACGCAGCAACATTTTTATTGCCATGTCCCCTAGAGCAAAGAACATAAAGGAGAGAATAAACAAATGGGATCTCATCAAAATTAAAAGCTTTAGCATGGTAAAAAAACAGCATTAAAATTAAAAGACAACCAACTGCATGGGAAAACATATTCACCAATGATACCTCAGACAAGAGTTTAATCTCCAAAATATATAGAGAACTTACATGACTCCATTCTAAGAAGACAACTAACCCAATTAAAAAAAAGGGGAAAGGACTTGAACAGACATTTCTCCAAGGAGGACATACAGATGATCCAGAGACACATGAAAAGATGCTCGATATCGCTAGCTATCAGAGAGATGCAAATTAAACCACTTTACACCAGTAAGAATTGCCATCATTAACAAAGCAAGAAACAACAAGTGTTGGAGAGGTTGTGGAGAAAAGGGGACCCTAATCCATTGTTGATGGGATTGCAGACTTGTACACTATGGAAAACAGTATGGAATTTTCTAAGAAAAGTGAAAATGGACCTGTCTTTTGACCCAGCAATTTTACTGCTAGGATTATATTCTAAGAACCCTGAAACACCAATCCAAAAGAACCTATGCACCCCAATGTTCATAGCAGCACAATTTACAATAGCCAAGAGTTGAGAGTAACCTAGGTGTCCATCAGTAAATGAATGGATCAAAAAACAATGGTACATTTACACAATGGAATTCTATACAGCAGAAAGAAGGAGCTCCTACCCTTTGCAACAGCATGGATGGAACTGGAAAGCATTATGCTGAGTGAAATAAGCCAGGCAGTGAAAGACAAATATCATATGATCTCACCTTTATCAGGAACCTAAACAACAAAACAAACAAGTATGCAAAATATAACCAAAGACACTGAAATAGAGGACTCGCTGACAGTGACCTAAAGGGAGAGTTGAGGGAATTTCATGGGAAAAGGGGAAGGATTTACAGGAACTAGTATAAAGGACACATGGACAACAACTAAGGGAGGTGGAAATGGGAAGAAGGTGTGGAGCACTTGGGGTGGGCCGGGATGGGAGTAAAAGACAGAAAACTGTACTTGAAGAACAATTAAATTAAAAATAAATAAATAAAAGAAAAAGAAAGAAATGATAGTTGGAGAAAGAGAGGAACAAAAACCAGGGGGGGGGAAAACCCAAGGGGGGGAAAAAAACAAGGGAAAAAATTAAAAATTGGGATGCAAGGGAGAAAAAAAGTGAAAAAAATAAGAATAAAGAAAAATTAAAGGGCACGGTGAAAAAGAAATTGAAAACAGATAAAAAGATAAAAGGGAAGAAACAGACTGAGATGTCAAATTAAAATTTGAGATAAAAAAATTATGAGAGGGGACCAGTAAAATTTGATGTTAAAAATAGAGAATTTTTGAAATTCTACAGATAAAATTGAATAAAAAAGGCAACAGCAGCTACCCTACCCACAATCAACTACCAAAGATTTTTAAAAGTGGAGAATGTATGTATTTTAAGAGCAGGGCTACAAGATATGAAATGACCCTTGACACGATAATTGGTTATGTGTGTCTAGACAGGGTAGAAATAGTAAGAGTGTGGAATGGAAACAAGTATTAGCTAGAGAGAAAACAAAATTTGAAATAAAAAATAATTTGAGGAAAGAGGAAGGTAAAATGGGCTAAGAGTGGGGAGGAGCAAAATATGTGAACTGAAATACACTGTAGTATAATATCTAGTTACTTAAATGCACAAACTTGATGGACAAGAAATGACTGTTAAAAACCTATGCAGAAAATAAAATACTACAAATCATGAAAACCACAGTGCCTTTTGTATCAGTAGCCTCTTGTATTTACCACTATTTTTTTTTCTTTCTTGATCTGCCTCTGGTGGTGTTAGATGTTGACCCCATCTGACCTTAAGCAGCCTGTTTGATACTTCCTGTGATCTGCTGTCACTGGTTGTCTCCTTTAATTGTTAAGCCAGTCAGTCTGCACTCAGCAATCAGGTTTAAGCACTGTACAAAAAGGCCAAATATCTCCTGGGGTGGTGGTTATTGGTTCCCCTCAGGCTTCTGATGCTCAGAGGGGAGTGATCTCCCTGAGCAGGATGGTTGCTTTGTATGACGGTTGGCTCAGCACCAGGATCCCTGTGTCCATTCTCTCAGTTCTCTCCCTAGGCCTCTTCTGCAGTCTCTCCTCAAGTCTCTCTAGCCTACTCTGCCCACCCCCCATTTCCAGGGATCTACTGTACATGGCTATCTCCTTCAGTTGTTAATCTGGTCACTCTAGTCAGCAGCCAGCCTTAAGCACCACAGGGCCAGAGCAGAGACCCTCCTGGGGTTGGGGCTATTGTTTCCCCTCAGGCTACTGCCTCTCAAAGGGGAGTGGTCTGCCTGAGCATGATGGCTGCTGGGGAATGTCTCAGCCTCAGGATCCCAGTGGCATCTACTCTCTCAGATATATCCCCAAAAGCTTCAGTTCTCAGTCTCGCCTCAGGCATCACCAGCCCACTCTGCCCCTGCCTTTGCCAGAGCCCAGGGGAAGTGGCTGCAAATGAAAATTTGTCTTGAAACTGTACTTGAATAATAATTAAAATAAAATGTTTTTAAAAATTAAAAACAAGAAATAAAAAAAGAAAATTTGTGTTGGTCCTTTAAATGGCTCTCCATCTCTGGCAGAGAGCAACCCTGCCACTTCTCACTGCTGGTTGTCACCTGTGTACTTTTTGGCTCTGATGCTCTAGGCTGGGAATCCTAGCTTAGGGTTTAGGCCCCCAGTGTTCTCAAAAGGATCCAACTGGCTGCTTCCACCTTTAGGCACCCCGCCAGCCCTCTTGAGTCTCTATAGCACTTACCAGATAGGTTGTGCCAAAGCTGGATTTTCTGTCTGTACGAAGTTATATGGCTTCTCTCTGGCTATTCCTCAGTTGTTTGTTCTGGGTGGAACCTCCACAATTGGATTGTAATTCCAGATTGGCCCTGGGAGGAGGTCAGTGTTTCTTCCATTCATTTCTCTGCCATCTTCCCTCTTGATAGGTTTTTGACTAATTGCACACTAATATGACAGCTGTCACAATATGATCGAACAAAATTGTTTCAATTGAATTTAAAGACAATTAAGAGCACTGCTAGAGGTATTGTACAGAAAAAACTAAATAGCCTTTTGTCTAACCCAATGTGTTAACATCACTATATATAAATTATACCCCCCATAAAAATTAAAAGTATGTCTAACAATTTTAAAAGGAGAATGTAATATCTTCAAAAAGATAAGTTTCCTCTTCCCCCAAGTCAGCTTTCTTTTTTTTAATTTTGAAATATATTTTATTGATTATACCATTACAGTTGTTCTATTTTCCCCTTCATTCCCCTACACCCCGCACACCCCTCCCCCACCCTTCCCCCTGTTAGTTTATGTCTATGTGTCTCAAGTTCTTTAGATTCTATATTTCCCCTACTATTCTTGCCCTCCCTCCTATCTATTTTTTACCTACTGTCTATGCTACTTATTTTCTGTATCTTCTCCCCCTTCTCCTCCTCCCACTCCCTTGTTGCTAACCCTCCATGTGTTCTTCATTTCTATGGTTCAGCTCCTGATCTAGCTGTCCTCTTAGTTTGCTTTTGTTTTAGGTGTGGTTGTTAGTAACTGTGAGTTTGCTCTCCTTTCACTGTTCATATTTTTTATCTTCTTTTTCTTAGATAAGTCCCTTTAACATTTCATATAATAAGGGCTTGGTGATGATGAACTCCTTGAACTTTACCTTATCTGGGAAGCACTTTATCTGTCCTTCCATTCTAAATGAAAGCTTTGCTGGATAGAGCAATCTTGGATGTAGGTCTTTGGATTTCATGACTTGGAATACTTCCTTCCAGCTCCTACTTGCCTCTAAAGTCTCTTTTGAGAAATCAGCTGACAGTCTGATGGGAACTCCCTTGTAGGTAACTGTCCCCTTCTCTCTTGCTGCTTCTAGGATTCTCTCTTTCATTTTCATCTTGGCTAATGTAATTCTGATGTGCCTTGGTGTGACCCTTCTTGGGACCAACTTCTATGGGACTCTCTGAGCTTCCTGGATTTCCTGGAAGTCTATTTCCTTTGCCAGACTGGGGGAGTTCTCCTTTATTATTTGTTCAAATAAAATTTCCACTCATGGCTGTTCCTCTTCCCCTTCTGGTACCCCTATAATTCGGATGTTGGAACGTTTAAAGATGTCCTGGAGGTTCCTAATCCTCTCCTCATTTTTCTGAATTCTTGTAACTTCACTTTTTCCTGTTTTGGCATTTCTTTCTTCTTTCTGGTCTACCCCCTTGATTTGAGTCCCTGTTTCCTTTCCATCACTATTGGTTTCCTGTGCATTTCCCTTCATTTCAATTAGTTTAGCCTTCATATGTTCCTCTAATTTGAGGCTAAAATCAACCAGTTCCGTGAGTCTGCTCCTCATATGTAACAGGCACGAACAGTCCAAAATATGGCTCAAGAAGAACTCAAAGCCCCAGAGCCAATAACTCTAAGTGACCAGGAAATAGGGAACCTCTCAGATGCACAACCCAAGTCACCTTTCAATGAAAATATCCATATGTATACCACACTCCTAAAGAATGACTGACCTATCAACAGAAGGGTTTATCTACATCAAGTGTGGCACCCTTAAAAAACAATACACAGCTATTATATTACAAAAATAATTAATCACATAAAAAATGTATTACAGTGAAAATTTTAGCTTATTAAATATGATATACTGTCTGAATCCCAATTTGGAAAATGTGTGTCCTGTATACTTACAGGAAAAAAGGTTGGAAAATTTTACAACAAAATGTTATCTATTTCTGGGTAATGAAATTACGTGATTTTAATTTTATTTCTTGATGCTTTTGGCATTTCAAAATTGTCATCCATAAATGCATATTAATATTATAGTGAGGGGGAAATTACCTTGAAAAAGTAAAATAAAAAGCAATAGTAAATACAAAAAGCTTAAACTCTGACAGTACTTAGCCTCCCTTTCTCCTATTCTTTCTGTCCCATTTTCTTCATACTTAAAATGAAAATATCTATTATCATCACCTACATAACAATGACAAAAGATGTTACAAAGAGATGACAAAAGTTCAAATTATCCATAAATGCAATTTCAAAAGCCTAAAGCATTACAAAACTGTGAGATCAAGTGATAGCTTTCTGTGTTCCCTGTGCCATCCCCACCACCTCTACCTGGGATGTCTATTTACCCAGCTGATCCAGCCACTGCTGGGTCTATTCCTAGCTTGGAACCAGCCTCTTGCTCAAGTTACTGAGCTAATTTATAAGGCTTAAAAGAAAGCACATTTCTAGAAATTAATTCTACATAATAAGCATAGATGATACACTTTTAAGACTATTGCCAGCTAGAAGGACTGACAGGTGAGGCTGGCCACATTCTGAAAAATGACAAGCCAACATATTTGAGGGCAAAGAAAAACTGCCAGTCAAAGGGGGAAAGAGCCACTACTATCCAAATGAAAGTGGTACATATACACGTGAGGTGTCTCTTTCTCTTCCAAAGGAGTGCATGACATCAAAACAGATGCCACTCTCAAGACAGAAGCTCCAGGAAAGCAAAACAATAGTACTTTTTATTAAATAAAAAGAAAGGTTTATGACACGTTGAATTGTCATATTAATAACACTGTAATGAAAGGTATGGTCGTTGAAACCACAAAGGTCTGGGTTCAAATTCCAACATTTCCATTTTTGTTTTTTTATGAACAATAGTATTTTATTTCATTTATCTTTAACTATTTTTTAAATTTTAGTTGTTGTTCAACTATAGTTTTCTGCCTTTTATTCCAGTCCAAGCCTACCTCTACCCTCCCTCCAATTTCCACATCCCTTCCCCATTGGTTTTGTCCATGTGTCCTTTATACTTAATCCTGCAAACCCTCCCCCTTTTTCCCTGAAATTCCCTTTCTTCTCCAGTCTGGTCACTGCCAGCCTGTTCCCTATTTCAGTGTCTTTGATTATATTTTGCTTGTTTGTTTGTTTTGTTGTTTAGGTTCCTGTTAAAGGTGAGATCATATGGTATTTGTCTTTCATTGCCTGGCTTATTTCATTCAGCATAATGCTTTCCAATTCTCTCCATGCTGTTGCAAAGGGTAGAAACTCCTTTATTTCTGCTATGTAGAATTCCATTGTGTAAATGTACCATAGTTTTTTTATTCATTTATTTACTGATGGGCACCTAGGTTGCTTCCAACACTTGGCTATTAGAAATTGTGCTTCTATGAACACTGGGGTACATAGGCTGCTTTGGATTGGAGTTTCAGGTTTCTTAAAATATAATCCTAGCAGTGGAATTGTTGGGTTAGAAGGAAGATCCATCCTTACTTTTCTGAGAAACCTCCATACTATTTTCCATAGTGGTTGTACCAGTCTGCAATGCCACCAACAGTACACTAGGGTCCCCTCTTCTCCACAATGTCTCCAACATTTGTTTGAGGCTTTGTTTATGATGGCCATTCTGACCAATGTGAACTGGTATCTCATTGTGGTTTTAATTTGCATCTCTCTGATGGCTAGTAATGCTGAGCATCCTATGTTATGGTTCTGGGCATTCTGTATGTCCTTTTTGGAAAAGTGTCTGTTCACGTGCTTTGCCCGTTTTTTAATTGGGTTGCTTGTCTTCTTACAGTGCAGTTGTGTGAGTTCTTTATATATTTTGGAGATTAAACCCTTGTCTGAGGTATCATTGGCAAATATGTTTTCCCATATAATTGGCTCTCTTTTTATTTCAATACTGTTTTCTTTAGCCATGCTAAAGCTTTTAATTTTGATGAGACCCCATTTGTTTATTCTTTCCTTTATGTCCCTTGCTCCAGGAAACACATCAGTGAAAATGTTGCTGCGTGAAATATCTGAGATTTTCTTGCCAGTGTTCTCCTCTAGGACTTTAATGTCCTAAGACTTATATTTAAGTCTTTTATCCACCTTGAATTTATTTTTGTGTATGATGTAATTTGGTGCTCGAGTTTCATTTTTGTGCATGTAGCTCTCCAGTTCTATCAACACCATTTGTGGAAGAGGCCATTTTTACTCCACTTTATGTTGGTGCCCCCTTTGTCAAATATTAATTAACCACAGAGGCTTGAGTTTTTTTCTGGGCTCTCTGTTTTCTTCCATTGGTCTGTGTGCCTGTTTTTAGGCCAGTACCAGACTGTTTTGATAACAGTGGCCTTGTAATACAGTTTGGTATCAGGTAGTGTTTTCCCTACTACTTTGCTCTTCTTTCTCAAGATTGCAGTAGCTATTTGGGGTTATTTATGGTTCCATACAAATTTTGAAGTGTTTGTTCTATGTCTGTGAAATATACCATTGGTACGTTAAGAAGTATTGCGTTGAATCTGTAAATTGCTTTCGTAGTATGGACATTTTGATGATGTTAATTCTTCCAATCTATGAACACGGTATATGTTTCCATTTGTTTGTTGATTTCTTTCTTCTGTTGTGTAGTATTCTGAATACAGGTCTTTTACCTCCTTGGTTAGGTTTTTTTCCTAGATATCTTATTTTTCTTGTTGCTATATCAAATGGGATTTTTTCTTGACTTCTGCTTCTGCTATTTCATTGTTGGTATACAAAAAGGCCTTTGATTTCTGGATATTGACTTTGTAACCTGCTGTTTTGCCAAGTTCATTTATAGGTTCGAGCAGTTTTTTGGTAGAGGCTATAGGATTTTCCATGTACACTATCATGTCATCTGTGAACAATGACAGTTTTGTCTACTCCTTTCCGATTTGGATGGCTTTTATTTGCTTTTCTTGTCTGATCGCTGTGGCTAAAACGTTGAATACTATATTGAATAGAAGTGGTGGAAGTGGACAACCTTGTGTTGTTCCTGATCTTAGTGGAAAAGATTTTAGTTTTTGCCCATTGAGTATGATGTTGGCTGTAGGTCTCTCATATATGGCCTTTATTATGTTGAGGACTCTTCTCTCTATTCTCACTTTGCTGAGTGTTTTTATCATAAATAGGTGTTGTACCTTGTCAGATGCTTTTTCTACATCTATTGATATGATCATGTGATTTTTGTCTTTGTTTTTGTTTATGTGATGTATTACATTTATTGATTTGTTAATATTGTACCATCCTTGCATCCCTGGGATGAATCTCACTTGGTCATGGCATATGACCTTTTTAATGTATTGTTGGATGCAGTTTGCCAATACTTTGTTGAGGATTTTAGCGTCTATGTTCATCAGTGATATTGCCCTAAAGTTTTCTTTCTTTGTTGTGCCTTTATTTGGTTTTGGGATTAGGATGATGCTGGCTTGATAAAGGAAGTTTGGTAGTCTTCTACCATTTTGGATTTTTTGGAATATTCTGTGGAGGATAGAGGTTAGCTCTTCCTTAAATGCTTTGTAGAATTCTCCTGTGAAGCCGTCTTGCCCAGGGCTTTTGTGTGTTGGGAGATTTTTGATTACTGCTTCAATTTCATATGATGTTATTGATGTGTTCAGGCTTTCTGCTTTTTCTTCATTGAGTTTTGGCAGATTTTCTTTTTTTAGAAATTGGTCCATAACACCTAGGTTATCAAATTTCTTGGCATGTAATTCTTTATAATAATTTCTTACAATCCTTTGTATTTCTGTGGTATCCGTTGTAATCTCTCCTTTTTCAATTCTGATTGTGTTTATTTAGGGCCTTTGTCTTTTTTTCTTGATGAGCCTACTTAAAGGCATGTTAAAGAACCAGCTCCTGGATTTATTGATTTCTACAATTGTGCTTTTGGTCTCTATGTCATTTAACTCTACTTTGATCTTGGTTATTTCCTTCCTTCTACTTGCTCTGAGCTGTTGTTCTTCTTCTTCGACTTCTTGTAGGCATAGGATTAGGTTGTTTATTTCAAATGTTTCTTTTTCTTTTTCTTTTTTTGGTAGGCCTGTATTGCTATTAACTTCCCTCACAGAATTTCCTTTACTGTGCCCCATAAATTTTGGTTTGTTGTGAGTTCATTTTCATTTGTTTGCAGAAACTTCTTTGTTTCTTCCCTAATTTCATTCTTCACCCACTCAATATTTAACAGCATGCTATTGAATCTCCTCAATTTTGAGTGTTTTGGTTGCTTTTCCTTGGAGTTGTTTTCCAGTTTAAGTTCCTTGTGGTGAAAGAAAATGCTTATTATGATTTCAATTTTCTTGAATTTGTTGAGGCTCATTTTGTGTCCTTTCATGTGGTCTATCTTTGAAAATATTCCATGTGCATTTGAAAAGAATGTGTATTAGGCTTCTTTGGGATGGAGGGCTCTCTATATATATCAATTAGGTCCATTTCATCTAGGGTGTCATTTAATGCTGCAATATCTTTGTTGATATTTTGTTTGAAAGATTTGTCCATTTTAGCCAGTGGGGTGTTAAAATCCCATACTATAATTTCGTTGCTGTCAATATCTTTCTTGAAGTCCTCCAGGATTTTCTTAATGTATTTGGGTGCTCCTATGTTGGGTGCATATATATTTATGATGTTAATGTCTTCTTGGTGGATTCTTCCCTTGAGTATTATGAAGTGACCTTCTGGGTCTCTCTTTATGGCCCTTTTTTTGAAGCCTATTTTGTCTGATATGAGTATTATTACCCCAGCTTTTTTTTTCTTGTCTTTTTGCTTGGAAAATTTGTTTCCAGCCATTCACTTTCAGTCTGTGTAGGCCTTTTGTCCTGAGGTGAGTCTATTGTAGGCAGTATATGTGTGGGTCATACTCTCTTATTTATTCAGCTATTATATGTGTTTCAATGGGATCATTTTATCCATTTATATTTAAGGTTATTATTGATAGGTACTTCTTCATTGTCATGTTTGTACCTGTGTTTCTCATTTCTCTCTCTCCCTCCCTCTCTCTCTCTTCCTTTCCTTAGAGCAGTCCCTTTAGCATCCTTGCAGAGCTGGTTTGATGGAGGTGTATTCTTTTAGACTTCTTTTGTTTGGGAAGTTCCTTATTTGGCCTTCTATCTTAATTGAGAACCTTGCTGGGCAAGTAGCCTTGGTAGTAAGCCTCTGGTTCTCATTACTTGGAATATTTCTTGCCATTCTCTTCTGGCTTTGAGCGTTTTCATTGAGAAGTCAGCTGCTAACCTTATTGGCTCTCTCTTGTATGTTATTTCCAGTTTCTCCCTTGCTGCCTTTATGATTCTCTCTTTGTCTTGGAATTTTGCCATTTAATGATGATGTGTCTTGAAGTAATCTTTTTCAGTTCCTCTTAATTAGAACTCTCTGTGTTTCCTGGATTTGTATGACTTTTTCTCTTATCAAATTAGGGAAGTTTTGCATCATTACTTTTTCAAACACGTTTTGTAGCCCCTGCTTTTCTTCTTCTCCTTGTGGTATCACTATTATTCAGATATTATTATGTTCCATATTGTCTTGCATTTCTCTTAATCCCTCTTGATGTTTTCTGAGCCTCTTTTCTTTTTCTTGCTCTTTCTGGGTGTCTTTTTCTACTTTTTCCTCAAGTTGCTGGTCTTATCTTCTGCTTCATCAGTCTTGCTTTTGATTCTTTCTACTATGTTTTTCAGTTCAGAAATTGTATTCTTCATTTCTTCTTGGCCCTTGTTGATAGTTTCTATTTTCTTTTCCATGTCGATATAGTTTGTAGTGAGTTCATTGTATCTTCCCTATAGTTTCTGGTAATTCTTTGTGAGCTCACTGAGCTTCTTGATAACCAGTGCTATGAACCCCATATCTGATAGTTGAGTTGCCTCTATTTCATTTAGCATTTTTCTGAGGCTTCCTCCTTTCCTTTCATTTGGGGATCGTTTCTTTGTCTTCCCATTGTTTGTGAGACTCTTCTCGTAAGCTCTTCATGTTACACTGATCTGTTCTGACTTCCTGGGTTTATGGTATGAACTTCTATGGTAGAATACCTGTGAGATTCAGTGGTGTAGTCTCCTTGATCTCCTGAATTCACTGGTCGTGGGCTGTCATTTAAGTTGGTTCAGTGTTTGTCTTTGGATTTTGATTGTTGCTGGGTCTTTTCCTTTGGTGGGTCCTTCCCACCAGCTGGTTAACTGGGAGTTACTCTGTCCCCCTCCTCTTGTATTTTGTTGTGGTGGTGAGGGCAGGTTGTGGTTCTTCCATATGTACAGGTTTTGCGAATTCTCTCTTGCTCTTGTTCAGTTGTTTGTTCTGGGTAATTTCTCCACTATTTAGTTGTATTTCCAGATAGGTCCCATATTGAGGTTAGTGTGGCTTTCACTCCCTCCTTCACCTTCTTCTGTTGTTATCTGTTGGTGGTTCCTTTTTTGTTGGGTTTCCTCTTCCAGTGGGTATCCTGGTGTTCACAGCTTCCACTTACTCTTTTTTTTTAATCAGTTGGATGGGGAGGGAAAATGGTTTAAGACAGCGATATAGTATTTTATGATATTTACAGAATCAGCCAGTAGAGAGGATGTACAAGATCCTTTAGTTATGTATAGTGTTAACCATAATATTCCACTCAACTAGCCACTTTTTAGAAAGGATGGAGGACTTCTGGCCAAGATGGAGGCATAGGTAGACACTTTGTACCCCCTCGCACTACCAAAATAAGGACAACAATTTAGGAACAAAAACAACCAGTATTCACCGAAAACGGAACTGTATGGAAGTCCAACAACCAAGCTGTTAAACTAGACACATTCATCCAGACAGGTAGGAGGGGCAGAGTTGGGTGGCTGGGTGGAGAGCGGTTGCAGCAAAAAAAAAAAAAAAAAAGCAGTAGCTGGCGGACCCAGCAAGGTGGCAGATTGTGGAGGGGTGCGGTGCACAGGTGGCTGGTGGACCAGGTGGTCCCACATTCACAAGCAGATAAACTAGGTGACACTGGGGAGTGAAACATAGAGCACAACCCAGGGTTCCAGCGCAAGGAAATAAACCCTCAAAACACCAATTAAAAACATCTCTGGGGGTTGAGGGGCGAGACTCTCAGTCTCACAGGAGAATTTGTTGGAGAGATCTGCAGGGTCCTAGAATGTACAGAAACCTACCCACATGGGAGCCAGCACCAGAAGGGCCCAATTTGCTTGGGGAAAGTGACTGAAATCTGGCAGAGAGAGGATCAAGAACCATTGTTCCCTCCCAGACCCCTGCCCCCACATACAGAATCCCAACCCAGAGACTGGGTTGCCCTGCCCAGGTGAACACCTAAAACTCGGCCCCTCTCTATGTAACAGGTGGGCCAAGACAAAAAAAAAAATTGCCCAAAGTAAAAAACAGATAGAAGCTCCAGAAAAAAATACAACTAAGTGACAAAGACAGAGCCAACCTATCAGTTGTACAGTTCAAAATACTGGTGATCAGGACACTCACAGAACTGGTTGAATTTGGTCACAAATTGAATGAAAAAATGAAGGCTACACTAAGTGAAATAAAGAAAAATGTACAGGGAACCAATAGTGATGGAAAGGAAACTGGGAGTCAAATCAACAGTGTTGACCAGAAGGAAGAAAGAAACATCCAATCAGAAAATAATGAAGAAACAAGAATTCAAAAAATGAGGAGAAGCTTAGGAACCTCCAGGACATCTTTAAACATTCCAGCATTTGAATTACAGGGGGCCCAGAAAGGGAAGAGGAAGAGTAACAAGTGGGAAAGTTATTTGAACAAATAATGAAGGAGAACTTCCCATTCTGGCAAAGGAAATAGACTTCCAGAAAGTCTAGGAAGCTCAGAGGGTCCCAAAGAAGTTGGATCCAAAGAGGAACACACCAAGGCACATCATAATTGGATTACCCAAGATTAAAAATAAGAAGATAATCTTAGAAGTAGCAAGAGATAAGGGGACAGTCACCTACAAAGAAATTCCCATCAGACTGTCAGCTGATTTCTCAAAAGAGACCATACAGGGAAGACAGGGCTTGGAAGAAGTATTTCAAGTCATGAAAGGCAAGGACCTACATCCAAGATTGTTTTATTCAACAAAGCTTTCGTTTAAAATGGAAGGGCAGATAAAGTGCTTCTCAGATAAGGTCAAGTTAAAGAGTTCATCATCACCAAGCCCTTATTCTATGAAATGTTAAAGGGACTTATCTAGAAAAAAGAAGATAAAAAAACATGTGCAGTAAAATAACAGCAAACTTACAGCTATTAACAACCATACCAAAACCAAAAACAAACTAAGCAGCAAGCAACTAGAACAAGTACAGAACCACAGAAATGGAGATCACATGGAGGGTTAGCAACAGGGGAATGGGAGGAGGAAAGAGAAGAGAATAAGCAGCATGAATCGTAGGTAGAAAATAGACAGGGGGAGGGTAAGAATAGTTTGGGGAATGTAGAAGCTAAAGATCTTATAAGTATGACAAATGGACATGAACTAAAGGTGAGGAATGTGGGTGGGATGGGGTGTGCAGGGTGGAGGGGAGAGAAGGGAGAAAATGGGACAACTGTAATAGCATAATCAATAAAATATATTTTACAAAAAAAAAAGGATGGAAAGAAGATAAGACTCTTGTTGGGGAGGGAAGGATTGTGAGTTGGCTCTAGAAAGCTTTGAGGTTGTGGGAGGTCAGATTCTGAGGTAAGGTGAGAGCAAAGGATAGTAAATAGGTGTAGTGCGTGAGAGAATAGAGTTAACTACTACAGTAATAGAGTTCAGAAAACCGTGAAGTGGGCTAAGATCTGGCAATGGTGTTGTGTAGTATTTACAATTGTATAGAAGAGCTATTATTTACAATAATATTAGAGCAACAATCATATGACAGAATCTATGTGATCTGGATAACAAGAATAGGGAGTATAGGACCTTGAGTAATGTGCTAATGGAACACAAGTGAAGTGGAAGAGAGTAAATTAGCAATACACTAGAGAACAAGGGAAACCTATCAAATGATACAATTTAACTAGCCAAGCAAAGAAGACCGAACAGAAAGAAGAGGAATACAAAAATACTATTAAAATAAAAGATTTAAGAATAATGAAAAATAGTAATAAAATATGCAATAACTTGCAGGTTCTTTGTAACAGCAAAGTGAAATTTGCTTCACTGTGTCAGTTGTTGGGATGTCCCCTCTTTGGGTCCAACTCTCATCTTTTCACAGTTCAGGGTTTTTTGTCTCACTTGTGGGTATTTTAAAAGAAGAAAGGGAGGAGAGATAAAATTTGAAAGAAAGGAAGAAGAAATAAAACAAGAAAGAAGGAAAGAGAGGCTATATTAATTGAGAGACAAAAAAATAATAAAAATTAAAAAATAAAGAATTACTTTCTTTAAAAAAAAAAAGCTTCTTGCTGGTTTCAAACTGGCCAGCCCTGTTTTTCTGGTCTTGCTTGCTGCAGCTGACTGAGGGGTGATTGCTTTTCCTTTTCTCCTTTCCTGATCAGCACTCAGTCAGCCTTGCGGGCACTCTCCCCAGGACTAGCCTGGTGCCTCTCCCTTTCCCTGGGGGTTTGGTGTGGGCTCTGGGCCTTTCTCGGAGAGCACTCTCCCTGGGTTGTGGCTCCTCGGGCTCTACAAGGCTTCCTTTGGTCTCTCAAGTTCAGGTGAGCACCCTTCCCAGGGTTACGGGTGTGCACGCAGGGGCCATGGAAGAAGTGCTGCCCAGCTGGGTGGGGAGGAAGCTGGAGCGATTGCTGCAGAATTCCCCAAACAGTGTCTCTTTTTTCACTTTTTCTTTTTGAGAAATTCCTCCTACTCAAACCTGCTGCTCCATACAGCAGCCTGGTCTCTCACACAGCCCAATTCTCCAGCCAGATGGGGACTATTGGGGTGAGGGCCTTTCACAGCCTGAATTTCAACTCTCCCCAGCTGGCATCCACAGACTCGTGGGTGCTCACAGCCCCTGTATGTTTGCCACTTAGTCCTCATTGCCCTCTCTGAGACTTCAAGCAGACAGGTCTCTCCTGGTGCTGCGCAAACCTTGTTTGGCCAGGAAGGGAGCTGTTGACCCAGCTCCCTATCAAGAACCTTGTGGCAGACCCTGCAGGTGGGCCTGGGGCTGCAGCCACCCTGGTCCCCACTCTTGTCCCAGGGACCCTATTGTCCCAAAGCACCCTCCTTAACGTCTGGTTTTTCAATGTCCTCTACAATTTTTGGTCTCCTATCTTCATATATGCTGGAGTACTGTTGGCTGTTTGCTCTGTTCCTCAGTAGATTGGCTAGGTTTTTCTCCCATGTGTAGGGGAAAGTAGAATCTGCTCCCTCCTACCTCACTGCCATCTTCCCCCATTTCCACTTTTTAACCACATGATCATGGGCAAATTACTTTATGCTTCCCTGTCTCAGCCTTACCACCTACAAAAGAAGGACAATGACATCTAGCAATATTACTGGAGGCACTGGGAACAATATGTTTGAAGCACCTGCCAGTTTTACTGTCTGTGTCTCTGTTAGTTCATAAGTGATGAAACCAGGTACTTTCTCTGTAGCATCCCCAGAATGCTACAGAGAAACGAGCAAAGTACCTGGTTTCATCACTACACACATGACAGTCCTCGATAATAATTAATGCATAAATTAATGAAAATGATGCAAAAGTAGGACAAACTTGTGCTTGGACATCTAAACAATTTCACTGTAAAATCTAAAAACAAAACCCTTATTTTTTAGCATAAGTCACAGTGTATTTAGGGGTATTTCATGGCTGCCTCCTCACTGAGGCATGACTCTGAACTGGCAGATACTTTGCCTATTTCTGTCCCTGCAGGTACCCTCAGCACCAGCATGTTCCCTGAACTGTCCAGATTGTCAATACACATATACTGAATAAATAAATGAGAGATTTAACAGCAACAAAATATTTTGACCTTTAGTGTTTTCTGTTTTTCTAACCATGCCAAGTTACCACTTCCTTCTTGAGATTTTCACTCAGATTCCTTAGATCCATCACCAGCTCCCCTCACCGTATGCCATGCCCCATATATGAGGCTAGAGAACTGCCTAAAACTAGGCAACTGCCTGAAGAATAAGGAGCTGCCTGAAATTGAGACGAACCAGAAAAATACACATACTGAGTGTGGATCCTAGTGTGATATGATTATTTGATGGATGAACAAGATCCTGCTGGAACCATATGGTTATGGCTACTCATATTAAAATTATCTTATCAGTCTTACGTAGTCTATGTTTTCATATTTTTCTTCCCCTAAAATCACAAACAAGCACTTTCTCCCTTAGCTCTAAGATCAGCCTCATTTTCCCAAATCTTCCACCTTCCCATCCCTCTCAGTGCCTTGCCGGGCAGCTCAAGGTCCCCAAGCTCATTTTCATTGTTTGTGTTTAAGTCTTATGACATGTTACTCTAGGTTCATGTTGATGCTTAAAGTTCACAAAAACTAAAAACTTAAAAAGAAAATGTTATAATCTCTCCAACCCTCATGAAGTACTTGCCCAGCCCAGTTGTTCAGCTTAAGAAAATTCTCACTGCTGAGTATGAGCTGCCACATATGATTGGCAAGGACAAATTTAAATTGTGTAACTCTATTATATTTTCTTATGTGATTTTTAAGCCACGACATGGCAAGATATGGAGCAGAAAACTGAAGTGACTTTTTTATTTCAAGGTCAGCATGGTTATAAAACTTGCTCTTTAGCACTCCTTCTGGGAAGTTTTCAATCTTGAAAATGTCAAAAATGACTCACATCAGTTGCTTAGTGGATGATATAGATTGCCCTGAATTTAAAGGCCAGTCTGGAAAATCCAAGATTGACTGTAAGAACCTTGATAGAAAGAAAAAAATATAAAAAGAAAATCATGAGTGTGACTGACAATCACAGATAAAATTCATAGTGACCAGATGCATCCTGAAATGCTACCTATTTAGGGTAGATTAATAGGTGAACTTCTCAAAGCTGAAAGAAACACATTCTTGCTCAGAGACACATGGCTGCCAGATTTGTCAAAGGACAGCAATAAAGATTTCACAGCAACAGAATTTCCAGAATTAATGCCCAAAGATATACCAGCAATACTTAATACCAACTTAGTTCTCAAAACTCTGTCTAATGTATGCCTAACTACAGACACCAAGTTTACGGTCTGTGATGATGCCACCTATTCCTTCTTGAGTAGATAGACATAGAGGCAGCTTCTTCATATGTCATGAAAACTTGCACAGCAGCTACTTCTACCCTCAGCCATGCCTCATTGGAGCTCTCCTGAGTGTTTTCTGATGCCTCCATAGTGTTCTTAGGGTTGAAAGTAATTTGGAGGTCTTGTTCACACTCTCAGAGAACAGATTACTGCCTTCTCACTTGGCTATCCCCATGCTGGCCAAGACGTTTGCTTGCTGATGTTGGAGCACAGAGTTTGCCTTCTGTCATTCATTACTGGAGAATTCTGTGAAGACCCGCTGCTCTTGGCCCAAGGGAACATCAACTGTGTCTTCACAGAGCTCACCAAACATGCAGGAAAGCAGACACAAATGATAATGCCACAAGTAAGTCCAATTTTGCTTTTGATCTTTCAGGGTTTTTTGTATGAATTAAAGTAATGCATTGTTGAGAGAGAGAATGACTTCTCATATAATCACCACAAAATCCTGGGGATCTAGTACCATATAGAGATAAATGGAGACAAGGACATGCTGCAACATACAATTTCCCCCCTCCACCTCCAGCAGGTGCAACTGCCCAGGCCTAGTGTAGGAAGGAAAAACAATGGTCATAGTTCATGGGTGGGTGGTCTGGAAAGGAGCAGAATGACCAGTGTGGAAAGCCTCTATCCTATGCTCATCAGGGGAAAATAAAACAGAAAACTTGAATGAACCTGTGTTTATTGTTAGAGCTTGAACATTGATTTCTAATGTACATAGCACAAACCTTAGTGAATATAAAGTTGTTCTAGATAAGGTATCCATACTTTCTCATTAAAACTTCACCCTCTTGACCTCACCCTCCACAGGAATTCTATATGGTAGGCGCCCTCATTTGAAAGCAAAGGAACTAGGAATTCAGACTGGTTAGTGTGATAAATTGAATGTTTGCCCCCTTGAAATTCATATGTTGAAACCTAACCCCAATGTAATATATAAGGAGGCAGTGTTTTTGGAAAGTGATTAGAACATGAGGGTGGAGCCATCATGAAAGGGATTAGTGTCCTTATAAAAGAGACACTGAGAGCTCCTGTGCCCCTTCCTCCTTGTGATGATATAGGTAGAAGACTGCCATCTATGAACAAGGAAGTGGCTCTCACCAGACATGGAATGTGCCAGCACATTCCATCTTGAACTTCTTGGACTTCCTAGCCGTCGGAACTATGAAAAATAAATTTCTGTTGTTTATAGGCCTCCAAGAAAATGGCATTTTTGTAACTTAGCAACATCACACATTTTATAAGTAGCAGGATAGGGATTTGATCCCAGGCAGTGAAATTCTAGAGGCAGTTGCAGGGTCAGTAAGCTGACAACTGGGTCTTCCTTTGTCACTGAATATACAGTTAAACTCCACCAGCAGCCATTTTTCTATTTAACAGAATTTGTTGGTGTAAATACTTTTTAAATAGCCTCATGGTATTTGAAATAAAAGATGTGGCTTATTATTTTTGCTTTTCTTCAGTGCAGATTGTTAATAGGCCTAGTGTTTAAGGTTCAGCCAGCAGCCTCAGCAAAACAGGAGTGAGATTTAATCTTGTTTTTAACTTGGGCCTTGGGAATATTTTTTCCCAACTTGTATGTGTGATTCAATATGTTCACATTAAATCACAGCATCATGTTTTATAAAAACAAAAGACTGTGGCCTTAAAATGAAAATAATTTCAAATACTTAAAAGAGACACAGAGAAAGTAAGCATTTTCTAAAATTATTTTCTATTCTGGGTGTGTGAATACATTTTTTAAAACAAGGACAAAAGTACAGGCCATCACCTAAGTTCTGTGAGGTAGGGCCATAAAGGTATCAGTGGGTTCTTTGTAGACACCAAGGTCCCTTGATTGTGAAAATAAAGAAAAAAATCATTAAAGAAAACAAATTTGGAGAATTTTATTACATACAGGGTATGTATATAATGAACTTGTTAAATTCTACTCAGGATCACAAAATACTTTTTAGGGCAAGATTCTGTGCCATGTGGAAGCATTTTCCCTAACTTGGCACCTGAAACAGAGGACTCACTGCTGTCCCAGCCCATGCAGTACCAGAGTATCAGGAGTTCTTAGTGCCCACTGGAGCTGGTCATCTTTGGTACACACTTGGAGAGGGTCTGTGCACCATCTCTTCTATCTAGTACACACAAGTTCCCAGAACATTTTCTTCTAGACAAGTAACCTGTGCATAAAATCCATAGGTATGGCATGGGAAGACAACAGAAAAGGCAAAAATGCTTCTTCCATTGGGCCCCAGTCATGGGGACCAGAGCATCAGGCATCATGGCTGTGAGTCCTCCAGGCAGTGTCAAACATGCACTCACTTCCAACAAGTTGGATGCCTGTTTCACATCTAAACATTACCAGCTTCTTGCCAAGACTCCAGAGCTCACTCTGAGAATGTTAACCTGACACTGATGATCCTGGGAGAACCTGTTTGCTTCTGGAAATATTGAGAAGCAGAGATGCAGAGAAAAAATGTTGGCTTAAATACAAAATCCTTCAGAGTTTATACAACATGAGTACCTCTATTATTGGGAAGTGTTGACTTGCCTAGCGAAGACAGTACTCTTTTCCTCAGAGCCACATCCTGGAAAAATCTTCAGGTATCCTGATGATGCTGATGTGATGACAGGATCTGTAATAAAACACACACAGCATTGGAGTCTTGTTCTACAGCCACCTTTAAAACTAAACACTAGTCATTTTTTGGTTTTGTGTGGTTTAGGGCAAGTTTAATTTACCTGGGAACAGAAATGGAAAAAATGATTCTTATGTGAAAGATGAGATGCACCTGAGAATAAAGAGGACAATGTTATTCAGGCTATTGCAAGAGGGAGAACATCTATTAATGAGAAACATGAGAATTTTATGAAGGCAACTAAATAAGAGTCATGGTAAATATCATGGGAGTCATATAGGAAGGGTAGAGATGGGTCATATCCAAGAATGTGAGAGAGTAAGGTGGTCTTCTGTGGTTAGCCATTGCTGGGAAGATTTAATAACCACAGCTGTTTTTCACAAAGCACATGTCTCAGGTAAATTCAACATTGTCACCTACCTACAGGTCTCTAGGAGCAATGAAGTCAATACTTCATGTGAAGTGCCTGGTACAGGACACATGTCCCAAGAAACCACTGGGTGGACCAGAGCTGAGCACCAGCCCCAATGACAATCAATGAATAGGCTGATATGAGCCTCTGTGGGTCCTAAATGAAAGCCCTGCTCACCCAGGGGTGCAATACAAACAGGGCTAACCAGAATCTTCTTTCTCCAGGAAGTTGAACTAGAGATGCAAAGGGAGGATGCAGGCCACCCAACAGAGGACACAGATACTGCAAAGCCATGTGGACAGAGGCATGAGGCAGCAAGGCCATGTGATATCTAGAGGATGCCCTCAGGAAGCAGTAGCCAAAACAGAAGAAGAGGCTGGAGCAGAAGAGATGGCACAAACAGACACAATGACATGACACTCAAGTCAGCACCTGGCAAGGTACTAAACACCTCCATCAGCTAAAGGCAGAAACACTCAAGGTACTTGTCTGACATGTGCAGTAATAGTCTAAGACATGTTCTTTAGAGCTGCCCCTTCTTTTGAAAAATCTGGTTTAAAGATCTAACATAATGTATGTAATTCTTTCATAAATACTATTAAATAATTTTGGCAACTTTTTGAATATCCACATAACCAGAAAATTTTTAAATCATCTTTTTGATTTCACTAAGGCTTGGTTTTCCTATATTTAACCAGACATATCTAATCTATCATATATTTTGGTCCCTCCTTTATCAGAAGTTTAAAAAGTAAAATGAGCCCATGATAAAGTAAGGAAGTATAGTAAGCTTTTCACAATTCAAATATAGCCTATTTAAAAGACTCATTTATTTACAAATTAGGAGGCTTAGCTTTCTAAATATTTTAATGTTGAAATTATATTTCTTTTATGAATGATACAGTTATTATAGATTAGAAGAGGCTATTTGTTGGCCTGATTTTGGTCTGGGTTTGTTTATTTTATTTTTTATATTTCTAATGTTCTTTTTCTATAGCAAAATTAAAAATTGACAAATATATCAGTATTCTAATGTTTGGGAAATTTTACTGCTGTATGAAATTCCAAGTCTGAGAACTACTTCCCTGGACTACTTACTATATAGAAATTGAGGACACCCAAGGGTGCTCTCCATAACAGTGTGACAATTACAAAGAAAGCTCTGAATTCCCACTCCCACATTCAAATTTGCTTTATTTCAGAAACCCAGATTTATTCTATAGCTCAAGGATTTGGGGAATCAGAACCACTGCATCAAATGTAAAATATTATTTTATTTATTAGGTGTTAATGACATCATCATCTATGTGCACGCCATGATACTTCGTTGTTTAAAAGGGTCTGTCTCTTGACCACTTTGTGAAAGATGGTATATTTCCCACATTATGGAATAAGTTGCACACACGGTTTTATCCAGAGAAAAATTAAGCAAGCTCATCATATCCCAAACCTTCTTATTATACCCAAAGTTTATAACTGAAAAGAAGGGAAAATTACTGAACTCACATACTAACAGGTGACATCCAGCAGAGAGAGGTGAAGGGAGAGTGAGAGAGAGAGAGGAAGGAACCCCATGGGCTATCATTGATCTTTTTGAAGCCCTTTCTGAACTTTAAAGGCTCATGATTTTTCAATTAGCCATTAAAATCACTGCTGCCATTTACTATAAGCTCTTATCCTAAAGAGATTTATAGTAGATAAGAGAAAAGGGGAGATAAAAGGAGGCCTGAAGGTTGGAGTCAGAAACTGTGACTATCAAAGGGTTAAAATTGTTCTAACAAATTATCTTCCAGGAGAGTGCAATGGCCCCAGGAGGGTTGCGGATGGAAAGCTTCTACCCCCTTTCCCCTAAGACTGGATGTGCTATAACTACTCAACTAAGCTACTCAATAGGGTACAGATTTTTTTCCAGGCCAGAACTTTCTGAATAAGCAGAAGACAGTGTTTCATAAATTATTTTAGAGCAATTCTATTTTTTTCATCCAAACATACACAAGCTTGAATTCAAATTCTTTCTTAACTTCTTTAAGCCTTAGTGTAAAATACTAAAATGCTGATCCTGCCCACCTCAAGCACAGTGTAATACCTACCCACAGGCCTGTGCCTTGAAGAAGCTTCTACCTGGCAGAAGGATTCCAAGATGGCTGCAGAGTAGATGGAAGAAGATACACTTACCTGCTCCCAGCCACAAATCTGATGTATAGCTAAATTATGAGCAACCAACCTGAATAACCAACTGAAGGCTAGCTAAAAGGAAATATTATATCCAGGGATTTACAGAAGAAACCACATAGAGACTGGCAAGGGTGGAAATGCAGAAAAGACTGGCCCCTCACACACATGTGTGGTAGCTGATAAGCCAGAAGGGTATTACTCCATTTCTGGCTGCAAAACTCCATTTCCCCAGTAGTGTGGGGTCTCAACCTCATTCAGGAATCCCCAACCCAGAGCAACAGAGACAGGAAGAGGAGCCGGCATAGCATCTGGTAGTGAAACTCAGTTGGGATTCAGTCTGCCTTGGAATAAAGGGAGTCCACAAGAGACACAGACACTACCTTCCCAGAGTTGAACACCCCTATTGTTGCAGCACCACCCTGGAGCATACACTAGTGGTTTTCCAACTACTGGTGATACCACTCTGCTGTGCTCAGGTCCTGCAGAAGGGTCTGCTGGCTGCATCCAGAAGGGACCTTTGGGGGTTGTTTTTCTGGGGAAGCTCTTGGCAGAGCTCAATGATTGGAAGCTTTGGAAAAGGGATCATTCTTCCCCACATCAAGTGCATAGTCAGCCCTCCCACACACACCCCCCACACCTACTGAATCACTCATCCTGTTTTACCACTCTGTGGTCCAGCCCTGCTGAGTTCAGTCACATGGAGGAATCAAAGAGCTACAAGAGAGATGAAACTATCAGAGCCCCATTCCCCAAGAAGTCTTTTGTCCAGGAATCAGACTGGCTGGTGCTCAGTTGTGAGGCTACATCATGGGAGAGCACTCCAACATCCTCTGTGAGCTCAGACTGCACTACTCCAGAAGGGGAAGAAGCACCCGTGCCCCTTTTACAAGCTTGCCGATGCCACCACCAATGGAAAACTGTTTGGATATGCCCCCACAAGTGCTGGTGGCCCACCCCTGATGAGCACAGTTCCGAGGGGGAAGGGAGGGCTGCTCAGAGCTGGAACATTCAGAGTGTGTCTCCCTCTGAGGCTATTGTCTGGGACAAAAACAAAGTGTTTGGCCTCCTCCTGCCAGCTTGGCCAGAACCACTACCAACAGGAGACTCTTTTGATCTGTTCCCTCCAATCCCCAGTGGCTCTGAGCAGTTGAGTTTGCTTCTGTTAAAGAGATGACTGGCTATACCCAATCTGAACATGCAGCATACTCCTCCTAGGGAAGTGAGAGTTGAAGACTCCGGCAGAGACAGTGCTTTGGCTTAAGAGTAGGAGCCACTTTCCCCTTATTGAGTGCCTGAACACATAACCCCTAAATAAGAGAACCACTAGCCCTATCCTCCTGACCCCAGTCACCCAGCCCTACTGAGCTCACAGCCCGTGGAAGGGTCTGTGAAGGGCAGCATTCTAGGCCTCTACGATCTTTCTTTGAAAGGCTCTAATGGAAGGGTAGGGAAAATCAGGGGGGAAGGTGGAGTAGCTGACAGATGAAGGCAGACCTCCAGGCCCAGAAGATACAGCCACAAACAGCAAGTAGCATGGTATCTTCTGACAGGTAGCCTAAGGCTGGTTACTTATAATGTCTGACAGCAACTGGTATCTGAACCCCACCCAAGTGGACCCATAACCAACACAAACAGTGGTTGGCTTCAGACCACACCAGAGATTGGTTCAACTAGCCAAAAAGGGGATTTCAGCAGGTATTTGTTAGCAACAATTTTGCTTCAAGGGTAGCCTCTGCACAGCATCTTATACATGGCGATTGAGATTTCGAGGAAGATGGCGGTGGAATAGGACAAAGAATTTCACTTCCCTTCACACGTCGGAGAAAAACCGGGCTGATCTGCAGAGGAGCACAGTGAACAGCCAACAGGGACCCAGCATACAGGAAGGCAGGACCCAGAAAGTCTAGTGGACACTGAATGACCAGAGGTTGAGGAGAGGACATGACTGCAGATCAACAAGGTATGATCCCGTGCCAGGGCCCTGGCCAGGTCGCCCTGGTCTCTGAGAGCTGAGGGCAGGCAACAACAACCTGGGGAAAGAACTAGTCACCTGCACCCTCTCTAACCAGCAGGGCATAGATTGGAAAACACCAGGAGAGATCGGTTTGCCTGTAGTGGCAGGGAGAGGAGTGGGCATTGGGAAACAAACCAGAGAGCTCTGATAACCCATGGAGTCAGGCTGTTGTTGCCAGCGTGGGGAACTGAGAGCGTGGGACTTGAGTCTGCGCTCCCACAGTTTCGGGGACCTGCGGGCTACTGGCCCCTGAAAGAGCGCCAGTCGCCATCTCCATCTCTACCCAGCTGGGTGCAGAATGAGAAGCACCGGGAGTCAGGCTGTGGCTGCCGGCTTGGAAGAATTGTGAGTCGCCCTGTGTGTGCAGCCACAGCACTGGGAAAGATCCCAGCCCAAGTCTGCGAGACCAGGAAAGCATGGCTGGGAGCGCGCGCCCTCATGCCAGGCCAGAGCTGGGAAGCCTGGGGAAAAACCTGCTCTCAGTGGGGCACGGGAGAGCAGCGCCAGTCTGGATCTTGCGAGGGCACTGGTGAGAGCAGCTAAGTTCACCAAGCTGAGAGAAAGGCCACACTAATAGCCCCTCCTGCTTCTGCAGCTAGTGACACCAGAAGAAAAGGTTTGAACAACTGGAAACCAATGAGAGGAGTAGGTGGAAGTGTAGAACACCAAGATACCTGCAGGAGACTGCACCACTGAATTTCACAGGAATCCTACCACAGAAGTTCACACCATAAACCCAGGGAACCAGAATAGATCAATACAAGAAGCTGAGGCCAACAAGAAGAGTATCACAAAAAATGGGAAGACAAAGAAACACTTCCCAAATGAAAGAAAAGGAGGAAGCCTCAGAAAGAATGTTAGATGAAATAGAGGCAAGCCAACTATCAGATATTAAATTCAAAGCACTGGTTATCAGGAAATTCAAAGACCTTACAGAGAGCTACCAGAAACTACAGTGCAGCTACAATGAACTCTCTGCAAACTATACCAACATGAAAAAGGAAATAGAAACCATCAGTAAAGGACAAGAGGAAATGAAGAATACAATTTCTGAACTGAAGAACACAGTAGAAGGTAAGAAGAATAGGATTGATATGGAAGTAGATCGCATAAGTGACATAGAAGACAGGATACAAAGAATCTCCCAGACGGACCAAGTAATGGCAAAGAGAATCAGAAAAAATGAGGAGAATATAAGAGGAATGCAAGAAAACATAAAACGTAATAATATCTGAATAATAGGAATACCAGAAAAAGAGGAAGAAGAACAAGGGATAGAAAACCTATTTGAAAGAGTAATAACGGAAAATTTTCCTAAATTGAGGAGAGATAAAGTCACACGGATCCAGGAATCGCAGAGAGTCCCAATCAGGTGGAACACAAAGAGGCCTACTGCAAGACACATCATCATTAAAATGGCAAAACTCCAAGACAAAGAGAAAATCCTAAAGGCAGCAAGAGAGCAAAAAGGAAATAACATACAAGGGGGTCCCAATAAGGTTGGCTACTGACTTCTCAATGGAAACACTCCAAGCAAGAAGAGAATGGCAAGAAATATTCCAAGTAATGAGAACCAGAGGCCTACAACCAAGGCTACTGTACCCAGCAAGACTGTCAATCAAGATAGAAGGCCAAATAAAGAGCTTCCGAGACAAAAGAAGTCTAAAAGAATACGCCTCCACCAAACCAGCTCTACAAGAATTACTAAAAGGACTGCTTTAAGGAAAGGAAGGAAAAGAGAGAGATGGAGAGGAACACAGGTACATAAATGGCAATGAATAAGTACCTTTCAATAACAACTTCAAATGTAAATGGATTAAATGCACCAATTAAAAGATATAGAATAGCTGAATGGATAAGAAAGCACGACCCACACATGCTGCCTACAAGAGACCCACCTCAGGTCAAAAGACCACCACAGATTAAACGTGAAAGGATGGAAACAAATTTTCCAGGCAAATGGACAAGAAAAAAAAGCCAGGGTAGCAATTCTCATATGAGACAACATAGACTTCAAAAAAGGGCCATAAAGAGAGACCCAGGAGGTCACTTTATAATACTCCAGGGGAGAATCCACCAAGAAGACATTAACATTATAAATATATATGCACCCAACATAGGAGCACCCAAATATATAAAGAAAATCCTACAGGACCTCAAGAAAGATATTAAGAGCAACACAATTATAGTAGAGGATTTTACCACCCCACTGTCTAAAATGGACAAATCTCCCAAACAAAATATCAACAAAGATATTGCAGCATTAAATGGCACCCTAGATGAAATGGGCCTAATTGATATATATAGAGCCCTCCATCCCAAAGAAGCTAAATACACATTCTTTTCAAATGCACATGGAACATTTTCAAAGATAGACCACATGATAGAACACAAAACGAGTCTCAACAAATTCAGGAAAGTAGAAATCATACCAAGCATTTTCTCTGAGCACAAGGGACTGAAATTGGAAACCAACCCCACAGGAAAACAAAACAAAACACCCAAAAGCATGGAGACTGAATGGTATGCTATTAAACAATGAATGGGTCAAGATTGAAATTGGGGAAGAAATCAAAAAGCTTCTGGAAACAAATGAAAATGAACTCACAACAACCCAAAACCTATGGGACATGGCCATGGCAGTCGTGAGAGGGAAGTTCATAGCAATACAGGCTTACCTAAAGAAGACAGAAACATTTCAAACAAACAACTTAACCCGACGCCTCCAAGAACTCAAAGAACAATAACAAAGACAGCCCAGAGCAAGTAGAAGGAAGGAAATAACCAAGATCAGAGCAGAATTAAATGACATAGAAACTAAAAGCACAATTCTAAGGATGAATAAATCCAGGAGTTGGTTTTTTGAAAAGATAAACAAAATAGACAAACCTTTAAGTAGGCTTGTCAAGAAAAGAAGAGAGAGGACCCAAATAAACACAATCAGAAATGAAAGAGGAGAGATTACAACTGATACCAAAGAAATAGAAAGGATTATAAGAAACTACTATGCAGAACTGTATGCCAAGAAATTTAAAAATCTAGGTGAAATGGACAAATTTCTACAAAAATATAATCTTTCCAAAACTCAGTGAAAAAGAAGCAGAAAACCTGAACAGAGCAATAACAGAAAATGAAATTGAAGCAGTAATCAAAAAACTCCCATCACACAAAGGCCCCGGACCAGATGGTTTCACAGGAGAATTCTACAAAGCTTTTAAGAAAGAGATAACCCCTATTCTTCACAGACTATTCCAAAAAATCCAAAAAGAGGGAAAACTCCCCAACTCTTTTTATGAAGCCAGTATCACCTTGATTCCAAAGCCAGATAGAGACACAACAAAGAAAGAAAACTACAGGCCAATATCGCTGATGAACATAGATGCTAAAATCCTCAATAAAATATTGGCAAACGGCATCCAACAATACATCAAAAAGATCATACACCACGACTAAGTGGGATGCATCCCAGGGATGCAAGGATGGTTCAATATTCGTAAATCAGTAAATGTAATACATCACATAAACAAAAGCAAACACAAAAACCACATAATCATATCAATAGATGAAGAAAAAGTTTTTGATAAGGTTCAACACACATTTATGATAAAGGTACTCAGAAAAATGGGAATAGAGGGACCATTCCTCAATATAATGAAGGCCATATATGAAAGACCTACAGCCAACATCATACTCAATGGGCAAAAACTGAAAGCTTTTCCACTAAGATCAGGAACAAGCTTTATAGCTTAAAAGGAAACATACACCGTGTTCATGAATTGGAAGAATTAACATCATCAAAATGTCCATACTACCCAAAGAAATTTACAGATTCAATTCAATACCTATTAAAGTACCAATGGCATATTTCACAGACATAGAACAAACACTTCAAAAATTTATATGGAACCATAAAAGAATCCGAATAGCAGCTGCAATTTTGAGAAAGAACAACAAAGTAAAAGGGATCACAATACCTGATATCAAACTGTATTACAAGGCCACTGTAATCAAAACAGCCTGGTACTGGCACAAAAACAGGCACATAGACCAATGGAATAGAACAGAGAGCCCAGAAATAAACCCAACTCTCTACAGTCAAGTAATATTCGACAAAGGGGGCAATAACATAAAATGGAGTAAAGACAGCCTTTTCAACAAATGGTGTTGGGAGAACTAGACAGCTACATGCAAATAAAATGAAACTCGAGCACCAGCTTACACCATACACCAAAATAAATTCAAGGTGGATAAAAGACTTAAATATAAGCCATGAAACCATTAAAGTCCTAGAGGAGAACATTGGTAGGAAAATATCAGATATTTCACGCAATAACATTTTTACTTATATGTCCCCTAGAGCAAGGAATATAAAGGAAAGAATAAACAAATGGGATCTCATCAAAATAAAAGCTTCTGCAAAGATAAAGAAAACAGCATTAAAATAAAAAGAGAAGCAACTGAATGGGAAAACATATTTGCCAATGATACCTCATACAAAGGTTTAATCTCCAAAATATACAAAGAATTCACACGACTTCACTCTAAGAAGACAGCTAACCCAATTAAAAAATGGGGAAAGGACTTGAACAGACATTTCTCCAAGGAGAACATACAGAGCATCCAGACACATGAAAAGATGCTTGATATCACTAGCTATCAGAGAGATGCAAATTAAAACCACAATGAGATACTACTTCACACCAGTCAGAATGGCTATCATAAACAAAGAAACAAACAACAAGTGCTGGAGAGGTTGTGGGGGAAAGGGGACACTAGTTCACTGTTGATGGGATTGCAGACTGGTACAACCACTATGGAAAACAGTATGGAATTTTCTAAGAAAACTAAACATGAATGTGCCCTTTGACCCAGCAATTCCACTATTAGGAGTATATCCTAAGAACCCTGAAACACCAATCCAAAAGAACCTATGCACCCCGATGTTCATAGCAGCACAATTCATGATAGCCAAGAGTTGGTAGCAACCTAGATGCCCATCAGTCAATGACTGGATGAAAAAACTATGGGCCATTTACACAATGGAATTTTATGCTGCAGAAAGGAAGAAGGAGCTCCTACCCTCTGCAACGTCATGGATGGAACTGGAAAGCATTATGCTGAGTGAAATAAGCCAGGCTGTGAAAGACAAATACCATATGATATCACTGTTAACAGGAATCTAAACAATAAAACAAACAAGCAAGCAAAATATGACCAAATATGTATTTGAAATGACACTCAAATGTAGAACAGGGTGACAGGGTCCAGAGGGGAGAGGGGAGAGAATCATAGGGGAAAAGGGAATGGACTCACATGAACAAGTATAAAGGACACATGGAGAATAGCTAATGGTGGGGGTCGGAGATGGGAGGGAGGTGGCGAGCACAGATCGTGGGCCGGCAGGGTTGGGAATATAAAATAGAAAACTGTCCTTGAACAAGAATTAAATAGAAAATTATAAAATAAAAAATTTAAATTTAAATTTAAAAAAAAACAGAAAAAATACATGCCGATTGAGGTTTATCCTTATAGTCAGCCAGACTGAAGGATTAATTCCATCCATTAAAGGGTCATCAGCATTCAAGTCTCAACTACAACAGAAGGGTGCACATAATCCACAAGAAAATCTTCTGGAGCATGAAGCTCACATGATCAAAAGACTGTGAGGCTGAGCCCAACGACACACATCATAAAACTATCATAACATGCTTGGGAGTCATAACAGATCTTCCAAATACACAGAGACAATACGGGAGACAAATAAATATGCCCCTAAGTGAAAGAATAAAAGAAATCTTCAGGAAAAGACTTAAATAAAATGAAGCAACCAAACTACCAGATACAGAGTTTAGAACAATGGTTATAAGGATGCTCAAGAATCTTAGGGAAAGCATACATAATCTAAGCAAATACTTAAACAAAGTTATAGTAGGCATTAAAAAGGACATAGAAACCATAAAAAAATCAGTCTGAAAAGAAGTCTGTAATATCTGAAATGAAGAATACTTGAAAAACAGTCAACAGCAGGTTAGATGAAGCAGAGAACTGATCAGAGAATAAGAGGACAAGATAACAGTAACCACTCAAGGAGAGCATCAATAAGAAAAGAGAACTTTTAAAATGAAGAAAGTGTAAGAGACCTCTGGAACAACATCAACAACCAAAATATTCACATCGTAGTGGTTTCAGAAAGACAAGAGAGTGAACAAGAATATTGGAAGAAATAATGGCTGAAAACTTTCCTAACTTAGTGAAAAAAAGTAACATAAATTCAGGAAGAATGAAGAGTCTCAATCAAGATAATCCCAAACAAGCCCAAACCAAGACACATCATAATTAGAATGCCAAAGTTTAAAGACAAAGAATCTTAAAATCAGCAAGAGAAAAGAAATTAGTTACTTATAAAGAAGATCTCATAATGCTGTCAGGTGATTTCTCAGCAGAAATACTTCAGGCCAGAAGGGATTGGCATAAAGTGTTAAAATGATAAAAAGCAAGCTATTTTAGCCAGCAAGACCATCATTTAAAATTTAAGGTGAAATACAGAGCTTCCCAAACAAAAAAAAAGTAAAGCAGTTTATTACCAACAAACCAAATTTAAGAAATGTTAAAGGATCTGCTACAAGATGAAGAGAGAAAAAGAATAAAAAATTATTTTAAAAAAGAGAGAGAAAAAGAAAAAGAGAGAGGAACATGGTTATAAGAAATAAAATGGCAATTAAAAGTACTTATCAATAATGAACTTAAATGTAAATAGATTAAATGCTCCAATAAAAAGACATGGTGTAGCTGAATGAATAAGAAAACATGACACATATCTATGCTGTCTAAAAGAGATCCATCTCAGAATAGAAGATACACACAGACTGGAAGTGAAGAGATGGAAAACTACTCCATGCAAATAGAAACAAAAGAAAAGCTAGGGGTAGCAATACTTATATCAGGTGAAATAGACTTCAAAACAAAGGACACAACAAAAAACAACAGAGGTCACTACATAGTACCTAAGGAATCAATCCAACAAGAGAATATAACCCTTGCAAACATATATGCATTCAACATAGGAGCACCGAAACATATAAAGAACATCTTGGTGTACATTAAGGGAGAGATCAACAACAATACAGTAATAGTTGGGGATTTTAACACCTCATTGACGTCAACGAATAGATCTTCCAGACAAAAAAATCAACAAGGCAACAGGAACTTTACATGACAACTGTACTAGATCAAATAGATTTCATTGATATTTGCAAAACATTTTATCTCAAAGGAACAGGATATACATTCTTCTCAAGTGTGCTTGGGACATTCTCAAAGATAGATCATATGTTAGTATGCAATAAGTTTTAATGAATTCAAGAAGATTAAAATCATATCAAGCATCTTCTTTTACCACAGTGGTATGAAACTAGAAATCAACTGCAATAAAAATACTGAAATACATTCGAACACAAGGTGGCTAAATAGCGTATTATTAAGCAATAAATGTATAAACAATAAGATTAAGGGATAAATCAAAAGTTACTAGGAAACAGCCCTGGCTGGTGTGGCTCAGTGAATTGAGCACCAGCCTGAGAACCAAAGGGCCACTAGCTTGATTCCCAGTCAGCGCACATGCTTGGATTGCAGGCCAGGTCCACAGGTAGGCATGTGTGAGAGGGAACCACACATTGATGTTTCTCTCTCTCTCTTTCTCCTTCCCTTCCCCTCTGTCTAAAAATAAATAAATAAAATCTTTACAAATAATAGCTACCAGGAAACAAATGCAATGAACACACAATTCAACATCTGTGGGACACAGCAAAAGCAGCCCTGAGAAGGAAGTTCATAGCATTACAGGCAAGAAAAATCTCAAATAAACAATCTAATCCTACACCTAAAAGAACTAGAAAAGGAAGAAAAAAGCCTGAAGTAAGTAAAAGGAAGGAAATAATAAAAATCACAGTGGAAATAAATGACATAGAGAATAATGAAACAACACAAAATGTTGATAAAACAAACAACTACTTCTTTGAAAAGATAAACAAGATTAACAAACCTTTACCTTGACTCATCAAGAAAAAAGGAAAGCAGACCCAAATCAATGAAATCAGAAATGAAAGAAAATTAACAACTGACACCACAGAAATAAAAATAACAGTAAGAAAATACTATGAACAACTATATACCAACAGACTGGACAACCAAGGAAATGATATCTAGAAACATACAATCTTCCAAAGCTGAATCAGAAAAAATAAAAAACTAAATAAACTTATTAAAACTAATGAAATTGAAGCACAATCAAATAACTCCCAGAAAACAAAATTCCTGGACCTGATGCCTTCACAGGTGGATTTTACCAAGCATTCAAAGAAGAACTAACACCTGTCCTTCTCAAACGATTTCAAAAAATGCAAGTAGTGGAAAGACTTTCCAGTTCATTTGATGAAGCCAGCATGATCCTAATTCCAAAATGGGATAAAGACACTACAAAGAAAATTATAGGCCTATGTCCCTGATGAACATAGATGTTAAAATCCTCAGAAAAATATTAGCAAACAAGATTCACCAATATATTTAAAAGATCATAAACCAGGCCAAGTGTGTATTCTGGGGATGCAAGTCTGGTATAATATTCACAAATCTGTAAATGTAAGGCATCACATAAACAAAATGAAAGAAGAAAATCACATGATTGTATACAAAGGCAGAAAAAAGCATTTGGTAAAATCCAGCACTCATTTATGACAAAAATTTTTAACAAAGTGGGAACAGGGAGATCATACCTCAACATATAAACACCATATATGACAGACCCACAGCCATTATCATACTCAATGGGGAAAAAAACTGAAAGTGTTTCCCTTAAGATGAGGAATAAAGCAGGGCTGTCTGCTTTCACCTCTCCTATTCAACATAGTACTAGAATTCCTTCCCTCAGAATTCAGAAAAAAGAAGAAATAAGAGGCATCCAAATTGGAAAGGGGGAAGTAAAACTGTCATTATTCAAAGATCACATGATATTGTACTTAGAAAACCCTAAAGACTTTAGCAAAAAACTGCTAGATCCAATAAATAAATTTGGTAAAGTAGCAGTATACAAAATTAATATTCAGAAACAATTGGCATTGTTATATATCAAAAATAAACTATAAGAAAAAGAGATTAAGAAAACAATTTTATTTATTACTGTAACAAAAGTAAAATACAGAATCTAGGAATAAATTTAACCAAGGAGGTAAATGGCCTTTACTCTAAAAATTACAGGGGATTGAAAATAGAAATTGAGGGAGATACACATAAGTAGAAGCATATACTATTTTTATGAATTAAAAGAATCATCATGATCAAAATATTCATGCAACCAGAAGCAATCTATAGATTCAACACAATTTTAGTAAAATACCAATGGCATACTTCAGAGATGTAAAAAAATTCCAAAAAATTATATGGAACCACAAAAGACCGCAAATAGATTCATAAAGAAAAACAAAGATGGACATACCACAATACCTAATATCAAACTATATGACAAGGCCACTGTAATCAGAACAGTTTGGCACTGGCACAAGAGCAGACATACAGATTAATGGGACAGAACTGACAGCCCTGGAATAAACCCATGCCTTTGTGGTCATTTAATATCTGACAAATAGTTAAGAGGATACAATGGAGTAAAGACAGTCTCTTCAGTAAACTGTTGAAAAAATTGGCCAGGTACATGCAAAAAAAATGAAACTAGGCCACCAACTTGCATCACACACAAGAATAAATTCAAAATGGATAAAAGACCTAAATATAATTCACAAAACAATAAAAATCCTCAAAGAGAAAATAGGCAGTAAAATCTCAGACATATATCATACACATCTTTGCTGATGTATCTTCTCAGGAAAGGGAAACACAGGAAAAAAATTTTAAATGGGACTACATCAAACTAAAGAGCTTCTTCACATCAAACAAAACCAGCAACAAAATGACTAGGGAACCCAATAAATGATAGAACATGGTCACATTTGCCAATGATACATTTGATAAGGTGTTAATTTCCAAAATAGATGAAGAACTTAAACAACTCAACACCTGGAAGGCAAAAAACCCAACTAAAAAATGGCCAAAAGACATGAGTAGACACTTCTTCAAAGAGTACATACAGATGGCCAATAGACATTTGAAAAAATGCTCAACATCTTTAACTGTTAGAAAGATGCAAATTAAAATATACAATGAGATATCACCTCACACTTGTCAGAATCGCTTTCATCAATGAATCAACAAATAACAAGTGCTGGCAAGGTTGTGGAGAAAAGGGGGCCCTTGTGTAGTCTTTGTGAGAATATAGACTGTTGCAGCCACTGTGGAAATCAGTATGGAGTTTCCTCAAAAAATTGAAAGTGGAACTACCTCTTAACCCAGCAATCCCACTCCTGGGAATATATTTTAAGAATCACTAATTTAAAAGAGTATATGCACCCCTACATTCACTGCAGTGTTACTTATAATAGCCAACATCTAGAAACAGCCCAAGTGCTCATCAGTAGATGAGTGGATTAAATAGCTGTAGTATATTCGCACAATGTAACACTACACAGCCATAAAAATGCAGGAAGCCTTACCTTTTGCAGTAGCATGGGTAGACCTGGAAATTATAATGCTAAGAGAAATAATCTAGTCAGAGAAAGACAAATACCATATCACCTCACTTATATGTGGAATCTAATAAGGAGAATAAACTGATGAACAAAATAAAAAAAGAGACATGGACATACGGAACAGAATGATTTTGACAGCTCTCAAAGAGAAAATGGGGGACTGGATGAAAGAAGGTGAAGCGATTAGCCAAAGAGCATATATACATAACACAGACACAGAGGAAAAGGGAGTTGTAGGGTAAGCAGAGGTGGCCAAAGATGCAGGGAATGAAGACAGAAAGAGACTTTAGGCAATGGGAGGACAAAACAGTGTGCAGATGATGTTTTATTAAGTTGTACATATGAAACTTGCAGGATTTTGCAAACCAATGTCGCCCCAATAAATTCAATTTAAAAAGCACTAGTTATTAGCACTACAAACACAGATCAGAGGTAGTAAATCAAATAATGACCAGTGAAATGCAGTGTCAACCATGAAATCAGTTAACATTTATAATGGATATGGACAATTCAGCTGAAACAGAATAAAGTATTTTAATATAAGACAAGTCAATTCAAATAAACATTAAGTGGTAGAACAGATGCTAAAAGCAAGGACATCAGTGATATAAGGATATCAATGTTGCCCCAATAAATTCAATTTAAAAAGCACTAGTTATTAGCAAGTCATGAGACCTGAAGTTCCAACCACAACTTCAGTCCTCATGGGTAAGTCAGTTTGGGCATCTTCTCAAGCACTGGTTTGTGTTCTTTAAGTGTCTACTTTTTCAGTTAAGTCTCGTTAACTGTTGTCATTTCATGTATTCATCTTAAGGCCGTGGAGCACCCTGTGCACCTTAAACACATCAGACACAAAGCATACAAAATCAATTCAATTTCCATCTTTCCACATGATGAAAAGTTGGCCACTTATAACTGAGCCCTGATGTGTCTGTCTCAAACCCTCTGAAGACCACCTCTTGGGGAGAAAAAACACCAATGCAACAGTCTCAAAGATTCAGAAATTAGGACAGAAGGAAGGAAGGAAAAGCAAAAAAGAGAAAGGGAGAAGGAGAGAGAGAAAAGTGGATTATATTTTTTCCTTTCTAATTCATTATTTCAGCCACGCAGAAATGGTGGGTAGTCCCTGTGACTTCATCTTCTTTTTTTTTTCATGAGAAGCTAGAACTCCAGGTTGTGTTGTGACAGGTCCCAATGTCCAAATATTGACATATTTTCATATTCACATCACTGTACTAGCCAACACTGCCTCTGCAACAAAAAGTGTCTGTGCAAAATCAGCCCAGTTTTTAATGGGTTTACCCTATACAATTTGTCTTCCCACCATGCCCAAATCTAAGGTCAATTGTCAGCTGCCACATGTGCTCTAAAATTTAGCCCATTTAAATATATATGCATATATTTTGCATATTATGAGATGATGGCATTCTTTATCATTTATTATGTTTATTTACCAAAAATATGGGTAATGCTATGAAAAAGTTTCTGAAAATGTTTAACATTTTAAATTTGTTTGCCTAAAATAAATGTGCCATGAAGGCAACTCTTTGCCTTTGGTGCCTGAATGGTATCTCAAACACAACAAGGGGCAATTAGCAAATAAAAAGAAAGGTGATCTTAGTGGAAAAATGCTTCTGGTATACAAATAGAATTGTGTTACTATTAGTTGAGACTGTTTTTGAGGAACTGCCTATCCATCTTTTTTATAAACATTTCCTAAGGACAAAAATATTTCTGAACATATGGGCCATGTCTCTGTTTTCGATGAAAAAACTTCTGGCATTTCACTGACTTCATTTCATTCTGAGTCACTCTCTCATTGGCTATAAACATCAGGTTAATTTTGATCAATTAGAAATGACTGAGATACTTTGAACATAGCATTGCTATCACTATCTTTCCCAAGTGAGTAATGAATTGTCCAATGTACTGTCCCCCTAATTATTTCTAAATTCATATTTTTGTTTATTTATTGTTCCTGAAACAGATGGTCTGTGTAGATTTTGGGGGGTTAAACTTTAAATAAAATGCTGCCTAGTGCAGTGCTCACCAGTGCTTAAACTAAGACAGTCTATCTATGCTTTAAGAGACCTTGCTAACTTCATCATCGCTCTCAAATTTAGAGGAGCTGTAACTGAGAAGTTGAGATCCTTATATGGATAACCTCTACAATTCCATAAGTTCAGATGACAAATGACCTTTCAAGATCTTGCTCACCGTACTCAGGTCTGCTGTGCCCTGGAATTGGGTAACTCAGGAGTCTCACAGGTGTGATTAGACATACTCAGACAGCACACATAAACACATTCATGCTTTCATTGGAAAAAATTATCAAACACTAATCAAAATCCTGAAACACAGAATAACATAGTGACCAAGACAAACAAAATCTTAGTTCTCATGAAACTTAAATTATAACAAAAGAGGCAGACAAAGATGTGGAAAATAACAACTTCAACTCTCTAAAAGCTCTCTGAAAGTACAAATAATGCAACTTGAAGGAACACAAAGTATGAAGGAGTGAAGAGTACTTTAAGATTAGATAGTTTTTTTTCATGTTTAAGCAGAAACGTATATGATGTGAGGGAGCAAGCAATAGTCCAGATAGAGCAAAGAGCAAAAGCTAAAAGCTGGGGTGATTACGAGCTTAGTTCATTCTATGAACAGAAAAATATTCCTTGAGCTGGTAAGTGGATCCTGCATACTGGGAAAACAAAAAAAATGAATAGAATGTACCTCTTGACCCAAAGATCCCAAGAGTAGGTCTTCCAAAATGATGGGTGGTCCACTGTAATCTGATTTTCCAAACCTGTCATCTCTCCACTGATCCCAGGCTTTCATCTCAGTGGCCATATTTTGATTAAGTCATTTTCTATACTAAAGCCAGCTGGCCTTCAGGCTTTCAGTCTAGTCCAGCCCACATCCTGCTGTGCACAGTTCCATGTTGGGAGAAGATAGGTGAAAGGTATCTTTTCAAAATGTAGAAAAGACCCAAGACATCAAGAAAGACCCTCTGCTCTAAATTTCTTGAATCTTCCAACTGAATTCCATAAACCAACCTATGATATTCTATCAATCAAGCCAAGTTAACTAAGCAGGGTGTCTCTACCTTGGCACCACTGTCCTTTTAGACTACTGTTCTGTGCATTTCAGGGTTTTAACAGCATTCCTGGGTTCTACCCACAGATGACATTAAAGTCCACTCAACTGTGACAATCAAAAATGTCTTAATTGTAAAAAAAATCAGCTGAGTAAATTCTAAAGATCTTATTGGCTTTATTCAACAATTCATGAACTGGGCAGTATTCAATCTCATGCATAGAAAGGAGTTCTGAGGAGCCACGCAAGAGGAAAAACTTTTATAGGCAGAAGGGAGAAGGAACAAGGAGGTTATACTAGCAAAAAGTGACTTGATTCAGTTAAAGTTACTTTCCTTCAGGGGAAGGCAGGGATCCACCAGGCATATAACCTCACTAATGCTGACTGGGTGATTCCTAATTGACTGGTTTAAGAGTCCATTTCTGGGAGAGCTGACACTGTAATTAAGTCTCAGTTTATTGATGTTGAACTGGAATATGTGACTCCATTTAGGCCTATTGGTTTTTTTTTTTTTCAATAATCTACACTGTCCAATGTCCCCTGGGAACACAGTCCACCATGTGGCTTTCTGCTATATCCAGATCCCAAGCCATTCTTCCCTGGAAGACCACAGAGACTTACTGTGACACCACAGCTCCCTGTGGAGGGAGTGGACCCTGAACCTTGCCTGGGAGTGAGAGATGGATTTTTTATAAATTGTCATTTCATTTTCATCTTGAAATCGAATTGATTCCCTAGTTTTCTTTCTCTTTCCCTACTCTTGTTATTAACTCTAAATAAATCATATAGCAATAGTACTAGTTCTGAATCTTAGTTTTATTATCTGCAAAATAAGCATAAAATAACACCCCTTGTGAATATCTTGTGAGGATTAAATAAGAAAATGCAGATAAATGCAGTGCCTGACACAAAGTCATTTGTCCATGCAGTGAAGTTTCCTTTTTCCAACTTAAAAATGCATCTCATTTTGAGTACTGAATGCCCAATGTCCTAGTTCCATGGCTCCTCTCTGTGTCCTCTGGGACCAGAATTTGCTACAACATTCTCGAATGACCATAACTAGCAATGTCCTTTCCTCCACTGAAATGTTTGAGAGGGAAGTTCAAGTGGATCCTTGTACTTCTGTATTGCCCTCAGACACCTACTACAAGATATGAGCTTACTTTATACAGAGAAGAAAAATGCCTGAAGAAAACTGTTAATTTTCTAAAGTAATTTCAACAGCAAAGAAAAGTTTGGGGGTTCTTTTTAATCATCATCTTTTTATGATCACTGGCATCCAAAGGAAAACTATTCAGACCTTAACAAAAACACATCAAAAAAGATGAATGGGGTTGGAGTTAGGATGTCATCTGGAAACAAGCGCCTCCTCTCCAAAGCCTACAATTTCATTTTGTCCATTGCCTTGACTCTGACAGCAGTGAAGAGGTTAAAGTTCAGCCATGAAGTCTATAATGACATAAAATCATCTTCATAAGGCAGTTTATTCTGACATAGTTGTCAATGTATGGAGAAGTCTCCTGGGAATGAAAGTATAGTCAAGCTTTTCTGTAAAACTTCCACAAAGCTCACTTTTCCAAAATGGAAAGCCCTCTGCAAGGCTGATCACCCTGCATTCAGCATGGCTTTCTGAGGCCCCTAAAAATGTCAGCTGGTTGAGTGTCACTCCTTACAGTGGCCTTACCTTACTTTCTTTAGATCAGGAAACCAAGGCAGTAAAGACTAATTGAAGGATTTCAAAAGTATTGAGAATTAAGTCTCGGCCTTTGATATTTTCAACACTACCTGATGTCACCAAGTCAGAGCCCTAGAGCTGAGCACCAGCTCCTATACGGCCTTCCTTTGACAAAGTACAGGTGCTCTGTGCAATGCTTGGTGGGCCACATGCTCACCTTTTTCTGGAAAGTGGTTCTCCAACCACAAACTATAAGAGGACACATGCTGTGGTTTTATTTCCTCTCAAGCGTGCGGCAGCACATACACTAGCACTTTTTCACACTGTTACTATTAGCTCTTTTTAAAAAAAGAGTAGGACCAAAGGGTCAGCTTGTTAAATAGGCCCTAGCTCAAAGCTTCTCTGCTTTGTCCCATGAAGGGTGGACAAGCATCAGGAATGCTGATGGAACTTTTCTCTACACCAGTGACACACTAGAGCGCAAAGTGAACAGGAATGCAAATAAATCTCAGCTCACACTTTTGTTACTATTTTTGCTCATATCACACACACACACACACACACACACACACACACACCTAGTTGAACAAGCATTTTGAGCACTTCCTGTACTAGATTCCACAAAATAAATGGTGAAAACAGTGGTTCCCTCCACAGAGCGCTCAACTCATAATCATTTTCATATTCACTATCTAGTTTTCTCTCCTAACATCCTAAAAAGTTAAGATTGTATTAGTTCTGTTTTATACACAAGAAACTGGGGAACAGAGACTGAACATCTCCCTGAGGTCACTACCCAGAAAGTGTCAGAAACCAGCTTGAACCTCATGCATCAATACACAAGGCACCACCTCCCTGAGGCTCTCCTCACATCTACTCAGCCTATGAGCTTGAAATGCCAGGCCTTTTGAAACAATTTAAATTTGAGGTAAATTCTATGGGAAACTGATCAACCCTCTTATCTGACTAATCTGAAATATTCAGACCACATTCTTTCAAGACCTTTAACTTTCCATAATATTTCCCTTCCAATGTTTTTAGATGGATTTAAGATGGCACCTATGCACACACACACACTCACTTGCTCCAGGGAAGTAAAAAAATAGTAGCACATGAGGAATAACAGAAAGCTTGCTTTGTTTCAGACATTGTCTCAGTTCAGATCTTTGTGATAACAATAAAGGAATCAATTGTATTCACATATTAATGTGCATGACTGCATGAGCATAAGTGACTGATTAAGACAGGGAGTACTGCCTGATATATTATTAATAAACATCCATTTAGTTCCTGGGATTAGACAGCTAGAGTTCAATACCTAAAATATATGATTCTAGAATTTCTGAATATATAGTGATTGATGGAGGGGAGCAGGGAATTTATCCCAAATCTATCTGGCCTCTGAAGACAACAGAAATTGTAAAAGAAGAGAGAGTAGCAAAGTATATGTAACCATGACCTAATGTCTGTCAGTTCATCTGAAATCATGACTTTTTATCCTTTTGTCTGTTGTGTTTAATTAGGAGCCCTATCTCCAAATCAAATTAAATAGAGAAGCCCCAACTATAAAGAGTCACAGAGAGAGTTACTCTAGGTTCATTAGGGACCCAAGTCACTCCCCTCCAAGTATCTGAGGCTGTGGGAACCCTGGGGGATTTTTGGAGCCCCAGAAATAGTGTCATCTTTCTGTGCAAGTACAGAACCCTGCACAGACACCAGAACTGAAGACATCATAAAAACAACAACGACATTATTCACTACGAATTGAAGTGCTCTGGAAAGAGACGTATTCTGTGAAGAAAAAGTAAATGATGAATAAAAGTTGGACAGCAAGAAATGAGGGGACAAGGGAGGGGGAGAGAGAGAGAGGATGAGAGAGAGAAAGACAGACACAGAGAGACACAGAGACAGAGACACCGAGACACAGAGGGAAAGGGAATGATTTTGAGCCAAACATGTGAGTTAATTTAAACTCCTTTTCATAACTCAAGCAAACTTTGATCTTACATTTTAAATTTGATTTTAACAGATAATGACTTAAGAACAAATTATAAGAAGACAAAACACATGAAGAATTATAGGGATACAATGTGGTCAATGTAATTTTCAAAAGTCTCTTTTTTGTGAGGAATTACGGTAAATTTCTCTGAACACAAAAGGACTTTGAGTAACCTGTGCTGCATGGTCAGGCTGCTCAGTGATGCCAGGGGCAGAGTTATTATTACGCTGTCAGCAAGCATGCCTCTTTTTTATGTGTCTTCTACCTATTCATAGAAAATTCTGCCTCCAAAATACTCTAAAATTCACTAATAAAGAGGACCATTATGAACTTTGGGAAGTCATGCTGTTATGTGGCCCAGGAGTCCCTTATTATATAAATGAAACATATTCTACACCATTCTTTCTTTTTTTTTCCAGCTTTTTTTCTACTTTTTCCACAAGAGCTCTAAATGAAGTATCTGTATTTTGGAAAGAAAATAAAGAGAAATGTTTATCCCTCTGATTCTTTTTTTTTACTATGTAAATTAATATTTATTTATAGTAAGAAAATTAATTATAGCAAATTACAAACTCATAAGGCAATGTCATCACAAAGTCCAGAAAATTGAAGCATAATTTTATCAATCAACTGTCTAACATATCTCTATATTCATTTCTTCTGAGTAGTTTAGGCTGCATATTCTTTTTTATTTATTTTTATTTAACTCTTGTTCAAGTACAGTTTTCTTTCTTGTATTCCCAGCCCTGCCCCCCCCAGAGCTCCCCACCTTCCTCCCATCTCCGACCCCCACCTTAGTTTTTGTCCATGTGTCCTTTATACTTGTTCATGTGAGTCCTTCCCATTTTCCTCTGTGATTCTCTCCCCTCTGGACCCTGTCAGCACCTTCTGTATTACAGTGTCTTTGGTTACATTTTGCTTGCTTGTTTGTTTTGTTGTTTAGAATCCTGTTAAAGGTGATATCATATGGTATTTGTCTTTCACCGCCTGGCTTATTTCACTCAGCATAATGCTTTCCAGTTCCATCCATGATGTTGTAAAGGGTGGGAGCTTCTTCTTCCTTTCTGCAGCATAGAATTCCATTGTGTAAATGTACCATAGTTTTTGATCCAGTCATTGACCGATGTATCCCTCTGATTCTTTATAACAGATTTGGGGGGACAACCCCAAATGTCAACTATTTTATGTAATTATCAGGTCATGCATTCCAATTTAGCATTTGGAAAAGATGCCCCCATGTCATTGTAGATGCAATAGCAGAGAGAGCTGAGTAGGCCAAGGGACAAAATATTTGAAGTCCAGCTGTTGGGGACACATGTCAGCAAATGCTGTTCATGCTGCTTGGTTAGCAAACTCTGCCCACATCTGCCACTGGGCACCCAGCACTGTGCCAGCCACAGGGAGAAAGAGGCAAATCCTACAAAATTCCTCACCTCTGATAGTTACTGCCTTGGCCCGGCTGCCTCTAAAGTTGCGCCCTATAACCCATTTCTCCTCTGCAATCAGAGTGATTGTCCCAAAATGCCCATTGACCATGTCACACCCCTGGTCCCAAGGGTATCCTCTTCTCTCCTCCCTTGCGCTGTGGAGACACTCTCTCCTACACCTAGAATTTCATACATGCTGCTTTCCTGGCCTAAAATGCCCTGTACTCCTCATCACCCAGTTAATCCACTCTCTCTCTCTCTTAAGGGTTCTCCAAAGGATTAAAACCTTCCAGATGATATTGTTTCCCTCATTCACTCACCAAGGTCTAAGTGAGGAGGCTGTTTAGATGTCATTCACTGTAACTGGTGCCCAAATTACTTAATAATTTATTAGACTACAATTGTCTGGAATTTTGTTGTTATTTTTAATTAATGTTTTACAATTTTCAAGCAGTTTTAAGTTTATGGAAACATTGAGCAGAAAGCATAATATGTCCTCAGATACCTCATTGTCCCCCAACCCCCACCACATTTCCATACTATTAATATTTTGCATTTATATTTCCTTTATTTAGCACACTTATTATTAGCCTTTGTCTGTATGAACCAGTTTGTTTATCCACTACCTACTGAAAGACATCTTTGTTGCTTCCAATACTCAACAACTAGAAATAAAACTGCTACGAACATTCATGTGCAAGTTTTTTAATGTTATTTTTTTATTTTACTGTCATTCAAGTATAATTGTCTGCATTTTTCCCCACCATCCCCCCACTACCACAGCCATACCCACCTCCCTCCCCTGATTCTATCTCCACCTTGCTTTTTTCCATATGTCCTTTATAGCTGTTCCAGAAAACCATTCCCCCAATCTCCTCATATTCCCTCCCACCTTCCTTTTGATTACCATCAAATTGTTCTTAATTTCAATATCTTTGGTTATATTTTGCTTGTTTGTTCAATTTTTTGATTAGGTTCCACTTAAACGTGAGATCAAATGGTATTTGTGTTTCACCATCTGGTTTATTTCACTTAGCACAATGCTCTTCAATTCCATCCATGCTGTCTCAAAGGGTAGGAGCTCCTTCTTTTTTTCTGCTGTGTAGTATTCCATCAAGTAAATGTACCATAGATCTTTGATCCACTCATTTATTGATGGGCACTCAGGTTGCTTCTAGCGCTTGGCTATTGTAAATTGTGCTGCTGAGAACATCTGATTGCATAGGTTCTTTTGGATTGGTGTTTCAGGATCCTTAGGGTATAATCCCAAAAGTGATATTGCTGGATCAAAAGGCAGTTCCATTTTTAGTTTTCTGAGGAAATTCCATACTCTTTTCCACAGTGGCTACTCCAGTCTGCATTCCCACCAGCAGCACACTAGGGTTGCCTTTTCTCTGCATCCTCTCCGACATTCGTTATTTGTTGATTTGTTTATGAGGGCCATTCTGACCAGTGTGAAATGGTATCTCATTGTGGTTTTAATGTGCATCTCTCTGATGGCTAGTGATGCTAAGCATCTTTTCATATGTCTCTGGGCCCTCTGTATGTCCTCGTTGGAGAAGTTTCTGTTCAGGTCTTTTGCCCATTTTTTAATCGGCTTGTATGTCTTCCTGAAGTGTACCTGTGTGAGTTGTTTATATATTTTGTAAATCAAACACTTGTTGGAGGTATCATTGGCAAATATGTTTTCCCATACAGTTGGTTCTCTTTTTACTTTAATACATTTTTTAGCCCTGCAGAAGCCTTTTATTTTGAAAAGATCCCATTTGTTTATTCTTTCCTTTATGTCCCTTGCTCTAGAGGACCTATCGGTGAAAATATTGCTACATGGAATATCTGAGATTTTCCTGCCTAAGTTTTCCTCTAAGACTTTTATGGTGTCACAACATGTGCAGGTTTTAGTGTGGCCATGTTTTCAACTCATTTGAGTAAATATCAAGGAGCATGATTGCTGAATTGTATTTTGGGAGTATGTTTAATTTTATAAGAAACTGCCAAACTGTCTTCCAAAGTGGTTGTACCATTTTATATTGCCACCAGCAATGAATGAGAGTTCCTGGTGCTCTCCATTGTCACCAGCATCGATGTGGTCACTGTTCTTCATTTTTGTCATTTTGATAAGTGGTGGTGGTATTTCCTTGTTTCAATTTGCCATTCCCTAAAGATATATGACATTGAACATCTTTTTATGTGCTTACTTGTAATTTGTTCACATCTTTAGCCCATTTTATTAATTGGGTGATCTGTTTTCACATTGTTGAGTTTGAAAAGTTCTTTATTTTGAATAACAGTCCGTTATCAGGTATGAATGCTGCAAATATCTTTTCCCAGTGTGTGACTTATCTTTTCATGCTCTTAATATTGTTATGTTTTAATCTGTCTCAAGCTCCCAAGCTTAGTCTAATTTCTCTTGGTAAATCTCTCCTTCGTCAACTTTGGGCTTGTCCATCTTCAGATATCAACACAACCTGTTGACAGGACAGAGCCTCAATTCACTGGTTACCACTGCTGGGGAGGACCCTTGTCCCATGAGGTCTTTAGTAGTGTCTTTAGTAGTGAAGTTGGCTTTTATTTGCATTTTGAAGCCTGACTTAAGGAGGCTCTTTCCATACAGGTGGCTTGACTATGAGTGGAGAAGGACCACAGTGCAGTAGTTTAAGACTGATAAAGCAACAAGACAAAGGTTTGAGGTGAAAGGTAAACTGTCAGCCAGTTCCCTGTTGAAGAGGGGATAGATCTTTCTGGAAGTTTCTGAAACAAGTTATATGACAGGGTAAACATTTCCACAAATAGAAACATGGTAATAACAAACACAATGTAATGAAATCTCATGAAATCTCATTGTGGGGAGTGTGTGTTATTTAGTGGTATTTATTATACTCTGATAAGGATTTAGGCAGGTGGAAAGACAACCATTAAAGGGGTCTCAGTATACTATTTCTCATTAGTCCAATTCAGTGCACCAGAAAACTTTTTCTCTTCTCAAGTCCTGCTTTCTTAGACAGAAAACTCTGTGCAGCAAGGACATTCCAGAAAGATCCATGCGACATCTGTTTATCTCCCCTAGGCCACTTTTACCATTAGCTGACTCCTAAATTTTCTCCTCTTTTAAATAGCAACGATGAAAGGCATCTATAAAATACCATTCATAACTCCACTAAATCCATAGAATTCAGCTTCTAACATCTTGCTGCACATTCATTAAATTCCCAGGATTATCCTGTGCAATCTCTGAGTAGTGGAAGGTGCTAAAACTATACCCTGAAGGCTTTCTGTGTTTATCGCAATCACAGGATTCCCCTTTAATGCAATCTTCTGATGTAGGGGGTGGACATGATGGGGGAGTGGGGATGTCATCCACATTATTCTCATTTAGAGTTTGAACTCTCTAATGGTTATCATACCTAGAAGTTATGTCTGAGGCTTCTCTACCTCCCTTAGAGTTTTTTGTTTTTGAAATAACAATTTTTTGTGATGTTTGACACATGAGATATGCCTCCACTGGCGATTTTCCCATCAGTGTGTATGTATGAGTGTCTCTTCTGACTTCAGTCCCCTCCACCATCTGTCTCCTGCCCTTACTGCCTCCCATTCCCCTCTAGATCACACAACTCTTGCAAATAGTGGTGTAATTTCTGTTACTCAAACTTTCAGGACCCATTCCCATTTCAGGACCTTTGCAAGTGTTGCTTTGTTCTCATCATTTAGTTCTTCCTCAATGAGCCTTCTCTGAGCCTAATGGAAGCAACCACCAGTCACTTCCTCATAAGCTACTATCTTTCTCATGGCCTTCTCTTATGTGGTGCATGGATCTCTTCATTATCTAATATAATCCTGCATGATTCATGTGTGTGTGGGTGTATTATCTGTTCCATCCAAGAAGAAAATGAAAATTATCTTAAGGGTGGGCATCATCTTATTCACACATATGGTCCAAGCAATAACCTGATGTCTGGTATACAGATTAACTCACTGTCTGTTTAGTAGTCAGACACAGAAGTTTAAACTAAAGGATGCCCTGTGAGTTCACATTTAATATTCCTTTCTTGCTTTAATGTTTAATAGGGAATATAATACCCCTGCAACATAAAGCCTCATGCACAACTTTCATAAACCGTGTCTTTCTATTATGAAAGCTCTGATGAGAAATAAGGATGATGTCTCTGGAAGACTTCTGCATGGACATTAGATACACCACATGCCCCCGAAACATCCATATCTGAGGATGAATAGGGAAGAAAGGTGTCCAGGTCTCAGCCTTCACCGGAATGATTCTCTCATTTGTAGATTTATGACACCTTCAGTTTTTTTTTCTATTACGTTCTTTATTACATTAGTGTAACACTGTCCCCAAATGACTAGAGCCTCACTGTCTTCTTTTTGTTTTTATATTAGCACTTAGCACTGTGCTTTCTACATAAGAAGTGTTTAACCAATGTTTGTAAAATTAACAAAGAAAGGCTTTCTCTTCTATTCATTGTTTGATGACTTCAGAAATAAAGTCACTAACTGAATATTATTTCACATATACCTGAATTTATAGATTTTCTTTTTACCCCAAAGTCTAAGGTGTTCAGTAAAAGTTGCATGGGGATGAAGACGGCCTCCAAGAAAAATTGCTCAGTGAATACTCCAGGACTGGATCCTCTTGTACATAGCCACTGTAATCAGCAAAAGGAGTGTAAGTGGAATAATTAACTAAGTAACTTAAGTTCCATTAAAAGGTAAAGCAGAGCATTTATATTCCCAAAACCTCCATGTCACATCTGTCTCCACCACAGTCCCAATCAACACAAATAACTGCAGGGTCTAGACCCATCAGCTGCTTACTACTTGGTAAGGATGACAATTTTGATAGAAGCACACACTTATTCTACCCCCAAAACTTGTGCGTTATGGTTTGTTACCTTCCAGCCTTCTACATACTGCTCAAAAAAGACTACCCACAAGCTAGGAGGGAACAGTCAGTGAGGGGGTCACTTTTCTTAGAGATTTTCTTTATTTTTATACTTTGTTAGAGATAGAATGGTGCTGCCTGACACTTAGCATTCATATTAGAGATTCAGGACTTAAATTCAAAATAACTGATGATTCCAGCCCTGGCTGGTGTAGCTCAGTAGATTGAGTGCAGGCCTGCAAACCACATGATCATGGTTGGATTCCCAGCCAGGGCACATTCCTGGGTTGCAGGCCAATTCCCAGCATGGGACTCATGAGAGGCAACCATACATTGATATTTCTCTCCTTCCCTTCCTCTCTGAAGATAAATAAATAAAATATTTTTAAAAATACAGGCAATCCAAGGCCCTTTAAAAAATAAAAAATAATAATGGATGATTCATTTATTTTGTTCCAGAAGGATATTAACACTAAGAGAATTATTTACCCTCTTACCCACATGATCATAACAAAAGATTTGAGAGAAAAACAAAGATGTGTGTTGGCAGGGAACTTGTTCATTAGACATCTCATTGTAACCTTTTTCAAGCAGAAAACACCTGAACTAAAGACCAAATAGTATGACCTGGCAATCCAATCAATTGTTTAAATAAATGTGTCAAATTCTCATTATGTCACCCATGCATGATTTTTAAATGTATTCAATAAGTGCTCAGAGCACCAACTTGGAGTATCTTGTTAAATAGAAAATATCAAAGCTGAAAGCTTCCTTGCCTCACAAATAAACATTTTAAACTCATTTTTTCCACTTTCAGATTAAAAACTCTGATAAGAAATTAGGGATTTTTCTGAGCTTTCTGAAGCAATCACTTCCAAATTTTATTTTCTTTTTTGTTTAGTGGTTAATCACACTTCACACTGAATAGACTATGTGGGCCTTCCAAAGCCAACTGAGTGTATTAGTAGGATTATATACAATCTCCAGTCTTCATGACAAATGCAGTTTTCTGCACATGAGTTCAGATTGCAATATGCAGAACCAATAGCATCATGCATTTTCTCTGGATCTTTCATTTTGAAATGATAAATCTTGTTTTTCTGGAAAAGATCAAGCAGCTCAGAGTTAAAAAAATTAAAAATAAAATCATTTTGTTAAATTATGCCTCCTGACCATTCTTTAACAAAATTAGTTATTTTATTGCACTTTTTCTCTTTACTATTAAGAGGAATTAATAAATGTTACAGTGTTATCCTCTGAGAAAGTTACCTACTTTCATGCTACTTGGGTCACCTTAGAGCAGGAGCATCAAACTCATTTTCACCAGAGGCCACATCAGCCTCGCAGTTGCCTTCAAAGGGCTGAGTTTAATTTCAACTCCTTAACAATTAATAAGTAGTTACATTAAAGAGTCTTAAAATTATTTTAGCCCTTTGAAGGCAACCACAAAGCTGATGTGGCTCCCGGTGAAAATGAGTTTGACACCCCTGCCTTAGGGGATATATTTTAGGAACCAAATGTGGACAGAAGAAAAAAGCCCTTGAACCTTCCAAGAGCTGGCTGGATATTCATTTTTTAAAATATTTTGTTTTACTGTTGTCCAAATTTTCTCCCATTTGCCCTCCTCTATCTAGCTCAACCTCCACTCCCATAGCCCATCCTCACACCATTTTCCATGTCCATGGGTCATTCATACATGTTCTTTGATTATTCCCTTCCCCTTCTCACCACTATTCCCCTTCCTCTGGCAGCTGTCAATCTGTTCCTTGTTTCTGTGCCCCTGGTTCTGTTTTACTCATTAGTTTATTTTGTTCAGTAGATGCTTCTTATAAGTTATATAATACAGCATTTTTATTTCACTGACTGGCTTATTTCACTTAGCATAATACTCTCAAATTTCGTTCATGCAGTTGCAAAGAATAGTGTCTACAAAGGGAAGGCCCTTCCATCACTCTGCTCTCAGGATGCTTTTATATCCCCATTCCACAATGAAATAAGCTTGAATTAACTAAATCACTTGGAAGAAGTCCCTTTCCTCCCAGAACTGACAATACAACTACTGAGAGGGGTGATGAAGCCAATAAGGTACCAACCAACCAAATCTCCTTCTAGGCAGTAAAAGAAAAAGAAGGTGCTAATACTACATGCTACATCCCTGCTATCCAGTTGGGCGGCCACTAGCTACAAGTGGACATTAAGCCCTTGGAACATGGTTCCTACAAATGGAGTTATGCTACAAGAGTAATCAGCATCAAACTCCCAAGTCTCCAAATGAGAAAAATAATGCAAATGTCTCATTAACTTTTATATTGATCAGTTATTGAAATGACAATATTTGGGTATATTAGTTTATAAAATTATATTGTTAAAATTAATTTCACCAATAAGCCAGTCATAGAAAAACAAATACCATATAATTTCACTCATATGTGGAATCTAATGAACAAACTAAACCAACAAGTAAGGTGGAGACAGAGTCATAGACAGAGAGCAGGATGACAGCTAAGGTAGGGGGGAGATTAGGAGGTGGAGGGATTGAGCAACAACAAAAAAAGAAGTCATGGACATGGACAACAGTGTGGAGGGGAGGGAGGAGATGGGTGGAGATGGAAGGAAGTATAGGGGGACAAATTGTAATTGAAAAAATAAAATAAAAATGAACTATTAAAAATTAAACCCACCGATTTAAATTTACTTCTTTAATGTGGCCACTAGACAATTTTACATTATAAATATGGCTCACAATATATTTTTATTGGACAGGGCTACTCTAGAGCAGGGCTAGATAGTAAATGATTTATGTTTTATAAACCACAGCATCTCTATTGCAATTACTGAACACTACTGTTATAAGTGGTCATAGACAATATGTTAACAGGCAACCATGGATGTGTCCTAACATAACTATATATGCAAAACCCAGTGGTGGTCCCATGATACAAAGGCTGCTGAATCTGCTGTAGAGCATAACCAGCATTTTAAAATTAACTTGCTATTTTTCAACAATCCGTTTTTATTTAACAGTCTTAATGAACCACTAATAAATAATAAAGAATGAGACTTTAGAGTCTCCCTTAGGTATGCAAGAAACAGCTTTGTAGAGTGCAGTGTTAAGAACCCCTGACACTTCAGGCCAAGATGGAGGCATACATAGACACACACTGTGCCTCCTTAAACAAAAAACAACAACAACAAATTTAAAAACAAAAAACAACCAGAACTGACAGAAAATTGAACTGTATAGAAGTCCAACAACCAAGGAGTTAAAGCAAAAATATTCATCCAGACAGGTAGGAGGGGTGGAGATGGGCAGCCAGGCATAGAGGACTCGAGGCAAGATGGTGGCTGGCAGACCAGGTAGTACCACATTCATGTGCAGATAAACCAGGAGGAACAACTGGGGAGCAAGACAGACTACAACCCAGGGTTCCAGCATAGGAAATAAAGCCTCAAAGCCTCTGGGGTTGAAGCAGCAGTGGAAGAAACTCCCAGCCTCACAGCAGAGTTCCTTGGAGAGACCCACAGGGTCCTCGAATGTACACCAACCCACCCACCTGGGAATTAGCACTGGAAAGGCCAGACTGCATGTAGGTAGTAGGGGAACTGACTGAAAACTGGTAGAGAGTGGAGCAAGCAGCATTGTTCCCACTCAGACCCCTCCTCCACATACAACATCACAATGCAGCAATGTGGGTTGCTCCACCTGGTGACCACCATAGTAAGGGCCTCCACCCCTTACTATGTAACAGGCATGCCAAGACAAAAAAAAAAGTGACCCAAATGAAAGAAGAGATCAAAGCTCCAGAAAAAAAAAACACAACTAAGTGACAAAGAGATAGCCAACCTATCAGATGCACAGTTCAAAACACTGGTAATCAGGATGCTCACAGACTTGGTTGAATATGGTTGTAAATTAGAGGGAAAAATGAAGGCTATGCTAAATGAAATCATGGAAAATATACAGGAAACCAACAATGACAGGAAGGAAACTTGGACTCCAATCAATGGTGTGAACCAGAAGGAAGAAAGAAACATGCAAACAAAACAGAATGAAGAAATAAGAATTCAGAAAAATGAGGAGAGGCTTAGAATCCTCCAGAACATCTCTAAACATTCCAACACCCAAATCATAGAGGTACCAGAAGGAGAAGAGGAATAGCAAGAACTTGAAAACTTATTTGAACAAATAAGGAAGGAGAACTTACCCTAATCTGGTGAAGGAAATAGACTCCCAGGATGTGCAGGAAGCCCAGAGTCCCAAAAAAGTCAGGCCCAAGGAACCACACACCAAGGCACATCATAATTACATCACCCAAGATTAAACATAGATAGAGAATCTTAAAAGCAGCAAGAGAAAAGGAGACAGTTACCTACAAAGAAGTTCCCATAAGACAGTCAGCTGATTTTCAAAAGAAACCTTACAGGCAAAAAGGAGCTGGAAAGAAGTGTCATGAAAGGAAAGGTCCTACATCGAAGATTGCTCTATCCAGCAAAACTTTCATTCAGAATGGAAGGGCAAATAAAGTGCTTCTCAGATAAGGTCAAGTTGAAGGAGTTCATCGTCACCAAGCCCTTATTATATGAAATGTTAAAGGAACTTATCTAATAAAAAGAACATAAAAAGTATGAACAGTGAAATGACAACAAACTCACAGTTATTAACAACTGAACCTAAAACAAAAACAAGCTAAGCAAACAACTAGAACAGGAACAGAATCACAGAAATGGAGATCACATGGAGGGTTATCAGCAGGGAAGGGTGTGGGGAGAGAAGGAGAAAAGGCATTGAGAATAAGCAGCATAAATGGTAGGTAGAAAATAGACAGGGAGAGGTTCAGAATAGTATAGAAAATGTAGAAGCCAAAGAATTTATATGTATGACCCATAGACATGAGCTAAAGGTTGGGAACGAGGGTGGGAGGGGGTGTGCAGAGCAGGAGGGAATAAAGGGGGGGGATGGGACAACTGTAATAGCATAATTAATAAAATATACTTTTTTAACAAGGCCCCTGGCCCTGCATGTCCCAGGAGCCTGGTTCATTCTCACCATCATCGCCAGCTCTCATTTCAAGCCACCCACCAGGCAATTAACTGACCACTATTCTTCATGACACAGGACATACTCAGGCACTCTTGCAGCAACAAGCTTTCTCTGGAAGAAAGAAGTGCTCCCACAAAAGCTAAGAAACAAGTCCTCTTCCAAGCCAGTGCAGTGAGGTCACTCATGAGCCAGCACCATCTTTTTTTAAAATTTTATTGATTATGCTATTACAGTTGTCCCACTTCTCCCCCTTCATTCCCCTCCACCCTGAACACCCCCTTCCGCCCACATTCCCCACCCCTTTAGTTCATGTCCATGTGTCATAAGTTCTTTAGTTTCTACACTTCGCATACTATTCTTGCCCTCCCCCTGCCTATTTTCTACCTACCGTCTGTGCTACTTATTCTCTGTACCTTTTCCCCCTCTCTCCTCCTCCCACTCCCCTGTTGCTAACCCTCCATGTGATCTACATTTCTGTGGTTCTATTTCTGTTCTAATTGTTTGCTTAGTTGGCTTTTGTTTTTGTTTTAGGTGTGGTTGTTAAGAATTGTGAGTTTGCTGTCATTTTACTGTACATGTTTTTTATCTTCTTTTTCTTAGATAAATCTCTTTAACATTTCATATAATAAGGGCATGGTGACAATGAACTTCTTGAACTTGACCTTGTCTGAGAGGTACTTTATCTGCCCTTCCAGTGTAAATGAGAGATTTGCTGGATAGAGCAATCTTGTGTGTAGGTCTTTGGATTTTGTGACTTGGAATACTTCTTTCCAGCCCCTTCTTGCCTGGAAGGTTTTTTTTGGAGAAATCAGCTGACATTCTGATGAGAACTCCTTTGTAGGTGACTGTCCCCTTATCTCTTGCTGCTTCTAGAATTCTCTTCTTCATTTTAATCTTGGGTAATGTAATTATGATGTGCCTTGGTGTGTTCTTCCTTGGGTCCAACTTCTTTGGGACTCTCCTGAGCGAGCACTATCTTGAAGCACTCCCTGTGCTCTCATCACCCCTTGACTGCCTACTTTGTTAACAGCCCAAATCTGAAATTCAAGATTGTTTTTGGACAGTGTGACCTGATTTCACTGACAATATCAAGCATGTCCTTTTTATAGGGACATCCTGGAGTTTCTGGGGCAAATTGCAAAGTTGCACAAGTCATCCCATCAGAAAAGATTCAAAAAAGGGTGAATGCCTGAAAGTGAGCAGAGAGGAAACATTGCAGAGGGAAGCATATTGAGATCTCAGGAGAACTTATGGTTGTCTTTAGATTAAACATACTTATCTTTACCAACACATTCACAACCTCAGTTACATTTTTCTTGCTCAATGGCAATTAACATTTGCATGCCTAACTCCACAGAAAATCAGATTTCCCCAATAATGGTGGGGGAGCAAGTAGAAATGGACAGTGAAATGCCTCTAGGCTCCTTGTATCATTTCTTTGCTCATTTTATACAAAGACAATCAGGCTACAACTTTCAAAAATAAGCAAAACAAATCATTAGTGATATTAACCATCATCAGTTTACCTTTCTTCCTCTTTTTTATTTACATAGATGCTGATAAATTTATTTACATAGATGCTGATGATGTATAAATTTTAAGTAAATTGAATGTCTACTTATATTTGTTTGCTGTGGCAAACCCTGAAACCACAGCAATGGTCACAATATGTTAGAAATGGCAAAACTGACATGAATTCTGGAGTCAACAATGACAGATGGAAGCCCTTACACTGACGTAAACCCTGTTTTCAAGGAGCCAGGAGCCTTGGGAACTTCACCTGCAGTTTGCAGGCAACATGAAAGAGGGTGTGCCCAGTCCATGAGTTTCCATGGACACCCAAGCACATGACCATCATACCCTGGCTTATTAGCAATGCATATCCCAATCATCACCTTTCTTTAAGATGCTAGCCCAGAAGCAGAGATGTTGGGGTTGTGCATGAAGAGCTCTTTGGTCTTTGAAGTCTGTGCCCTGCCACAGAAGCCCTACAATGGAGTTAGGAATGGAATCCAGGGCTGGGAGCCACAGAACTGCTGGATAACACCTGGTAAGTTATGTATCCACTAACAATCATGCCTACAACACCTCAAGGGTTTTGTGTTCAACAAACATTGTGAGCAAATACTATCTACTAAGTATACTTTGACTGTAAATGCCATGTCCTTTCAAGATGGGAGTCATTTTAGGAACTCCCTTCCAGTTATCACCCTTTTACAATTCAGAACTCACCATGTGTCTGTGTTTCAGTGGGTAATGAGTAAGGTGAGCAGCTCCCATACTGATTTCTGCATCCCTCACCAGCGTGTGTTTCCAGCCCCTCACTGCTCAAGTACCTCACTGAGCCCTGGAAACACAGGCACACACTCACTGAGAGCAACGTCTGCTCTCTTAGACCTTAGACTTTTCTGTGCAGGAAAGCAGGTAGACGTTTAGGAAATAAATCCCCTTGGGATGTGAAGTCTTTTATAACAGAGGTTTCAAAAGTGTGCATGAGGTTATGGCACTTATGATATTTGAGCAGCCAATTCTGTCTGGAGAGAACAGGAGAGAGCTTAGGGATAAGCAGGTGCTGCATGTGGGTCTCTGAAGAGTGTCATGGAGAATTTCACATGGTGGAAGTGATAAGAGGGGAGGACTCCCCTCTTATGAGCCTCCCTGGGGAGCAGGAAAGCACCAGGAAAGAAAAGAATCCATAAAGAGACATTTACAAAGCCAACTGCTTGTTTCAAACATCTGTTTTGACATAGTAATGATATTTTCACAGTAATGCGTTTGTTGGATAAAACGAGTGAAATTACAAGTAACTATGTCTGACTACAGTTGACCATTTTATCTTAAAGATAATCTACATTTAAAAAAATTATCTAAAAACGTGTGTCTTCTTCATGTTAAAATGCATTATGTGGTCAGGAAAATGCTATTTTTTTAAATAATACATTCCTTAAAAGCACTTGACTTTTCTACGAACCTCAGACCTTCTCCCTTTCCTCCTCTAGGTCTCTTCCTGCCACTCTGTCTGCTCACTTCAGACTACTTATGTGATCATATTCCCTAAAGCAAGGGAAAGGCTCTGTTCTACCCATTGACTGCAACCCACAAAATTGCTTTCCAGTTCGAAATCATGTCATGGAATAGTGGCGTGAACGCCAAGGGCTCAGCAACAATAAGATTCCTCTTTGGTCAGCAGTATCAGTTTGCTCAGCTGAGATCTTGGCTGTCACCATCAATAGTCACTGTTCTTTGTAATGGAAGAAGTCACTGCTGGCCATGGTGCTCACTAGCTCAAGGAGGATAGAGGTTCTGGGTTGGAGGAGGGTGTAGACAGCTCTGAGCTTCAACCCCCATTTTCTTCTGGCTTCCACAGGACAGGTCAAGCAGAGCTAGGACATTCTTAGTGTCAGCTGTTATACACAGATGTCCTTGTGTTTGCCCAGATCATTTGAGGTGCTGTTTTGCTTTAAAGAAGAAAATTGCCATGCACAAAATTCCTTCCTTCCTACTCCTGTTCTCCACCTATCTTGGGACTTCTGTGAGATAGTCCCTTCCCAGGACTCACCACCACCATTAGAAGGATTCACTCAAAGATAAAATGAGCAAAGAGTCAGGGCAAAGGGGTAGGGTATAGACAGGAATCAAGTAGGGGGTCATTCATCTCAGCCTGAGTAGTCTTTTTTCTGCGAACACACACAGAATGATATTTCTTGGATGATGAAACCATGTCATGGAGCTCAGCATTTGTCTTATGCTACACAGACACCCCAAGAATGCCTCTGGGGTCTTCCAAAGGCCCCAGGTCCCTGGCACAGTCTAAGGGGTTAGGAATGCAGGTTTCATTTGGGAGGCTGAAATTATAAAATCTTGTAGATTAGAATGTCCCAAACCCACATGCCCAGAATAATCAGAAAAGCTTAAAAATATTTACTACGCAAACTAGGCCCTGTGCTAGACCCACTGAACCAGCAACAGCTTAGGGAAAATGCTGCCCTGTCTCCTCTTCTCAGTTTATTTTTGCCATAAATAAATAAATACATAGCAAAACTAGGATACATCTGTGGTTTTTTATAATCAATAAATGCAAAAGTAGTTTCTCACTGCAAGACAGAAATCAGTGTTCTTCTCACTGCCATCACTGCAGCACATACATCTGTCCTTATCCACCTCCACCAATCAGAATCTCCATAACTGAAGCTAGAAATTGTTTTTTCAAAAAATCTGTGGGCCTGTTCTGATATATGGCCACTGGGTGAGCATCTCAGAGACTGCACTCAGACTATACCTCACTCTATGGACGTGTGTGTTCTACTGGGATGCGGTCAAAACAAACCCTGTTCTGAGTCACTCCAACCTAATTGAACACCTGAGTGACTCAGCAGTGCTCCTCAATGACTGATTTCAGCAGAGACACCAGACTGTCCTTCTGAGAATGCTGGTTCTAGTAGAGGTCTATTCACCTTAGGACACTCAGAACCAGGGGGAATGCCTGCTATGGGTCCACTTCCAGGCTCTAAGATGAAGCTGGTCCTTCACCCTCTGTAGGGTATATTTCACAGGATGTGTCTATCATTGTTCTCACCAGCTTCTTTCACAGCTCTTGGGACACCTGAGATCCCTCTGGTCATTATTTATTAGGGACCCACTATGCACCACCCACTGCAATAACCTCTTTAATTTTATTCACTATTAAATATTTAATTTTAATAAGTATTCAAATAACCATGTGTGGAAGAGTCTATCAAACCTTCTCCAGACCAGCACCAGCTTTCTTTACGAACAAGTAAATGAGACCCTGAGTGTTTCTGTGATGAAGGCATTGTCCCAGAAAAAAAAAGTGGAGGATGATTCCCTGTGTTCTCTCAATGTTCCAACTGACACATGTTCTTATAATAAAAGTTTATTTTAATAATGCATCTCACATATCACTGTAGCTTCTTCTAACTTTGGCTCCACCCTGTACAGATAAATCTAGCTATGGCTTTGGGCGACATTAGAAACAGCTCATTCTTGGACCTATAAATGGCTCCATTGAATAAAAATTACTATAATTCACCAAGCTCTTTGGCAGTTATTTAGTTTAGCAAGTAAATAACTAGCAATGCATATTGATTGGTTCAGGCTGCACAGAAAGTCATCGATAGCATTAATTATAATAATAACATTAATTTAGTATATTCATTTTTCCAGGAACTGTGATAAGTCCTGTAAAGCTGTGTGGATGCAATTTAATTTCTTATAATCCTCAGATTAACTCTGTGAGCTAGCTGAAGTTATTCCCACTTTTTGGAGTCAGGAGTATGAAGGAGTAAATGAACCACTCATGATCATGTGCAGGACATGGGCAGTTTCAAATCCATGGACAGTCAAATGACACCATGCTCTAAACATGCCTAAAAAAAAAGTCCAGACTGCCAAACTATTCCTTACGTATTCCTTACAATACCACTTCCAAATTCCCAAATTCATAAACTCTATGTTTAGAAATAAGCCTTCCACTTTATTTTGGGTCAGTATTCTATCCCATTTCGAATCTGCCTGTTGGATAAAAATCTCCTGTAATGTTTCCACATTTCTTAGTTCCAACAAATAGAATGATTATGGGGGAGGGGGGGTAGAAAAAGTCCTGTAACAAAATGGTAACTAAATCCCATTAAAAATGCTCAAAAATGCCATGCCCAATTGTTGATTCAGGTTGTAGAAACAAAACTCAGAGAAAGTAAAAAGAAAAACTTATCTTCTCTCTGCTGCCCAGGAAAATGCCATATTAAACAGCTATTAAAATCTTTTTGAAACATGGAAGACTCCCGAACTCTTTTAATGAGGTCAGCATCATCCTAATTTCAAAACCATAACAAAGAAAGAAAACAATAGGCCAATATTGTTGATGAACATAGATGCTAAAATACTCAACAAACAGGAATCTAATCAATAAACCAAACAAACAAGCAAAATATAACCAAAGACACTGAAACTGAGAGCAGGCTGACACTGACCAGAGGGGAGAAGGGAGGGAATTTCAGGAAAAGGGCAGAAGGGTTTGCAGGAGCTAGTAGGGGGGACACATGGACAATAGCAAGGAGGGAGTGGAAATGGGAGGGAGGAGAGGAGGGCTGGGGGCTGGGCTGGGCTGGGGGTAAAGAACAGAAAACTGTACTTGAACAACAATTAAAATAGAAAAATTAAAAAATATTCAACAAAATATTGACAAACAATATCCATCAATACAATAAAAATATTCTACACCATGACCAAGAGGGACTCATTCCAGGAATTCAAGGATTGTACAATATTCACAAATAAATAACTGTAATATATCACATAAACAAAATGAAATACAAAAATCACACGATCATATCAATGGATACAGATAAAGCATTTGACAATATTCAGCACCCATTTATGATAAAAATACTCAGCAACATGGGAAGAGAGGGAGCATTTCTCAACATAACAAAGGCCATAGACAAGAAACCTACAGCCAACATCATACTCAATGGGCAAAAAATAAAAGCTTTCTCACTAAGATAAGAATAATACAAGGGTGTCCACTTTCAACACTTATATTCAACAGGGTATAGGAAGTCCTAGTCATGACAATCAGACAAGAAAAAGAAATAAAAGGGATTTAATTGGAAAAGAAGAAGTAAAACTGTCACTGTCTGCAAAGACTCCACCAAAAAACTACTCAAGCTAATAAGGAAATTTGGCAAAAGTGTGATACAAATATTTGTCAATATTCAGAAAACAAAGTCATTTGTACACCAACAATAAAATATCAAAAACAGAAATTAGGTAAGAAATCCCATTTGCAATAACAAGAAAAATAAAGTACCTAGGAATAAACCTAACCAAGGAGGTAAAAGACCTGTACTCAGAAAATGACACAACACTAAGGAAAGTAATCAAAGAAGGCACAAATAAATGGAAGCATATACTGTGTTCAAAGATTGGAAAAATTAACATCATCAAAATCTCCATAATATCCAAAGCAATTTATAGATTCAGTGAAATCCTTATTATAATACCAATGACATATTTCACAGATACAGAACAAACATTTCAAAAATGTATATGAAACCATAAACAACCCCAAATAGCCACAGCAATTTTGACAAAGAAGAAGAACAAAGTAGGAGGGATCACAATATCTAATATCAAACTATATTACAAGCCCAGAGTAATCAAAACAGTCTGGTACTGGCATAAGAACAGACATGTAGATCAATGGAACAGAATACAGAGCCCAGAAATAATCCCAAGTCTCTACAGTCAATTAATATTCAACAAAGGGGCAGCAACATAAAATGGAGTAAAAGTAGCCTCTTCAACAAATGGTGTTGGAAGATCTGGACAGCTACATGCAAAAAAATGAAACTATCACCAACTTGCACCATGAACAAAAATAAACTCAAGTTGGATAAAAGACTTAAGTATAAGTTGTGACACCATAAAAGTACCAGAAGAGAATGCAAGCAGGAAAATTTCAAATATCCCAGGCAGCAATATTTTCATGGACATGTCCCCTACAGCAAGGGATGTAAAGGAAAGACTAAACAAATGGGACTACATCAAATTAGAAATTTTCTTTCCAGCTAAATAAAATGAAAAGAGAACCAACTGTATGGGAAAAACATATTTGCCAATGATACCTCAGACAAGGGTTTGATCTCCAAAATATAGAAAGAACTCAAGCATGTTCCCTCCAAAAGGACAAACAATCCCATTATAAAATGGGCAAAGGACTTGGATAGACACTCCTCCAAGGAGGACATACAGAAGGCCCAGAGACATATGATAAGATGCTGAGCATCACTAGCCATCAGAGAGATGCAAATTAAGACTATAATGAGATAACATTTCACACCAGTCAAAATGGCCATCACAAATCAACAAACAATTAGTGGTGGTGAGGTTGTAGAGAAAGGGGAAGCCTAGTACACTATTGGTGGGAAGGCAGACTGGTGTAGCCACTGTGGAAACTGAATGGAATTTCCTCAGAAATCTAAAAATGAGGGGAGTGTTGGGGGGGGGGGGGAAATGGAGACAACTGTACTTGAACAATATATTTTTTAATTTTAAATAAATAAATAATAGAAAATAAATAAAATCTTTTTTAAAAATCTAAAAATGAAATTGCTTTTTGACCTGGCAATTCTACTGCTGGGATTATAGCCTAAAAATCCTGAAACACTAATTCAAAATAACCTATGCACCCCAATGTTCATAGCAGCGCTGTTTAAAATAGCCAATTACTGGAAACAGCCTAAGTGCCAAACAGTAAATGAGTGGATCAAAACACAGTGGTAAGTTTACACAATGGAATACTATACAGGAAAAAGAAAGAAGGACTCCTACCCTTTGCAACAGCATGGATGGAACTGGAGAGTATTATGCCAAGTGAAATAAGAAAGGCAGTGAAACACAAGTACCATATGATCTGAACTATATGTGGAACCTACTCAGCAGTACAAACAAGTGAGCAAAATTGAACCAGAGACATTGAAATGAAGAACAAACTGACAGTGACCAGAAGGGGTAGAGGGAGATAATAGGGAAGGGTCAAGTTGAGGGACATACAAAAAGGACCTATGGACAAAGACAGCGGAGTGGGGAGGATTCAATGTGGGAGGTGAGGGTGTGTAGGACAGGGTAGCATAATGGGGGGATGGAGACAACTGTAATTGAACAACAATAAAAAAGCCCTTTTAAGTAAACAATTCATTTCACTTGGCTATTTACAAGGCATGTTTATCTCAAGGTATAAATGCAATAGAAGTATGACACAGAATTAAAGATGAGATACTTAAAGGTTATTTCTCAGAGAAACTTTCAAAAACATAGAATTATATGTGATTCATACTTGCAACTCTCATGACTAAACAAAAGTATCTGTCCAACAGTTGGCAAACAGGACACTGGCTGATGGTCCTGGACCACTCATAGCCTTTTCTAAATGGGAAGAAAGTCTCCCTGTTTCAGTCAATGTAAGTTTGAAAGCTGTATAGCTTTGTGTTTGTCAGAGGCTATAGTATACAGCAAACCTAAAACACAGAATCAGTTTGTGTTCCAGAGGGTTATTTTGTCTTTATATGAAAACAAAGCCAAAGTACAAAATCTTTTCAGATTCTTGAGGCCCAAAGTCTCATCTGATGCCTAAGCTAGAGTTCCTACAAAATTGTATCAAAAAATTATTGTGAAATGATAAACCCCAACCAGTCTCTATCTAGTGCCAAAATAGCATGAAGAAACTTATACAAAATGTTTGATCTTTTGAATTAACAAGGCCCTTCCTAGCCCCTCTGACTAGAGTGAAACTTCTCCAGATGAAACCTTGGGCATCCTTCATGACTGGGTTCCATGTCACCCCTCACCTTCCCTGACTCAGCCAGAGCAGTGTTCCAGAGAGCCTGCCTCTCTGGACCTTCCAACAATAGTATGAGGAAAAAATATTAGTAACATTTCATTGGCTGCTTTGCTAATCAATTGTGAGGCATCAAGTTTGTATATGTGGACATTGATAATTCTATCCACAAGAGCAGAGTTTTCCAGTTACCATATAATGGTTCTCCATACACTAACATCCCAGTGATCATCTTGGAAAATGCTTACCAGGTGACAACAATAAAGTTGGATTTATTGAGTATTGTATTTACAGGGTGGGGGGTAGAATGGGAGGTGGTGATACCATGTCTAGTTTTCTCAGAAATCCATCAAAGAACCTCAGTGGATCCCATTTAGAAGCCACCCATTTGTCCTACATAGTTCAAGGGACCAAAAACAAATTAAAGATTAAGTGAAAACTAATCCACAAAACAAACAAGCAAGCAAAATAGAACCAGAGACATGGAAATAAAGAACAAACTGACAGTGACCAGAGCAGACAGGGGAGAGGAATAATGGGGGAAAGAAGGGGAATGGTCAAGTAAAGGAACATGTATAAAGGACCCATCACAAAGACAACAGGGAGAAACAGTGAAGATTGAATGTGGAAAGTGGGAGATAGGTACGGCAGGGGAGACTAATGGGAGGGGGAATGATGACAACAGTAACTGAACAATAAAAAAAAATTTAATTCCTAGAAAAATACAATCTTCCAGAACTGAATCAGGAAGAATCCAAAAACCTGAATTGACTGATTGCAACTAATGAAATTGAAGCAGTCATAAAAAAGAAAATAAGCCCCAGCAAACAAAAGTCCTGGACCAAATGGCTTCACAGGCAAATTTTACCAAATATTCAAAGAAGAACTAACACTTATCCTTCTTAAACTATTTAAAAAATACAAGAGCCAGAAGAATTCTAAACTCTTTTTCTGATGCCAGTATCATCCTAATTGACTTTCACTACAAAGAAAGAAAATTATAGTCCAATATCCCTAATGAACATAAATCCTAAAATTCTCAACAAAACACTAGCAAACCAGTTCCAGCAATACCTTTAAAAGATTATGCACCATGATCTAATTTGATATACCAATATTGTACAAGATTGGTACAATATTTGCAAATACATATGTGTAATACAACCCACAAACAAAATAAATAATAAAAATCACATGATCATATTAATAGACTCAAAAAAGCATTTGATAAAATCCACCACCATTTATGATAAAAACTCTCAACAAAAGGGGAATAGAGGAATCATCCCTCAAACCCAATAAAAGACATATATGACAAACTTACAACTGACATCTTACTAAATGGGAAAAAATAAAAGCATTTCTCTTAAGATCAGAAACAAGACATGGATGTCCATTTTCAGCATTTTTATTCAACATAGTCTTGGAAGTCTTAGCCAAAGCAATCAGACATTACATTATACATAGAAAAAAAACAAAAAAACCCTACTATATCTAATAAATGAATTTGGCAAAGTGGCAGGGTACCTATTTATATTCAGAAATTGGTGGCATTTTAACACCAATAATGAAATATGAGGAAGAGAAAATCTCATTTACTGTTGCAACAACAACAAAGAAAGTGCTTAGGAATAAATCTAAACAAGGAGGCAAAAGACCTGTACTCAGAAAATTATAAGACTATGAAGGAAAAAATTGAGGAAGATATATATAGGTGGAAGCATGTACAATGTTCATGGGTTGGAAGAACTGACATCATTAAAATGCCCATACTACACAAAGTGATCTATAGATTCAAAGCACTTTCTATTAAAATACCAATGACATATCTTACCTACCTGGAACAAATGTCCCAAAACTCACGTGGAACCAAAAAATAACCCAAACAGCCCCAGCAATCTTGAAAAAGGAGAACAAAGTAGGAGGGATCACAATACCTGATATCAAAGTATACTACAAGGCCATTGTAATTAAAACAGCCAGGCACTGCCAAAAGAACAAGCATATAGATCAATGAAACAGATCAGAGAGCCCAGAAATGAACCCATGCCTTTATGGTTAATTCATATTTGACAAAGAAGGCAACAACATACAATGATGTCAGACAATCTCTTCATAAATTTTATCAGGAACACTGGACAGGTATATGCAAAAAAATGCAAGTAGACAATAAACTCACACCATACACAAAATAAACTCAAGATGGATAAAAACTTAAATGTTAGCCTCAAAACCATAAATTCCTAGAAGACAATATAGGCAGTAAAATCTCTGACATCTCTCTTAACAATATTTTTGCCACTGTATCTTCTAGGGCAAGGGAAATAAAAGAAAAAATACATGAATGGGGCTAAATCAAACTAAAAAACTTCTGCACAGCAAAAGAAGCCATGAACAAAATGTAAACGGAATCTACTCTATGGAAGAACATATAGCCAATAATACATCTAATAAGGGGTTAGTATCCAAAATAGATCAAGAATGTATACAACTCAACATCAGGAAGGCAAACAACCCAATTAAAAATGGACAGGTCTGGCTGGTGTTGCTCAGTTGATTAAGTGCTGGCCTGTGAAGCAAAGGCTCACCAGTTCGATTCCCAGTCAGGACACATGCCTGGGTTGCTGGCCAGGTCGCCAGTAGGGGATGCACAAAAGGCAACCACACATTGATATTTCTCTCCCTCTCTTTCTCCCTATCTTTTTCCCTCTGTGTAAAAATAAATACATTAATAAATAAAATAAAATGAGCAAAGGCTCTGAATAGACACTTTTCCAAAGAGGATATACAAAAGTCCAATAGATATTTGAAAAACTTCTCAGCATCACTAGCCATCAGAGAGATGCGAATTAAAACCACAATGAGGCACCACCTCACACTTGCCAGAATGGCTACAATCAATAAATCAATGAGCAAGCGCTGGTGAGGTTGCAGAGAAAAGGGAACCCTCATGCACTGTTGGTGGGAGTGCTGATATATGCAATCACTGTGAAAAAGTGTGAAGTTTCCTCAAAAAATTAAAAATGGAACTGCCTTTTGAGCCAGTGATGCTCCTTATGGGAATATATCCTAAGAATCCTGAAACACTAATTCAAAATAATATATGCATTTTTATGTTCATAGCAGCATTATTTATAATACTCAAGATATGGAAGCAACCCAAGAGCCCATCAGTAAATGAGTGGATAAAAAGTGTGATACACCTACACAACAGAATACTGCACAGCTGTGTAAGAGAAGAAAACTTTACCTTTTGCAACTGCATGGATGGACCTGGAGATTATTATGGTAAGTGAAATAAGCCTGTCAGAGAAAGACAAATACCATATGATCTCAATTATATGTGTAATCCAATGAACAAAATAAATTTACAAAATAGAAACAGAGGTATGGACACATGGAATAGATTGATACATCTCAGAAAGGAAGCAGAAGGGACTGGATGAGAGAAGATGAAGAAATTCTCCAGAAAACATACACACATAGTATAGACAAAGTCAACTGTGAGTGACAGCCAGAGAGAAATGCGGTAGGCGGTAGACAGAGGTGGGCAAATGGCAGGGGGAAATGGGAATTAAAAAAGACTTTGCTTGGGGAGATGGCCACTAGATGCAATGAACAGATGAAGTTTTACTGACTTGTACACTTGAAACCTGTATGGTTTTGTGAACCAAAGTCACCCCAATAAATAAATATAGATAGATGATAGATAGATAGATAGATAGATAGATAGATAGATAGATAGATACATACATACATACATACATACATACATACATAGATGATAATAAAATGCATTTGTCTACCAGGTTTTATAAGTAATTAACAAAAATTGATGTACTGCCTGAGAAACTGGCAAAGAAATTGCAAAAAAAAATTGTCCTGGCTGGTGTAGCTCGGTAGATTGAGTGCGAGCCTGTGAACTAAGGGGTTGCTGGTTCGATTACCAGTCAGGGCACATGCCTGGGTTGCAGGCCAGCTTCCCAGTGGGGGACACATGGGAGGCAACCACACATTGATGTTTCTCTCCCTCTCTTCCTCCCTCCCTAACCTTCTCTCAAAAAGTCAATAAAATTTTTTTAAAAGAAATTGCGAAAAACTTTAAGTATTTAACATATTAGGCTTTCCAATAAAGAGGGAGAATGGCAGAGGAGTGAATGGAAGTCACACTGACCTTCTTCCAGATCCAATCTGGAATTACAATTCAATTGTGCAGAAACCACCTGGAAAAAACAACTGAGCAATAGCCAGGGGAAAGCTGTATAACATCAGAAAGACAGAAGAACCACTTTGGCACAACCTGTCTGGTAAGGAGTATGGTAAAGACTCCACGGGGCTGCCTGGGTGCCCATAGGTGGCAACAATGGAGGGATAATTAGGAGGGCTGCCTGGATGTCCATAGGAGGCAAAGCTGGTTGGATTCCCCTGAAGAATGGGGTCTAAACCCTAAGCTAGGATTCCCAGCCTAGAGCACCAGAGCCCAAAAAGTATGCAGACAACAAACAGCAGTGAAAGTGGCAGGGTTGCTCTCCACCAAATATGGAGAGAAGTTTAAAGGGCCAACACACACATTTTCATTTGCAGTCACTTCCCCTGGGCTCTGGCAAAGGCGGGGGCAGAGTGGGCTAGTCATGCCTGAGGAGAGACCGGGGATAGAAGCTTCAGGAAGAACAGAGAGTAGATGCCACTGAGATCCTGAGGCTGAGACATCCCCCATATGGCAGCAGCCATTGTGTTCAAGCAGACCACTCCCCTCCGAGTGGTAGTATCCTGAGAGGAAACCATAGTCCTGACCCTAGGAGGGTCTCTGCCTTGGCTCTGTGGTGCTTAAGCCTGACTGCTGAGTGCAAAGCGACCAGGCTAACAACTAAAGGAGAGAACCAGGGACAGCAGATCCCTGGCAAAGTTGGGGGCAGAGTGGACTAGAGAGACTTGAGGAAAAACTGGGGACTGAGGCCCTGGGGAGAGAACTGAGAGAGTAGTTTCCAGGATCCTGGTGCTGAGCCAATCCCCATATGAAGCGACCATCCTGCTCTGGCAGACCACTCCCCTCAAAGTGGCAGCAACCTGAGGGAAAACAATAGCTCCCACTCTAGGAAAGATTCAGCCCCACCCTACAGTGCTAAAACCAGACTGCTGAGTGCCCAGTGACCAGATGAACAATTGAAGGAGACATCCAGGGTCAGCAGATTCCTGGCAGTATGGAACAGGCTGCCTAAACTCAGACAGGTCAACATCTGACATCACCAGAGGCAGATACATAAAGAAAAAAAAAAGGGACTGGGTAAATACAAGAGGCTACCACAACTAGTCACTGTGATCTTCATGATTTCTGATAGTTTTTTAACATTTATTTCATGTCCAGTAAGTTTGTACACATTAAGTCACTAGATTTTATACTATAGTGTATTTCAGTTCACATATTTTGCCCCTCTCTTCTCTTACCCCATTTTACCTTTTTACCTTGCATTATTTTCATTTCAAATTTTATTTTTCTCTCTTGCTACAACTTGTTTCCATTTTGCATTCTTACTATTTCTCCCATATCCAGACACACAAAACCAATTTTCTTGTCAATGGTCATCTCACATCCTTTTCCCCTGCTCTTAAAATACCCACATTCTCTCTTCATCTTTACCAATATATGCTAATTGGTTGTGGGTAGGATGGTTGTTGTTGCATTGTTTATTCAATTTTATCTCTAGCACTTCGCTAATTCTGTATTTCAAAAATCAAAGTTTACTGGTCCCCTCTCCTACTCTTTTTATTTTCATCTAAAATTTTAATTTTGCTGTCTTAGCCTGTTTTTTTCTCTCTTTTTTGCCTTTCTATTTATCTTTCATCCTGCTCCTTTATTTTTCTCTATTCTCCTTTTTCTTTCTTTTTCCTTAAGCACAAATTTTATTTTTCCCTGTCTTAGCCTGGTTTTTGTTCCTCACTCTTAGTATTCCCTCCGCTTCTATCATTTCAAAATCCCTCTCCATTCTTCTAAACATCTCTTATACTTATCTTTGTTTCTTTTTCTCTTTCATTCCCATCTCACCCAAATTGATTTTAGCTCATTTCTTGTAGATAGTACTGGGGTGGACCATTCTCTCTAAATTGGCTCTTATATTTTTATTAATTATTTACTATTTTATCTTTCTTTTTCTTTCTCTCTCTCACTTTTTTTACTTTATATTATTTTAATTTCTGTTTGGGCATAATATTATACACTTCCCTTCTCATACTCCATTCCACATTCTTCATTCCCTTTTTTATTGATGAGGTGAATTTTATGTTCTCTCTTTCCATTGTTCCAACTCCTAATTCTTATAGTGTTCTTCCATCTACCCTCTCTAAATCATTTTTCTTTCTGTAGGACATATCATATCCTTTCCTATAATCCTTTCCACTCTCCTTTCCTATAATAGTCTTAATCTCTTTATATTCTTATTAATATTGATTATTGCTGTTAATAGTAGAGTTGTGGGGTTATATTTGCAGTTCTGGGTTTGTTTCCTGGAGTTAGTGGTTTTGTTCTTTTAGAGGTAGCATCTGTACAATAGCATGAAGATGTGGTGGGCAGAGTGACCCTGAGACAACCAGCTGGAGGGAGGACCCACCAAAGAAAAACCCATCAACAACCAAACCCAATTACAACTAGAGAACCAGCATAAAAGGCATTAAGGACTTCCCAAGGGTATCAAGTTCAGGTAATAAAGGGGACTGTACCACTGAATCTCACAGGCCTCCTACCACAGAAATTCACAACACAAAGTCAGAAAGTCAAAACAGATCAATTTAAGAGACAGGAGCAAACAAGTAGAGTCTCACAAATAATGGGAAGGCAAAGAAACAACCCCAATCAAAAGAAATGAGAAATCCACAAATAGTACCAAATGAAATAGAAGCAAGTCAACTATCAGATATTGAGTTCAAAGCAGTAGTTATAAATAAGTTCAAGTAGCTCAATACAAATTACCAAAAACTACAGGGAAACTATAAGAAACTTACTACAAACTGTATTGGAATAAAAAAAATACATACAAACAATCAACAAAGGGCCAAGAGAAAATGAAGAATACAATTTCTGAATTAAAGAACACAGTACAGGGGATGAAAACCAGGCTTGATGAATCAGAGGATTGAATCAGTGAGCTGGAGGACAAGGCAGAATAAAACACCCAGAAAGAACAATAAAAGGGAAAAGGCCTTAGAAAGAACCAAGAAGTGTGAGTGGAACTGCAGGACAACATAAAACATACTAACATCCATAATAATAGGGATACCAGAAGGAGAAGGAGAGGAGCAAGAGACAGAAAACATGTTTGAAAAAGTAATGATGCAAAACTTTCCTAACTTCATGAGTGAAAAGGCACACAAGTCCAGGAAGCAGAGAAGGTCCCAAACAAGAGGAACCCAAAGAGGCCCGCTGCAAGACACATCATAATTAAAATGGCAAAATTTAAAACAAAGAGAGCATCTTAAAGGCACCAAGGATGAAACAGGAAGTAGCATACAAAGGAGCTTCTATAAGGCTAGCAGTTGACATCTCAACAGAAACATTACAAACCAGAAAGAAGTGGAAAGAAATATTCCAAGCAATGAAAACAAATGCATGCAATCAACACTACTCTACACAGCAAGGCTTTCAATTAAAAGGGAAGGTGGAATAAGGAGGTACCCAGACAAAAGAAGGCTAAAAGAATACACCTTCACCAAACCAGCAATGCAGATGTACTCAAAAGGCTGCTTTAATAATAATAAGAAAAATAGTCAGAGAGAGAAGAACACAAATACAAAGGGAGTAAAATGGTAAAGAATAAGTACCTATCAATAATAACTACAAGTGTTAAAATTCAATGCTCCAATCAAAACACATAGGGTAGCTGAATGGATAAGAAAACATGACCCACACATATACTGCCTACAAGAGAACCACCTCAGAATGAAACACCTACACAGACTGAAACTGAAGGGTTAGAAAATAACAATCCAACAAAACAGACAGATTAAAAAAAGCTAAGGTAGTAATATTTATATCAACAAATAATAGATTTCAAATTGAAGGCCATAAAAAGAAACACAAGGATACTTCATAATACTCAAGGGAAGAATCTATCAAGAAGACATATTAAACAGTATAAATATATATATACCCAACTATATCAGGAAAATCTTGGAGGACTTCAAGAAAAATATAGACAGCAACACACTTATACTAGTGGATTTAAAACCCTACTGTCAAAAATGGATAGCTCTTCCAAACAAAATATCAACAAGGATACTGTGGAATTGAATGACACATTAAATCCAATGGACTTAACCTATAGATACTGAACCTTTCATTCCAAAGAAGCAAATACACATTCTTTTCAAATGCATGTAGAACATTTTCAAAGATAGAGCACATGATGGGACACAAAAGAAGCACCAACAAATTCAAATACATTGAAATCATGTCAAACATTTTCTTATACCACAATGGCTAGACACACACAAAAAAACTAACCTCAGGGAAAAAATTCCAAAACACTCAAGCTCGTGGAGATTGAATAGCATGTTCTTAAACAATGAATGGGTTAGGAATGAGATCAAGGAAGAAATCAAAAAGTTTCTGGACACAAATAAAAATGAACACACAACTGTCCCAAACTTATGGGACACAGTGATGGCAGTCTTAATAGGGAAGTTCAAAGTGACGCAGGCCTACCTAAAAAAAGATAGAAACATTTCAAATGAATGATGTAATGCTACATCTGCAATAACTGGAGGAGCAACAAAAAAGAAAGCTCAGAGCCAGTAGAAGGAAAGAAATAATCAAGATCAGAGCTGAATTAAACAACATAGAGACTAAAAGAACAATTAAAATGATCAATAAATCCACGAGCTGGATCTTTGAAAAGATAAACAGAATCAACAAGTCTTTAACCAATTTCTCAAGAAAATAAGGAAGATGACCCAAACAAATAAATTCAGAAATGAAAGAGGAAAAATTACAACTGAGACCACAGAAATACTAAGGAGTATAAGAAATTACTACAACGGACTATATATCAAGAAATTTGAGAACCTGGGTGGAATGGACAAATTTCTAGAAAGAAGATCATCTTACAAACTGAATGAAAAAGAAGCAGAAAGCCAGGACAGACTAATAACAGCTAGAGAGCTTGAAACAGTAATAAAAAAAAAAAAAAACCTCCCGTCACACAAAAGCCCTGGACTGGACAGTTTCACAGGAGAATTCTACAAAGCATTTAAGAAAGATATAACCCATCCTCCTCAGACTATTACAACAAATCTAAGAAGCAGGAAAACTCCCAAACTCTTTTTATGAAGCCAGCATCATCCTAATTTCAAAACCAGAAAAACACACAACAAAGAAAGAAAACTACAGGCCAATATCACAGAGGAACATAGATGCTAAAATCCTCAACAAATATTGACAAACCAAAATGCAGCGATACATTAAAAAGATCATACACCATGGTCAAGTGGAATTCATCTCAGGGATACAAGGATGGTACAATATTCTCAAATCAATAAACATCACACATCACATTAAAAAGGGGAAAGACAAATCACATTATCACATCAATAGGTTCAGAAAATGCATTTGATAAGGTACACCACCCATTTATGATAAAAACACCTAGCAAAGTAGGAGTAGAGGAAGCATATCTCAACCTAATAAAGGCCATATATAGAAAACCTACTGCCTACATTATACTCAATAGGCAGAAACTAAAAGCTTTCCCACTAACTTCAAGAACAAGACAAGTATGTCCGCTTTCACCACTTCTATTCAACATAGTATTGGAAGTCCTAGCCACAGTGATCAGACAAAAAGAAGAAATAAATGGTATACGAATTGCAAAGGAGGAAGGAAAACTGTCACTGTTTGCAGATGACATCATGGTGTACATAGAAAACCCTATAGACTCTACCAAAAAACTACTCTACCTAATAAGTGAATCTGGCAAAACTGTGGGTTACAAAGTCAATATTCAGAAATCGAAGGCATTTCTGTATAATAATAAAATATTAGAAACAGAAATCAAGAAAAAATTCATTTGATATAGCAATAATAAAAATAAAGTACCTAGGAATAAATTTAAAGAAGGAGGTAAAAGACATGTACTCAGAAAGCTACACAACCCTGAAGGAAGACATCAAGGAAGACACAAACAAGTGGAAACATATACCACATTCATGGACTAGAAGAACTAACATAATCAAAATGTCCATACTACTCAAACCAATTTATAAATTCAAAGAAATCCCTATTAAAATAATAATGACATATTTCAAAGATATAGAACAAACATTTCAAAAATTCATACAGAACCATAAATGACCTAGCATAGCAGCACCATTTTGAGAAAGAAGAACAAAGTCAGAGGGATCACAATATCTGATACCAAACTGTATTACAAGACTGTAATCAAAACAGTCTTGTACTGGCATGAGAAGGGACACAAAGATCAATGGAACACAATAGAGAGCCCAGAAATAAACTCAAGTCTCTATAGTCGATTAATATTCATCAAAGGGGGCAGAAGCATAAAATGGAGTAAACAAATTATGTTGGGACATGTGGACAGCTACATGCAAATATATGAAACTTGACCACCAACTTACACCATACACAAAAATAAATTCAAGATTAATAAAAGACTTAAATATAAGTCATGCTACCAAAAAAGTACTAGAAGAGAACATACGCAGGAAAATCTCAGATATTCCACTCAGCATATTTTCACTGATATGTCCCCTGGAGCAATGAACATAAAGGAAGAACAAACAAATGAAAGCTAACCAAAATAAAAACCTTCTGCATAGCTAAAGAAACCATCAGCAAAATGAAAAGGAAACCAACCATATGGGAAAATATATTTTCCAGTGATACCTCAGACAAAGGTTTGAAATCCAAAATGTATAAAGAACTCACATGACTCCACTCTGGGAAGACAAACAATCCAATTTAAAAAAAAATGGGCAAAGGACTTGAACAGACACTTCTCCAAGGAGGATGTAGAGAGGGTCCAGAGACATAGGAAAGGATGCTTAGCATCACTAACCATCAGAGACATGCAAATAAAAACCACATTGAGATTCCAGTTCATACCAGTCAGCAGGGCCATCACAACCAAATCAACAAAAAACAAGTGCTGGCAAAGTTGTGGAGAAAAGGGAACTCTAGTACACTGTTGGTAGAAATGCAGACTGGTGCAGCCACTGTGGAAAACACTACAGATTTTCATCAGAAAACTAAAAATGGAATTGCCTTTTGCCCTGACAATTCCACTGCTGGGATTATACCCTAAGAATCCTAAAACACCATTCAAAAGAACCTGTCCATCTCAGTGTTCATTGCAGAACAATTTACAATACCCAAGTGTCAGAAGCAACCCAAGTGCCCATCAGTGAATAAGTAGACAAAAAACTATGATTCATTTTCACAATGAAATACTACACACCAGAAAGAAAGAAGGAGCTCCTACCCTTCGTGATAGCATGTATGGGTCTGAAGAGCATTATGGTAAGTACAATAATCAGGCAGTGAAAGACAATACCACATAGTCTGACCTATATGTGGAACCTGATCAACAAAACAAACAATCAAGCAAAATATAACCAGAGACATTGAAATAAAAAACAGACAGTAACTAGAGGAGAGGGGGAAAGTGGGGAAGGGTCATTGAGGAATATGTATAAAGAACACACGTATAAAGAATACATGTATAGGACACAAGAACACATGTATAAAGGACACAAAGCTAAAATGGGTAGAACTGAGGGTGGGAAGTGGGGCTGTGTTGGATAGAGTGGGGGGAAATTGAGACAACTGTACTTGTACAACAGTTAAAAAATAATAAAAATAAAAGTAGTAAGTATCAGGACCTTTGCTCACCTTCCTGTCCTTCTTTCTCCAGCCACATATGCAGCTTGTCCCTTTTTGGGGACTTCCTGTTTGGGTCCTCACTGCCCCCTTTCTCCTTCACCAAATGGCTCTTCAGAGACACTGACCATTTTACAACTATAGCCATATGATCAATGACTTCCTCTATGACTTACACTTCAATAGTAAAAGTCCTGAGTCTAGAAGCATGTACTTTTCTGTGTTCCAGGTAGTAGATTTGCTAATTAAACAAACACAAACTCTACTGTGGGACAGGAAGTGGGTGGGAGCCCTGGCATAATGCAGGTTGGATGGACAGTGTCTGGCCAGTGACTCTTGCATTGGGGTCCCAGGTAAATTCAAATGGGCTCTGGTCACCTGAGATTGGACTCCAAAGAGGCCGTTTGCAATTTTACAGCTGTGACTGAAAGCCCACCCTAGTTGTAACCATACCAAAGCTATAACAACCTCTGAAGTTCTAAATAAATCTAATTATACCCCTAGAAACAGGAAATAGGAAAGGGATGTCAGAAAAAAAAATGGTTTTCTTGACATTTTAAGCTCGGAGTACCTTAAGTGAGTCTTCTTTTATAATGTCCATCAAAACTCATATTTCTCTGCTGGACATGTAAGGGGAATGACCCAGCAGAGACAACTCATAGTAATAAGAATGAGAACCATGGCATGCGGATCATCCCTAACTGTCTTCCCCACATTGTGTGGATGGTCTCCATACAGTGTTTTGAAAAACTGAATTTTAGATTTTAGATAGAAGACACACCCACTTCTATTCAGTCCCCTTTGTCCAGGACAAAATGAGGAAAACAGAGCCATGAGTGCTCAAAATAAAAATGTGAATGTTGTTTGACCATCAGCCCTAAAAGGACATCCCTAAAAAGATTAGAAAAGGGGAGTGCATGAAACAGACTGAAAATCAAATGCCTAGAGAAACTTGAAAGAAAATAAAAGGCTAGATAAAGGCATGTGTATTTAAAGAGCTGTTTGAAGGCTAAAATAGGAGTGATCCTGTAGGATTATGGAATTATTTCTGGCTCAGACCTTGCAAGATATTAAATGAACTCATGCTAATTTCACTTTTTTAAAAATAAGATGACAAGATCAAGAAGAGAATATTTAATTTAGAATTGTCTGTCCATGGCTGTGCCCATCATTCATTTTTTAATGAATCTCTTTCCTCCAAAAATAATTGAGATTCCTCACAGATAAAAATGTGCCAATATTCTACAAATAAATAACTATTGAAATAGACATCAGGAGTAACTGATATACACTAAAATCCCTCTCTCCTCACACAAATAAGTCATTATTTTAACAGAATTGTTTTCTTGGTGTTTCCACCTGTCAAAATAGCAAAAGCTAATCTCTGCAAAGTGAAAATTTGAATAAAATGTGAACAGAATCTCCTGAGATTAACTGCACAGAAACAAAGATTTCCATGGCTAGCAAGCACATCTCACTGCAGGCCTCAAAGGGACAGTCCTTTTGTTTCCAAACATGCATTGCCTTCTGATAAGTACTTTCACAGCCCCCAAGGACAAAGCTGAACATTCATGTTTTCTAAACCATCTCCAAAATGTGAGTTTATGAGTGCTCACATGCCTACACTTAGTCCTACTTGAATATCAAGACACATGACTACATGGACTAACTACATGTTTAAAAGAAGAGGCTGTATCTCCCAACCCAAGTTTGTTTGCTTGTTTTTTATTTTGTTTATTTGTTTAGGTAGATATGTACTAATATGTCCCCAGACATTACTACCTCTCATGAAGTGCCACAGGAAGGTAGCACCCAATGGGTGATATGTCAGGTTTTCAAGTTATGTTGATCTGAAGGAAGACAGTGTGCAGATCACTCCAAGCTTTCCCATGGCTGCACGTCTTCGGTAACCACTCGTGCTGCAGAGGGCTCTGCATTTTTCTCTCCCTCTGCAGCTGTCTCCCTGTGAAAAGCCTGGAAGAGACATCAAAATGCAGTTATTTTTTACACAGAGCACATTCCATAAAACCCAGGCTCCTTTTGCGAAGTTGACACTTCTTTTCTGTTAATCCCCCACCTCTTCTCTTTCTCCCTTTTTCATCTCACTAATCCATGGAATTCAACCTCTGTCTCCACACACACCTTCTGTGGCTCCAGGCCTTCAGTCCCACCCCTACCCGCATTTGGACCTAAAAATGGTATCTCCTCGCCTTCCTTCAACACAGAACAGCAAGACCACAGGCTCCCACATCCCCTGAATCTCAGACCTGGGCTGAGGTCTTTCTGGTGTCAGAATTCAAAGATGTGTGTCTATTTATAAAAATGTGTGTTTTGTGCTGTTCTGTGTTAAACCACACACTGCAGTTAAAGAATGAATCGGGCTAATGGCCATACACAAGGCACAGTGATAAGAAATCTCACCTGCAACTCTCACTCTTGTTCACTTCAAATACATGCATAACTCGCTTGATTCACAAAATATCTTTTGGGATTCCATTACCTTTTTTGAAACAACAGTTGATTTACAACAAGAGAAGTTGTTGATAAACAACAGAAGCGAGTTGCAGAATAATAGCCACAAGTGATGTATGGTGACACCCAAAGGTTAAATGACCACAGGAAGAAAGTTGCTGGGATCTGTGAGCCCCAGCTCCCTCTAATGCCTCACCTGCCACCTGGGAAGTTAAGCCTAATATTACCTCCAGTTGCCCCATGGGAACACTTATAGATACTGAGTATATTATTTGCTTCTTGGGTAGATTGTGAAGATTCACCAGGAAATGTTTCCAAAGGGTTTTAAATTCACTACAAAAATACAGGCATGAATTTTTAATGAGTCTAAGATTGAATGACCTGGGACCACCAAGGAGGGTGGCTTCTTACGACCTACGTGTCACACTTAGACTTGGCATGACATTGGGGGAAGGTTTTAGTTTCTTTTAGGAGGGGGCACTAAATGAGGAAGTAAAGTATTAAAAAGATGTTAAATACTACAACTAGCTGAGCTCCAGCTGCCTCTTTCAATCCTAAATTCATATAATCCACCAAATGTGTTGAAAAATCAAATCACTGTCACCATTAAAGCCCTATGTTTCCTCCTTCCCTGTTTTCATCTGTGAATATGATGTGGGCTGGTCTGCAAACCCCTTGCCTCCACACATCTTCCAGGGGGCACACACACCTCACCTGCACTCACACACCACACATAGACACACACCACATACCACTGACCGTCACATAAACATGTGCACACACCACATACTCTCCAATGCCTGCACACATATGCATATCACACACAGACACATATACATGCTTCCCAACATCTGTACACATATATGAATACACTTACCATTACCCCATATGCACATGCCACAAATGCCACACATGCACACACCACAAAGTTACACACCAAAACACACTTGTGTATACACCAAGCCACATGCACTACACATACCACAAATAACATGCCACATACACACACTACATACCACAAAACACACACACTCACCACATACATACACATGGACACACACACACACACATTCTTCCCCGTCTTGACCTCTTCCTATCTGATAACAGCTCCAACCCTGGAAAATCAGCTCCCATGCTCACTATGATGGTGATGGAACATTCTGGAGTAAAAGTAAGTTCTTCCTCTCCTCCATACACAGTTTATGATGTGTTTTCTCTAAGACACTTATGAAGGAAACAAAGTATAGATTAATCAGGAGATTCAAGTTCTGCCTCAGCTCTGACACTACCTGCCCTGGGACTTGACCTAGGTTACTGACCCTGGACTCAGCCTCCTCGTCTACTAGTAGATGTGACTCTTCCTCCACCTACATTCCAAGGCATGTGGAAGGACTGAATTTCTTGGAAGGACACAAAAGAACTTTGAAAAGTATAAAACATAATTATACTTTAATTATACTAATTAAATAACAACATACAACATAAAACATGTTATATGTTGCTACATTTCCTCCTAAAACATTCCTTGGTTTAACTGTAAAAGAGGGACTAATGGGCCAGAAGATCCAACTATCTCATCCACTGAAGAATGTCCCAATCCTCAGAAAGAACCCCATTTTACCTAACTCATGTGGCCCAGCCCTTTCTGCAGGTCTGGAGAGTGATGCCATGGTCCTCTCTGAGAGGCAGATCCAAGAGTGGAGCCCACTTGTGCAGGCCAAATGTTCTATACTTTTATGAGTTCTCCTAAGTCCAAAATTAAGCAAAGGAGCCTGAGCAAGTGAGGTAGCCAACTGTATGTCTCATTAGAGTCATGGAAAATCCACATCTGGGAAAGACCAAGTTTTTCCTAATAGATGGAAAGGACACTGCCTGGGTCTTCTAATTTTAGGAACCTTTTTATAAACCTCACATGGTGTGCGCTCAGAATGTGCCATGGCCCATCAGCAACTCTTATCAGATCTCTTCTGTGGATTTTCTTCCTGCCAGTATGTCCAATAGTGTGAGAGTTAAATTAGCTATTTGGTAAATAAAAATTTCCAGGCACCAGAGCTCAGAGCCTTGTGAGGGTCTTGAACAGGGTGGATGCAAAGTGTATGAGACAGGTCCTGGTTGTCCTAGAGTGTCCAGGCTTGGTCAAGGAGAAAAACATGCACACCAATTACCATGGCACATGGAGGTGAGTTCCAGACTCACAGGAGATGTCTGTTCTGTGAGCAAATGTGGGCCCTGATAGAATAGCTAATGATTTGACCTACTGCGGCATTGGCACTGAATGGAACTAAAAGACAAATAAGTGGGAAGAGCATGTTAAGGAAGAGGGAGCAAAGGGCAAGTGCACATGATAGGCTCAGTGAGTACAACTAGAAAGTGGATCTAGGGCATTTTTTATGGAATGAGATGGAAGAGCAATGAAGCTTAATGTGGAGGCACAGGCAGTATGTGGCCAGTAAGGGAATGTTAAAATCAGAAGGCATTCTAGGATAGCCTATAAAATCACAGAGTATACCATACCCACCAGCACCAGCATTACACAACATGATCTATGCATTTAAAGTGGGGACCTTGGTCAGGGTATGCATGTCGACCAGTGCATGAATCAATCACCATGTTTGTTACATGTGCCATCTCTGCCTGACTCACTGGATCATTTGGAAGGAGAAAGCAAGTGACACCATCAACACAAGAAGCAGCCATCATTCTTTGATTCATGTGAACTCATGGGCTGTACGTGTAGAAATAAGAGAAATAGGGAAATATCTGAGTCACTTAGCATCACAGAGGGAGGAATTTGCATTGTCCTTGAAGAAAGGAGAACTGGAGGCTGTGGGTTCTGTGCACAGAGCTAGGCCACAGCTACAAGTGGCTCTGAATCACACCAGGACTCCTCTGCTCCATGAACCACTGGTCTAGGGTCCTCACACATGTTACGTTATTTCCCTGGGCTCAACTGCAAAAGGAAATATATTAACTAGTCTTCTTTATTTCAAAATCTTGTAACTAAGTGTTTATGAAGGTATGGTATCAATATTGTATACATAATATACATACATAGAACATAATAAAAGAAGCTTTAAAAAACTTGGACAGAGAGCTATTTTTAAAAGGTGCTGGGAATAGTGGCACACAGCTATCTGCATGACATTTAATTTTTGAGCTCAGGAGGTTGGAGTGAGAGGATGCCCTGGAAGGAAACAGGGGTGAGCCTCCAGGTTTGCCCAGAGTACATATCTGCCTGGGCAGCTAGGTTAACAAATATGGAGATGGCTGAACATCCAGCTGATTAAAAGTAGGTACACTTTACAAGCAGAGTTTCCAGCAAAGGCTAAAACAAATCCTGCAGGAAGTTAGTATAAGAAACTGTTTACTTTGTGTGGTTGCATCCTCAGACATCTGGGTCTCAGGGAGCACCTGAAATTAAACCTCAGTGGAATAAACCATTCAAAGTAAACAAATCAGCTACAAGCATTTATGGCTCAGAGGAGGGATTACACTTTAAGAGGAAGGGTAGAGGCCAGTTCTGTGTGTGTTCTGGTCTGGACTGAATTTTCCTTCAAAGAATTCAATTTGTTTTCCAGAGCAGGTGAGGAGAAGGAATGTGAAGCCAAATGATCACATTTCATCTGAAAAGCACAGAAGTAATGGACTCAACCATTACATTAATTCTCATTTTCAGACAAATTTTTCTTGAGTCAGCAGATGGCAAGAGAGTGTACCAAAGGTGACAACTGACAAAATCCGTTCTTTCCTTTTGCAAAACCTGTTGTAAAATCCACTGTCCTCATTCCCACAATGCAAGCTAACTACTCTTTTTCTGTGAATAACAAATCTCAGCAATTGTCTGGGTTTTTTCATTCTCACCCAGTCATCAGTGATTGCATTGCCTCTCTTTGGGTGAAGTGTTCCTGCTATCCTGAGGGTGGTCAGTGGACTGTGGGCAGCAATGACCACAGCCACACTAAGAGCAGTGAGGTGGGTGCAGGAAAAAGGCCTCAAGATTGGAGCAACTGCACTCCACCCTTTAACAAGGTGCTCATTTTTCTAAGCCTCGCTTTCTTCTGTAGTTTAGAGATGCCCTAAATCAGGGGCCCCCAACCTGTGGGCCATAGACCAGTACCGGTCCTGGCCTGTTAGGTACTGGGCTGCATAGCAGGAGGTGAGCTTGAATGAAATGTTCTTGAATCACCCCGAAACTATCCATCCACCTACCCATCCCCATTTGTGGAAAAATTGTCTTCCACAAAACCGGTCCCTGGTGCCAAAAAGCCTGGTGACCACTGCCCTAAATGACCTGACTTTCTTCCCCAAAGAGTTTTGGAAGGGTGTTAAAAGGGCCAGTGCTCACAGCAAGGCAACTAGCTGTGCAGATGGCCTCTCTGCCCACCATGCCACATATGTGGCTTCAGTGAAGTCCCATGTGGCAGTGGGAAGATGGCCTGCTGGATCTGGAAGATCTCAACTCCAGTTCCAGCCGAACTTGTGCTGCTGAGTGAGTGTTGGCAAGCCACCCACCTCCTCTGGGCCTCACTGCCTTCATTTCCAACCTGAGACTGTGTGTGTCCTTGATAGGCTTAATACCCTTAATATTAAAGAATTCTTGCTATTCTTGTCCAGTTTAAAAGTACTTTGTAAATTGTTGATTGTTATATAAGCATAAGGTGTTGCCCTAGCTGGTGTTGCTCAGTGGATTGAGCACTAGCATGGGAATGAAAAGGTTACCAGTTTCATTCCCTGTCAGGGCACATGCCTGGGTTGCAGGCCAGGTCTCCAGCTTGGGGCAAACAATAGTCAACTGATGACAAGGCAAATAAGAGGCAACCAATGACAAGGCAAAGAAGAGCAGCCGATGACAAGTGAGAGGTATCGCTCACACGCATCCATGTTTCTCTCCCTGTCTTTCTCCCTCCCTTTCCCTGTATAAAAAGAAACAAATAAGATCTTTTAAAAAACATATAAACAAAAATATTTAAGGTGTTATGAGTCCAATGTTCAATAGCTTGAGGGCCGGCTGTGAGGCCCCAAAATGAAACAAGAGGTACCCCATCTTCTCCCTCACCTCCCACCCCTGTGTGCTAGGAAGCTGCTGCCATTGGGATCCCCAGAGGCCTGGCAGTGGACCACGCAGAATACAGCAAAGACCTTTAACAAAGACTCTGGCTCCTCAGATTGAGCAAAAGAGCTTCCTAGAAAAGCAGCCTGCACACCAGTGGTCCCCATTACATAGCCCAGACCTCAAACCCTGCACACCCCAAAGATATTTGCAGAAAAACCACTCCTAGAAACAGACTGAAATCAATTCACATATGAAGAGCATCTTCATTCCAAAGAAAATAACCTTTTCCTCAGACATTGAACACACTGGACCAATTGCAATGATCACTTTATAACATCCATGAAAACTGCTTCACTTTTAAATATGGAATAGGTATTCAAAGAGCTCTTACAAGTAAATTTGTGGGATATTTAAATATCAAGTTTATCTTCCTAAAATAGTATGTAGGACAGAGACAAAATCACCCAGGTAAAAATAGGTGTGGGACTATCTGAGACCCTCCACACACTCAGAGGTTCTCACAGTCTGCCATCAAAGTCCTCCAACAACAAAGAATAGGAATGGATAGATGTAAAGGTCTTGGCACAGACCTTTAAGTGGACTGAGAACAAGCAAAAAGAAGTCACTGAAGTCACTTTTAATTTCAACATTCACACAAAATGTTTGTGTTTTTAGTCCATAATATCCCCTCTATGTGTTTGATATGATGTGAATATTTTAAATTATCCACCCACTAAATTCCTTAATGCTACATTCACACATCTTTGCACTCTAAGTTTTTTGAAGAAGCTGGGAAGATGCAGGATGCTCAGCTAAGCCCAGGCTGTTTCTGTTGTGTGGCATACACTATTACCTGACGGTAGAGCATGGTTGGGTCTCATCAACATACTTTGATGTCCTGTTACTGCAGTATCTATACCCTCAAATCTTCTATTGAAAAACAGTAGGGAGGTTCCTCAAAAACTAAGAAGGAATTTAGCACATGATCCAACAACCCCTCTTCTGGGAATCTACCCAAAATTTGAAAACATTTCTTTGTAAATGTATATGTACCTCTATGTTCAGTGCAGCCTTATTCACAGTAGCCAAGACATGGAAGCAATGTAAGTGTCCTTCGATGGATGGCTGGATAAAAAAGATGTGGTACATATACACAATGAAATACTACTCAGCTGTAAGAAAAGGTAAAATACTTTTATTTGCAACAACATGGATGAATCTTGAGAGCATCATGCAAAGTGAAATAAATCAAATGGAAAAGGAAGGAACCATGTAATTTCACTCATGTGTGGAATATAAAACTAAAAGCCACAGTGAACAAACAAACACACTCAGACACAGACAACAGTAGGGTGGTTATCAGAGGGAAAAGGGGGTGGAGAGAGGGTAAAGAGGGTAAAGCAGGTCAGATGTGATGAAGGAGACTAGACTCTGGCTTGTGAAGACACAATGTAATATGCAAGTTAATGTAGTATAGAAATATACCCTTGAAACTTACATAATGTTACTAACCAATGTCACCCCAATAACCTTAATTTCTATAAAGTTCTATTATAAATAGAACTTTATAAAAGTTCTATTTATTATAAATACATCTATTTATAATAAATAGATGTATAAATTTATGTATCTATTTTTTATAAATACAGAGCTGTTCTGATGACACATTGAGTGAGGAATTCCTTTTACTTCCTCCATGAAACACTTCTGTATCCCTGTGGTAATAATAGATGTCTGGGTGGAGTGGACAGAAAGGAGCTAAGAACAAACATAGCAGATTTAGATATCTCAACTCTTGCCTTTTCCTATCTTGTCTCCCCTCACAGAACCAAAACCATCAAAATCAAGATTTGCTCAAATAGAACCCATTAGCATAGCATGCAACACCCAACATTTTGTACATTCACAAGCATAAATTGCACATATGATGTTTTTATTTAAATGTGAAGTAATCTGTGGGTAATGAAGTGGCTATACAACACTCATGGAATCACTACCATTTAAACTTGATCCAAACCCACACTTTCAGACTGTGCCTCATCTTTTTAGCATTTTACAAATATACTAATTCACAAATGGTGAATTTATCTAACTTTGACATTGATTTCACAATGGAGAAAATATATTGCCCTCCCTGTAAACATACACACACAAATTTACATCTACCTTCTCTAAGCTGAAAATCATCATCCAAAACTCTAGACATCTTGGTGTAGAGGTGTTCTTAGTTTTTGTCAGATTTGTAGGAGCACACATGTATTAGTCTGGGAAATTAATACTAACTTCCAACAAAGCAAATCCCCAAATCTCAGTGGTTTAACACTGTAAAGGTTCACTTCTCACTGATGCAAGACCACCCTCCTAGAACACATAAAGAGAGGGAACTGGAGGTGTAAGACACCTCTGCTGTTCTAGTGGGGGTTTTTTTGGTTTCTTAGTATATGTTCCCAGAAGTTGAATCACTGGGTCAAAAGGTAGATCCACGTTTCAAGTTTTGAGGAAACTCCACATCACAGCATCTGTACCAGTCTGCATTCCCAAAAACAATGCACTAGGTTTCCCCTTTCTCCACATTCTCACCAGCACTTGTTTGTTCGTTTATTGATGGTAGCCATTCTGACAGGTGTGAGGTGATATCTCATTGTGGTTCTCATTTGCATTTCCCTGATGATTAATGACGTTAAGCATTTTTTCTACTATTGATCATCTGCACGTCCTCTTTGAAGAACTGTTTATTCAGGTCCTTTGCCTATTTTTAATTGGATTAAATGTCTTTCTGGTGGTGAGTTGTTCTTCATGTATTTTGGAAATTAACCCCTAATCAGATATATCACCAGCAAATCTGTTTTCTCATTGACTTGGTTCCCTTTTTATTTTGTTGATGGTTTCTTTAGCTATGCAGAATCTTTTTAATTTGATGTGGAAACACCAATTCAAAAGAATATATGTACCCCTATGTTTATTGCAGTTGTATTTACGATATCCAAGATCTAGATACAGCCCAAGTGCCCATCAATAGATGAGTGGATGCAAAAGCTGTCATACATTTACACAATGGAATACTACTGAGTCATAAAAAAGGAAATATTGCCCTGGCTGGTGTAGCTCAGTGGATTGAGCTCAGGCCTGCAAACCACACAATCGCTGTTTGATTCCCAGTCAGGGCACAGGCGTGGGTTGCAGGCCAGTTCCCAGCAGGGGACTCATGAGAGGCAACCATACATTGATATTTCTCTCCTTCTCTCCTTCCCTCCCTCTCTAAAGATAAATAAATAGACACAGCATCGGGGCACTGTGCGCGACTTACAGGGCCCCTGGGGAAGCGCCAATCGCCAGATCCATCCCTACCCAGCTGGGCGCAGACTGAGAAGCATCCAGAATCCAGTGTGATCACCAACTTGGAAGACTGGGAATCCCGTGCATTCCCGGTGGCGCGCATTCCCAGTGGTGCGCATTCCAATACCGGGGGACTCCAGCTGGGGACTCCAGCCGGGGAATCCAGCGGGCGCTCACACAGCCTCGGGGCTCTGTGCGAGACTGACAGGGCTCCTGGGGAAGCACCAATTGTCAGATTCATCCTTACCCAGCTGGGCTCAGACTGAGAAGCACCGGGAGTCAGGCTGTGGTTGCCAGCTTGGAAGAATTGTGAGTTGCCCAGTGTGTGCAGCCACAGCACTGGGAAAGGTCCAAGCCCAAGTCTGCGAGACCAGGAAAGCATGGCTGGGAGTGCGTGCCCTCACGCCAGGCCAGAGTTGGGAAGCCTGGGGAAAAACCTGCTCTCAGAGGGGCACAGGAGAGTGGCGCCATTCTGGATCTTGGGAGGGCACTGGCGAGACCAGCTAAGTTCACCCAGACAAGAGAAAGGCCACACTAATAGCCCCTCAGGCTGCTGCAGCTAGGGAGACCAGAAGAAAAGGTTTGACCAGCTGGAAGCCAAAAAGAGGAGTAAGTGGAAGTGGAGAACACCAAAATACCTGCAGGAAACTGCACCACTGAATCTCACAGGCATCTTACCACAGAAGTTCTCACCATAAACCCAGGAACCCAGAAGAGACCACTTTAAGAAGCTGAAGCCAACAAGAAGAGCAACACAAACAATGGGAAGACAAAGAAACAACCCCCAAATGAAAGAAAAGGAGGAAGTCTCAGAAAGAACGTTAGATGAAATAGAGGCAAGCCAACTATCAGATATTGAATTCAAAGCACTGCTTATCAGGAAATTCAGAGAGCTTACAATAAGCTACCAGAAACTACAGGGGAGCTACAGTGAGCTCTCTGCAAACTACACCAACATGAAAAAGGAAATGGAAACCCTTAGTAAAGGCCAAGAGGAAATGAAGAATACAATTTCTGAACTGAAGAACACAGTAGAAGGTATGAAGAGTAGGATTGATGAGGCGGAGGACCGCATAAGCGAGCTCGAAGACAAGGTGGAAAGAATCTCCCAGACAGACGAGGTAATGGAAAAGAGAATCAGAAAAAATGAGGAGAGTCTAAGAGAAATACAAGACAATATGAAACGTAATAATATCCGAATAATAGGAATACCAGAAGGGGAAGAAGAAGAACAAGGGATAGAAAACCTACTTGAAAGAGTAATAACAGAAAATTTTCCTAAGATGAGGGGAGAGAAAGTCACACGAATCCAGGAATCGCAGAGAGTCCCAGGCAGGTGGAACCCAAAGAGGCCTACTGCAAGACACATCATCATTAAAATGGCAAAACTCCAGGACAAAGAGAGAATCCTAAAGGCAGCAAGGGAGAAAAAGGAAGTAACATACAAGGGGGTCCCAATAAGGTTGGCTAATGACTTCTCAACGGAAACATTCCAAGCAAGAAAAGAATGGCAGGAAATATTCCAAGTAATGAGAAACAGAGGCCTACAACCGAGACTGCTTTATCCAGCAAGGCTCTCAATCAAGATAGAAGGCCAAATAAAGAGCTTCCAAGACAAAAGAAGTCTAAAAGAATACGCCTCCACAAAACCTGCTCTACAAGAATTACTAAAAGGGCTGCTTTAAGGAAAGGAAGGAAAAGAGAGAGACAGAGAGGAACACAGGTACATAAATGGCAATGAATAAGTACCTTTCGATAATAACTTTAAACGTAAATGGATTAAATGCACCAATTAAGAGACATAGAATAGCTGAATGGATAAGAAAGCATGACCCACACATATGCTGCCTACAAGAGACTCACCTGAGGACAAAAGACCACCACAGACTGAAAGTGAAAGGATGGAAACAAATTTTCCAAGCAAATGGACATGAAAAAAAAGCCGGGGTAGCAATCCTCATATCAGACAAAATAGACTTCAAAAAAAAGGCTATAAAGAGAGACCCAGAAGGTCACTTCATAATACTCAAGGGAAGAATCCACCAAGAAGACATTAACATCATAAATATATATGCACCCAACACAGGAGCACCCAAATATATAAAGAAAATCCTAGAGGACCTCAAGAAAGATATTGACAGCAACACAATTATAGTAGGGGATTTTAACACCCCACTGTCAAAAATGGACAGATCTTCCAAACAAAATATCAACAAAGATATAGCAGCATTAAACGACACTCTAGAAGAAATGGACCTAATTGATATATATAGAGCCATCCATCCCAAAGAAACTAAATACACTTTCTTTTCAAACGCACATGGAACATTTTCAAAGATAGATCACATGATAGGACACAAAACCAGTCTCAACAACTTCAGGAAAATAGAAATCATACCAAGCATCTTCTCTGATCACAAGGGACTGAAATTGGAAACCAACCCCACAGGAAAAAACCCAAAACACCCAAAATCATGGAGACTGAATGGTAGGCTATTGAACAATGAATGGGTCAAGATTGAAATTAGGGAGGAAATCAAAAAACTCCTTGAAACAAATGAAAATGAACTCACCACAACCCAAAATTTATGGGACACAGTGAAGGCAGTCCTGAGAGGGAAGTTCATAGCGATACAGGCTCACCTAAAGAGGATAGAAACATTTCAAACAAACAACCTAACCCAACGCCTGCAAGAACTCGAGGAACAACAACAAAGACAGCCCAGAGCAAGTAGAAGGAAGGAAATAACCAAGATCAAAGCAGAATTAAATGACATAGAGACTAAAAGCACAATTCTAAAGATCAATGAATCCAGGAGTTGGTTTTTTGAAAAGATAAACAAAATAGACAAACCTTTAAGTAGGCTCATTAAGAAAAGAAGAGAGAGGACACAAATAAACACAATCAGAAATGAAAGAGGAGAGATTACAACTGATACCACAGAAATAGAAAGGATTGTAAGAAATTACTATGCGGAACTGTATGCCAAGAAATTTGAAAACCTGGGTGAAATGGACAAATTTCTAGAAAAATATAATCTTCCAAAACTCAATGAAAAAGAAGCAGAAAACCTGAACAGGCCAATAACAGCAAATGAAATTGAAGAAGTAATCAAAAAACTCCCATCACACAAAAGCCCTGGGCCAGATGGTTTCACAGGAGAATTCTACAAAGCTTTTAAGGAAGAGCTAACCCCTATTCTTCACAGACTATTCCAAAAAATCCAAAAGGAGGGAAAACTCCCCAACTCTTTCTATGAAGCCAGCATCACCCTAATCCCAAAGCCAGATAGAGACACAACAAAGAAAGAAAATTACAGACCAATATCACTGATGAACATAGATGCTAAAATCCTCAACAAAATATTGGCAAATCGCATCCAACAATATATCAAAAAGATCATACACCACGACCAAGTGGGATTCATCCCGGGGATGCAAGGATGGTTCAATATACGCAAATCAATAAATGTAATACACCAAATAAACAAAAGCAAAGACAAAAACCACATGGTCATATCAATAGATGCGGAAAAAGCTTTTGATAAGGTACAACACCCATTTATGATAAAGGTACTCAGCAAGGTGGGAATAGAGGGAACATTCCTCAATATAATAAAGGCCATATATGAAAGACCTACAGCCAACATCATACTCAATGGGCAAAAACTAAAAGCTTTTCCACTAAGATCAGGTACAAGACAAGGTTGCCCACTTTCACCACTTCTATTCAATATAGTATTAGAAGTTCTAGCTGCAGCGATCAGACAAGAAAAGGAAATAAAAGGCATCCAAATCGGAAAGGAGGAAACAAAACTGGCATTGTTTGCAGATGACATGATAGTGTACATGGAAAACCCTATAGCCTCTACCAAAAAACTGCTGGAACTAATAAATGAATTTGGCATAACAGCGGGATACAAAGTTAATATCCAGAAATCAAAGGCATTTTTGTATACCAACAATGAAGCAGCAGAAGCAGAAATCAGGAAAAAAATCCCATTCGATATAGCAAAAAGAAAAATAAAATATCTGGGAATAAACCTAACCAAGGAGGTAAAAGACCTGTATGCAGAAAACTACACAACACTGAAGAAAGAAATCAAGGAAGACACAAATAAATGGAAACATATACCGTGTTCATGGATTGGAAGAATTAACATCATCAAAATGTCCATACTACCCAAAGCAATTTACAGATTCAATGCAATACCTATTAAAGTACCAATGGCGTATTTCACAGACATAGAACAAACACTTCAAAAATTTATATGGAACCAGAAAAGACCCCGAATAGCTGCTGCAATTTTGAGAAAGAAGAACAAAGTAGGAGGGATCACAATACCTGATATCAAACTGTATTACAAGGCCACTGTAATCAAAACAGCCTGGTACTGGCACAAAAACAGGCACATAGACCAATGGAATAGAACAGAGAGCCCAGAAATAAACCCAACTCTCTACAGTCAATTAATATTCGACAAAGGGGGCAATAACATAAAATGGAGTAAAGACAGCCTTTTCAACAAATGGTGTTGGGAGAACTGGACAGCTACATGCAAAAAAATGAAACTTGAGCACCAACTTACACCATACACCAAAATAAATTCAAGGTGGATAAAAGACTTAAATATAAGCCGTGAAACCATTAAAACCCTAGAGGAGAGCCTTGGCAAGAAAATCTCAGATATTCCACGCAGCAATATTTTTACTGATACGTCCCCTAGAGCAAGGAACATAAAGGAAAGAATAAACAAATGGGATCTCATCAAAATTAAAAGCTTCTGCATGGCTAAGGAAAACAGTATCAAGATACAAAGAGAAGCAACAGCTTGGGAAAACATATTTGCCAATGATACCTCAGATAAGGGTTTAATCTCCAAAATATACAAAGAACTCATTCGGCTCCACTCAAAGAAGACAAGCAACCCAATCAAAAAATGGGCAGAGGACTTGAACAGACATTTCTCCAAGGAGGACATACAGAGAATCCAGAGACACATGAAAAGATGCTCGATATCACTAGCTATCAGAGAGATGCAAATTAAAACCGCAATGAGATACCACTTAACACCAGTCAGATTGGCTATCATAAACAAAGAAACAAACAACAAGTGCTGGAGAGGTTGTGGGGAAAAGGGGACTCTAGTTCACTGTTGGTGGGATTGCAGACTGGTACAACCACTATGGAAAACAGTATGGAATTTTCTAAGAAAACTAAAAATGAACGTACCTTTTGACCCAGCAATTCCACTCTTGGGAGTATATCCTAAGAACCCTGAAACACCAATCCAAAAGAACCTATGCACCCCGATGTTCATAGCAGCACAATTTACGATAGCCAAGAGTTGGAAGCAACCTAGATGCCCATCGGTAAATGACTGGATCAAAAAACTATGGTACATTTACACAATGGAATTCTATGCTGCAGAAAGGAAGAAGGAACTACTACCCTTTGCAACATCATGGATGGAACTGGAAAGCATTATGCTGAGTGAAATAAGCCAGGCGGTGAAAGACAAATATCATATGATCTCACTGTTAACAGGAATCTAAACAAACCAAACAAGCAAGCAAAATACGACCAATGACACTCAAATACGGAACAGGCTGACAGGGTCCAGAGGGGAGAGGGTAGAGAATCATAGGGGAAAAGGGAATGGACTCACATGAACAAGTATAAAGGACACATGGACAATAACTAAGGGTGGGGGGTGGAAAGGGGAGGGAGGCGGGGAGCATGGGGCGGGGGGCGGGCAGGGTTGGGAATATAAGACAGAAACCTGTACTTGAACAGGAATTAAATAAAAATTATATTAAAAAAGATAAATAAATAAACTCTTTTTTTAAAAAAGGAAATATTACCTTTTGTAACTGCATATTACCTAGAGATTATTATGCTAAGTGAAATAACCATTCAGAAAAAGACAAATATCATATGACCTCACTTACATGTGGAATCTCATGAACAAAATAAACTGACAAACAAAATAGAAACAGAGGCATGGACACATGGAACAGATTGGCAGCTATCAAAGGGGTTGGGGTGGGAAAGCTGGATGAAAGAATGTGAAGGGATTAGCCAAAAAAAGGAAAACGTTTATGTGCGATCCACAGACACAGACAACAGTGTGGTGATGGCCTGAGAGAAGAAGGGTGAGGACTAGGGTTATATGGCCCAAGTGGAAAAAATGGGGACATCTGTATTTGTGTCAACAATAAAATAATAAAATAAAATAAAATAAATCCAGTGCTAATGCTGGCAAGAGATGGGGAGAGGGAACCTCAGAAACTTCTGACCTCAGTCCTGAAAACCATATCAGATGGACATACTTGCAGAGCTGCCTGGATGACAGGGAAACATAAAATTTGAATAGCAAATTGCAGTGATGTTTTGGGGGGAGATGGCTGTTTATTTTTACCCCTGGGTAGAAAAGGTGCTATGCAGTCACCAACACCTTGGAAGCATTTATGGATTAATGTAATAATTAATTTTGCTTTATAGGCACTAACCTAAATGCGACTAAAGGATAAAGCAAACCAAAAGGCCAACAAAGTACTTCATGGTGTCTCTTTTGCTACATTTCTAATAGTGACAATAACAGCAGACATTTACAGAATGTGGGACTATATGCAAAGTAGTGGCTCAGCATTTGCAGGATTATCTCCTTCATTTCTGAAATAAATAGGCATTAAATGGGACTTCTTTAGGGACTGAGTCAGATTTGAGTTGTGAGTTCCTTATGGGTAGGAACCATATTTCATTCATCCTAGCTCGGTGCTAGGCTTTCAATAAACCTTTGTTTCATCTTTGTTTAAAAATCTTTAGATACTGAAGAGGCAGTGAGGTAGATGGGAGTGAAGTCCACTTCCCCCTACACACAGGTGGAACACCTAGGTGATCTTCTAAGGAACAGAGTGAACAGCAAATGGAATCCCAGCATATATGAAGGTTGGAGGCAAAAATTGCAGAGGACATTGAAAAACAGATGGGAAGGAAATTGCTTTGGGACAGTAAGGTCCCTGGAACTAGCATGGGGACCAGGGCTGCTACAGCCCCCAACCCAGCACCTGCCAGTGCCTGCTGTAGGATACTTGAGCAAGAGTCACATCAACAGCCTCCTCCCCTGCCAAACAGGGAGAACAGAGTGGCACCAGGATGGACCTGGATGCTTCAAGTCGCTGGGGGGAACAAAGATAAAGTGGGAGACGCAAAGTGGTAGTGTTGACCCACAGAGACTGTGGATGCCAGCTGGGTCATTACCAGAGAAATTGAGGAGCTGGGGAAAAGGGAGAAGAGTTGGGCTGTGACAGACCCTGGCATGAATACTCTTTGGTCTGGGTGGAAAGTTTTGTTGTGTGAGAGGCCTGGCACTTTTTGGGGGCAATGCGCTTGAGCAGGGGGTTTTGTTCAGAAAGAGGCTCTCAGTGGCTGTTTGGGGAACTCTCCTGCAGTGAACACCCCCACCCCACCCCAGCAGCCACAACATTGGCCACACCCTCAGCCCCATTGAGGTGGCCTCAGCTGCACACAGGCCCTGCCACCACAACAGTGCATGTCCACCCATGCCACCCCCAAGGATGCACCCCTTCCCCCATCGCCACAGCCTTGGCAGCAAACCCTGACCCATGAGACCAGACTGGCTCCTGAAGAGAAAAAAGGAGGTACATACCACAGAGAAGAGCAGCAGGGCCCAGGGAGTTAGCAGTCCCCAGAAAGACTTAACTCAGTGGTGGAGCCAAACTACCCTGGAGAGACTTTTAAAGTGCCTAGCCCCTAGAACAGCAAAGAGTGAGAAGGAGGTATGTGAATTGCCCTTAATAAGTGCACCTCAAGGACAGCACAACTGGTGGATTGAAGGCACTGGCCTAGTGCAAAAGAGCACTCGGCCTGGCAGTGAATAGAGGAACTGGGCTGGAGTCTGAGCTACTGTGAAGAGTGCAGCCCCACCCCGGCACCCATCCTTGCACAACCATAGGAAGTGAGAAAAGCGAAACCCAATCCCCCTCAACCTGCTGCAGCCAGGAAGACCAGCAGAACTCCCTTAGCCACTTTAAAGTCAGCAGGAGGCTTTTCTTTCTTTCTTTCCTTTTTAAAAAAATTTTCCCCAAGCAAAACAATAAGACGTGGAGCTGTGAAAGGACCAGAGTCAAACCCAAAGACAAATCACAAGGCTAATCACAACAACTGAAAAACTGACACAAATTTCACTTTGCCATTCCAGAGAATTTGCATGTTATTGTTTATTTGTATTATTATTATTTTTTCATTATTTTTACTTCCTTTATTTTACTAGTATTTTTATTTCCTTCTTTCTGTTTAGTATTCTTTGTTTTATTTGTTAAATCGCATTGTTTGGCTGGTTTTCTTTGTTCTCTTTTTTGTATTTTTAATTTTCCTTCTTTCACTTCACTTGTGTTCCAATAGCACACTACTCTAGGTCTAATACTTCCTGTTATTGTTATTCAGATCATATAGTTTCTGTCATATGATTGTTGTTCCAGTATTACTGTAAGTAATTGTTCTTCCATACACTTGTAAACACTACACAGCACTACTCTCAGATCTTACCCCATTTCACTGTCTTCTGGAACTTTATTGCTATTGTGGTTAACTCTATTCTCTCACATATTATGCCTATTTTCTATCCTTTACTCTCACTACTTCTCACAATCTGAATTTCCACAGCCTCACTGTTTTCTGGATTCAACTCACAATCCTTTCCCCCAGTAACAAGAGTCTTATCTCTTTTTCACCCTTTCTAAAAAGGGGCTAGATGGGTGAAATATAACAGTTGAGACTATACATATCCAAAGGATCTCCTATCTCTTCTCTATGAATTGGTACTTTAAATCCCATAGAATACATCCCTTCTGTCTTAATCCATTTTGCCTTCCCCATCTAACTGACCACATAAAAAAGGAAGTGGGAGCCATGAACACCAATATACCTCCTGGATAAGTGAGCCCACCAACAAAGGAACCACCAACAAATAATAAAGGAAGATGGTGGAGGAGTGAGTGGAAGATACACTAACGTCCACCAAGGACCAAACTGGAATTATAACTAAACAGTGGAGTAAGTATAAAAAATAAATAAATAGATAAATAAATAAATAAATAAATAAATAAATAAACCTGAACATATCAAAAGAGAAGATTCAAAACCTCAGACAGACAGAAGAACCAGCTTTGATACAACCTGTCAGCACCTGCACAACAGCATATAAGATGTGGTGGATTGAGTCACCCTCAGTTAACCAGCTTCAGAGAAGGACTAACCAAATACCCAACAACAATCAAACCCAAATACATCCATAGAGCCAACATAAATGACAGCCCAAGAGCAGCAAGTCCAGGAAATCAAGGAGACCATACCACTGAATCTCACAGGTCTGCTACCATAGAAGTTCACACCACAAACTTGGGTAGTCAGAGAAATCAATTTTAAAAACAGAGGCTAACAAGAAGTGTCTCCCAAACAATAAGAAGACAAAAAAACAAACCTCCAATGAAAGAAAAGGAGGAAGCCTCAGAACAAATGCTAAATGAGATAGAGGCAAGTCAACCACCAGATATTGAATTAAAGCAATGGTTATAAGGAAGCTAAATTAGCTCACTGAGAATTATCAAAATACAGGAAAACTACAATGAACTCACTGCAAACTATATCAACAAGAAAAAGGAAATAGAAACTATCAACAAGGGCCAAGAGGAATGAAGAATACAATTTCTGAATTGAAGAACACGACATAAGGAATCAAAAGCAGGTTAGATATAGCCAAGGATCGAATCAACAAGCTGGAGGACACGGTAGAAAAAAACATCCAGAAACAACAAAAGGGGAAAGGCCTCAGAAAGAACAAAGAAGTGTTAGGGGAACAGCAGGACAACATGAAACTCATGAAATGTAATAATATCCGAATAATTGGGATACCAGGAGTAGAATAAGAAAAGCAAGGGATAGAACATCTTTTTTTTTCCCAAAAGGAAATCTTTTATTTTTTTTAATTTTTTATTTTTATTTAATTCTTATTCAAGTACAGTTTTCTGTCTTATATTCCCAGCCCTGCCTCCCCCCGTGCTCCCCACCTCCCTCCCATTTCTGTCCCCCACCTTAGTTATTGTCCATGTGTCCTTTATACTTGTTCATGTGAGTCCATTCCCTTTTCCCCTATGATTCTCTCCCCTCTCCCCTCTGGACCCTGTCAGCCTGTTCCCTATTTGAGTGTCATTGGTCATATTTTGCTTACTTGTTTGTTTTGTTGTTTAGATTCCTGTTAAAGGTGAGATCATATGGTATTTGTCTTTCACCGCCTGGCTTATTTCGCTCAGCATGCTTTCCAGTTCCATCCATGATGTTGCAAAGGGTAGGAGTTCCTTCTTCCTTTTTGCAGCATAGAATTCCATTGTGTAAATGTACCACAGTTTTTTGATCCAGCCATTTACCGATGGGTAAATCGGCAAATAGGTTGATTCTAACTCTTAGCTATCGTAAATTGTGCTGCTATAAACATCGGGGTGCATAGGTTCTTTTGGATTGGTGTTTCAGGGTTCTTAGGATATACTCCTAAGAGTGGAATTGCTGGGTCAAAAGGCACGTTCATTTTTAGTTTTCTTAGAAAATTCCATACTGTTTTCCATAGTGGTTGTACCAGTCTGCAATCCCCACAAAAGTGAACTAGAGTCCCCTTTTCCCCACAACCTCTCCAGCACTTGTTGTTTATTTCTTTGTTTATGATAGCCATTCTGACTGGTGTTAAGTGGTATCTCATTGTGGTTTTGATTTGCATCTTTCTGATAGCTAGTGATATTGAGCATCTTTTCATGTGTCTCTGGATCCTCTGTATGTCCTCCTTGGAGAAATGTCTGTTCAAGTCCTCTGCCCATTTTTTAATTGGGTTGCTCATCTTCTTTGAATGGAGTCGAGTGAGTTCTTTGTATATTTTGGAGATTAAACCTTTGTCTGAGGTATCATTGGCAAATTTGTTTTTCCAAGTTGTTGCTTCTCTTTTTATCTTGATACTGTTTTCCTTAGCCATGCAGAAGCTTTTCATTTTGATGAGATCCCATTTGTTTATTCTTTCCTTTATGTCCCTTGCTCTAGGGGACGTGTCAGTAAAAATATTGCTGCGTGGAATATCTGAGATTTTCTTGCCAATGTTCTCCTCTAGGGCTTTAATGGCTTCATGGCTTATATTTAAGTCTTTTATCCACCTTGAATTTATTTTGGTGTATGGTGTAAGCTGGTGCTCAATTTTCGTTTTTTTGCATGTAGCTGTCCAGTTCTCCCAACACCATTTGTTGAAGAGGCTATCTTTACTCCATTTTATATTATTGCCCCCTTTGTCAAATATTAATTGACTGTAGAGAGTTGGGTTTATTTCTGGGCTCTCTGTTCAATTCCATTGGTCTATGTGCCTGTTTTTATGCCAGTAACAGGCTGTTTTGGTTACAGTGGCCCTGTAATACAGTTCGATATCAGGTATTGTGAAGGGATAGAACATCTGCTTGAAAAAATAATGATGGAAAACTTCCCCAATTTGGTGAAAGAAGGAGTCACACAAATCCAGGAAACACAGAGAGTTCCAATCAAGAAGAATGCAAAGAGGCCCACTTCAAGACACATACAAGGGAGCCCTGATAAGACTAGCAGCTGACTTCTCAATGGAAGTGAGAAGAGATTGACAAGGAATATTCCAAGCAATGAAAAACAAAGTCTTACGACCAAGACTACTTTATCCACCAAGGCTCTCAATTAAAATGGAAGGCCAAATAAGGAGTTTCCCAGACAAAAGAAGGCTAAAGAATATACCTCCTCCAAACAAGCACTGCAAGACATGCTAAAGGGTACGCTTTAAGAAGGGGATAAAAAAAAGTGAGATAGAAAGTAACATGGGTACAAAGGAATTAAACTGACAATGAATAAGTACCTATAAATAATGACTTTAAACATAAATGGATTAAATGCTCCAATTAAAAGACATACAATCGCTGAATGAATAAGAAATCTTGACCCACACATGTGCTGCCTACAAGAGACCCATCTGAGAATAAAACACATACACAGACTGATAGTGAAAGGTTGGAAAAAATGTTACAAGCAAAGAGACAGGGGGAAAAAGCTGGGGTAGCAATACTCAGATCAGACAAAACAGACTTCAAACAAAGGACCATAAAGAGGGACCCAGAAGATCATTTCATAATACTCAAGGGAACAATCCATCAAGAAGACAAAACATTGTAAATATGTATGCACCCAACATAGGAGCACCTGGATACTTAAAAAAAAAATCTTGGAGGACTTCAAGAAAGATATTGACAGCAACACAATTATAGTAGGAAGTTTAACACCCCACTATCAAAAGTGGACAGATAAGCCAAACAAAATATCAACAAAGATATTGCAACATTGTACATTATCCTAGATGAAATGGACTTAACTGGTATATATAGAGCTTTTCCTCCCAAAGAAGCAAAACATACATTCTTTCCAAATGCATGTGGAACATTTTCAAAGATAGACCACGTGATAGGACACAAAACAAGCCTCAAAAAATTTAAGAAAATTGAAATCATATCAAGCATCTTCTCAGACCACAAGGGCCTGAAACTAGAAACCAATCTCAAGGAAAAAACTCCAAAACACTCAAACTCATGGAGATTGAATAGCATGCGATTAAACAAGGAATGGGTCAAAAATGAGATTAAGGAAGAAATAAAAACGTTTCTGGAAACAAATGAAAATGAACCTATGACAACCCCAAACTTCTGGGACACAGCAAAGGCAGTCCTGAGAGAATAGTTGATAGTGATACAGGCCTAACTAAAAAAGATAGAAACATTTCAAATAAACAACCTAACCCTACACCTACAAGAACTGGAGGAATAACAACAAACAAAGCCCAGAGCAAGTAGAAGGATGGAAATAACCAAGATCAGAGCAGACTTAAATGACTTACAGACTAAAAGCACAATTCTAAGGATCAATAAGTCCAGGAGATGGTTCTTTGAAAAGATAAACAAAATCAACAAGCCTTTAAGCAGATTCATCAAGAAAAAGATACAGAAGACCCAAATAAACACAATCAGAAAGGAAAGAGGAGAGATTACAACTGACACTACAAAAATACAAAGGATTGTGAGAAATGACTATGAAGAACTATATGCCAAGAAATTTGAAAACCTGGGTGAAATGGACAAATTTCTGGAAAAATATAATCTTCCAAAACTCAGTGAAGAAGAATCAGAAAGCCTGAACAGACCAGTAACAGCTGATGAAATTGAACCAGTAATAAAAAAACTACTGGCCCCAAAAAACTCTGGACTGGACAGTTTCACAGGAGAATTTTAGCAGGATTTGATAGTTACAAGCTAGTTAACAATGTCAATCTACTTCTCAGCCTTGAACCACTGTTGAATTTGTTTCATGAACTTTTAAAGAAGGGCATAGTGTTTTATTCTATTTTATCTTGTACTAAGAATGCTAAAGAGAACAGAATATTACACAGCGAGTCATTAAGAAAACATTGTCTTCTTTCAGCAGCATTACAATGTTGTAAAGTGAATGTTTTCTTATAAACAGGGGACAGCATCTCAAATGCTGAAAGCTAAAAGTTTCCATTCTTTTTAAAATTTGGAGATTTATAGTATACTTAAGAGAAGACCTCTTAAGCTTATAATTTTTTTCAGCAAAATCTCTGAATCCATTTACTCAACCTAAGAAACAGGTATATTAATGAACACTCATTAAGGAAAGAGTATTCATATTAGCAGAAAAGCTGAATTACATAGTGTGTCAGTAAAAAGTACATACAATTTGAATGTTGATAAGAAATCTATAAATATTGGTAGTTCTTTTAGACAAGTTGTAACCCAAAAATGCTCTTGTAGGTTGTTGTTGGGATTTTAGAACATGTTTTTACACTAGTGCAAATTTATAAATGATGGTCAGTGTCAGTTGTGTGACAAGTAGAAAGGCATTTGGCCAGAGTTTCAATCCTTTATCAGTTGCTTACCTGAGTACTCACAGGTTCTCTCTCTTGGGCACAAGGCAGCAGGACAAGGTACCCTGTTTGTTATTAATGGGTCACATCCCACCCTGTTGACTTACATAGGATAATATTCAGCCACAAAGACACAACCTAATGAGTAAGGCCAGAGGTGAAATGGAAACCTGTTTATTTTGATCCCTTCCCTCTCAGCCCTGTGGGACGTTTGTAGTACAGCAATGGGGATGGTGCTTGTATTAGTTGCTCAAGCTGCAGAACAAAGCCCCAAGAAAGGGGGCTTACACAATATAAATGTATTGTCTCTACAGCTGGATTTGGAAGTCCAGAATCAAGGAATCCAGAGGGCTGGTCCCTCCTAAGGCCTCTCTCCATGGCATGAAGACAGCTGCCTTCTTCTCCCTGTGTCCTCACGTGGTCATGTCTCTATGTGTATCTATGTCCTAATTTCTCCTTACAAGGACACCAGCTACACTGAATTAGGGCCCACCCTCATGACTTCATTTCACTTTCATTAACTCTTAAAAGCCCTGTCTCCAAATAATATTAAATCCTGAGGTTCTAGTGGTTAACACTTCAACACATGAATTTGGGAATGGGGTAGGGAGTGGGGCACAATTTCTCTCATGACAGGGCTCATCCTTCTTCAGAATAGAGAAGCAAAGCAAAAACACACATTTGTCCCCAAGACTCAAAGCAAAACTGAATGAATGCAGGACTTCTTAGGGTGGGGAGGGAGCCTCCCAAATGGCAGGGAGCCCCAGGCCTGTGCACTTACACCAGCTATGTGAGAGAAAAATTATTTATAAAAGGGCAAAGAGAAAGAAAAATACCAACCCTGTTCCCCCTCCTCTGAAATAGGATGAAGTCAACAAGAACATACCTGGGTCCCATGAGCTGCTAATCATGTACCAGAACCCTAGCCACAAGCTCTTTGATTTTGACATGGGACACTGTGGCAGGAGCAGGCAAGAAGAATGTGTGAAGCTTAGAGATACCTCAAGGTGTTGGAGTAAATCACAGGGAGTTATTTTCTAATGTTACACGGCAAAAGTTTAACCTATAAAGTGGGTGAAATCCTTATATATTTTTGAATTTTTTTATCCTCACCCAAGGGCATGTTTATTGATTTTAGAGAGAGGGGTAGGGAGAGAAACATCAGTGTAAAAACATCAATTTGTTGCCTTTTGTAGGCACCATGACCAGGGACTGAACCTGCAGTCCAGGCATGTGTCTCTATGGGGAATTGAACTCATGACTTTTTGGTTTGCAAGATAACACCCAACCCAGTGAGCCACACCAACCAGGGCAGTGGTGAATTTTTTATCAAAAGTCTGGTCCCCAACACTACAGTGGAGATGGAGAGTGAGACCAGGAGGGAACAGTGCCTTCCTTCCATATACCACTCAGGACAAATTCTGGGCAAACTGCAAAACAGGTGAACTTTGACTTTGTCCTCTGTATTCACTTTTGCATCTCTCCATTGTGGGGTCACTTGTTTCTGATCAGATCCTCAGATGCCCCCACTCCTAAGTCACCACTTACACTCTCTTCCTAGTCAAAAGTTCCTGATGTTTTTATGTTCCTGTCTTATAAGGATTGAGCCAAGACTTCTAATGATATGTCTACAAATTATTCAGAAGTATCTCCATCTCAAAGGGCATCTGAAATATATTTGAATCTATGCAGCAGGAAATGAGGGAACAGTACAAATCAAAGGGTCTTCAACCACAATTGCTCCAGAATGGGACATGAAACACTAACCTCTGCATCCAGGAACCACAACCTTGGAGGCAGTGAGTGCCTGTGGGTGTGCACAGAGCCAGGTCAGTAGAGCACACTCCTGAGTATCCTCTCCAGACTGTCTTACCCCACAGTAAGAAGCCCTTAGAGCCCCTGGGCAGTTGTTTCTCACTTCCTCCAATAGCAGAGCTTCTCCCATAACTGAGCTCACATACCCTCAACATTGGTGTCTCAGCCCCACTGCCTCCAGGACCAGGTGTGAGACTAGCCTGACCTGGGCCAAGTCTTCCCAGAAGAACTTCTGGAAAAGGCTTTTCTCTCAGATTAAAAAATGAGAGACATGTGAGGACTGTGCTGTTTGTCAACCTTCCATCCTGCATTTCAATACTGTCATTGGAGAAAATGATGTGTAAATTTGCCACTACAGTCACAGTTACCAACCCAGAGTCCAGTCATTATTGAATAGCTACACAAATCCCAGGAAGAATTTATATCTGGATTTCTCATCCAGAAAAATAAAGCCCTTACCTGTGAACCCAATGTTTTCATACCATTACAAGTCAGATACGTAATTCATAAGACTCACTGCTAACAACATGGCATGGCTTTACTTCTGATTGGCTCTGACCTTAGGAGAGCTATTGAGACACTTTGAGCTTAAGTTTCCTTGTCTGTAAATGGGGATCATAATAGAACCTTCCAAGAAGGGTCACAAGCATATAGCTGTGGTTCTGAAGACACTCTACATTTGACACACCTGTGATGGACATGCCATCTGCGTGTAACTGGCAAGTACTGACAAGTGTTTACATTTTCCAGATCCTCTCCCTAAAGTCTTGTTGATAGCAGCATTTTGTTTATCAAATCTTTTCATTACAGACAATGTGAAAGGAGGGCCACTGTAATATTCTACCAGCCCCAAAGGAAAGGCCCTGAGCAGAGAGCAGGGAGACTTCGTATACTTTGATTCTGACTATAATATGGGAAATTTCATAGGATCACATGTTACGGGGATATTGCTGAAGACAATGCTAATCAACTCTCCTGACAGCTGGGGAGTCCCTGTCCTTACAACAGGGAGGGATGAATAAGTGGCTTAGTTGGCCACTCTCAGTTCCAGATAGTTCCTTCTACCTTCCCTCCAAGGGCTCCTGTCCTCAGATAACCACAAAATGTCAGGATTAGTTGGGTTAATCACTAACTAAACTGTAGAGTGTTTTTGATGTTTATGGAGTATTTTCCCATTAATATTCACCAAACTGGCAAGTCACCCCGGGTTATACAATCTTATTTTCCTCTATAACAACAGAAAGCACACTTTCAAAAAGCCCAAAAGTTTGCAATCATTTTAAAACAAGTGTAAGATTTCTCTGGGAAGTAAACGAGCACTAAAGGGGAAGATACCTTTTGGCCAAAGTAAACAAGCAGGTATTGAACTAAAGAAAGACCCAGGCTTGTGAAGTTCCACCCAAACAATAAAATCTGGTTCCCCCTTCACATAAGGGGACACCAGGAAAAATACAGAGAAAGAAATTCTCCTTCCCTTCCTCCTCATCCATCTTAATCTACAGGCAGAAGAAATCACCAGCTAACACAGAGGCAGAGGTGTTACTGGAGACAGTTCTGGTTGGAAAGTCATCAAGCCAATCCAAGATAACCTGTCCAGGTGACCTCACCTTTAGCACCCCTACCATTTCCTTGTCACAACCATCTCCAATGGCTCCACTCTAGCTCTAATGTGTGATGGGTCATGGCTCATATACATGATAGGGTTGGCTATCATCACCACTTTAGCATAAGTTAACTCACAGAAATCTCTGAGCACTTTGTGTGTTGGGCTCTAAGTCTTCACACATTCAATCCTCACAAAAAGACTGAGAAGGTAAGGATCAATAACCAGGAAGTTCATTTGAACCTTGGGTGTCCAGAGTTTTTTGGAGGGTTTTATTACATAACCATGATTGATTATATAATTGTCCATGTGATTGAACTCAATCTATAGCCCCCATCTCCTCCCAGAGGTCAGGCTGGTATCACTTGCCTCAAAGCCCCAACCCTTTAATCACAAGGTTGGTCTTTATGGCATGGCCAGCCTCCTTTCTAAAATTATTTAAGGACCCACCAAGAGTCACCTCATTAGCATAAATTCTGGTGTGGTCTGAGGAATCCACTGTAAATAGCAAAGATGCTCCCATCACTTAGGACATTCCAAGAGCATAAGGGCTCCCTCTCAGGAACCTAGGATGAACAGCAGCCACAGCTTTACTATGTAGTAGTTAATTGGATGTCATTAATAGTTAAGGAACTACAGCTATGAAGGGCATAGTAGAAACATTGTAACTTGTTTAATCCAGGAAAGGCTTATTTGAATGCATAAGTACTTTAGCTAAACATGAAAAAAATAACAATTCTCTAAAAATATTATATTTCAATCAATTAAAAATGCAATTAATATTATGAGATTTCAGGGACTAACAAAAAACACAAAAAGGAAGACCTTAGAAAGTAGAAGACATTAATACAAAAATAAGATTTATAAAGAAGATAGAAACTGAAAATAGATACACTAAATAGGTATAAATATTCATTTTCTGAAAGAAACTCAAAATACATGATAGCAATTAGATAACTGCTTTTAAGTCACAGTTTTCACAGCCTCAAAGGTATGGGTTAGGTCTAAGTTTGGAGGACAGGGTAACGTGAAGGAGACCTGCTCAGGACACACTCTTTTTTTCATTGTTGTTCAAGTACATTTGTCTCCATTTTTACACCACCACTGCCCCACACTGGATCCATCCCTGCCTCCCACCCTCGACCCCACCCCCTTTGGCTTTGTCCAGGATATATCTTTTTCACAGGAAAAGTTAGCTCCTGTTCTCAGAGCTTCCTCTAGGCCTTTAATTGTCAAATTGACTTTAGAATTTGTTAGAGAAAGTTATCTAAAAAAATGGGGAATCCATTTTCCCTTCCACGTAATGATCCCTTAACTTACACTTCTACAGATAAAGCTATGGGTGGAGATATGGCAAGGAGGGGACAGCAATGTTGTTGGGGAAGAAGGGAAACAACCAGGAACTGGATGAGAAAGAGGATAACTAAATACAGGATGTCTTTGGTCTCCAGCTTTGTTACCTTTGTAGATAAACAATAATCCCATTAAGTAAGATAAAAAGTATTAAGAGAAGGAGTGAATATGAAGGGAAATTTTTTAAGGGGAGTTGAGACATCGCTGAGTTGTGTGAGACACAATTAGAAAGACAAATCTAGAGGTCAAACATCCATGGTTGTCATATGTTCTTAATTACTCAAATGGAAACACTTTAAATTTAAAACAGTACCCTTCAAATGGGAGGAAAGCTGCTATCTCAAGTTTAATTATCTATGCTTGCTTTTGTGTTTTGTATATTTATATGTGGTTGAGTGTGTGAATGGATAGATAAGCAGACTGATAGATGATAGGTAGGTAAGTAGGTAGAAGATAATGATAGATGATAGATACAGAAATAGATAGATGACAGATAATGGATAGCTAGATAATTAGATAAATAATGGGATTCTGGAGAAAATGGCGGTGGAGTACGACGGAGCGACTGCAGTTCTCCTACACTTGGGGGAAAATCCCGGCAGATTTACAGAAGAACAGCGCAATCAATTCCCCAAGCAACAATTCCACAGCATTTATGAAAATAAGAGACCAGAGATAGTGACGAACCAGACAGCTAGAGGTCCTTGGGGTCTCAGGGACGCAAATAAGGACGGAGGCGGCCAGACCGGCGGTAGCCATTAGCTGGCGGGTAAAGACCTTGGAGCTGCGGCTGCCGCAGCGGTTGGAGTCCAGAGGCTTCCTTCCGTCTGAGCCCAGCAACAAGGGCGTCTGCCACGGAGAAGTCATCGGGAGCCCGGCAACCCTGAGAAAAGTCAAGGGCAGCGGCAGCGGTGGCAGCGGTGGCAGCGGCGGCAGGACGGCAGCCACTGGCTGGCGCATAAAGACCTTGGAGCCTTGGCTGCCTCAGCGGTCGGGGCCCAGAGGCTTCCCCCTGCGCCCAGCGACAGGGACATCTGACACAGAGGACTCATCGGGACCCCAGCACCTCTGAGTAAAGACAAAAGCGGCAGCGGCAGGGCCGGCTGCCCTCGGGAGCCAGGCACACCAGAGTAAAGTCAAAAGCAGCAGCGTCGGGACCAGCAGCCATTGGCCTGCGGGTAAAGACCTCGGAGCTGCTGTTGCCGCAGCTTCCAGGGCCCAGAGGCTTCTGTCTACGGCCAGCATCGGGGCGTCTGCCACAGAGGACTCAGCTGGAGCCCAGCAACTGTGAGTAAAGACAAAAGCGGCAGTGGCAGGACCGGCTGGCCTGGGCCAGCCCAAAATGCCTCAGAGCCACCGCTGCCGCTGTGTTATGGGTGTAGAGGCTTCCGTCTGTGGCCAGTGCCACGGAGGACTCATAGGGAGCCCAGCACCCAGTGGACCATTGCGCTGGCTGCAGGGTCCCTGGAAGAGCTGGCTCCCTCCCTCACCATCTAGGAAGGGCTGGGTGGCAGAGACCTGTCTACCTAGGTGTGCAGGGAGGGTGGCAAGGACAGGGGGCCGTGTTCAGTTGCGATCTCTGTGGTCGCCAGCCCACCAGCCTGCCAGCCCAGGAAATTTGAGAGGAGCATTGTCCTAACCAGTCAGGGTGGGGATTGGGCTGGGCTGAGAGGCACACTTTCTGGAGAAGTTTTTACTGGAAAGTGGACTGAGGTGTTCTGTGAAGGCAGCTTGACTTGCTTCTCACCCAGCCACAGGACAGTACCAGATCCCGTGGGACCAAGGCAGCCTGTCAGGTGGGCGGGCGCCTGCACCCCAGTCTGGTAGCCTGGCTGGTGGGCGGGTGTGCACCTGGGCCTACAACCCAGTCCACAGAGGAGTCCCACCGAAACCAGAAAAACCGGATTGGACAGTTTGAAACCAACAAGGAAAGAGTTTTTGTTGTTGGGGTTTTTTTTGTTTTTGTTTTTTACTTTTATTTTTAAACTTTTTTCAGTAATCATATATATTTTTTAATTTTATTGTTGCTGTATCTTTCAGTACTCTGTTCCTCTCCTTTCTTTTTTCCTGTTTTAGTCCCTCTTCATTTCACCCCAAACTTATTGCTTTTTCCTCACTTCTCTTGCCCTTTTTTTGTGTGTTTGTTTGTTTGTTTGTTGCTTTCTATAGCACTGTAAATACTTCACAACACATCTCTCCAGTCTTAGCCCACTTTACAGGTTCCTGAATTCTATTACTGTAGTGATTAACTCTACTTGCTCACACGCTACGTCTATTTACTATTCTTTACTCTCACCTTACCTCAAAATCTGACCACCCGCAACCTCACTGCTTTCTAGATACAACTCACAAGCCTTCCCTCCCCAACAAGAGACTTATCTTTGGTCTATCCTTTCCTAGAGGTGGCAAATTGGGTTGAAGATTACAGTTAACACTATATAGAGCCTAAAGATCTTCTATCTCTTCTCTGCCAGCTGTGACTGTAAATATCATAAAGTACTCTCCTGCTGTCATAAACCATTTTGCCTCCCCCTCCAGCTGATCACACACACACAAAGAAAGGAGTAGGTGGAAGCAGAGAACATCAAGATACCTGCAGGAGACTGTACCACTGAATTTCACAGGAATTCTACCACAGAAGTTCACACCATAAACCTAGGGAGTCAGAACAGATCAATTTAAGAAGCTGAAGCTAACAAGAAGAGTCTCATAAGCAATGGGAAGACAAAGAAACAATGCCCAAATGAAAGAAAAGGTGGAAGTCTCAGAAATAATGTTAGATGAAAGAGAGGCAAGTCAGCTATCAGATATTGAATTCAAAGCACTAGTTATCAGGAAATTCAAAGAGCTCACAATGAGCTACCAGAAACTAGAGGGGAGCTACCATGAGCTCTCCGCAAACTATATCAACATGAAAAAGGAAATAGAAACTATCACCAAAGGACAAGAGGAAATGAAGAATACAATTTCGGAACTGAAGAACACAGTAGAAGGAATGAAAAGCAGGATCGATGAGGCAGAAGATCGGATCAGTGAGTTGGAGGACACAGTAGAAAGAATCTCCCAGAAAGAGCAAGAAAGGGAAAAGAGGCTCAAAAAGAATGAAGATGGACTAAGAGAAATGCAAGATAATATGAAACGTAATAATATCCGAATAATAGGAATACCAGAAGGAGAAGAAGAAGAACAAGGGATAGAAAACCTATTTGAAAGAGTAATGATGGAAAATTTTCCTAATTTGATGAGAGAAAAAGTTACACGAATCCAGGAATCACAGAGAGTCCCATTCAAGAGGAACCCAAAGAGGCCCACTTCAAGACACATCATCATTAAAATGGCAAAATTTCAAGACAAAGAGAGAATCCTAAAGGCAGCAAGGGAGAAAAAGGAAGTAACATACAAGGGAGCCCCAATAAGGTTAGCTACTGACTTCTCAATGGAAACACTCCAAGCAAGAAGAGAATGGCAAGAAATATTTCAAGTAATGAGAACCAGAGGCCTACAACCAAGGCTACTTTACCCAGCAAGGCTCTCAATCAAGATAGAAGGCCAAATAAAGAGCTTCCAAGACAAAAGAAGTCTAAAAGAATATGCCTCCACCAAACCAGCTCTACAAGAAATACTAAAAGGGCTGCTTTAAGGAAAGGAAGGAAAAGAGAGAGACAGAGAGGAACTGTGGTACAAAAATGGCAATGAATAAGTCCCTATCAATAATAACCTTGAATGTAAATGGATTAAATGCTCCAATCAAAAGACATAGAATAGCTGAATGGATAAGAAAGCATGACCCACACATATGCTGCCTACAGGAGACCCACCTCAGGACAAAAGACCATCACAGACTAAAAGTGAAAGGCTGGAAACAAATTTTCCAAGCAAATGGACAAGAAAAAAAAGCCGGGGTAGCAATTCTAATATCAGACAAAATAGACTTCAAAAAAAGGGCCATAAAGAGAGACCCAGAAGGTCACTTCATATTGCTCAAGGGAAGAATCCAGCACGAAGACATTAACATCATAAATATATATGCACCCAACATAGGAGCACCCAAATATATAAGAAAAATCCTAGAAGACTTCAAGAAAGATATTGACAGCAACACAATTATAGTAGGGGATTTTAACACCCCACTGTCAAAAATGGACAGATCTTCCAAACAAAATATCAACAAAGATATAGCAGCATTAAATGAAACTCTAGAAGAAATGGACTTGACTGATATATATAGAGCGCTTCATCCCAAAGAAGCTAAATACACATTCTTTTCAAATGCACATGGAACATTTTCAAAGATAGACCACATGGTAGGACACAAAATGAACCTCAACAAATTCAAGAAAATTGAAATCATACCAAGCATTTTCTCTGACCACAAGGGACTGAAATTAGAAACCAACCCCACAGGAAAAAACCCCAAACATCCAAAATCATGGAGACTGAATGGTATGCTATTAAACAACGAATGGGTCAAGATTGAAATTAGGGAAGAAATCAAAAAGTTTCTGGAAACAAATGAAAATGAACTCACAACAACCCAAAACTTATGGGACACGGCCAAGGCAGTCCTGAGAGGGAAGTTCATAGCAATACAGGCTTACCTAAAGAAAATAGAAACATTTCAAACAAACAACCTAACCCGACGCCTGCAAGAACTCGAAGAACAACAACAAAGACAGCCCAGAGCAAGTACAAGGAAGGAAATAACCAAGATCAGAGCAGAATTAAATGACATAGAGACCAAAAGCACAATTATAAGGATCAATGAATCCAAGAGTTGGTTTTTTGAAAAGATAAACAAAATAGACAAGCCTTTAAGTAGGCTCATTAAGAAAAGAAGAGAGAGGACACAAATAAACACAATCAGAAATGAAAGAGGAGAGATTACAACTGATACCACAGAAATAGAAGGGATTGTAAGGAATTACTATGAAGAACTGTATGCCAAGAAATTTGAAAACCTAGGTGAAATGGACAAATTTCTAGAAAAATATAATCTTCCAAAACTCAATGAAGAAGAAGTAGAAAGCCTGAACAGACCAATAACAGCAAATGAAATTGAAGCAGTAATCAAAAAACTCCCATCACACAAAAGCCCCGGACCAGATGGTTTCACAGGAGAATTCTACAAAGCGTTTAAGGAAGAGCTAACCCCTATTCTTCACAGACTATTCCAAAAAATCCAAAATGATGGGAAACTCCCAAACTCTTTTTATGAAGCGAGCATTATCCTAATTCCAAAACCAGATAGAGACACAACAAAGAAAGAAAACTTTAGGCCAATATCACTGATGAACATAGATGCTAAAATCCTCAACAAAATATTGGCAAATCGCATCCAACAATACATCAAAAAGATCATACACCATGACCAAGTGGGATTCATCCCAGGGATGCAAGGATGGTTCAATATCCGCAAATCAGTAAATGTAATACACCACATAAACAAAAGCAAGGACAAAAACCACATGGTCATATCAATAGACGCGGAAAAAGCTTTTGATAAGGTACAACACCCATTTATGATAAAGGTACTCAGCAAAGTGGGAATAGAGGGAGCATTCCTCAATATAATAAAGGCCATATATGAAAGACCTACAGCCAACATCATACTGAATGGGCAAAAACTGAAAGCTTTTCCACTAAGATCAGGAACAAGACAAGGTTGTCCACTTTCACCACTTCTATTTAATATAGTATTGGAAGTTCTAGCCACAGCAATCAGACAAGAAAAGGAAATAAAAGGCATCCAAATCGGAAAGGAGGAAACAAAACTGTCACTGTTTGCAGATGACATGATAGTGTACATGGAAAATCCTATAGACTCTACCAAAAAATTGCTGGAACTAATAAATGAATTTGGCAAAACAGCGGGATACAAAGTCAATATCCAGAAATCAAAGGCATTTCTGTATACTAACAATGAATCAGCAGAAGCAGAAATCAAGAAAAAAATCCCATTCGATATAGCAAAAAGAAAAATAAAATATCTGGGAATAAATCTAACCAAGGAGGTTAAAGACCTGTATGCAGAAAATTACACAACACTGAAGACAGAAATCAAGGAAGACACAAACAAATGGAGACGTATACCGTGTTCATGGATTGGAAGAATTAACATCATCAAAATGTCCATACTACCCAAAGCAATTTACAGATTCAATGCAATACCTATTAAAGTACCAATGGCATATTTCACAGACATAGAACAAACACTTCAAAAATTTATATGGAACCATAAAAGACCCCGAATAGCAGCTGCAATGTTAAGAAAGAAGAACAAAGTAGGAGGGATCACAATACCTGATATCAAACTGTATTACAAGGCCACTGTAATCAAAACAGCCTGGTACTGGCATAAAAACAGGCACATAGACCAATGGAACAGAATAGAGAGCCCAGAAATAAACCCAAATCTCTACAGTCAATTAATATTCGACAAAGGGGGCAGTATCATAAAATGGGGTAAAGATAGCCTCTTCAACAAATGGTGTTGGGAGAACTGGACAGCTACATGCAAAAAAATGAAACTCGAGCACCAACTTACATCATACACCAAAATAAATTCAAGGTGGATAAAAGACTTAAATATAAGCCATGACACCATTAAAGTCCTAGAGGAGAACATTGGCAGGAAAATCTCAGATATTTCACGCAGCAACATTTTTACTGATATGTCCCCTAGAGCAAGGACTATAAAGGAAAGAATAAACAAATGGGATCTCATCAAAATAAAAAGCTTCTGCGCAGCTAAAGAAAACAGCATTAAAATAAAAAGACAACCAACTGTATGGGAAAACATATTTGCCAATGATACCTCAGACAAAGGTTTAATCTCCAAAATATACAAAGAACTCACACGACTTCACTCTAAGAAGACAACTAACCCAATTAAAAAATGGGGAAAGGACTTGAACAGACACTTCTGCAAGGAGGACATACAGAGGATCCAGAGACACATGAAAAGATGCTCAATATCACTAGCTATCAGAGAGATGCAAATTAAAACTACAATGAGATACCACTTTACACCGGTGAGAATGGCTATCATAAACAAAGCAATAAACAACAAATGTTGGAGAGGGTGTGGAGGAAAGGGGACTCTGGTCCACTGTTGGTGGGATTGTAGACTGGTACAACCATTATGGAAAACAGTATGGAATTTTCTCAGAAAACTAAAATTGGACTTGCCTTTTGACCCAGCAATTCCACTGCTGGGATTGTATCCTAAGAACCCTAAAACACCAATCCCAAAGAACCTATGCACCCCAATGTTCATAGCAGCACAATTTACAATAGCCAAGAGTTGGAAGCAACCTAGGTGCCCGTCAGTAAATGAATGGATCAAAAAACTATGGTACATATACACAATGGAATTTTATGCTGCAGAAAGAAAGAAGGAGCTCCTACCTTTTGCAACAACATGGATGGAACTGGAAAGCATTATGCTGAGTGAAATAAGCCAGGTGTTGAAGGACAAATACCATATGATCTCACCTCTAACAGGAAGCTAAACAACAAAACAAACAAGCAAGCAAAATATAACCAAAGACACTGAAATAGAGAACAGGCTGACAGTGACCAGAGGGGAGAGGGGAGGGAATTTCAGGGGAAATAAGAGAGGGATTTAGAGGAACCTATATAAAGGATACATGGACAACAACTGAGAAGGGTGGAAATGGGAGGGAGGGGGGAGGATGGGTCGTGGGATGGGATGGGAGTAATAGACAAAAAACTGTACTTGAAAAATAATTAAATAAAAAAATTGAAAAAAAAAGATAAATAATGGATAGGTAGGTAGATATTGATAGACTGACAGATGATAGATTAGATAGATAAATAGATAATAAATAGGTAGGTAGATAAATGACAAATCAACAGATGGATAGACAGATAGATGATAGGTGATGATAGATTATAGATAGATAGATAGATAGATAGATAGATAGATAGATAGATAGAACTGTGTAGTAGCTACCATCTTTATAATTAGCATTTCTGTCAGCCAGCATAACATAAATTTTTTCTGGAATTCTATGTATACTGTAACATTTACACTTCTCCCAAACTTTCAACTAGAAAAGAAACTGACGATTGGTAGGAAGTTAACAATTATGAAATTCTTTTTCCGCTTGGTCTTGTGGTAGGCACTTATTCACAAGCTATCTATCTCACTTAATCTTCATGATAGTGCTACAAAATAGGCATATACACACTATTTTCTAAAAAAAAAGGAAACCAAAGGTCAGAGGGTCTCATAACTGGTGAGTAAGAGACTGAGGGTGAAAGCCCAGATCTTTTTCCTGATTGTGGGAGGGCTCCATAGCTAATCCAAAGCTGTCTCAGAGAATAACACATAACATTATTAAATGATTTTAAACCAAAATTTTCACTGCAGAGAATTTCTTAAAACCTCTATAAGCTCACACCTTCTTACTCTTCTCAGTTTTAAACAACTATTTGTGCTTTCTTCCATGGACATCACTAAAGAAGGAAATAGCTGAAGAGATTGTGGACACATCACATCAGCAGCTCATCTGAGCTGAGTGGAAAGATGAACCTCTAAAAGAGAAGATGGGTGATGGGACCTTTAAAGAAGTTTCCTCCATTGATTGGCCATGCCCATTCTACCCCAGGCCAAGAAGAGTGGCCCCTAAATGTGTATCCTCAAGAGACCTAAAAGAGGTACATGTGTAAAAGGACAGAATGCTGAAGAACCAAAAGTATCTTGTTCCCTGAGGACAGGGAGGATGGAACCCTTTCCTTTAACAGGGGAGGTGAGTTCATTGCTCACCAGTGATGGCAGCATCCCACAACTCCCAGAAGAGGGAAGAAAAGTGTTTCCACCTCATGTGGCATGTGAACAGGGGCAGCTGCAGCAGGAGCTGGTGACACATTGAGCCCCCTGAGAAAGAGATGCTCAGAGGGAGGCTAACATAGACCACCTGGATGGCAAATTAAACCTCTTAGGGGGTCAAGGGAGGATGGAGTAGTTTCACTGTGATACCCCACAAGCAGAGAAGTTTCTCATATCCACAAGAAACTCCCAGTAACTGCACCCATCCCCAGTACTCTCTAGCCCACCAATTGCCAGTCCCCTAAGCTAGAAGCCCTAAAGCCCTGGTACCTTCATCTCCCTTATGTCCAGAAATACACTTCTGAGTTTTCTGAGGAATGTGAGGAATCACATATTCCTCAACCCTGCACCCCATTCTTACTTGCACTGCACTGGTGACACTTTCACCTCTCCTAGAACCCAAAAGGATTTCCCCATTACTCTTTCTGGCTAGGGTTTCCACCGTCTTGAAATTCCTCCCCACACACTGTGGCCAGAGGGGCCCATCTAAAGGACAAATCTGCCGCTCTCTTTACATTGTCTACTCTGAAAAGTTGGTGCCTTTGCATGACAGTGGGGCTTATTGTGCTGCTCTTGGTCAGCAGGTAACAGACAGGGTTCCAATGCTGTACAGATGAGTGAATCACTAAATGATCCTGTCACATAAGACCACAGGTCTCACAGCTCAGCCAGAGCCAGAGGAGAACACCATCTGCCAGTCACTTTCCTCAGCCCGGTAATGCTGACATCACTCAGAAACAATTTTACTGAATAAACAGTGACCCCACAAAGCGTTTGTTAAATATAAATTTGCCTTTAATAATCTTTCCCCTTCTATCCTAAAAACATTAACTCATTAAGCCCCAAAACGTAATACTGCATCTGTCTCCAGCAGTCACCAAGGCCTTACAAACATGCAGACTCCTGAGCTCAGGAGTCTTAATAACCCAGCAGCATGAGGTACAAGCCCAGGAATCTCCATTTCCACAAGTTCTTCTATTTCTTTCACAAACATCAGAAGCTTGGTACCACTGACACATGTTGTGTAAGTATAATTGAGACCCAAATGCATTTCTGTCTGTCTACACATTTGGAAGTGGAAAGCATTCAAAAACTTTGGATTTCACTAGCCAGCCACTCACCAAGAGCATGCCTCCCCACCAGCAGGGTTTGCCGTCCCTGAACTTTACTCTCCACCATATGTGGGGTCCCACCTTTGAGGAAAATGAGAGTGGCACCAAGCCTATTTACTGTGTGGCCACTTCAAGAGATTGCTGAAGTGTTTCTGAGAAGACTTGGAGAAGGTTCTGTTATAGCTTTTCAATATTAACACTCTTAGGATGCATCTAGGTTTTATTCAAAATATCATCATGAGAACTCTGTGTGCTCAGAGATGTGAAACCACAGATGGCATTCTAAAGGAGAGAAAAAGGCCAGAGGGGTATGGACCAATCCAAAAAGACACTCAGGCTGTTCTGCCATGCTCCACTTTTCACAATTTCCAACTTACACACACCACTCTGTACAGCTGCACTCTATTTTCTGTGGGATGCTTGCTTTTGTGATCAAACCATCATGTGTTTTTTTGTACTTTTCCTAAACTTGAAAATCTGGGTCTCTCTTGCCTTCTTTTGGATTGGAAGGAACTGGACACACACCACCAGGTGAAGTGGCCATAGACACATGTACATCTGTACAAGACCAGACACTCTTACATGGCATTTTCACACTCACCACTGTATTTGAACTTTACAACAACCATGCAGTGATGGAGGATGGATAGTGTCAAGGCAAAGGCTCTGCCTGATCCCACTCTGGTGGGGCCCAGATGGTGGTACCTGAATGTCACCAGCCATTCATCAGTCACGGAGCCGAGGTGTCCCCACAGTAGGCTCAATGTACAGGGATGTACATTTTCCTGAACCATTGTCTTTCTGTGTCTCCAGACATTCACCTACACCCTGTGAGGAGAAGAGCATTAAGGTTGGGGAATGCAGGCATATGGCCTGGGTTCCAAGCATAGGCAGCACAGGTGGGGTGATTTTCTTTCATTAATCCCTGTTCTGAGCAGAAATAAATCATCTCTAAGCTCTTGTCTCAGTGACATTTTCCATGACATAAGTTGCTTTTCCTCACCTGTCTAAATGAAGTAAAGAGAATCCAATATCCATTCTGCGCTAAACATTTCAGCAGATACTCAAGAGATAAAGAAAGGATAATTTATTATTCTTCTATTTAATCCCTTGAAGTGTATAGTGAACTTCCAAACAGTAAGGCATTCTTCTGAGAAAAGATCTCCCCTTATCAGTTTGGCCCTGTCCAGAATAACAATGTCTTCACATGGCTTTGACTTCAGGATATATTTATCCCCCATCAGTAACTAACACTCAGGACTGTGATGTCATCTTTATGAGGGAAATCTGGAAGACATGGTAACTCACCCTTTCCAATGTATGCCAGTTATAACCCACTCCAATTATCTCCCCTACTGACCCTAAAAAGCAGAGGAGGGCTGACCTCCCTCTGCTTCACTCATCACAGCCTAGGGTGGAAGTTTTTCAGAGTAACACAGACATGTCCAGTGGAGTTCTCTAAAAAGTTGTATCTTTTCTTAATATCCAGGTAAATTTTGTATACCTCATGAAAAAAAAAGTTTAGGTTGCTCTTAAATTGACTGTTAAGGACAATTTTTAGATGTGATCACAGATTATTCATTTGTTTGTTCAAGATAAAATTAGAGTTTGCTGTCTGCATAAAGGGTCCACATCACAGCAAAGGCTGCTACCTACCAGGGATGCCACAGGAGACAAGATACTAAAGCAAACCAACAATTTGGTGTGGTTTCACATGTGCCATTGCCTTGTCTAAGGACTCCAGGGTCATTAAAGTGTGTCATTAAGTAAGCGGCATCAAACGGAGTTTCATTTCAGCAACTTACCTGTGCTTATGTATACACACACACACACACAACCACATGCACATTCACACACAAACACATTGCAAACATATTTACTTATATGGGTGTATTTAAAATATGGCTATATATTGTACATATGCAATAAGGATCTTTCTAGTCTCTATATTCCTTGCAGTATTGTGGTAGTACAGCACTATAATGTTGTAGTATTGTAGCAGTGTATTTTTATAATATATTATTGTAGCATTGTAGTACTATAGTGTTTAGTGAGGTACTGCTATAAAATTGTAATATCATAGTGCTGTAGTATTTAATACTATAGTATTGTAGTGCCATAGATTTGTAATATTGTAGTAGTGTAGTACTATAATAGTATGGTATTGTAGTACTATAGTATTGTAATTGTATAGCATTGTAGTAATGTAGTATTATAATAATGTGGCATTTTAGTGCTGAAGTATTGGGGTGATATTGTAATGTAGCAATGTATTGCTCTAGTATTGTAGCAGGTTAGTACTATAATGTTGTAGCATGATACCACTGTGGCATTGTAGTGCTGTGGTATTATAGCAGTGCAGTACTGTAGTACTGTAGTATTGTGGTGCTGTAATATTGTAGTAGTATAGTACTTAGTCAATATATAGCAGTGTGAGTAAATGAGTGGATAAAAAACCTGTGGTACATTTACACAAAGGAATACTACTCAGCCATAAGAAAGAATGAAATCTTACTTTTTGTCACAGCATGGATGGACCTAGGAGAATATTATGCTTAGCAAAATAAACCAGATAGAAAAAGACAAGTACTATATGATTTCATTTAGGACTTCTGGCAAAGACGAAGGCATAGGAGAATATACTGTACCTCCTCGCATGACCAAACTACAGGACAACAAAGATTTAGAAACAAAAACACAAACAGAACAGACAAAAAATTGAATTGTACCAAAGTCTGACAATGAACCACTCATCCAGACCAGTAAGAGGGGTGGAGTTGGTGGCCTGTGGAGAGGGGCACAGCAGGAGGAGGTGGTGGTTAGCAGACCCAGGTGCGGGGAGGAAACAAGCAAACCCAGTGAGATGAGCAAGGCGGTTGGTTGACTGAGGACACACATTTGTGCACAGATAAACCAGGTAAAAAAGGGGGGGGGGGCAGTGAGACACACCGTGTGACCCAGGGCCCCAGGAATGGAAAATAAAGCCTAAAAGCACTGAATGAAAAAAACTTGCATGAGTTGAGGTGCCAGGAGAGGCTCCCAGCTTCACAGTAAAGTTTGTTGGAGGGACCCACAGGGTCCTGGAACATACACAGGCCAACCTACCTGAGAAACAGCACCAAAAGGGCCCAACTTGCTTGTGGGAAGCAGCAGAGGGTACCAAAATCCAAGAGAGAGCCGAACAGGTGCCACTTCTCCCTCTCTGACCCCATCCCCACATACAGCATCACAACCCTGCAACTTGGTTCACCCACCCTGGAGAACACTTAAAGCTCCTCCACTCATATGTAACAGGCACAAACAGACCAAAACCTTATGGCTCAAACAGAACAGATCAAAGCCCCAGAGCCAATAGTTCTAAGTGACCAAGAGATAGCCAACCTATCAGATGCACAGTTCAAAACACTGGTGATCAGGATGCTCACAGAACTGGTTGATTTTAGTCACAAATTAGATGAAAAAGTGAAGACTACACTTAGTGAAATAAAAAAAAATGCACAGGGAACCAATAGTAATGGGGAGAAAACTGGGACTCAGATCAATGGAGTAGACTAGAAGGAAGAACGAAACAACCAAACAGAAGAGAATGGAGAAACAAGAATTCAAAACAAATGATGACAGGCTTAGGAACCTCCAAGACATCTTTGAATGTCCCAGCATCCGAATTAATTATAGAGGTACCAGAAGGGAAAGAAGAAGAGCAACTACTGGAAAACTTATCTGAACAAATAATAAAGGAGAACTTCTCCAGTCTGGCAAAGGAAATAGACTTCCAGGAAGTCCAGAGAGCTCAGAGAGTCCCAAAGAATTTGGACCCAAGGGGGAACACACCAAGGCACATCATAATTACATTAGCCAAGATTAAAATGAAGGAGAGAATCCTAGAAGCAGCAAGAGATAAGGGGACAGTAACCTACAAAGGAGTTCCCATCAGACTGTCAGTGGATTTCTCAAAAGAGACCTTACAGGCAAGAAGGGGCTGGAAAGTATTCCAAGTCGTGAAATCCAAAGACCTACAGCCAAGATTGCTTTATTCAGCAGAGCTTTCATTTAAAATGGAAGGGCAGATAAAGGTGCTTCTCAGATAAGATCAAATTCAAGGAGTTCATCATCACCAAGCCTTATTACATGAAATGTTAAAGTGAATTATCTAAGAAAAAGGAGATACAAAATATGAACAGTGAAAGGACAGCAAACTCACAATTCTTAACAACCACACCTAAAACAAAAGCAAACTAAGCAGACAGCTAGATGAATAGCAGAACCATAGAAATGGAGATCACATGGAGGATTAGCAACAACGGAGTGGGAGGAGGAGAATGGGGAGAAGGTACAGAGAATAAGTAGCATAGGTGGTGGGGATAAAATAGACAGGGTAGGGCAAGAGTAGTGTGGGAAATGTAGAAGCTAAAGAATTTATGACACATGGGCATGAACTAAAGGGCAGAATGTGGGGAGAGGGGGTGTGCAGGATGGAGGGAAATGAAGGTGGGGAAATGGGACAACTGTAATGGCATAATCAATAAAATGTATTTAAAAAAAGATAAAGTAACAAGTAAAATAGACACAGACTCATAGATACAGAGAAAAGACTGACTGTCAGAGTGGAATGGCATTTGGAGGCTGGGTGAAAAGTTGAAGAGTTTAAGCAAAGAAAAAACCTCATAGATACAGAAAACAGTATGGTGAATACTGTTTTCACAGAGCAAAAGTGGGGTATGGGAGCAGGTAGGGAGAGGCATAAGAAAGTAACGGGGGGTAAATGATAATGAAAAGAGACTTGACTTGGAGTAGTGAACACACAATGTACAGAGGATGTGTTATAGAATTGTGCGCCTGAAACCATATAATTTATTGATCAATGTCACCCTGGTAAATTCAATAAAACTTTTAAATGTATATATGTATCAGCATGTTTGGTTCAACTATACTGCCTAATTTCTGAATTTATTCATTGAGATCCATTTACTGAGCACCTACTGTGTTCCAGACACTCTGGGAGGCAGTTGCCTCCAGGACCATACCATTTCCCAAAATGAATATTTTGATCTTACAAGTGAATTCATAGGGCATTCTCATATATTAAAGAAGGAGGCTAGAGAACAGGAGAAAAGCCCAAGAATGTTATATCTTGTACATAATCTCCTAGACATATACTGCTGCTCGGGAAAAATAATAGCATCTAAACCACTCCCTTCTTATCTTTTTGTTTTCTAATACTTCACTACAGCATGAAATCCTTGAAGGCAGAAACCAGGCTCTTTGGTCTCTGTGCCCTGACTCTCTCCTACACAGAGCAGGCACCCCCTCCCCTGTCAGATGTTTGACTGACCCACTAAGTAATCAAATATAATGATTTTCAGCATTCAATATATTTGAACAAAAACAGATAGGATTCTCCAAAGAAATAAACATGAAAGATCTGCTCCACAGTAGAACAGGAGAGCTGCCAACGTTGAGCTCACTGTAGTAAACAAAGGAATCCAGGAATCCCTTAATTTCACAATAGCTCAGCATTTTCATAAATAATATGAATGATAGCAACGTAAGCCATGCACACTGGCACCCCAAGGCTGAGGATAAATGAGAAGAGCTGCAGGTAAATCAGAAACATGAATTACTTGTCTCCTAATGTATCTTTAGGCCACTAATTCTTATAGCCAAGAGGTTTGCTCCTGTAAGTTTATTCCAATGTGGCTTAAAGGGGTGGACATGAATTGATGAGATATCAGAGTGTGTTGTCTCTTTATTTTTTATAAGATTTTATTTATCTATTCTTAGTCAGAGAGGAAGGGAGGGAGAAAGAGGGAGAGAAACATCAGTGTGTGGTTGCCTCTCACATGCCCCCAACTGGAAACCTGGCCCTTAACCAAGGAATGTGCCCTGACTGGAAATCGAACTGGCAGCCCTTTTGTTCACAGGCCAGCACTCAATCCACTGAGCCACACTAGGCAGGGCTGTTTTTCTTTTAATCTATAGCTATAACTTTCTTCTTGACTAAGATTCCTTGAAGAGTAAGTTATCACTCATGGAGGTAAGGAAGTATTACATGTGAAATAATCAACTTTGGGAACTTGGATGACACTATTAGAGAAACAGCTTCATGCTGCTTCAAGCAATCCTTTGTACTGGCATCCAGTGAGTGTCTAACATCAGGTTGATGAGACATGGAGCACTAGCCATCTTGCCCTTTGTTTCTAGGTATGAAAAAATTCTAATCATAGCCCATGACCAGTGATTAAAAATGGCTGAATCATATAGTTTCTTGTGTAAAACCCTATAGTTTCATCTTTTTCTGACATGAAACTATCACCATATGGACTGGTGGCCATTCAGTTATCCTAAGGCCCTGAGAGACTACAGCAAGCAGAGTGTCCTATCTACCTGAAAGACAGACAAAGTGTGAATGGAAAATAAAGACCTTTTTTTTTTTTACCTAGCTCATCCTGTTTGATACAAGAGGTCATTGACAGTGACTGGGGCCAAAGCAAGGCCAATGACAGTGCCGCCAAGCCTCTGAACATCTCTGTTTTGCCAGAAGAGAAGTTCCATCATCAGCATAACATAGTTTGAAAAATAGAAATACAGCATGTACTTTGCAGCGTTATTATGTTCACTTGTGTGTATAAGGCTCCTATACAGTTTCCTACAAATAATTGCTCAGAAGATGGTAGCAATTATTACTATAATGTTCAGCTACAAGAACCTATTCCTTCAAGATGTTTTAGGCATGAACTAAGTCTAGAGAGGAAGGGTAAATAGAACCTACACTTGATTCAATTGTTCAACCGCTAGTTTTTAAAAACCTGTTGTATACCAATCACCATCTAAATATCCCTCCCTAAGTCAAGTTTAGCAAACAAGAAGAGAAGTCATAGATGTAAGTTAGAGTCCAGGCAAAGGCAGACTTTAATGGAGAGAAGTACAGGTTGCTTTGGGAACCTTAGCAGGGCCACTATCCCTAGGCTTAGGCATCTGGGAAGGCTCCCTGGAGGAGATGATATGGGGGCTGAGGTCTGTGAGATAAGTCAGGGATAGTTTGGTATGAAGAACAGAAAACATGTGCTTAAAGAGGAGAGATAGCCCATGCAAATGTCCCGAGGGGGAAGGGCGGTGTACAGAGAGAACTGAGTGACCAGAACAGAGAATATGAGATGTGGAGAGTGGTTTAGAGATAGGGCTGGGGTTATAAAAGGAGACCCAGCCATACTCAGAGCACGGCCTGATAGCCCTCCTACCACATGGAACTTCCTGAGCTTCTTAATGTTCCTTGCCCACAGGAGATAACTCCAAATGAAGTCCTTTGAGCACAGGATACAGAGACTCTGTGACCTCTCCCAGCTTCCATACACAATCACTCAATAACTTGCCAAGAAATTGGCTTACAAGGAGCAGGGACCAGGTCCTTCTGCATTTGGTATTCTATGGTTCTAGAAAGACATTCTTCTCTCCTTTCCTCCCATATTCTTATCAGCTTTTATGGAACCCACATGATCAGGCTGAAAAGCTTCCAATACCTGCTCTGCTCCAAAGAACTCTACTTGGCAGCCAGTGCCCCTGAATTGCTCAGGCTGTGAATGGAATTTCTCTCTCTCACTCCAACCATTTGAGGGCTCTGAAACCCAGGAAACACACTATCCTTTTTTCACTATGTGAGGAAAGAAACCCACCTCATCTTTGTCCCACTCCTGCAGAAGGACATCATCCTAAGATAGACAAATATTCTCTTCATGCCTTTCAGTTGGTCCAGTCTCTTCTCACCCAGGAGAACTTGGCTCCTATCCTGTCATAATTCTGGCTGGCTCCTCCATCCCAACCTACTGAAGAACTTGGAGGATTGAGGTACAGCAAGGTCTTACTGTGGCTGTTCAGTTAACCAAGTCGGCATGCACTGTGACAGGTTTGCACAGAAACTTGACATCCAGAGCCAGTAAAGTCTGTGACATAAAAGCAAGTTGAAGCACAATGGCATCCACAGATTGTCAGTGGCTGCAAAGCAGCCACAGATTGTCAGTCTGTCTTCAGAGCCAGCAAGGAAGCAAATGAGGGAGTGAGTTCCATGGGACCCCACGCTCCTCCTGTGGCCACAGCTGCCATTGCTAGAAAAACACACTCCAGCATCTGGCATCTGAGCCTGCAGCTGGGAAGTGTCAACCTGCGCAGCCATGAGGCCCTACAACCAAGAGAGATAGGAAAGAGCAGGGACAGAGGACACCAGCTTCAAGGCCCAGCCGAGGCCACTAAGCATCCATCATGGGCCAACTTTCTTGTGCATAATGGCTGGGTGTAGGCAATGCCAACATTGTGTTTGAGAAAAATGAGCTCTGCAGAATTGAGGAGGACTCTGAAGAGCCAGAAAAAGGGCCTAAGATCAATACAAGTACAACCCTAATTGCAGAACCATTTTCAACTAAGGCTGCATTCAGATGTGCTTTCCTGCCCTATTTTCCTGACTACAGGGCGTTTTCACATTTGGAGGGTACACTTCCATGAGGAAGAGGCAGCCCATTGTTTCTCTATCCAAGGCCTTGCCACCTGCTCTCCAGTTGGAGCAGCTGAATTATGCCAGGGAATAAACCATGTGGCTATGGAGACAGGAGTACAAAGTGGGAGTGTGAGGGTCAGACAGGCGGATGAACCCCCAAACTCTCATATCCAGGAAATGCTTTCCAAAAATCTTTTGTTGTCTGGCCGAGAGAACATTATTTTTGCATGAATAGCAGTACTGAATTTTTTCAACTCATAAATCCTGTTTCTTAGAGTCTCATACCTAACCTCAGACTAAACCAAGATATCAATGTCAAAACAACATCAAAGAAATGTCATTGTGTGTGAGCAAATACATAAAAGGCACTTCCTTTAAGGTTATTTAAAGAAAAAAAGCTGGATTTTCACCTTAAACTCAACAATCCTCAGAAAAAAATGACAAGGCTACTTACTACCTCTATGTGACATTATTCAAAGTTCTGATGTGTTAGACAACAGCAAAGTAGCAATAGACATTCATGCATCTATCTAAGACAACCCCAATACATATATACATTCTTAAATAAGAGGTGAATTGACAACAGGTGCCCATAGAGGGGTCTGGGTATGTGAGTAGGAACCAGGCAAAGACCGTCAAAGGTTCTTGATTAGATACAGGGCCAGTTAAGAGGCACCTCTGCTTGTACTGAGGTCTAAGAACTATGGAAGTCCTCGGGGAACAAGGGAAGGAAGATTGATCTAACATCTATTTAAGACTTCCTGTGGTAATTTTTTTTTGCCTTTTCACTTTCTCTTTTTTTCAAATATGGAGATAGCAGATGGGATACAGAAAGCAGCTCAGAAAAACAAATCCAGACCTCAGAGTAGGGTGCTGATGGGGCAGAAAGGCAGCTGCTGAGATAGCACAGCAGAAAACACCAAGCTCTGCCTGCACCCAGAAGGTCTTGGGTGAGTTCCCTGTGTTCCAAGCACAGCCCCAGCCAAAGGAGCTCAGAGATAGGGATGTGGTGACCTCAGCAGCCTTTGTCTAGGCATGTCCTTGATTCTCCCTGCAGCAAACACACTGAAATGCTGCTTCCCCCAGGGCTGCATCCTGTCCTTGTCAGTGTGCACCTCAGAGGGTACTATCACTAGTGAGTGAATTATATTCTCTCTGCAAAGAGCTCTGTATTTCAGGGTATGCCTGGTGTGACCAAAGAGAGGCATCCACACATCTCACTTTGTAAAAATTGGAATGATTGGGGAGGGAGAGATGAGAAAGTACACATTCATGCAAGATAAAGGTTTAGAACAAGGCAGGGAAGTTATGATCCACAAAGCCACCATAATTTAGCCACAATCCATGCCTAAATCAAGCCATACATTTAACAGCACGTATTTACAAAGGAATGAAAGTCCACATATCACAATTTCAAAAACAATTCTGCAAATATGAAAGTGGATTGATGGGACTGCTGGACATTCCTTGGAACATTTTCCTGCTTGTGAAATTGAATTCTCATCCTCACCAGGGCATAGATGTGGAGGCTTTATAAAAGTATTATACAAAATATGTGAAACAGGTGAGGAACTGCCAGGAGGCTGATGCCATTGTCTTCAGGGAGGTCAAGCTGTTCACGGGCTGACAAGTCATGCCTGCTGCATTCTGTCACAGGGCAGCATAGACTAATGTTATACAATGCGCATAGTCATGCAATTTAACACCAGAGCACAAGGCACTCTAAGTAGTGTTTAGGGTTAACTTTAAAAGGTTTCATTCCAGTTTGCTTAACTTCAATTTTATTGTAAGGGTGATAGGAACAAAATCTATGTCTTACTTTCTTCCTGTGGGTATTAATTACAGGTCTGCTTGTGGAATCAAACATTTTGTTGCCCTAAAAAAATGGAAGGATGAAAGTTTTACACATTCTTTTTTCATTTTTTATAGTGTCTTAGTAGGTGCTTACAGAACATGGCTCCATGTGCAGGAAAATTAACTGGGTTGATACAAGTTCCAAAGCTTCAAATCCCATTTCATTGAGCTGTTGCTCAGGCTGAATTGCACAAAGGCTGAGGCCATCCTAGGAGCACCAGCAGAGCCAGCAGCACCTCCCAACAAACCTCAGCAAAGTCTGGAACTAACTAGAAGAGGGTCCTCACTGCTCCCTGAGTGAACCAAATCACCCCAAGGACCAGAATTTAGTTCAAATCACACTGATTTTTGCAAGCGTTTGAGTCTTCTCTTGGTGGAATGGTTGATTTGCCTATCTTCTTTCTTACCTGAGATTTACAGAAAGTGGAAGACATATAGCCTGGAGCTTCTCAACCAGAAAAGAGGCTGTTAAAAAGAAGTTATCAGCCTTTCATGAACAAGGATTAGCATCTGCTATTCACCAACAGGGTGTGAAAGAATGAACAAATAAACAAGGGGGTTGGTTGGGAGACCTTCTGTAGAAGAAAAGAATAATTTGTCTAAAATAAAGGATGAAGCACGAGAATAACTAAGAGGTGGGAATGGAGACAAGGGAGAAAGAGAGACAAGAAAACACATCTGTACTTTCCTCCTTGAAAACAAAGGCTGCAATGGCCCTGGTATAGGTCCCTGCTCAGCCTCAGGAAGTGCAATTTTGTCTCAGTTGCAGTTAGAGAAAGGAAGTATTGGAGGGAGAAATGGAATTTAGCAAAAATGATTAGTGCTGAGTGCACAGAGGCATATAACAAATGAAGTTTGATTAGAAGTTGGATTTAAATAGAGAAAAAAATGAGACAAGTGTCCACAGAAGAAGAAGTATCCTCAAGGAACTCTGGTATAGAGCCCTGACTCTTCCCTCAGGTGTCTGCAAGTGTGCACCCCTCCTGCTCCAACACCTTTTTGTCTTTAAAAAAGTTTCAGCAGAGTGATGCTGCCTAGCCACTCAGGCATGGGTCCCTGGAAAAATAATGACAAGGTCTCCATTCACTCCTTCTGTAGCATTATTAGGTGCCTACTATATGTCCAAAAGAAATCAAGCAACAAAAGTTATCTCCTCAGGTTTTGCACTCAGGAACTTACAATATCATCAGGTTTATTTAAAAAGATAATACATTTTAGACCCTGACTCACCGTAGGTCACCCACAAAAGGATGACATTTAATTTAGAATGCCATTTTACACACTTGTAATAGAGGGTGCAAATTTCTAGTGACCATAACATTTCAGAACCTCATTGCTCTAAGGGTGGTCTATGGGTACACAGCTTTCACAGCACCTGGAAACTTGTTAGAAAAGCAGATACTCAAGACCTACAGACAGAATGGAAATAGCATTTTAATAAGATCCCCAGGTGATCCTTACACACAGAGAGAGACTTTTGAGAAACAACAGTCTAAAAGCCTGGTTCTCAAGTACTCACAGACTTCCAAATCACCTAGAGGGACTGTTAAAACAGATTGCTGGGTTGCAGGCCCAAAGTTTCTCTTTTTTAAAAAATATATTTTATTGATTATGCTATTACAGTTGTTCCATTGTCTCTATATGGCATAGCAAACACTTGTTTACCAAGCATTTGCTTTTTCATCTCCACATAAATTGCCTTCCTCCCCTTACTAACCAATCCCTTCTTAGCTTAAGATGTCATATAACCTTCTATTACTGGCTGCCCTTTGAGCTTTATTTTATTCTAAAATGTACAAAATTAAATTTAATTTTCTCCTGGTAGTCTCTCTATTGTAAAACAGAAAAGTCAGCATTTGTGCTGCTTGTCACTACCAGAACCAATAAGTAAAACAAGGATTGAATCTTCATGGGCACTTTATTCAGATGCCAGTGATCTAAGAAGACAGTGGGTTATGTATCTTCAAAAACTGTCTTAACACCTCACCTCAAGCCAACCTTTTTATAAGGTGAATAAAAGGGTAGGTAAGGGGTTTGGGAAAGGGTAATCAGGTAAGAGTAGTAATCCAAAGGTAATTTTTCTAGTACTTTTTAGGTCCAATACATTTTTAATATATTTTATTAACTATTTTATTACAGTTATGCCATTTCCCCCCTTTTATTCCCCTCTGTCCTGCATCCCCCCTTAGTTCATGTCCATGGGTCACACATACAAATATTTTGGCTTCTACGTTTCCTATAGGAATGTAGAAGCTTATACTATTCTTAATCTCCCTCTGTCTATTTTGTACTTAACCATTTATGCTTCTTATCCCCTGTACATTTTCCCCCATTCTCCCCCCTCCACCTCCCTGCTAACAACCCTCCAAATGTGATCTCCATTTCTGTGATTCTGTTCCTGTTCTAGTTGTTTGCTTAGTTTGGTTTTCTTTGTTTGTTTGTTTGTTTGTTTGTTTTGGGGTTTTTTGTTTTGGGGTTTGTTTGGGTTTTTTTTTTAGTTTTTGTTGTTGATAGTTGTGAGTTTGTTGTCACTTTACTGTTCCTAATTTTGACCATCTTCTTTTTCTCTGATAAATCCCTAAAACACTTCATGTGATAAGGGCTTGGTGATGATGAACTTCTTTAATTTGACCTTATCTGGAAAGCACTTTCTCTGCCCTTCCATTCTAAATGATAGCTTTGCTGGATAGAGTAATCTTGGATGTAGGTCCTTGCCTTTCATGACTTTGAATACTTCTTTCAGGCCCCTTCTTGCCTGTAAGGTTTCTTTTGAAAAATCAGCTGATGGTCTTATGGGAACTCCTTTGTAGGTAACTGTCTTCTTTCCTCTTGCTGCTTTTAAGATTCTCTCCTTATCTTTAATCTTGGATAACGTGATTATGATGTGCCTTTGTGTATGCTTTCTTGGGTCTAACTTCTCTGGGACTCTCTGAGCTTCCTGGACTTCCTGGAAGTCCATTTCCTTTGCCAAATTGGGAAAGTTTTTCTTCATTTTGTTTTCAAATAAGTTTTCAATATTTTGCTCTTCCTTTTCTCCTTCTGGCATCCCTAAGATTTGAATTTTGGAATGTTTAAAGTTGTCCCAGAATTTCCTAAGCTTCTCCTCATTTTTTTGAATTCTTGTTTCTTCATTCTGTTCTGGTTGAATGTTTATTTCTTCCTTCTGTTCCAAATGTCTGAGTTGAGTCCTGGTTTCCTATGTATTACTGTCGGTTACCTGTATATTTTGCTTTATTTCATTTTGCATGGCCTTCACTTTTGTCTCTATTTTGTGATCATACTCAACCTTTTTTGTGAGCATCCTGATTATCAATGTTCTAAACTCTGCATCTGATAAGTTGGCTATCTCTTCACTGCTTAGCTCTGTTTTTGGAGCTTTGATCTGTTCTTCCATTTGGGAGATTTTATATATATATTTGTTTTTGTCTCAACATGCCAGTTATATTGTAAGGGGAGGGGCCTTAGGTATTCATCAGGGTGGAGAACCCATGTCATTCTGTTGTGGTGCTGTATGTGGGAGAGGGGTCCAAAAGGGAACAGCGCAGCTTGCTTGGCTCCCAGCTGGCTTTCAGTCACTTCCCCCACTACTCACAAGTAAATTGGGCCCTTCTGGTGCTGATTCCCAGGTGCGTGGGCTTGTGTACAATCTAGAACCCTATGGGTCTCTCCAATAAATTTTCCTGTTGGTTTAGGAGCTTCTCCTGCAGCCTCAACCCCCACAGAATTTTACAGCCAGAGGTTTTGAGGCTTTCTTTTACCATGCTGGAACCCTGGGTTTCCTGGTCTGTCTCACTCCCCAGTTGTTCCTCCCAGTTTGTCTGCAGGTGAATATGGGACTCCTGGTCCACCAGCTGCTGCCTCACTTGCCCCAGTCTGCAAACCACTGCTTTGCCAGACATCCTCTCCCTCCCAGCTGGCCCTCTCTTCCCTTGCTATCAGTCTGGATGAAAGTTTCTTAGTTAACTTCTTGGTTGTCAGACTTCCATACAGTTTGACTTTCTGTCTTTTATGGGTTTTTTTGTTTTGTTTTGTTTTGTTTTATTTTGTTTTTAAATATGTTATTGTCCTTCTTTTGGTTGTGAGAGGAGACAAAGTGTATCTATCTACCTATGCCTCCATCTTGGCTGGGGATCCAGGCCCAAAGTTTATGATGGGTTGGCCTGGGTAGAGCCCAAGAACTTGCATTTCTCACAAGCTTCCAGGGACCACACCTTGAGAACTTCTGGCCTAGACCACCCCCTGCAGCACCACAGTACCTGCCACCTAAATTTATTCTGTGGCTGAAGGTGAAAGTTAATCTAAAGCACTGGCACTCACACTGGAGATGCATCAGAATAATGGAGGGTTTTTAAGACACAGGCTGCTGGGTCCACATTGAGGTCTTATACGTGCACCATGTAGGACAATGGGGTGAACATACACTTTATCACATCAGAATGACATATAAGAATACCAGAGACAAAAGGAACATTTTCTTTAAAAAAAAAGGTTGATTGAATTTCTGAAGATTTTTCTTAAGGTTTCTTAAGAATTAGAAGACAAGCCCTAGCTAGTATGACTCACTTGGTTTGGTTATCACCCTATAAATGAAAGACTGTGGGTTATATTCCCAGTCAGGGTTGTAGGTTTGGTCCCCTGTCTGGGAGTATATGATCCCTGGTCAAGAAGTCCATTATACAGCACATGCAAAAGGTAACTAATTGATGCTTCTCTCTCACATCAGTGTTTCTCTCTATCCTTTTTTTTCTCTCTCTAAAAAGCAAGGAAAAAATGTCCTTGGGTGAGGATTTAAAAAAGAATTAGAAGACAAGACAGTTCACTAATAATTTCAAAGTGTCAGAGTAAACTGTCATTTAAATGTTCAGGGGTTTGTTTGTGTAACTCTATATTGAGCTCACTATCTTTTACTAAAAAAGTTCATACATTTTTATTTCCACTTTTACTCATCATTCTTGATATAATAAAAGCCTATTATCTTATCATTTTACTGTCATTTCTGTAAAGTACAGTACTTGCAATATTACTGGTCACACATAGAGCAGAATCTCTTATTTTCCTTCTTCTTACACTTTCACTTCTTGAACTCTGGCTATGTTGACTGCCTCCATTACTTTATTTGTTGAGCCTCCCTACATCAAAATGAAGGGGGATTCTGGACTAACCATGCCCGCAGCTCAGTGCTTTCAGCAAAGACTTGGGGAGAATTGTAGTATGGTGGGTTCTTTAAAATAGTATTTAAAAAACATTTTAATAACATTAATAAGGGGTGGAGACTTCTAAAAATAAGAAAAAAAGTCAGTGAAAGTCAAGGAAGGCTACCCTTTCTTTGAAACAGTATTCTGCAGCTCAAAGAACGGCTTACAAACAGGTTGGGTTAAGGGGAGAATTTAGTAAAGAGGAAGCAGAGGCAAGACAAGCAGGTCTACTCCCTCCCACCATAGAAAGACTTGGCCAACATGGCTGTTAATGTTTTCTGTGCAGGTTTACAACATGTACTTAGTGAGACCATACATCTCACATTGCTATTCTCTTGGGAAAATAGCTTTGTCTCAGTGCTTCCTCTGTACTGAATGTTGCAGGTACATTTGCAACAGGTGTTTCAGATAGCACCTAAATGTCATTGTAACTGAAAACAACTCATAAATTACTTTAGGACACACCCTGTGGCTGTCATAAACAAATGAACATAGGCAGAGAAAGTCCTGTTTCAGACTGAGTAACCACCTGATCTTTAAATGCCTTTCCCCTGCCCTTATATCTTAGAACTTATTCCTTCTTACTGGCTTATGACACAAGCTTCTTCAAATGCTTACACAATTGTAGAACTGAAATTGGCATTCCTTCCCTCTCTCCTGCCCTTCAACAACCATGATAATCAAGCATTTTCTCTCTCTTTCCTTCCTTCTTTTTACAGAACGATTTGGGGCAGATTTTAAATATATAAAATAAAACAGAACACATTCTATTCAAGAAGACTATCAGGAATTTTCTGACTTTTTCTCTCTCTGCCCAGCAGGCATTAGGGATGAGGTGTTTTCCTGTGTCCTTGGTGATTGTCAGGAATAAGAGAATCAGAGGCAAAGTTCTTCCTGTTCTTCCTAAAGTGGACACCTTATTTTTGTTTGATATTTAACAATTTATTTTAAGGTCATTTTAAAAACAAATGCAAAGACAATTTGAGAAAAATGCACATAATACACTCATTAAATAAGTATGGTGATTAAGTCAAAATAAGGGAAATGTTTTCTTCTGCAACTCCAGTAACAAACTGTTGTCCTGAAGGTTCTCATACTTTCAAAATGGTTGGGAGATTGAGGATGGAATCATGGCAATTAAAATTGCCTTGTAATCATGTAAATCTATAGTAGAAGTTAAATTTTTCTGTTCTTCCCAGCAAGTCAGTTTTGATCTTCAACCTCTGCCTTGGTTTTTTTAAAGATATGATGCTGGAAATTCAATGGGATTTGGTGGTCTTTCCTTTGCAAGCACCACAAGTCTCTGTAATAAGATAGTCACAACAGTCTGCTCCAGTTAGCAAAGACTGGAGATTCGCTTTCTGTTTTGATCACTTTTCTGCATTAATCTCATTTTCCACTATCCTCTTGATGTTATCTGTGAGACTGTACTCAGAGCGAGTATTTTGTGAAATCTGCATCTGCCCCTCCAGCATCTGCTCTGGCTCCATGGTGGACCCTGCAAGTCACAGTCCCCATATAACAGTCTGGGCATGGGACCACCCAAAGCAGTAGAGAAGCAGGGAGAGACTGTCAGTGATTAAGTGCCCACAACAGGTCCAGAAGTTCCACAATCTCGAGATCCTACAAGAAGTAGTGAAAGGAGTAAAGGGAGCTGATTGAACATCTTATTTTATTATCTGGCTCCTTTGAGATAGCACTGCTGATCCCTATTCCGAGCTGAGAAAATAAGTTAACCTTCAGCCTCAATGAATCTCACAAGTTCTTCAGCTTTTGATTCTAGGAACATTGAAGAATAGACACTTGTTCACTGAAAAGGCATCATTGGATAAATATTAGCTTTACTGGCACCAGAAACAACTGCACAATTTGATGTGAAAAACCTATGTCAGCTTTTGATTTTCCTAAAGTTTTGGTTTCTCAGAATCATCATGAGCCTCAGGGTTACTCCCAACATCAAGTTCCCTAGTGACTGCTTTTCTAGCACATGGTCAACACTTCAGATCTTGCCAGGGCCCCCCTCCTGTCCCAGCCAACTTTCATTTGACCAGCTCTTTGTTTCCTGTGAAAACACACAACTGGCATCTTCTACCGCACTTCCAGGCTGCTGTGAAAATCACAACACAAATTCAAAATGTTCAGGACCCCATAACCTCTGCTCAGAGCCTCCTGGCACCTCTTGCTGGGTCACAGCCAGCCAATTCCACCCCAACTATGTTTCTGGAGTTTTTTCATAACCACTTGTATTGGCCCAAAGCCTCAACAGTTAGTCTCATGAAACCCTATAAATGAGCACCTGCGTGGGTGTCACAAACCTAGTGAAAGTCCCAGTGTATCAAAGAGATGCTCGCTATATTCATCATGCTTCTCCCTCCCTTGTTCACACCAACTGGGTTTTGTGAAAACCAGAGTGCCCAGAAAATGCAGGCAGCTTTCAGCTTACACCCATTTTCCTCACTAGCTATATGAGGCTTATGATCAAATGTCTTCCATTTCTGCCCTCAAAAACATTCCCTAGATTTCACTTTGAGTGCCAGTTGCCACTTTGAGAGAGAATGCACAGCACTCAGGATGCAGCCTTTGTTCTTAGCTTCACAGCAAAGAATGTTACTTCCTTGTTCTGATCTGCTATAACGTGCTGTGCCAGGGTGGTTTGGAGGGCTGGGCAATTAAAAAGATAAAATAACCCCTAGCTAGGTGGCTCAGTTTATTGAATAGTCATCCCATACACCAAAACTTTGCAGATTTGATGCCCAGTCAGTGCACATATGGGAGGCAATCAGTTTCTCTCTTTCCTCTCCCTCTCTCTTGGACGCTCTCTATTTTCCTCTCTAAGGTCAATAAACATATCTATCCTCAGGTGAGAATTTTTTAAGAGATAAAATAAAACGAAAAGAAAGAAATTGGAAAAGAACAGTCTGGAAATGGTGAGAACAATGGAAGAGAGAATGGGAGGGTGTTGGGAGTGGGGTGGTTGGGCAACTCATAGGTTTGGATGGTTAGATCCTAACCACTGATAAGAAGCACTCACTCCTAGATTAACATCAGACATCCAGCCTCCCTGTGTATGGGGATGACACCAAATCATCACCCTTACATCCCTGATCCCAGCTGATCATACTGTTGATTTCAACACAGAGGCCACTGCACAAAGAAGTCAGAAGTGCCATGATCCCTTTCATGCCCTCCATCTTGTACAATCTCAGAAGCCGTGGAGTGGATGCAGTGGAGTTGAGACTCACAGTACTGGTCTAGCCCTGCCACAAGCACATTCTTAAGAAAGTGATAGCTACTGTCTTGTGTCCAGTTTTCTCCCTGATGACCCAGTCCCAACTCCATAACCAGAAGCTGCTCATAACCTTGATGTTCCATCACCAGGGAACATGTTCCCTCCTCTAGTTTTCCAGAAGTGCTGTACAGGTAGCTCACTCACCACCTTGATCCACTCACCTTGCCTGCAGCCTCTATACCCAGCACAGACATTCATACTTCTCATCCACCAGTCCCTGCATACCCCATGCTATCAGCAGTCCTCAGACTAGACACCCTGTGGTCCCTCAGAACAAAACATCTGGGAATTCCTGACCTTCACAATTTTAAAACTATTATAAGATGTTCTCCAATAAATGAGCCTACGTATAGGGATTTTTATGGACTGTGAAGGGTGGCTTCCACTTTCTCCACATTGAAGTAAGACCCTGAATCTGTGCTTTTTCCACTTTACTCAGCTCTCAGTTTTGCCACGTGGAAAGCCAGTGTTGAGTGACATTAATGAGAAAGGGGAGGGGACCAAGCAGAGATTCCTGCCCCAAGCCATACACCCCAGGAGCCTTCTCTTCCTTAAAGCTAATCATGGCATCCCTACTAATTTCCTGTGATTAGATGATCTGGACCAAACCTTCAAGAGGTTCAGCCATATGAGGCAGAATATTCATATCACACCAACCAATTGCTAAAGCTTTATGAGGATGCATGTCACTCACATGTGCTTGGGGTGAGCCAAATTACAGCAATGGAGAAATGTCTGTGAGGAGAAGTGTTCCAGCCACTCACTCAAGGGCAGGAACAATTGACCCTATCAATGCCCACCTCCCGTACTCTCTCTCAGGCTCATTCTCTAACCACACCTCTATTCTCCTCAGGCAGGTTCTGAGGATCAGGTACCCATGGTTCCTGATGTCACCTCAGAACCAGCAGACTGTAGAGATCTGGATTCCTGAGACATATCTCCATGCTCTCTGCCAATTGCAGAAGATGCAGGTGAGTCATGTGCCCATCCTATTTCCACAAATAGGCCACCTGGAGTAGGGCAGGCCAAGAAAAAACAGCAGTACAAAGGCTCCTCCCACTACAAACTGTTTTCTACTGAAAAGAAATAATGCTAAAATGTTATCAGCCAAACACAAAACAGAAAAGATATGAATATAAGAAGGAAGAAGAATAAATGTGTAGATGAAGCTAATAAATATCCAAGGCTTAACAGGTTGATGAAAAAGAAAGGGGACTAGGGTAAAATCAGGCTCAGGTAATTCTATGAGGTCACAAGCTTACTCATACAGATAAGAGTCTGGAGCTGACCCGCCTGTCCTATACCTACTGTGCTTGCAAACATCTTAGTTTTAGCAACACCAGTAATTTCTCTATTAATCAAAAATCAAACAACTATCCATAGGGCTCAAAAGACACTCTGCCCTGCTTGGGGTGGGGCGGTATTAAAACCATTGTCATGAACAAGGACCCAGACTCTATAGGGCATTTTTGAAAAACGTAACAAAAAAATTCCAGTGTTGCAGACTGGTAGATGATACAAGAAACAATGCAGGTGTGTGCCCACATGTGTATATGCATGTGGTGCTGTGCACATTATGTAGATGTGTACACATATGCAGCCTGTGGTCATGTGTTCATATGTGTGTAATGTGTATGCATGAGGTTTTCTGTTTGTGTGTGCACGTGTGTGGTGTGTGTTGTATGTGCACATGTGCCATCGGTGTCCTTGCATGTGTGGTGTGCTGTGCACACATGTGATGTGTGCAGTGTGTGAGTGCACATGTGTGTGTGCTTCCGTACACAGAGTAAGTGCTCCTGCCCCATCACTCCACACATCCACACTTACTTGTCCTAATATGGCCCTTATGGGAAACCCACAGGCACCTGCAAGGGACCCAGCACTTGCCCAGCCACCAGCCCAGCACATAGCTCAGCAACAAGCCCTCATGGTAAAGTCATTTCTTGCAGACAATCTGTGTCTTTAATGGAAATGCCATAAGGGCCTGGAAGTAAGCAGCCTAGGGTGTATCCTGGTCAGGAAATCTCATCAGATTGCTTCAAGGTTTCCTGAGCCTTCACTTCAAAACACTAACCAATTCACAACCATATGAAAATCAAATCCACAAAGTAGATGGGTCTGTTTTGAATTTTTATGTAATTGGAAAAATGAAATAATCCCTTAAAATTTGATTCTAATTTTCCCTAGCCTTTATGAATTTTATAGCTAATCAACCAAGAAACCACTTATTTCATTTGCCCTTAAATCTTACTAATATATATGTCCTCTACTTATGAATAAAGATGATGGATAGATAATAGTATTTTCCAGTATTGCTGTTTTTTAATTTAAGTTATATATTTACACTTTTATCAAATAATAAACAGAAATAAAAATTATTTAGCTGACCATCTAAAACAGACTGGAAAATGTTCTGGAAATTTATGTAATAATTAAAAAATAATTACAGTTTGTTGATTTGTCTAGAACATTAGGAAATTTCGAGGTCCATTTTGAGAGTTGTAAAAGCCAAAAATTAAAAAGAAGAAAAATGCTTTTCTTGGGGCTAACCCATATAACATGACAACTACTGATTATGAATTCATGCCTGGTAGCAAAGAAATTAGTCTTACACACAAGAGAAAAAATAACGAGTGACTCTCCAAATCTTGTTGAAACATAAGAAGAAGAAATGAGACTTTTCAGACAGAACTCTCTAGGCCAGATCCTCCAGCCACACAATTGTGTTACACGTTCAGAAAATATCTGAGCACAGAGGCTGAATCAAATCAAACAAATTATACAGGTTCCAAATTTATTGGAGCAGAAGATTGTTTTTTAGTTTTCATAAGGCAAGTCACTTGGTTCGAAGCCCAAGGTTGTGGTCAATACTCCCACAATTTAACACCCTTTTATGCAAGCAGTGTCACTCTCTGGGTGGTCCACAACGTCTCCTTCATCAGACTCTTTCCACAGCTTGTTCTCAGCTCATCGGACTTTTTTTAGACTTTGAGACAAGACTAGAAATTTTAGCCTTTAGTGTGGCAATGTAAGCCTGAAAATCTGGGAGCACAATGGTACACAGCACAGATTCATTTTCACCTTTGTCAGATGACTTGTTTCAACTTGTAACAAACAATTTATAGTTAGAACATAATGCCTGCTAGACCATGGTCATTGAAAACATGTGTCAGTCCTGTTGTGGCTTCAGAAACAATCAGAAGTCATTTATTTCCCATTTCAAAGACCAAAACAGTAGCTTACATTTTTAATACATAACCAATTGTTTGAAAACATCTGGAGAGCTATACCTTTCTGAGTTTATAGGCAGATTCTTTCTTTAAAGGCATATAGGAAAATCTTATGAAGTCTCTTTCCTATAAATCCAACACACTCCACTCCACTGGTGGAATTCTTTTGACTGCGTGACTCACTGTTTCCATATTATTCAGACACAGGAATACATCAGGAGCACGTCGCCACTGTAAATAAAAATGATCCTGACACAGATTGCATACTGATTTTCACATTCTCTTCCTTTTCATCATAAAGTTTCCTCCAAGTGCACACAGGAACACACATGAACAGACTCAGATGTTAAAGAACAGAAACAAGGTTGATGGTGACCCACAGCCCTGTCCACTGACTACTGCATCATCTCATAAGGAACCAGTGACTGCCACCAAGTTCTCCTCAGAGAGACCACAGCCTACAAGAACCTACATCCAACATGTCCTTGAGTATGTATGTGTAAATTTTAAAAGAAATCCATCCATACATTTGCAATCACACTCTCAAATCTCAACTATCTACAGATGACTCTCTTCAGACAACAAAAATCTGTACTCACTCAAAGCTGACATCCAGTAACATGGTTCTTCTACATTGCATTCAGCGTTTTTTTTAAATGTTAGAATGCTATAGGTTTATTATTCATTTTAAATGAATGATTAATTTTTTAACTTTTAGAAATATTTTACATTTTATTTTATTTATTTTATTTTTTGATTGTTGTTCAAGTACAGTTGTCTCTATTTTCATCCCACCATGGCCCCCAACCCCTCCCATCCTTGTTTCCCATCCTTAAACCCACCCCCCACAGCTTTGTCCATTTGTCCTTCATATGTATTTTTTGGTGGCCCCTCCCCTATAATCCCCCACTATCCATCTCCCCCTCTTCTCTAATTCAGGAGTAAAAATTTGCCATCAGAGCATGGCAGTAACATGAGTCACAGAGTTACAGTGAGGGTTTTAATGACCTAGAAAATAATCTGGATTTCTGTTTTCAAAAAGTTGGCTTTCAAACATGCTTTCTACACCTTGGTTCAGGAGCCAGTGCTTCAGGCAGACAGCACATTTCTGCTCATCAGGCTTTACATTTTCAGTCCCATTCTTCAGTGAGAAGACATTTCTCCAACACCCACTGATCTCTCATGCAAACTAAGCTACCACTACCATCACCATAAGGATAGAGGACTGTCAGCTACTGTGTACATTTGTATGTTTGTTTCTAAAACACTTTCATCAAGGCAGGACAATAATTATTTTTAAGATCTCAGCATCCTTCACCAAAGTTGATGCTACTGACATGTTCATGAGAAAATGGAACTGAAAAGTCCAATGAGCCAGGAAGCATCTTACCCCCTAACAGAACCTCTTGGGCTAATACTGAAAACACTATCTTGCAAAACTACATATGTCTGTACCTTGCCTTTCCAAGCAATTCTCTGATAACATGATGCTTCTTCTCTTTTTTGACAACAAATCTGCTCTGATGAGTTTGCCTTCAGCCTGCTATCATTTTGTTTATTTTTTTATTATATTCACATGTAAGCAGCTGAAAACCAACTAGAAGAAAGTTCAGAAATGGCCCAAATTTCAGGGTAATACACCAATCTGGAAACAAACATGACAAAAAGGCTTATTATAACTCCCACTTTAAACATTAATAATCAGCCCTAAAATCACTAGCTCATTGCTTCTCTTCTTTCTAATGCTTAAAGCTGCTGTGAAAGATGACATCACTCCTTTCTTTCTGGTCACCTGAAATCCATGACCTCACTTTCTTGGCTCCCTCGGAAATCTCATACCCAAACACAGTTTGAGCAGTTACTCCAGGTTCTGAAGTCTTTTTCCACAAGCTCCTTTACCTCCCCCTGCCCAGGTTACTACTGTACTTTGCCTGTTAGTGGCCAAAATGGTGGGTGCTCATGATAAAACTCTCTAGACTTTGGAAAGAAGATTGGTGATAAAATTTATGAAGGTTCAGAAATGTTGGCAAAATGACTCCAGCTTTTTTTCCCCACTCTAAGCCCTGATTCCTTCCTCAAAAACCCAACAAGATATTTGCTAATGTGTCTTTGGCATTCAGAGAGCTCACAGCACCCTTTATTTATTTCTTAAATTATTTTACTGTTGTTCAATTACAGTTGTTTGCATTTACCCCCCCACCAGTCCCCCCATTCTAGCCAAACCCACCTCCCTCCCTTGCTTCCACTCCCATCTTGGTTTTGTTCATGTGTCCTTTATAATTCTTTCTGAAAACCCTTTCTGCCTTCTCCCCATTATCCCCTCCTACCCCCCTCCACAGTTACTGTCAAATTGTTCTTTTTTTGTTTACAGTTTTATTTATTTTTATTTTTAAATATATTTTATTGATTATGCCATTAATTGTCCTATTTCCCCCTTCATTCTGCACACCCCCTCCCCCACCATTCCCCCCTTTAGTTTATGTCCATGTGTCTCAAGTTCTCTAGATTCTATATTTCCCATACTATTCTTGCCCTCCCCCCATCTACTTTTTACCTACCGCCTATGCTACTTATTCTCTGTACCTTCTCCCCTCTCCTCCTCCTCCCACTCCCCTGTTGCTAACCCTCCACGTGACCTTCATTTCTATGGTTCCACTCCTGATCTAGCTGTCCATTTAGTTTGCTTTTGTTTTAGGTGTGGTTGTTAATAACTGTGAGTTTGCTGTCCTTTCACTGTTCATATTTTTATCTTCTTTTTCTTAGATAAGTCCCTTTAACATTTCATAGAATAAGGGCTTGGTGATAATGAACTCCTTGAACTTGACCTTATCTGGGAAGCACTTTATCTGCCCTTCCATTCTAAATGAAAGCTTTACTGGATAGAGCAATCTTGGTTGTAGGTCTTTGGATTTCATGACTTGGAATACTTCTTTCCAGCCCCTTCTTGCCTGTAAGCCTTCTTTTGAGAAATCAGCCGACAGTCTGATGGGAACTCCTTTGTAGGTAACAGTCTCCTTTTCTCTTGCTGCTTCTAGGATTCTCTCCTTCATTTTAATCTTGGCTAATGTAATTATGATGTGCCTTGGTGTGTTCCTTCTTGGGTCCAACTTCTTTGGGACTCTCTGAGCTTCCTGGATTTCCTGGAAGTCTATATCATTTGCCAGATTGGAGAAGTTCTCCTTTATTATTTGTTCAAATAAGTTTTCCATTTGTGGCTCTTCATCTTCCCCTCCTGGTACCCCTATAATTCAGATGTTGGAATGTTTAAAGATGTCCTGGAGGTTCCTAAGCCTCTCCTCATTTTTTAAAATTCTTGTTTCTTCATTCTTTTCTGTTTGGTTGTTTCTTTCTTCCTTCTGGTTCACTCCCTTGATTTGAGTCCCAGTTTCCTTTCCATCACTATTGGTTCCCTGTGCATTTCCCTTCATTTCAATTAGTTTAGCCTTCATTTGTTCCTCTAATTTGTGACTAAAATCAACCAGTTCTGTGAGCATCCTGGTCACCAGTATTTTGAACTGTGCATCTGATAGGTTGGCTATCTCTTGGTCGCTTAGAAGTATTGGCTCTGGGGCTTTGAGCTTTTCTTCTTCTTGAGCCATAATGTTTTAGTCTGTTTGTGCTTGTTACATATGAGGTGTGGAGCCTTAGGTGTTCACCAGGGCAGGGCAACCCAGGTGGCTGGGTTGTGATGCTGTATGTGGGGGCGGGGTCAAAGAGGAGCGATGGTGGTCCCCTCTGCTGCTTCCCACCCCTGGGGCCTGTGCGGTTCCTCTCACTGCTCGCTCTGTCTCACTGCTCGCTCCTTTGCCTGGTTTATCTGCATGCGAATGTGTGACCGCGGTCAGCCTGCCGCCTTGCACCCTCACTGGGTCTGCCCATTGCAACCCCACACCTGGGATCTGCCAACTGTCACCCATGAGCCTGGGTCCATGGTTCTGTCTGGCCGAATTTTCCCACGCAACCCAACTCTGCCAGTCCCTGGCTCTGCCCCTCTTACTGGTCTGGCTGAATGGTTCATTGTTGTTGGACTGCCATATAGTTCAATTTTCTGTGTTTGATTGCGTTTTTGTTACTAATACTTTGTTGTTTTTAAACTTCGATGTGCAAGGAGGCACAGTGTTTCCACCTACGCCTCCATCTTGGCTGGAAGTCCAGATTGTTCTTAATTTCAACGTCTCTGGTTATATTTTGCTTGCTTGTTTGTTTTGTTGATTAGGTTTCAGTTAAAGGTGAGATTATATGGTATTTGTCAACAGCCCTCTTTAGAGACAACTTGTCCTACATGTCCAAAACCAAACTTGCACAAACTTCCACTTTCCATCTTTGTTCCTACTCAGAAACATCAACACAATGACTCTTAACACTCATACCAGAAACCATGGGGCCATTCTTAACTGTTGTTTCTCTCACACATTTACATCCAACCCACCAACTTTTATCTCCAAATTATATCCTAGATATATCTTATCACTTTTTACCATCTCCATTTCAATCATCCTGATCCAAACTACCATCCTCTCTCTTCTGAAAGTTATAAGCCTAATAATGCATTTCTTGACTTTATAGTCTCAAAACATTGCAGTGCTCCCATCCCACTCAGAGAAGCCAAACTTCTCACAATGAATGACCTGTCCTTTTACCCACCCACTGATACTTGCCTCACACCAGCTCTCTCTGCTTCCTACACACCATCCTTCTTGAAACTGTGCCTCCCCACCCTTGCCACTTCAGGGCCTGGCACTATCCTCTGCTTGAAGTGCTAACCCCTCAGACATTTGCATGCTGACCTCCTTCATGCTTCCCTCAAATATCCTCTAACTAGGGATGCCTTTCCTAAGTACCCAGGTGAAGCAGCAACTCACACCTCCATTTCAATATCCCCACCCCTTTACCCCACTTCATTTTTCTCTACAGTGACTACTGCTCTCAGACATAATGTATATTCATTTATTTTATCTAACATCCCAGTAAGAAGTGAGTTCCCTAATGTCAAGAACTTTGTTTCACTCATAGAATAATGCCTGATGCACAGTAGGTCCTCAGCCCATTCAGTGAATAAACTAATGAGTACTATTATCACAGAGAGCTGTTCTTAAGCAGGGCTGTATAAATAAGGTATTAGTGCTGATAAACCCACAGTTCATCTTTATGCTGCTGTCCTGATCACTACCTGTCCATGCCACAGACCCCCTGAGGTGTGCATCAATAATGGAGATGGTAGTAAGACATAAACTCCCTGCACACCATAGAGCCAGACCTTTTGAGAACCAACTCACTGTTAAGCCTAGGATCCGGTCCTCATTCTCCAGTTACCAGGTAAGTTGAAAATAACAGCTGGGAAGATACCAGAGCCCACTGAATTAATTGTTATTACAGACTTGTAGGGTCCCTACTAATTTATAAATGGAACAAAGCTGCCAAAGATCAATGTCCTTGACCAAGGATTCAAACCCAGGTCTCATTCCAGTGTCCAAGCTTTTACTATCACACCACCCTCCATGAGGTGTGTTGGCTTTTCAGGTTTTCAGCTTCTGGATCCTTTCTTCATCCCACTCTTGTTAACTTGTTTTAATTGTGGCTAACACAAGTCACCATGCACTAAGACTCAGAAGCAACCACTGAGTGAGTGGGCAAATTCAGGCACTCTCTCCTGTCACTTGAGATGATGGACATGCTCTCTAAGAGATTTAAAGTTGACTAATAGTTTTAGAATTGCTAGAAAATAGCCAATACTGTGTTAATATATTTGCCCACATGCATTTAATAACAGTCTCTTTCACTTTGAAGCTAAAGAGAGTTTTATTAAATGTCCTAAAACTTTCTTCTCCTTTTTGCCCTGTAGAGGTTTGTTTCATTTACAAATCACTGTGCTGTCTGAAGCTGACTTGCCCACAAAAGGCCAATAACATTCTCCTGATAGGAAGATAGAACACGGGCTGCTAATTTAGAATTCCAAGTATAGAATCCAGACACAGATGCTCAACCCCTGCCTGAGCTCACTTTCCAAACAAGATCTAGATATAAACTATATTTGGTGACTATAAACAATAATTAACTTAGGCTGATAAGAATGTGTTGGATTTCCCAGGAAGCTTCTCTCAATAACATCAATAAAGACAAGAACTGGAATTTGGGAGGAGTTGGTGTGAGGAAATGTGCTCAGGAGCAGTACCATAAAGGCCACATGTGAAAGTAACATCTAGTCCCTGTCCTGTCTGAGAACCAGGGACTGAAGTCAGTTTATTCAAGGTCAGAGCACCTCTACTGCACCTTCTGACTCAAGATAACTGACACTAACTAGAGCTGATGATAAAAGAATGGTTTAGGAATTATGCTGTACACCTAAAACTACCATATTGAATGTCAAATGTCACTGAAAATAAAAAATAAATATATATCTTTACCATATTTTTAAAAAGAGAATGGTTTAGGGACAATCTAACTCATCAAATCCCACCAACGAGGTGAATTTATACATTATTTTCTTCCAATTCCACCTAATTGTACCTGGCTTTGTTCACTTTCTTTCTGTCCCCCACAGAAAGACTTCTAGCCATAGTGGGCAAGTTCAACCCTGGGAAGTCTCAAATACTAGAAGTAGCTATTTGTGCTAATTCCTCTCCGCTTCCATTTCTTCCTTCTTCCCCTCGTCTCAGAAAATTATAGATTGTCTCATATATGTATGTCCCCAGAAGGCTGTGTCACTCTGATGCTAAGCCTCACACCACTAAATAAATGAATAACCACAAAATCATGGGACACATGGGCAGACATAGGACTGGAACGATGTCTCACCAAGTGACCAGATTATGCATAGTATATCACGAGCCCATTCTCGCCAATGAGACTGCATCAGGCTGAAGGAAGTAGACAACAGGGAGTCACCCACAGAATGTGATAGGTTTTCCTAATAAGCTTTAAATGGATTATCTGGCTGGGCCGTGTTAATGGGTTGCATCTGTCCTGTTTTCCATGATGGCAGAAGGAGGTTTCATTTTTTAATAGCGAATTACCAAGTGACATCAGAGCTTCTCAAGTGCTATAGCCTTTAGCAAACTATACTTCACACTATAGCAATGACTGTTTTTCTGACATATTAAAATTGGAAAACTATGACAATGAGAATCTTTCAGAGTGCTTCATTAGCTCTGCTGATCATTTGCAGCTCACAGATCTCAGTCGAACCTCTTCACTTTTTCCCTTGCCCAGAAACACATCTGCTCTTTTTATTATTGATTTACCAAGCAAATTTGGCATGCGGTTCACTTACATATGCTGATTGAGGCTTATTGAAGGCAGGTGCACACTTGCATATATGTGAGCATGGGGACACCCTTCCAGCCCATAAAAAAATACTGGGCATGTTCTCATATGGAATATCTGTGCTCTTTTGTTCATAAACCTGAAAATCTGAGGCATTTTTATTGCTTTTACATATTACAATGAACAAATTAGAATAAGCAGAAATAATGTCCAAGCCTACAATGATACCATATTGAAAGTGTTTGAGCCAAAACCTGGCCTCTACACAGTGACTCAGAGGGATCTGAGAACTCAGTCCTACTTTCCTCTTAGTGTTTTTGTGTTAATGTTGTATAAACACAGTCATACAACACCGTTGGGACAGGTAAATGCAATCCCATATATTCATCAGAGTGAGACATGTGCAGGGCCCTTCAGTTACCCAGGGGAGTTGAAGCAGCTCTAACAAACATATTGTTGTTTGTATTAGACTGAATTATGAACATGCAGTTAATGTAAAAAGAGCTCAATTTGTGGCTTCAAAAGTCCCTGCGTCATTCTGGTGACTGATACTGTGTCATTCTGGTGACTGGTGAATGTTGTTAAATGTGGCTCTCAGGTGTAAGATTAGCACAGCTATAGGTGATGGTAACTGATCTGCATAATTCAGTGTAATAAATGCCTCCTAAATAGGTTTGCCTCATTCCTGCAATAGCCAAATAAGCAAAGAGGCAGAGGAGAGAAAGGCTGAGAGCTTCTGGCTGTGCTCCTGATACTCCATATCCATCTCCAGTACAGAGTAGCCCACGGTGTTGTCTTTCCACTTGCTCATGTAGGCTTACTCACATCTGTATACAGAGTGGTTAGCCCTCAAAGGGAAAGAGTCAGTGCTCCAAAAGTTATCCCGAACATATGAATGAAGAAGGAACCCATGGCTCAGTGGATTAATGCTAAATATGAAATAAAACTGTAGATCATGGAAGGATTTTGAGGAACTATCTAGTCAAAGCCTTCATCTTACAAAGGAACAGAGCAGTCATCAGAAGTTAATTTAGGTAACCGAGGGTGCACAGCCCAGTGGTAAGGAACAGAATGTAGACTATTTTGCTCATATTCTTGTGCTCCACATACACATTTGAAGTCGTCAACTTCACAACCCACTGTAGTTCATTAGTTAATGTATGCCACATCTGGACAGAGTCATGCAGAAGAGACTGGAGCCTTAAAATCCTGTGAGCAGGGTGGTGCCATGACTAAGGTGGAGCAGACAACCCTGAGGAGGCAGCCAATGTGAGATGTGACTTTCAGGCAACATTATATCAGCATAAATGAGAGCCTTTATTTACAGCACCAAGTCCCATTTCCAAGACTTTGCTCTTTTTGTCTTAACTTTTTATTTCTATGCCCCAGGAGGAATCTAACTGCTACCTCTGAAGTCTACAACCCCACTGTGTTCCCACCACTGTGAGAGTGTCCCCATCCACCAGTCCCTTCAATAACCTCCCACTTACCTCTGCTCCCACCACATTTGCCCTACATAAAATCACCCAATTCAACTGATAATACAATAACTACTATTTACTGAAGGATTGGCTAAGTGCTGAGTACAGTGGTAAGCACTGTATTATCTCACTTAACTCCAACAAAAATCCAACAACAAATGAGATACTATTACCACCCTTATGAATGAGGAATCAGACTTGGAAATTGCCCCATGCTTAACCCCTTAGTGGTCCAGGACTCAAAATCAAGTCTGTCCAGATAGGAAGTTTAGTGGAGTGTTTAAGGTCCAGAAGAAGAAAAAGCAGTACCACAATAACTGCACAATACAATAGGGATGTTTCCTGTCCACTTTTTTAAAAATAAAATTTATTCTTCATCCAAGAATATGTTCATTGATTCTAGAGAGAGAGGAATGGGGTAAGAGAGAGAAAAATATCAATGTGAGAGAGAAACATCAATAAGTTGACTTTCCATATATGCCCCAACTGAGGATCAAACCCACAACTCAGGCATGTGCCCAGAGATCAAACCCACAACATTTTGGTCTATGGAACCATGCTCCAGCCAACTGACCCACTCAGCCAAGGCCTAAATCTGCTTTTTAAAAACACACTAGTTAGCATTAAGCAAATCAAGATGATACAAAATTGTCCTTGCTCTTCTTACATTCTCCTGGACCAATTTCTGAGAACCTAGTGCCCCACTCATCTACCTTTCACTCCTCTACTCTGTTTTCTTTTCCTGTCTCCCTGCCTTCCACTTCTTCCAAAAGGTATCAAAGTCCTACTTTAGATAAGTTCTTTCTACCACTGTGCTTGTATCTTCCCCATTTTATAGCTACAACACAGCACATGCATTTAGCCAGGGTGGCCTTAACAACTGCATCTCTAAGAAAAAATGAACATATCACAAAATGAATCCAGAGAAGCCCATCTTGGGCTTCTCAGCAATATACATTTGGCACAGACTCTTACCTTGCTATGTAGCCCTGCTATCTGTGGGATCTCTGCATAGACACTAGTGTATTTGGCTTTTCACAGTGATCCCCAGACAATGATGGTCTTATACTCCCCAGGCATGTGCACGGAAGTGGCTCAGATGCATTGTGTTGTGTCCTTCCCAAGCCACAGTCTACCCTTACTTATATGTGGAATCTAAAATTCAGCTTTGTTCATCAATAGGTGGCAAGTGAGGTGTCATCAATGTCCTTTAGTTGAGACCTATCACTTTACAACACTCCATTTTAAGAAAGACTGGATATTAAATTCCCTCTCATAGGACGAGCATCACCCCTGTAACCAGCTCATCACAGAGTAGTTGTTCAGAGCTGCTTTTGTTTCTTCCACACAAGAATTTTGATGGAGAATGACTGGCTATAAAATTCACAAGGCAACAGGACCATCTGAAGCACCTTCAACAATCCCTTGAACCACAAGGATGTAACAATTTTTAGTTTCTGGTCATTAGCTTAACACGGGACAGTTTTATTTCAGTCACCAACACATACATGAAAGTAAAGAAAGTTATCTCCAAAGCATAAGATGCCCACAATTAGGACACACATCATCAAGGCCATCTTTGTGTCCTTAATGGAATGTTTTCCCCAGTGAAGCTTTGAGTTGCTCAGACCCAGGGAGTGACATATGTCAGTCATCACAAGTCACGACCCCAAAGCACATTGAGAATTGGGAGTGATGGCTGAGTGCAGTGTGACTCACCAAGGCATAATTAGGGGCATAGGGTGGGGACAATTGCTCAGGGAAATAAACAATATATTTACAAAGGACAATTTAGAAGTAAAACTCCAGACATGAAATTCCTTTTAAACCACATGAAGATATGGTCCTTTACCTAACAGGTAGAGCTCAACTCAGAGAATGAGAGCAGCAAACAGAGGTGGTAGACATGTCCAAGTGGACAGACACTTTGATTTCAAATCCTTCTTGTTGTTCCCTTCCTCCAACCAGGTCCTGTTGTGGAGCTCAATACACTTGCACATAAAAGGAACAGTAGGTGAAAAGCCAATGAATAACATTTTCTTCATATATAACCAGGAGCTTTATAAAAAGCTGAATGATTACCTACATGAAAATCAGGAAGCAGGAAGAACAAGGCTCCTCAAAGGATTTAGGTTACCATAGCCAATAATGAGGCTCACAGCACTGTTTCAAGTCCTCATGTCAGGAGTCACCCTGTCTGACATACTTGCCTTTGGTAAGCTGCTCTTCAGAGGTTTTGAGGAGGAAACACATGGTCACAAGCACAGCCTTCCTGGACACACATGCTGGATCACAGGTTGGTGTATGCTGAGGAAGAGGACTCAGATGATCTGAGCTACACTTTTGGGTATCAAGAAGAAGGATTTGTTTGTTTATTCATTTGTTTTTAAAATTACAGTTTATAATATTATGTTAGCTTCAGGCATACAGCATAGCAATTAGACATTTATATAATTTATTAAGTGATCCACCCATAAGTGATCCACCCATCTGGCACTATACATAGTTATTACAATATTATTGACTATATTCCTATACTGAATTTTACATCCCCATGATTATTTTGTAACTACCAATTTGTACTTCTTAACCCCCTCACATTTTTCACCCAGCACCCAACCCTCTCCCATTGTCAATCCTGTTTGTTTTTTTGTGTCTATGAGCCTATTTCTGTTTTTTGTTTATTACTCTATTTTTTTCAGATCCCACATATAAGTGAAACCATATGGTATTTGTCTTTCTCTGTGTGACTTATTTCATTTAGCATAATGCCCTCGGGGTCCATCCATGCTGTCATGAATGATAATGTGCCATTCTTTTTATGGCCAAGTAATATTCCATTACATATATATGTAATCACATCTTCTTTATTCCCGTGTCTATTGGTGGACACTGTGGTTGCTTCCATACCTTGGCTAGTGTAAATAATGCTGCCATGAACATAGAGATTCATGTCTTTTTAAATTAGTGTTTTGAATTTCTTTAGGTAAATACCCAGAATCCTTCCCTAATTAAACAAGTTTGGTTCTCTATCTGCTGTGTTTTCTTATAATAATCTTCTGTGTATAAAGTTCAATGACACTAATAGTATATATCTGTGACTTCATGACTTACCAAATTTTTAAAAAATTATTTTGGTTGCCATGACAAACAGTGGGGCCACTGTAAAGACTTTAAACAAGGAAAAGAAAGAGAGCTGTATGAACTTGCTTCTCACACTATGGCTACCAGAAAGTTCAGCACTGGCACAAATGCCCCAAATGCTCATAACCAAAAGCTGGATGTTCACAGATGTAGCATCCATGAAGGTGGTCAGGCAGGCACAACATGAGGTAGTGACAACAGTGATGATTCAAAGTTACACATCTGTGTTAACAGCATGCCTGAAGATTTAACACAAAGAACAGGTGTATCCTGAAGAAGTATTGGTGTGAGAAGGCACACTACAGGGCACTGACCCTGGACATGGGGGCTGTGACTGATAGAATGCATTTGTCCCATTTGGTCCTGGAGGAACCACCCATGTTCAGGAACTTTTACTCTTGAAAGCATCATATTTCATTACATAAAAGATTATCCAACAGATTCCAACTTGATTTTTTCCACTTCCATGTCCCAGTCCATTCCTCAAAGGATGGCGGATCAAGTACAATTCGAGGACATAGAGACAGAAGTGAGCAGCAGCCTGTCCCAGCCAGCAAGGACACCAGAACTAGCTGCTAAAACACCAGTCACCATTCCAAGTAGCTTGGGAAAAGGCCTGTTGCTTTACTATTGTATCACAGAATTTTTTTTAAATGGCAACACCCTAGCGCTAACATAATACAAACCTCATTCCACTAAAAAAAAAATATGAGCCCTTGAAACACTGGGATGAGACCTTCTTGTTACCTTTCAAAACCAGGAATAGCTGATACACTTTACAGAGGTTTGCTAATCTCTGTCAGGATTGAGAGATGTAGACAAAAATCTACGATTACTAGATCTGAGATGATGTGTGCAATTTTCACAAATATTTCATTTATCCCTGTCTACAGCACTTTCTCTCCCTAAAGCCAACATAAACCATGTGTCAGAAAGAGCTCCTTATTCCTAAGCACAGGCTTGTGAAGTCAGTATTGTGCTTTCTGTACATGATCTATCTAACCTTCTGAACAAGGAAATGACCACTTACAGGAATTAGTTTTAAAATAACTGGCCAAGATTTAAAGAGTGTGTCTGAGAGGCAATGTGGTTTAAGGGATAATAACAGTTGCCATTTATTGAGGGCTTAATATATGCCAGACACTCTACTAAGAACTGAACATTTATTATCTCAATGAATTCCCACATTGATCTATGAGGGAGGTCATAGTATTATCCTCAATTTTATGAATGATAAAACTGAGGCAAAGAGCTCTTAAGCAAGTTGGCCAAACTCATACAGCAAGTAAGAGCCTCTATGGGGATTCAAACCCAAGTCAGTCTGAATCTGAAACAGGAACCTAGAGTCACAGATGTGATTTCACCTCTGAGCCCTGTGTATTCCTAAAAGAATCCCTCCCCTTATCCCTGAACCTCATTGTCACTTTATTTCAAATAAGACTTACATTTGCTGCCTGATTGAATCCAACTTGCAAATGTTGCAAATTAAAATATTAAAGAAACAAAAGGGGTTCTGAGACCTGTTCTCATGGTATCACACACTTACTATGAACCCTGACTTTATAGAGGAGAACACAGAAGCACCAATATGTTAAGAACTGCACCCAGTGTCACTCAGCTTGGAAATGGTGGATTTGGAATGAATATTCCAGTCTAGATGACCCCAAAGTTGCATCCAAGGCTTCAGTAAGTACTCACAGGGAGGTTATAACAAATTTTTCATTCAGGTATCCTACCACAATTGCAAGAAATAGGTCCAAAGTTAAAATTATTATCTTGTTCCCAAGACTGACTTATCTTTCTTAATGCTTGTGTCTGGGCATGCCAGGCCATTTCTCTTTTACCAGAGCCAGAAATCAGGGTCACTGTACACTTTTCCTTCTCGTGCCCCCTCCCCAGGGCTCTGTTCCACAGAATCAGCACTCAGTAAGTCATACTGACATTAAAACAAGGAAATCAGTACCAGCAAGAATTTATAATTTAAGAAATCAGAAGGAGTAAGATTTTCCTAATGGCTTTGGAAAAGCCCAGCAAGTATCACTAAAACCATAGCAGGAGAACCATTGTCAGAATATCTATTGTGAAAACCCAACAGCCCTTTTCATAGCTTCTGAGGAGGTTCTGCAGCCAAGTCCCTGGACATCAGTTGTCTTCCTACCCAGAGGGGAGAACTACCTGCCCTGACCCTGGCTGAGCAATCACCCACACTCCTCTTCGGACTGTGCCTACCATGACTGCACCTGCAAATCCCCTTCAGTAACCCTAAAGGGAATCTCACTCAAAAGAATATTGTCCACTTCCCCCTGTGATCCATAACACACAACCAGACACTAACAGAAAATGACCAGAAATATCCCACAACTTATAGAAAAGAATCATATGAAACACAAGCTCCATGTTTGAGGACCAGTTTAAGCAAGAACTTTCTCTAAAATAGGGCTGCAACAGGTCTGGGAGACAAGGGTTGAGAGTAACCAACAGTTTCAGGGATGACTAGAGAAACATTTCACTACTGCAGTAATAACAGTAAAATCTTATCTAAAAAAGCAACAAAGTGAGCCCCAAAACACTGAACCACATCAGCTTGGACTTTGGGAATGTGAGTAGTTTTTAATTTTAGATCAAAGATTTCAAAGGTAAACACACTATAGGGAAGGAGTCAGGCAGGGGGTGAAGAGGAGGTAAAATTGAGTCTCTCTCTGTTTTTTTTAAGAACTTTTTGTTGATTATGCTATTAGTTTTCCCAATTGTCCCCTTTTATTCCCCCACTTAGTTCATGTCCATGGGTTGTACATATAAGTTCTTTGAGTCCTCTGTTTCCTATACCATTTTCATCTTTCCCTGTCTATTTTGTGCCTAATAATTATGCTTCTCCTTCCCTGTGCCTTTCTCTCCCTATTCCTCCCTTTCCCCTCCCCAATAAACTCCCTCTGTGTGATGTCCATTTCTCTGATTCTGTTTCTGTTCTGATTGTTTGGTTAGTTTTTGTTTTCATTGTTTTTCTCTTCTTTTGGTTCATTTGTTAATAGTTGTGAGTTTGTTGTCATTTTATTGTTCATACTTTTATGTTCTTTTTCTTAGATAAGTCCCTTTAATGTTTCATATAATAAGGGCTTGGTGGTGATGAACTCCTTCAACTTGACCTTATCTGAGAAGCACTTTATCTGCCCTTCCATTCTAAATGAAAGCTTTGCTGGATAGAGCAATCTTGGATGTAGGTCCTTGCCTTTTATGACTTCACATACTTCTTTCCAGCCTCTTCTTTCCTGTACAGTTCTTTTGAGACATCAGCTGATAGTCTTATGAGCACTCCTTTGTAGGTAATTGTCTTCTCTTCTCTTGCTGCTTTTAAGATTTTCTCTTTGTCTTTGATCTTGGGAAACTTAATGATGATGTGCCTTGGCATGTTTCTCTTTGGGACCAACTTCTCTGGGACTCTCTGGGCTTCCTGGAAGTCTTTTTCCTTTGCCAGATTGGGGAAGTTTTCCTTCATTACCTGTTGAAATAAGTTTTCAATTTCTTGCTCTTGTTCTTCTCCATCTAGCACCCCTATAATTTGGATATTGGAACGTTTCAGGTTGTCCCAGAGACTTCTCAGCCTCTCTTCATTATTTTGGATTCTTGTTTCTTTTTTCTGACCCAGCTGGATATTTATTTCTTCCTTTTGTTCCAAATTGTTGCTTTGAATTCTGGTTTCCTTCTTGTCACTGTTGGTTCCCTGAATATTTTGCTTTATTCCATTATGGGTATCTTTCGTTTTTTGACCAAGCTTAATCAGTTCTGTGAGCATTTCGATTACCAGAGCTTTAAATTCTCCATATGATAGTTTGGCAATTTCTTCATTGGTTAATTCTGATGTTTTGCTGTGTTCTTTCATTTAGGCCATATTTATTTGTCTTGGTGCACCTGCTGAGTTGTAAGGGGCAGGGCCTTAGGTATTCACTCAGGGAGGGCAATCCTCTTTACTGTGCTGCCTGTTGGGAGAGAGGTCATGGAGGGAAAAATGCAGCTTGCCAGTTTTGTCTCTAGTGCACTGTCCAGCTGACTCTTGTGTCAGACTGGAAGTACCTCCCACTGTGGCAACCCCAGCCTTAGCCTATAGTCAGCTCCGAGTCTGTTTTCCTCTTAAGTAAATCCCTCCTGTTCATCTCTGCCAAGCTCGGCCATCAGCCCCACCTCTCAGCCACCTCACCACAGTTTTTCTGAGTCAGCCACGTGTGGTCTGCCTTACCAGTCTGGTTATTATGATTAATTTTTTTTCTTAATTCCTTGGCTGTCTGAGTTCCATGCAGTTTGATTTTCTGGGATTTTTGGTTATTTATTGATTTTAGATTGGTTGTTATCTTCCTTTTGGTTGTGTGGGGAAGGAAAGGGTTTCTACGTATGCCTCCATCTTGGCTGTAACTCTGAGCCTCTCTTTCTTTCTTCCCACTGTCCTTCCTGGAAGACTCTGTTTCATACCACTGAAATCATCAGGCCTCCTTCTTGGTTGGGTGGTATGCATCTGGTCTGTTTCTTCCCTTCCAGTGGCCTGTGCCGAATACCTACCATGTGCCAGGTACTGGGCTAATTGCTCTGCATCCTTACTGTATCCCTAAAAACCCCAATTCCATTTAGGAAACCCAGGCTCTGACAGCTTAAAGGACTTGTCAAAGATCTCCCAGGTAGACACAGAGGGGTTGGGTTACTAGGTGCTTTGGCTGATCCAGAAAGTCACGGCAGGAACTACTTCCAAATGTTATCACCTATTGCTTATGAAGTCCCTACAAGGTATTGTCAAATATTAAATAGTAACATCAAATAATTTAAGCCAGCAGTTCACCAAATAAGATCTGTGGTCCCCCCAGGCCCCTGAAATCCTTTCAGGGAATCTATGAGGTCAAAACGTTTCTTGTAATGATGGTAATGTCTCTTGTCTTTCTCACTTGTACTCACAATGTGCAGAGACATTTCCAGAGGCTGATGGCCAAGGGGATGTATGCTTGACTAGGTCCCTGTGGCTTAAATTTTTCCCAGTTTTAATTTGTAAAATGGCAACTGTTGACCAATATAGCTCACATTAACAAAGGCTCTCGGTGTTCCCAACAACATTTAAGAAGGTAAAGGAATGCAGAGACAAGAAACAGTGAGAATACCCAAATTAAGTAACTGGATTGGATTGTTATGTTGTTTTTATTTTTTATTTTTTTATCATCACCTGAGAACACTTTTTCATTGCTTTGTGAGAGAGAAACATTGGTTGGTTACTCTCTCACACATGCCCTGATCAGGGATCAAAGCCACAACCTGGGTAGGTGTCCTGACCATGAATCAAACCCACAACCTCTCAGTCCATGGAGAAATGCTCCAACCAACTGAGCCATGCCAGCCAAGGCTCATTTTAAACTGACCACATTAAAATGTAGAAATCTTATTTAATCTGAGGTAGGAGAGGCATTATTTATAAAATGAATAAGTTCTGCAGTTTTCATTGCATATTTGAAATCCAGAGATTTTTCAGAAATGTATTATAAAACCACCTTCTATAAACTGTCTCTCAGAAAGCAGTAATTATAACACAGCCCATCAACCCTCATTTTTAAGCAGGTTATTACAGACTATGAAAATTTCCAGCATCACCATTTTTGTTATTGTTTTTAGTGAAACAGATAAATTTTCCCATAATTTTGAAGTCTTATCAGAAACATTCACTTTGCCAATTTTGCCCTAATGATCTGCTTCGATTTTCATCCCATATAATTTTACATGTTAATCATACACTACCATCCCAGGCAGAGTACCTTTTCACATGAACAGAGTTTTACTTAGCAGAGTTTTAGCTGCTTATGTGGGCTGATTTACTAACAAATAAAGTTACCCAGTGGTGTTCTAAATTTTACTTTACTAGGTTATCTAATTAGCAAAATAAATAAAAGAGTAAAAATTTACCCTTTGGTTCATAATCAAAAGAAATGTAAACCCAAATGAATATAAAACTTAAGCAAAATTTGGAGTTATATTTAATTCAATGGAGTTAAAATGATAAAGATAAAATGGTGAGTGTTAGACAACTTAGGAAAATGGACTGGACAAGACTGCCAAGAATTGCTCTTGGAATAAATTAACATGCTCCCAAGAATGCATGTAAATCTCTGCTATTGGCAGCATGAGTTGGAGGCCAGAGAAGGTTGGAAACATGAGGCAAATGAAAAAATTTTGAAAATTCTTCTAAAGTGCGGGTTTCTCCAGAGGTTTTCCAGAGAACAGCCTCTGATTCTGATGTCCAAACTAGAACACAGAGTACCAGAAATAAAATATATAAAAATAACTTGTATTACCCAGGAATTATTTCAGTGTTCACTATGGCATCTTTGAAAAGTTATATTGATCTCTCAATGTTGTATTTTCTCCACAGAGATTTCAATTCCACTCCACCTTATCCCTGGTTTCAGTTCTGCAATATAATCCAAACTGTGTTTGACACACATGACATCAGCCTTAAAAATGAGTGAACAGCCACTGATGCTTCATAAGTTTAAGATAATGAAGTACAACAAGACTGAGAGCAGATATATTGTTGAAACTGAAACTAACATGAAGCTGGTTTACTTTGAAGCCACAGGGGAAGCTCTGAGGGCCCAAACCCCAAATGACCCAGGGGCCTACTTCCTTCATGTCACTTTCTCCTTTGGCATCAGGTGGTACTGGGTTTGACTCCCTCAGGTCACTGACCAGCTGTGAGAACATAGACAACCTGCTTCCTTCTCTGGAGCCTCTGTTTCCTCTGTTCTTTTGAGCCACCACCTGAAAGGTCATTTACCTGGCACAATTCCTCCACCAGTACCTATGCTTCAAAATCACAAAATGAAAGTTATTGCAACACTATTTGAATATACTAAACAACAAAAAAATGAAAATCTCCCGTTTTTGCTGGGCACGCCAATACAAGAAGAAATGAGAGAGAGGAGGGTTTTTAATATATTTAAGTCACTCAGTATTTTTAACTGAACAGAAAGTTTATCTTATTATATGGCTTGTTACTGTGTACATGTCCCAGGGCTTTAATTTGCTCATCTTTAGGAGAGGTATGACACATGCAAACTGATGTCTTTATAAAAAATCATTTAATTTCCTTTGACAACAAGAGGACAGGAAAGACTCTGACAAGACAACAGGTAAATTGCTCATCAGATGCAAGTGTTCCTTGGTTTCACTAGAAAAGCCAGGCCTTCCTTCACTCAGCATGTGTGCCAGTCTCATGCGCACAAGACATGAGGACAACAAGAATCATACAGGATACAGTTCAAAGTATAGAACAGACAGACAAATGCTGACTCTCAAATTCTAAGAACCATATTAGAAGTGTTTATTTGGAGATAAACATTTTCTTCCAACATGCACATGCATATTTCTTCTGTTAGGATAACATTCATGACTCTTTTCCATCTTCACTTACTCCTTGGGGAGAAGAAGTGGCACCTGGAGAATTTTGGAGCCAGTGCTCTGGCCCCGCCTTCCAAACTGGTCCGTGCATGGGACCTGTGTGCTGGCCCAGCCCTCCTCACAAGACAGGGCCTCTCTCCTCCAGCTGCACTGGGGAGGGACTGGGTCACTCAAGGTGAGATGTTTGCAAGACCCCTATTCACAGAGTCACATCCCATCTCCCACCCTGAACACCCATCTGTTGATTCAAACTGAGGTAAGGAGAAGGAGTGTATTTACTGACCTCCTAAATTCCCAGTACCTGGTTATGTAGACTGGTCACTTAAGAAACAAAGGCCGGCATTTGGAAAACAAAATAATATGCAAAGGAGACAGAAATGACTAAGGCAGGCAACTTTAGAGCTTAAGCTGTAGTAAATGCAGGTCAGGTGGAATTTTGACCTCCACAGGTCTTTTATGGCTCCTGGTGTTTCATAACAGGCTGGAATTCAACAAATACTGGCCACTTGAGGCATTAACAAGTCTGCAGTCAAACTGGAGACTCAGAAAGCAAGCTGGCTGCTGAACCTACTGGTACATAGTGAAACTGAGGCCCTGGTTTATTTAAAGGAGACAGAGGTTCTGTCTCTACAAAAACCCTTGAGCATTAGAATAGAGAACAGTGGTTTCTCAACTACATCCACAGGCTGGGAGGGTGGGAGCAGAGACCTTAAACACTGTAGATTTGAGTTCTTTGTGCTATATGTGGGGTTGGGCCTCAAAAGGTTTCTGAATGAAGGCTCCCCAAATCCCATTACCTGACCTCAGGACCCAAGGAAGAATCTGGAAGAGTTTGAGGTCTGCATATAGCATTGCTAGTCCCATAGGTGTTAAAAGTGATGCCCTCACCCACAAGATCTCAGATTGGCACAGCTGAGAATGAATTTATGAATTCATTTATGAATGATTCATTTATGAATTCATTTATGAATTCAATTTATCATTTATGAATGATAGCAGGATCTGTTAAGTTTCCAAAGACTGAACTGTAGTTTTATCCTCAGTAGAATAATAAAATTTTATTAATAATGACATTTAAAAATTGTTTTGTTCACTGGTGTATCACAAGTATTGAGAAAAGTACTTTATCTACAGTAGGTACTCAATGAATAATTTTGAATGAATAAGGCACTGATTAAAAACAAAATATGCCAGCATCTTGAGTTCATAGAAAAAAAGACCTGATGAAATGACTGCAAACCCCAAGGTTAAGAACACCTTCTTTGTTTTTATTTTATTTATTTTTCTTTTTCAATCATTTTTTGTCCATGTCCTAATACAGTTGTCTCCATTTTCCAACCACCACTTTCCTCTGCCCCACCCACCCTCACCTCCCACCCTCAATCCTAATCCACTTTGGATTTCTCCATGTGTCCTTTATACAAGTTCATTGATGACCCTTTCCCTTCTTTCCCCCCATTATTACCCTCCCCACTTCTGGTTACTGAAAGTTTGTTCTTAATTTCATGTCTCTGGTTATATTTTGCTTGCTTGTATGTTTTGTTGATTAGGTTCCACTTACAGGTGAGGTCATATGGTATTTGTCTTTCACTGCCTGACTTCTTTCACTTACCATAATGCTCTCCAGATCCATCCATGCTATAGCAAAGGTTAGGAGCTCCTTCTTTTTTTTCTGCTGCTTACTAATTCCATCATGTAAAAGTAGCATAGGTTTTTAACCCACTCATTTACTGATGGGTGCTTGGGTTGCTTCCAATTTCAACATTACCTGTTGAAATTGAAAACTTATTTGAACAAGTAATGAAGGAAAACTTCCCCAATCTGGCAAAGGGAATAGACTTCCAAGAGGCCCAAGAGAGTCCCAGAGAAGTTAGTCCCAAAGAGAAGCACACCAAGGCACATCATCATTAAGTTTCCCAAGATCAAAGACAAAGAGAAAATCCTAAAAGCAACCAGAGAAGAGAAGACAATTACCTACAAAGGAGTGCCCATAAGACTATCAGCTGATGTCTCAAAAGAACTGTACAGGAAAGAAGGGGCTGGAAAGAAGTATGTGAAGTCATAAAAGGCAAGGACCTACATCCAAGATTGCTCTATCCAGCAAAGCTTTCATTTAGAATGGAAGGGCAGATAAAGTGCTTCTCAGATAAGGTCAAGCTGAAGGAGTTCATCACCACCAAGCCCTTATTATATGAAACATTAAAGGGACTTATCTAAGAAAAAGAACATAAAAGTATAAACAATAAAATGACAACAAACTCACAACTATTAACAAATGAACCAAAAGAAGAGAAAAACAATGAAAACAAAAACTAACCAAACAATCAGAACAGAAACAGAATCAGAGAAATGGACATCACACAGAGGGAGTTTATTGGGGAGGGGAAAGGGAGGAATAGGGAGAGAAAGGCACAGGGAAGGAGAAGCATAATTATTAGGCACAAAATAGACAGGGAAAGATGAAAATGGTATAGGAAACAGAGGACTCAAAGAACTTATATGTACAACCCATGGACATGAACTAAGGTGGGGGGATGCTAGAGGATCCAGGAGTCAGGGTGGAGGGGGGATAAAGTGGGACACTTGGAAAAAACTGTAATAACATAATCAAAAATACTTTTAAAAAAGAAATAGCATACTCTGACCCAAGCTTAAGAAAATATACAAATGTTCATATTATAGGGATACCAGAGGAGGAGAAGAAGAGCAAAGAATAGAAAACATGTTAGAAAAAGTAATGTTAGAAAAGGGAACCCTAGTGCACTGTTGGTGGGAATGCAGACTGGTGCAGCTGCTGTGGAATTTTCTCAGAAAACTAAAAATGGAACCGCCTCTTCACCCAGCAATTCCACTGCTAGGATTATATGCTAAAAACTCTGAAACATCAATCCAAAAGAACCTATGCACCCCAATGTTCATAGCAGCACAATTCACGATAGCCAAGAGTTGGAAGCAACCTAGATGCCCATCGGTAAATGACTGGATCAAAAAACAATCATACAGACTTCCCCCTACACATGGGAGAAAAACCTGGCTGATCTATAGAGGAACAGAGCAAACAGCCAACAGTACCCCAGCATATATGAAAATAAAAGGCCAGGAATTATAGCGGACACTGAAAAACCAGATGGTAAAGAGATGGCTGCAAGACAATAAGGTCCCAGGGACAGGGGTTGTGGCAGCCTCACCGCACACCCGTCACCCAGTGCTGGGTCTACCACAGACTCCTTAGGAGTGGTGGGCCTGCCACAGAGTCCTTGGGAGAGAGCTGGGTCGACTTTTCCCTCCCTCCCCTGCCAAGCAGGATTTGAGCAGCACTGGGAGAGACCTGGTTGCTGAAGTTGCAGACAGGGGAATATGGACAAACAGGCAAACACACAAGGGCCATGATCACCCGTGGAGTCTGTGGTCGCTGGCTTGGGAGAGTTAAGAGCCCTGCAGTGACATGCACTGACCCTGATAGTCACTGGTCTGGCTAGAGAATTGAGCTGTACTGAGCAGCAGGCTTGAGTAGGAGGAATTTCTCAAAAAGCAAAACTGTTTGAGGGATTCTCCTGCAACAGCCACTCTGCCTACTCCTCACCCAGCCGGGTGAAAGGCCCTGAGTTCCCCCATAGCACTGGAAAAGGTTCCCACCCAAACCCGCCAACTGAGGCAGCCTGGCCAGGTGTGCGCCGCTGCACCGCAGCACATGGCAATGACCTCTGGGGAAAGAGTGCTCTGAAGAGGACATGGACCCCCTGCATGAAGCACTGGAGGTAGGCGCCAAACTAGCTTTTGGGAGAGTGCCCCCAAGCCTGCCTCAGTACACATCAGGAAGGGAGAAATGCCACACTGATTTCCCCTGAACCTGCTGAAGCCAGCGAGACCAGAAAAACCGGTTTGGCCAGTTTGAAACCAATGAGAGGTGGGTTTTTTTAAGTAATCTTTTCTTTTTCTAGCTTTATTATTTTTTATCTTTCAATACCTTTTGCCTCTCTTTCCTTTTTTCTTGTTCTATTCCTTCTTCCTTTCTTTCCAAACTTATCTCTTCTTTCTCCCTTCTCCTGCCTTTTTTTTTACCCACAAGTAAGACAAAAAACTTAGAACTGTGAAAGGACCCAAGTTGGACCAAATAGGGGGCACCCCAACAGTAGAGACAGAGAGACAAATCTCACCTTGCTATAGCAGAGAAACTACAAGTTACTGTATATGTGTATTATTTATTTCATTATTTTTACATCTTTTATTTTAATAGACCTTTGTATTCCTCGTCTTTCTGTATAGCCCTCTTTGCTTGATTGGTTATATTTTATCATTTGACAGTTTTCCCCTGTTCTCTCTTCCACAGTGTATTGCTAATTTACTATCCTTCACGTCACTTGTGTTCCTTTAGCACACTACTCAAAGTTCCATACACCCTATTTATGTTAACCAGATCACATAGATTCTGTCATATGACTGCTGCTCTAATATTATTGTAAATAATAGCTGTTCCATACATTTGTAAATACTTCACAATGCCCCTTCCAGATCTTAGCCCACTTCACTGTTTCCTGAATTCTATTACCGAAGTGGTTAACTCTATTCTCTCACACTCTACATTTATTTACTATCCTTTACTCTCACCTTACCTCAGAATCTGACCTCCCACAACCTCACTGATTTCTAGATCCAACTCGCAAATCCTCCCTCTCCAACAAGAGTCTTATTTTCTTTTCACCCTTTCTTAAAAGTGGCTAGGTGGGATGAAGATTATGGTTAACAATATACATAGCTAAAGGATCTCCTATCTCTTCTGTACCAGCTGCTACTGTAAATATTATAGAATACTCTCTTGCTGTCATAAACCATCTTGCCTTCCCCTCCAAATGATCACAAAAAAAGAGTAAGAGAAAGCAGTGAACACCAGGATACCCACTGGAAGAGGAAAACCAACAATAAAAAACCACCAACAGACAACAACAGAAGAATATGAAGGAGAGAGTTGAAATCAAACAAACCTCAGTCCAAGACCTATCTGGAAATACTCCTAAATAGTGGAGAAACTACCCAGTACAAACAACTGAACAAGAGCAAAAGAGAATCCTCAAAACCTTGTACACATGGAAGAATGAGCTTCGACACAACCTGCCCTCACCAGCACAACAAATTACATCAGGTGGTGGACAAACATACCATCAGTTCACCAGCTGGTTGGAAGGACCCACAAAAGAAAGACACAAAAACAATCAAAACCCAAAGACAAACACGGAACCAAATTAAACCAGTGAGCCCCAAACCAGTGAGCTTGGGAGATCAAGAACACTACACCACCAAATTTCACAGGTATTATACCACAGAAATTCACAACACAAACCCAGGAAACAAGAACAAATCAATTTAAGAAGCTGAAGCTAAGAAGAGTCTCACAAACAATGGGAAGACAAAGAAACAATCACCAAATGAAAAGAAAGGAGAAGGACTCAGAAAGAATGCTACATGAAATAGAGGCAAGTCAGCTATCAGATACTGAATTCAAAGCACTGGTTATCAGGAATTCCAAAGAGCTCACAGTGAGCTCCCAGAAACTACAGGGGAACTACAATGAACTCACTGCAAACTATATGAACATGAAAAAGGAAATAAAAACTATCAGCAAGAGCCAAGAGGAAATGAAGAATACAATTTCTGAACTGAAGAACACAGTGGAAAAAATCAAAAGCAGGATCAATGAAGCAGAAGATCAGATCAGCAAAAGTTGGAGGACAAAGTAGAAAAAAACACCCAGAAAAAGCAAGAAAAAGAAACGAGGCTCAGAAAGAATGAAGAGGGTTTAAGAGAAATGCAAGACAATATGAAACATAATAATATCCAAATAATAGGGATACCAGAAGGAGAAGAAGAAGAGCAATGGATAGAAAACCCATTTGAAAAAGTAATGATGGAAAATTTTTATAATTTCATGAGAGACAAAGTGACACAAATTCAGAAAACACACAGAGTCCCAATCAAGAGAATCCCAAAGAGGCCCACTTCAAGACACATCATAATTAAAATGACAAAATTCCAAGACAAAGAGAGAATCTTAAAGACAGCAAGGGAGAAACAGGAAGTAACATAAAAGGGAGCCCCAATAAGTTTAGCTGCTGACCTCTCAATGGAAATGCACCAAGCCAGAAAAGAATGGCAAGAAATGTTTCAAGTAATGAAAACCAGAGGTGTACAACCAAGGCTATTCTACCCAGCAAGGCTCTCAATCAAAATGGAAGACCAAATAAGGAGCTTCCCAGATAAAATAAGCCTCAAAGAACATATCTTTTCAAAACACACTCTGCAACAGATGCCAAAAGGTCTACTTTAAGAACAGGAAAAAAAGTCAGAGAGAGGGGGAGACACAGGAACGAAAATATGGCAATGAATAAGTACCCATCAATATTAACCTTAAGTGTAAATGGGTCCAATGCCCCAATTAAAAGACATAGAATACATGAATGGATAAGAAATACTGACCTACACATATGTTGCCTACAAGAGACCTACCTCAGAACAAAAGACATACACAGACTGAAAGTAAAGGGCTAGAAACAAATATTCCAAGAAAATCAACAGGAAAAAAAGCCGAGGTAGCAATACTCATATATCAGACAATATAGACTTAAAAAGGGGGGGGGCATAAAGATAGACCCAGATAGCCATTTCAGAATACTCAAGGGAAGAATCCACCAAAAAGACATTAACATTGTAAATATATATGCACCCAACATAGGAGCACTCAAATGCATAAAGAAAATCTTATAGAACTTCAAGAAGGATATTGACAGCAACACAATTATAGTAGGGGATTTTAACACTCCATTGTCCAAAATGGACAGATCTTCCAAACAAAATATTAACAAAGATATTGTGGCATTAAACAACACCCTAGATGAAATGATATATGAACTGATATATATAGAGCCCTTCATCCCAAAGAAGCTAAGTACACATTCTTTTCAAATGCACATGGAATATTTTCAAAGATAGACCATATGATAGGACACTAAACAAGCCTCAACAAATTTAAGAAAATTAAAATCACACCAAGCATTTTCTCCAATCACAAGCAATTGATATGGGAAATGAACCCCAGAGAAAAAACCCAAAACACTCAAAATCATGGAGATTGAAAAGCGTGCTATGAAACAATGAATGGGTCAAGAATGAGATTAGGGACAAAATGAAAAAGTTTCTGGAAACAAATGAAAATGAACTCACAACAACCCAAAACTTATGGCACGCAGTGAAGTCATTCCTGAGAGGGAAGCAGTAGCAATACAGGCTCACCTAAAGAAGAAAGAAATGTCTCAAAAAAAAAAAAAAAAAACAAAAAACTACACCAATGCCAAAAAAAAATCAAAGAAAAAAAAAAAAAAAACAACCTACTCCTATGCCTACAAGAACTCAAGGAACAAAAAAGACAGTCCAGAGAAAGTAGAAAGAAGGAAATAACCAAGATCAGAGCAGAATTAAATGACACAGAGAATGAAACACAATTCTAAGAATCAATGAATCCAGGAGCTGGTTTAAAAAAAAAAATCGACAAACCTTTAAGCAGGTTCACCAAGAAAAAAGAGAAAGGACCCAATAAAAACAATCAGAAATGAAAGAGCAGAGATTACAACTGATACCACAGAAATACAAAGGATTGTAAGAAATTATTATGAAAAACTGTATGCCAATAAATTTGAAAACCTAGGTGAAATGGACAAATTTCTAGAAAAATATAATCTTCCAAAATTCAGTAAAAAAGAAGCACAAAGCCTGACCATTAACAGCAGATTAAATTGAAGAAGTAATCAAAAAACTCCCATCACACAAAAGCCCTGGACCAGATGGCTTCACAGGAGAATTCTACAAAGCACTTAAGGAAGAGCTAACCCTTATTCACCACAAAGTATGCCAAGAAATCCAAAAGAGTGGAAGACTCCAAAACTCTTTTTATGAAGCCAGCATCATCCTAATCCCCAAAACAAATACAGACACAACAAAGAAAGAAAATTTTAGGCCAATATCGCTAATGAACATAGACGCTAAAATCCTTGAAAACAATTGGAAAACTGCATCCAACAATACACTAAAAAGGTCATACACCACAAGCAAGTGGGATTCATCCCAGAGATGCAAGGATGGTTCAATATTCGCAAATCAGTAAATGTAATGCATCACATAAACAAAAGCAAACACAAAAGACACACAATCTTATCAATAGATGTAGAAAAAGCATTTGATAAGGTACAACACCTATTTATGATAAAAAACACTCAGCAAAGTGGAAATACAGGGAGCATTCCCCAAAATAATAAAGGCCATATATGAGAAACCTACAGCCAACATCATACTCAATGGGCAAAAACTAAAATCTTTTCCACTAAGATCAGGAATAAGACAAGGTTGTCCACTTTCACCACTTCTATTCAATATAGTATTGGAAGTTTTAACCACAGTGATCGGACAAGAAAAGGAAATAAAAGGCATCCAAATCAGAAGGGAGGAAACAAAACTGTCACTGTTTGCAGAAGACATGATGGTGTACATGGAAAATCCTATACACTCTACCCAAAAACTGCTCAACCTAATGAATGAATTTGGCAAAACAGCATGATACAAAGTCAATTTCCAGAAATCAAAGTCATTTTTGTATACTAATAATGAAACAGCAGGAGCAGAAATCAACAAAAAAAATCCCATTTGATATAGCAAAAGGAAAAAAATACCTAGAAATGAACCTAACCAAGGAGGTAAAAGACCTGTAATCAGAAAACTACACAACACTAAAGGAAGAAATCAAGAAAGACACAAACAAATGGAAATATATACTGTGTTCATGGATCAGAATAATTAACACCATCAAAATGTTCATACTACCCAAAGCAATTTACAGATTCAATGCAATACCTATGAAAGTATGAATAACATACTTCACAGACATAGAACAAACACTTCAAAAATTTATATGGAACCATAAACAACCCCACATAGCAGCTGTGATTTTGAGAAAGAACAAAGTAGCAAGGATCACAATACCTGATACAAAACTGTATTACAAGGTCACTGTAATCAAAACAGCCTGGTACTGGCATAAAAGCAGGCACATAGACCAATGGAACAGAACAGAGAGCTCAGAAATAAACCCAAGTCTCTATGGGCAATTAATATTCGACAAAGGGGGCAGCAACATAAAATGGAGTAAAAATAGCCTCTTCAACAAATGGTGTTGGGAGAACTGGACAGCTACATGCAAAACAATGAAATTCAAGCACCAACTTACACCATACACCAAAATAAATTCAAGGTGAATAAAAGACTTAAATATAAGCCGTGGCACCATTAAAGTTCTAGAGGAGAACATTGGCAAGAAAATCTCAGATATTTCACACAGCAACATTTTTACTGATATGTCCCCTATAGAAAGGAATATAAAGGAAAGAATAAACAAATGGGATCTCATAAAAATTAAAAGTTTCTGCACAGCTAAAGAGAACAGTATTAAAATAAAAAGAGAACCAACTGTATGGAAAAATATATTTGCCTATGATACCTCAGACAAGGGTTTAATCTCCAAAATACACAAAGAACTTACTCTACTCCACTCTAAGAAAACAAGTAACCCAATCAAAAAGGGGGCAAAGGACTTGAACAGACATATCTCTGAGTAGGACATATAGAGGATCCAGAGACACATGAAAAGATGCTCAATATAGCTAGCTATCAGAGAGATGCAAATTAAAACCACAATGAAATATCACTTTACACTGGTCAGAATGGCCATCATAAACAAAGCAACAAACAAGTGTTGGAGAGGTTGTGGAGAAAAGGGAACCCTAATCCATTGTTGCTGTGATTGGAGACTGGTACAACCACCATGGAAAACAGTATGGAATTTTCTCAGAAAACTAAAAATGGACCTGCCTTTTGACTCAGTAATTCCACTGTTGGGATTATATTCTAAGAACCCTAAAACACCAATCAAAAAGAACCTATGCACCCCAACATTTATAGCAGCACAATTTACAAATAGCCATGAGTTGGAAGCAACCTAGATGCTTATCAGTAAATGAATGGATGAAAAAATTGTGGTATATATACACAATGGAATTCTATGCAGGAGAAAGAAAGAAGGAGCTCCTACCTTTTGCAACAGCACAGATGGAACTGGAAAACATTATACTGAGTGAAATAAGCCAGGTGGTGAAAGACAAATACCATACGATCTCACCTTTAACATGAACCTAAACAACAAAACAAACAAGCAAGCAAAATATAACCAAAGACACTGAAATAGAGAACAGGCTGACAGCGACCAGATTGGAGAGGGGAGGGAATTTCAGAGGAAGAAGAGGAAGGATTTACAAGAACTAGGATAAAGGACACATGGACAACAACTAAGGGGGGTGGAAATGGAAGGAGGTGGGGAGCACTTGGAAGGTGGGCTGGTATGGGAGTAAAAGAAAACTATACTTGAACAATTACATTTAAAAAATTTTAAAAAAAGAACACATTGACAAAACCAAGGGAAAGGGTGGAAGCAAGGGAAGGAGTTGGGTTTGACTGGGGGGGGGGGGTGGAGTAGTGGGGGGGAAATGAAAAAACTGTAATTTTTCAAATAAAATATACTTTAAAAATCTTCAAAAATATTGTAATAACTATGCATTGTGTCAAGTAGGTAGTACACCTGTCTGGGGGAACACTTTGTAAATTATATGCTTGTCTAACCACTCTGCTGTACACCTGATACTAATACAAAACAATATGAATATAAACTGTTATTGAAAAATATACATTTTGAAAGTTCTGGAAAATGATACCACTCAATTCAAATAAGCACTGAATGTATGGATTAACAACAGTTATTCTAAATTCTCTTAATGATTTATGGCACATATGATTTTAAAGCAAATTTGATTCACTTTACAACAAACGAGCCTTTTACAATTGATATACTACATAAGAATATAATAACAAGACTATGAAATGAAGGTTTGTACGAGAAGACCAAGGTTTGTAAGAGAGCCACCAGGGACAGTACCATACAGAAGCACAGGATGCAGGATAGACGCCCTGGATTCGAACACAGGCTTCACCACTAACTAGCTGTTACCTACACAAGCTATCTTGTCACACAAGCCACAAGTCTCAGTAAACCTCAGCTTTCTCATCTGTTAAATAAGAATTATGTTGCAATACAATAAAGTATAAAACAAGAAATTCTGTGGCCAAAAAATAAGTAATAAAATCATAATTACATTGGTAGCAACTTTGTAGGACAGTAATAAGAATTAAATGGAATGATTCTGTAAAGTATACAATTAGGAACTTGAAAGAGCCTAGTCTGTAATCAATAAATGTTAGCTCTTATAATTATTATTTTTATCATAGAAGTTGAGCATAAAAATTATTTCTAAGCTTTCTACCTGTGAGAGTAAAAAAAAGTAAATGAAGCAATTACACACACTCCATTACTTCAGATGTGCAAATGGATAGAAGAACAGACTGACAGGCCATAATATAGAAGATGAGAAAGAAGAGATGAAGGAAGAAAGGGGGAGAGAGAGAGAGATATAAAAATATTTTACTCATATGAACATAGCAACATGTTTTTCCAAAATCTGAGCTCTAAAAGTTTTTGTGCGTTTTTTTAAAGACTGGACCTGAATCATTAACATAGGTTTCTAATTGAATATAAACTTAGAAACTTCAATCTCCTATCCCACTGAATATCTCTCCCAAGAAAACTAAGGGCCCAATCAATACCTTGTGCCCCTAAGAATCACTAAGGCACATACACTGCTCAGTCATGACAGGCATTTCATCAAAGGTTCTATAAGAGCTGGTAGTATGGCTCCAGATACCAGCAGGCAGACTAATGCATTCCTAAAGTGTTTCTCATGACTGGAAAAGGGTTTTTTGGTGAGTGGGAAAATTGAAAGGCGCTAAAATTAAAAAGATCACTGCCTTTCCAGCCTCCTCCCCAGAAAGCATCAACTTTTGGAATTTTATTCTTCCTAAATTTTTCCATTGGCTTAATTACTCTAGCATTACATACAAGAAAAAATTCTTTTGAACAGGTACCCTATTTTTATGAAGACATTTATAGCTGCTATTAAAATATAGGACAATTATTCTTTCTCATCCTCTTCTCACTTTTTCTGCTTAAAAGGCAGTACAGTAAATTGGGTCTGAATCGCAGGACCCATTGTATCTACCTGGCCTAAATCATCACATAGAGGGAAATCAAAGTTCCTCTTTATTTTTCTTCCTTTATTTCCCCCACAATTCTAGCATGCCTCTCCAGGGCTGACTTTGAATGTGTGGAGAGTCTTTCAAATGACCAATAATAATAATTAGCAATGAATTGCTATATTCAGGAAGCCTCTGTGCTTAATTTCCTACACACAAGTTAATATTGCTGATTATATAACCAGGTGTTATGTTTATAGTAAAATGTCCTGTATTCAAGACCTTAAATGCTATTACTATAAGGAAGGCCTAATAAACTTAATTCTTCCATCAACATTATTTTCTTCATAATTGTCTCTATCTTATAAAATCATTGGGATATGATGGCATTGTTATATGCAAAACTCTATATCACAAGTGGCAAATACAAGGCTATGGGCCAAATCCAGCCCTCCACCTTGTTTTATTCAGCCTGGCACTTTGTTTCTACCCAGCAGAAGCACCAAGCTCTCACTTAACTATTAGGGAGTAGTTACATTCATACAGTCCTAAAATTACATTTGGCCCTTTGAAGGCAACAATGAGGCTGATGTGGCCCCTGGTGAAAAATGAGTTTGATACCCTGATCTATATGCATTATGATGGGGAGCATTAAAAATTCCATGTCCTTCAACATGCCATAGTCAATGATAGAAAGTAGGCAACGTGCTTTAATCATCTTGTATGAAAGTAACTTTCTTAAAATTCTATTTGTCCTCTTGGCAACCCACACACAAATCCTGAACAAAGTGGAAACTTGTAAGAGTCATGACTAAGTTAGACAAAGCAAGTCACTACCTGCCTTTGTAAAACGAGCCTTATTCTGCCAGTAGACTTTGCATTGCATGGATAATGTGTAATCTGGATGTCCTATGTTATCCGATTCTGGCCACTTTGTCTTGTGTCTGCATTTAATGAAGTGTTTCTCAGTATAGAAAACAAGGGAATTTTCATTCTTCTTAGAACAAAGTTTGGGTAGAACTAGAATCAAGATATTCTTTAAAGAGCTTCATTAATTATTTGTGTGTTGGGGAGGAGAGGTGAAGTATATCTTCCAAGGTCTCTTGGGTAAGAATTCCACAGAAAATGTAGGAAGTCCTTTTCTGCATTCTGTCCTCACCTCCCTACTCCTTTCCTGTGAACTTCTTCCAGGAAGTCTTTAACAAAAAGGAACCTGTATTTTGTCAAGAAAAACTCAAAGGCAGCTATCCTGCATAAAATAATGTGAAGTGAATATTACAAAAGAGATCAGCTGGGCAGAGAAACCTAGGAAGACTATGTGGAGTGAAGCAAACATCAACTGGGAAACGAGCTCAGGCAAAGGGCCTCACTCCAAGGCCCTTTGTCTCTGTTCAGAGCCAGACCAGCAGGGCAAAGTATGTGTTCTGTTTTGTAACCTTAATTTTTACAGCTATCTGCTGGTGGGCTGTTTCTCCTGGATCTGGTCTATTTCAACATCCATTTATGTGCCATAGCTAGTTTCTTAATAAACACATTTTTTCTTCTACCTTATCAAATAGGAGTCCTCAAACCTGGACCCACCCCAATAATTGTAGGAGGTCTCTTCTATCTGATGTGGGGAGTAAGAGCACCCACAGATAGCCCTTTTAGGTGTAGCTTTCCAAGGCACTCTGTAATCCTTAATGTGCTTCCAGCCTGATCCCACCAACACCCTCACAACTGGAAGAACCTTGGCCCCAGCTAACCACTGAAGGAACTGGAGATGATATCATAGTGAAAGAATGCACCTTGTCTTTCAAAGCCAAAAATGAAATCAACCGATTTTACTTGTATACTTACTCAATATTTTTTCATATCTGAATTTATAAATGAGAACAAAATGATTTAAGACATGAAAGAAAAAAATGTTGCTCAGAGAGAAAACTTCAAAAAGAACAGCCCCTTCAGGTAAAGGATGCCACGTGGAAAGCCATATGAAAACCACAGTGATTACCTGGGATGGTTGGAGAAGCAGCAGTTATGAAGAAGGAAGTGATTGGATCAGGTCTCACACCAAGGTGGGTATGGATCTTGACTCTGTCACTTACTAGAAACAAAACAAGTTTTCAGCCTCAGTTCTCTCATTTGTACAAAAGTGGTAGCACAGCCAACTTGCCCCACCCAGCATTCTCATAGAGATTTTACACTAGAATACCTGTGGCTCACTATGGCATGGTATTGGCACATAACAGTTGCATGGCAAGCTGGCTTTTCTTTCCCTTAGCATTGTTTAAACTATAACAACTCAGCACGTTTGGCTTCCTCATCCTTCCCAGACAGACTTCCCATACAATGACCCTAAACAGAACACAAGAATGGGCGAGGATATTTTAAACAAAGTTGGCTGTAAATTAAATCTTGACCTATTCTTCTACTTATTACAATTGACCTCTCTTTTTCATTTTAATTTAATTTTTAATAAAAGTTGTGTATTAGGGGATTAGAAAGATGGTCGTGATATAGGTGAGAGCAGAGTCCACTTCCCCCTGCACGCAGGTGGAACACCTAGCCAATCTTCTGAGGAACAGAGTGAACAGCCAATGATATCCCAGCATATACGAAGATTGGATGCCAAAACTCTAGAGGACATTGAAAAGTCAGATGATAAAGAGAGTGTTTCAGGACAATAAGGTCCTTGGGACCAGCGTGGGGACCAGGGCAACTGCAGCCCCAAACCCTGCGCCCCCCCTTACCCACTCCAGTCTGCCACAAGATTCTTGGGAGAGAACCAGGTCAATAGCTCCCTCCCCTGCCAAATAAGGTTTAAGAAGCACCAGGATGGACCTGGATGCTTGAAGTTGCTGGGGGAATAAGGATGAGGTGGCAAACACATAGGGGTGGTATGTACCCACTGCAACTGTGGACACAGGCTGGGATGAGTTGGGCCGTGATGGGCCCTCACACAGATAGTCCCTGGTCTGGTGGAGAGTTGGACTGTGTGAGAGGCCAGGTACTTGTTTGGAGCAGCAGACTCGAGCAGAAGAAATTTTTCAAAAAGAAAAAGAAAAAAAAGAGGCACTCAGTGGCTATTTGGGGAATTCTCCCAGGGTAGCCACCCCAGACTCACCCAGCTGCACCTGAGCAGCCTCCACAGCATCAGCCATGGGCTCAGCTCTGCTGCCAGGACTGTGACTGTGCCCCTAACCCCAGCCCCAGCAGCAGAGGGCATTGAACCTCACCTGCAACCCTGGAAGTGTGCCATGGACCCAGCAGCCCCCCATCCCACTAGAGCTGCAACCAAAGTGGCAGAGTCTGCAAGCTCATGCCCAAAACCCTGGGGAAAGTGTACACCCAAACCCCCAGCCCGGTGGCTCCACATCCTGCCCCAGCAGTGGAGGCCTGAGTGCTCATGCCCACAGCCCCTGAGACAGTGCACACCCAAACCCCTAGCCCAGCAACTGCTGGTCCTGCTCCAGCAGTGGAGGCCAAGCACTCACGCCCGCAGCCCCTGGGAAAGAGGGCCCTGACCTGCTGACCAGAGACACCTCCTGGCCAACCCCACTAATCCCCCCTCAGCCTGCTGCAGCCAGGAAGACCAGCAGAACTATTTGCCTTGTTTAAAACCATCAGGAGACTTCCTTTTTTTAAAATTCCTCTTCCTTTCTTTTCTTCATTTCTTCCTTCCTTCCTTCCTTCCTTCCTTCCTTCCTTCCTTCCTTCCTTCTTTCCTTCCTTCCTTCCTTCCTTCCTTCCTTCCTTCCTTCCTTCCTTCCTTCTTTCCTTCCTTCCTCCCTTCCTTTCCTTTCCTTCTTCCTTCCTTCTTTACCCCCCCCCCACCACAAGTGAGACAATAAAACCTGGAGCTGTGAAAGGACCGTAGTTAGACCCAAGGAGCCGTCGTCCCAACAACTGAAACAATAAGGCAAATTTCACTTTGCTACTCCAGAGAACTTGCAAGTTATTGCATATTTGTATTGCTATTATGTTTTATTATTTTTACATCTTTGTTTTGTTAGTATTTTTTTATTTCTCTTTTTTCTGTTTAGTCTTCTTTGCTTTGCATTGAAGTTAGATTGCATTGTTTGACTGCTTTCCCTTGTTTTCTCATTTGTAGTGTATTTTCAATTTTCCATCTTTCACTTCACTTGTGTTCTTTTTTCTTTTCCTTTCTTTTTTTCCCTTTTTAATTTTAATTGTTGTTCAAATACAGTTTTCTGCCTTGTATCCCCATCCCAGCTCACCACCCAGCCCTCTCCTCCTCCATCCCATTTCCACCCACCCCCCCTTGTTATTGTCCATATGTCCTTTATACTTGCTTCTGCAAACCCTTCCTTCTTTCCCCTGAAATTCCCTGCACACCGCTCTAGGTCCTGTACTTCCTATTTTTGTTATTCAGATCACACAGATTCTGTCATATGATTGTTGCTCTGTAACTACTACAAATAATCATAGTTCCATACAATTATAAATACTACACAGCACCCTGCTCAGATTTTACCTCACTTCACTGTTTCCAGAACATCAATACTGTTGTGGTTAACTCTATTCTCTCCCACACTACACCTACTTTTTATCCTTTACTCTCACTTTACCTCATAATCTGACTTGCCACAAGCTCACTGCTTTCTAGATCCAACTCATAGTCCTAGACCCCCTCCCAACAAGAGTCTTATCTGTTTTCCACCCTTTCTAAAAAGTGGCTAGTTGGGTGAAATATCATGGTCAACACTATACATATCCAAAGGATCTCCTACCAATCTCTTCTTCACAGATTGGTACTTTAAATATCATAAAATACACTCCCACTGTCTTAAACCATTTTGCCTTCTCCCTCCGACTTAACACACACACACACACACAAACAATGGGAACAAAATGAAACAATCCCCAAATGAAAGGAAAGGAGGAAGACATAGAAATAATGCTAACTGAAATAAAGGTAAATCAGCTATCAGATATGGAGTTCAAAGCAATAGTTAACAGGAAGCTCAATGAGCTAACAGAGAATTACTAAAAAACTACAGGGAAACTACAATGAACTCACCGCAAACTGTATCAACAAGAAAAAGGAAATAAAAACTATCAGCAAGGGCCAAGAGGAAATGAAGAATACAATTTCTGAACTGAAGACCATAGTGGAAGGAATCAATGAAGCAGAAGATCAGATCAGCGACTTGGAGGATGAAGTACGAAAAAACACCCAGAAAAAGCAAGAAAAAGAAACGAGGCTCAGAAAGAATGACGAGGGATTAAGAGAAATGCAAGACAATATGAAACATAATACTATTCGAATAATAGGGATACCAGAAGGAGAAGAAGAAGAGCAAGGGATAGAAAACCTATTTGAAATAGTAACGATGGAAAACTTCCCTAATGTGAAGAGAGAAGAAGTCACACAAACCTAGAAAACACAGAGAGTCCCAATCAAGAGGAACCCAAAGAGGCCCACTTAAGACACATCATCATTAAAATGGCAAAATTCCAAGACAAACAGAGAATCTTAAAGACAACAAGGGAAAAATAAGAAGTACCATACAAGGGAACCCCAATAAGTAGCAACTTCTCAATAGAAATGCTAAAAACAAGAAGGGAATGGAAAGGAATGTTCCAAGTAATAAGAACCAGAGGCCTGCAACCAAGCCTACTTTACCTAGCAAGGCTGTCAATTAAAATGGGAGGCCAGGTAAGGAGCTTTCCAGACAAAGGAAGCCTAAAGAATATATCACCTCCAAACCAGCACTGTAAGAGATGCTAAAGGGACTGCTTTAAAAACAGGAAGAAAAACAGAAAGATGAAAACAGGTATGAAAAATTAGCAATGAATAAGTATCTATCAATAATAACATTAAATGTAAATGAGTTGAATGCCCTAATCAAAAAACATGGAATAGCTGAATGGATAAGAAATATTGACCCACACATATGCTGCCTGCCAGAGACCCACCTCAGAACAAAACACATACACAGACTGAATGTAAAGGGCTGGAAACAAATTTTCCAAGAAAATCAACCGGAAAAAAAGCCAGGGTAGCAACACTCATATCAGACAAAATAGACTTTTTTAAAAAGCCATAAAAAGAGACCCAGAATGTCACTTCATAACACTCAAGAAGTGAATCCATTAAGAACACATAAACATTGTAAATATACACGCACCCAATATAGGAGCACCAAAATATATTAAGAAAATCTTGGAGAACTTCAACAAAGATATTGCAGAAACACAATTACAGTAGGGGATTATAACACTCTACTGTAAAAAATGGATAGATCTTACAAACAAAATATCAACAAACGTACTGTGAAATTGAATAATGCTCTAGATAAAATGGACTTAACTGATATACATAGAGCCTTTCATCCCAAAGAAGCGAAATACATATTATTTTCAAATGCACATGGAACATTTTCAAAAACAGATCACATGACAGTAACAAAACAAGCTTCAATAAATTCAAGGAAATTAAAATCACATCAAGCATTTTCTCTGACCACAAGGAACTGGAACTAGAAACCAACCTCAAGGGAAAAAACCCAATAACATTCAAACTAATGTAAATTGAATAGCATGCTATTCAACAATGAATGGGTAAAATATGAGATTAAGGAAGAAATCAAAAAGTTTCTGAAAACAAATGAAAATGAACTCACAACAATCCAAAACTTGTGGGACATAGCAAAGACAGTCTTGAGAGGAAAATTCATAGCAATACAGGCTCACCTAAAGAAGAAAGAAACATTTCAAATATACATCCTAACCCTGCACCTACAAGAACTCAAAGAACAACAACAAAGACAGCCCAGAGAAAGTAGAAGGAAAGAAATAACCAATATCAGAGCTGAATAAATGGCACAGATATTAAAAGCACAATTCTAAGGTTCAATAAATCCAGGAGTTCATTCCTCACAAAGATAAACAAAATCAACAAGCCTTTAAGCAGACTCCTCAAGAAAAAAAAAAAAGACAGAGGATCCAAATAAACACAACCAGAAATGAAAGAGCAGAGATTACAACTAATACCACAGAAATACAAAAAATTACTATAAACAACTGTATGCCAAGGAATTTGAAAACCTAGGTGAAATAGACAAATTTATAGAAAAAAAGAAAATTTTCCAAAACTGAATGAAGAAGCAGAAAGCCTGAACAGACCGGTAACAACTGATGAAAATGAAGCAGTAATCAAAAAGCTTCTGACACACAAAAGCCATGGACCAGAGAGTTTCACGGGAGAAATTTACAAAGTATTTGAGAAAGAGCTAACCACTATTTTTCAGAGAGTATTCAAAAAAAATTCAAGAAGATGGAAGACTCTCAAACTCTTTTTATGAAGCCAGCATCATCCTAAACCAAAAACCAGATAAACACACAACAAAGAAACAAAACTTCAGGCCAATATCACTGATGCACATACACCCTAAATCCTCAACAAAATATTGGCGAACCACATCTACCAATACATTAAGAAGATCATACAAGATGATCAAGTGGAATTCATCCCAGGGATGCAAGACTGGTACAATATCTGCTAACCAATAATCATAATACATCACATAAACAAGAGGAATGACAAAAATCACATGATCATGTCAATAGATGGGGGAAAAGGCATTCAATAAGGTATAGCACCTATTTACGATAAAAACACTTAGCAAAGAGGGAATAGAGAGAATGTTCCTAAAAATACTACTAAAGGCCATATATGAGAGACCTACAGCCAACATCATACTCAATGGGCATAAACAAAAATCTTTCCCACTAAGATCAGGAACAAGGATGCCCACTTTCACCACTTTTACTGAACATAGTATCGGAAGTCCTAGCCACACCAATCAGAAAATAAAAAGAAATAAAAGGCATCCAAATTGGAAAGGAGGAAGTAAAACAGTCATCATTTGCAAATGACATAATAGTGTACATAGAAAATTCTATAGACTCTTCCAAAAAACTACTTGACCTAATAAGTGAATTTGGCAAAACAGCAGGACACAAAGTCAATATTCAGAAGTCAAAGGCATTTTTCTATACCAACAATATATAAATATCAGAAACAAAAATCAGGGGAAAAATCCCATTTGATATAGCAACAGGAAAAATAAAGTACCTAGGAATAAAACTAGCCAAGGAGGTAAAAGACCTGTACTCAGAAAACTCCAAAACATTGAAGAAACAAATTAAAGAAGACACAAACAAATGGAACCATGTAGCATGTTCATGAATTGGAAGAATTAACATCATCAAAATGTCCGTACTACCCAAAGCAATTTATAGCTTCAATGCAATCCCTATTAAAGTTCCAATGACATATTTCACAGATATAGAACAAATATTTTTAAAATTTACATGGAATCATAAATGACCCTGAATACTTGCACCAATTTATATAGAACAAATATTTTTAAAATTTACATGGAATCATAAATGACCCTGAATACTTGCACCAATTTTGAGAAAGAACAAAGTAGGAGAGATCACAGTACCTTACACAAAACTGTATTACAAGGCCACTATAATATAAACAGCCTGATGCTAGCATAAGAACAGACACATAGACTAATGGAACAGAATAGAGAGCCCAGAAATAAACCCAAGTCTCTATGATCAATTAATATTTGACAAAGTGGGAAGGAGCATAAAATGAAGTAAAAATAGCCTATTCAACAAATGGTGTTGGGAGAGCTGGACAGCTACATGCAAAAAAATGAAACTCGAGCACCAACTTACACCATACACCAAAATAAATTCAAGGTGGTTAAAAGACTTACATATAAGTCATGACATCATAAAAGTCTTAAAGGAGAACATCAGCAGGAAAATCTCAGACATTCCATGCAGCAACATCTTCACTGATACGTTCCCTGTAGCGAGGGACATAAAGGAAAGAGTAAACAAATGGGATCTCAACAAATTAAAAAGTTTCTGCATGGCCAACGAAAACAGCATTAAAAACAAAAGAGAACCAACTATATGGGAAAACATATTTGCCAATGATACCTCTCACAAGGGTTTGATATCCAAAATATATAAAGAACTCCCAGGACCACTCCAGGAAGACAAAAATCTCAATTAAAAAAATGGGCAAAAGACTTAAATAGTAACTTCTAGAGGACCAAAGACATATGAAAAGATGCTCAGCATCACTAGCCATCAAAGAGATGCAAATTAAAACCACAATGAGATACTACTTCACACCAATCAGAATGGCAAATTAAAACCACAATGAGATACTACTTCACACCAATCAGAATAGCCATCAGAAACAAATCAACAAACAAGTATAGGAGAGGATGTGAAGAAAAGGGAACCCCGGTGCACTGTTGGTGGAAATGCAGACTGGTGCAGCCACTGTGGAAAACAGTATGGCATTTCCTCAGAAAACTAAAAATGAAACTGCCTTTTGACCCAACAATTCCACTACTGGGATTATATCCCAAGAGCCCTGAAACACAATCCAAATGAACTTATGTACCCCAATGTTCATAGCACAATTTACAATACCCAAGTGCTGGAAACAACCTAAGTGCCCATCACTAAATGAGTGGATCAAAAATCTATGGTACATTTACACAATGGAATATGATATGGCGGAGAGAGAGATGTACCCCCTACCTTTTGCAACTGCATGGATGTAACTGGAGAACATTATGCTAAGTGAAACAAGCCAGTAGGTGAGGGACAAATACCATATGATCTCACCTTTAACCAGAAGTTAATCAACAAAAGAAAAACACAAGCAAAATATAACCAGAGACATAGAAATTAAGAGCAATTTGACAGTAACCAGAGGGGAGGGAGGAGAGGCCAATGGGGGGAATGGTTTTCAGGAACTACTATAAAGGATACATGGACAAAACCAAGGGAGAGGGTGGAAGCAAGGGAGGGAGATGGGTTTGGCCGGGGTGGGTGGAGGAGTGGTGGGTTAAAATGCAGACAACTATAATTGTGCAACAGTAAAATAATTATTTTTAAGAAAATGTTGTGTATATTTGAGGGGTACAAAATGATGATCTGCTGTCCATTTACATAGTGAAGTGATTATTATAGTCAAACTAATGATTTAGTTGACATTTGTGCAGTGAGACCATCTAAACTCTCAGCAAATTTCTAGTATTCAGTACTAGTATTCAGTTCTAGTATTATTAACTATAATCATCATGCTGTCTATTAGCTCTCTAAACTTACTCATCCTGTGTAACTGCAACTTTGCACTTTTTCACCATTTCCCCATGCCCCCTTCCTCCCTCCTCTGGCAGTCACAGTTCTATTCTCTGTTTCCATTATGTATATTTTTTAGATTCCATATAAAAGTGAGATCCTGCAGTTTTTCTTTTTGTGCCTGACTTGTTTATTTTACTTAGCATAAAGTTCTCCAGGTTCATTCATGTTGTTGCAAGTGGCAGGGTCTTCTTTTTAAGGCCGAGTGATGTGCCATTGGGTATACATTTCACATGTGATACATATCATATCGTATTTTCTTTATTCAGTCATCTGTCAGTGGACATTAGGTTGTATCCACGTCTTGGCTATTGTAATGAATATGGGGGTGGGTACACGTGTTTCTTCAAGATATTAATTGATTTCCTTTAAATATATGCCCAGAAGTAGAATCACTGCAACATATGATAGTTCTATTTTTAAGTTTTTGAGAAAACTTCATTCTGTTTTCTTTTGTGGCTGCACCAATTTACACTTCCAGCCATAGTGCACAAGGGTTTCCTCTAGATACTTGACAACACCTGTGTTTTCTTTCTTTTTGACAGTACCCATTCTAACAAATGTGAGGTAACATCTCATTGTGGTTTTGAGTTGCATTTCCCTGATGATTAATGGTATTTAATGGTATAGTTTCATATACCTTTGGACCATTTGTACATCTTCTTTAGAAAAATATCTATTTATGTCTTTTGCCCATTTTTTAACATTTTTTATTTTAATTGTCCAAGTGCAGATTTCTCCCTTCTACTCCCATCCCAGCCCACCCCCCAAGCCCTCCCCACCTCCTTCCTGTTTCCACCCCTCCACTTTGTTTCTGTTCATGTGTCCTTTATCCTTGTTCCTGAAAACTCTTCCCCTTTTCCCCTGAAATTCCCTCCCCTCTCCCCTCTGGTCCCTGTCAGCCTGTTCTCTATTTCAGTGTCTTTGGTTATATTTTGCTTATTTGTTTGTTTTGTTGATTAGGTTCCTGTTAAAGGTGAGATCATACGGTATTTGTCTTTCCACACCTGGCTTACTTCACTCAGTATGTTTTCCAGTTCCATACATGCTCTTACAAAAGGTAGGAGCTCCTTCTTTCTTTCTCCTGCATATAATTTCGTTGTGTAAATGTACCACAGTTTTTGGATCCATTCATTTACTGATGGGCACTTAGGTTGCTTCCAGCACTTGGCCATTGTAAATTTTGCTGCTATGAATGTTGGGGTGCATAGGTTCTTTTGGATTGGTGTTTCAGGGTTCTTAGGATACAACCCTAGCATTAGAATTGCTGGGTCAAAATTTTGCCCATTTTTTAAACTGGATTATTTGGTTTTCTTTTGGGGAAGGGGTCTTGTTTTTAAGATTTGAGTTGTGTGGATTATTTTTAAAGATTTCATTAAATGACTTTTCATAATATGCACATTTTAACAATGAAATTCTTTCAATCTATGAACACAGGTTATCTTTCCAATTATTTGTGTCCTCTTCAAATGCTGTCATCAATGTCCTATAGTTTTCAGTGTGCAGATGTCATCTGCTTGTTAAATTTACCCCTAAAGTATTTTACTGGTTTTGGTACTATCATAAATGAGATTGTTTACTTGATTTCTTTTTCAGATAGATCATTTTTGGTATTTAAAAAATGCAACTGATTTTTGTACTAAATTTCTTTTAATTAGTTCTACCAGTTTTTTGTAGACTGTTTAGGGAGATTTTATACACACATGCGCACACACACACAATATGCGGATATATATACACTATGTGTGGGTATATTGCAGGATATATATAACTTATAATATATAGTTATAGCATATATATAGTATAGTATGCATATACTATATATAGTATATATACACTATATATAGTATAGTATACTATATATATACACTATACAGTATATAGTATATCCTATAATATATAGTATAGGATATACTACAATATACTATAATATAGTATATCATATACTATATAGGATATAGTGTGTATATATATATACGTATATATATATACACACACACATATATCCTGCAAACAGAGAGCATTTTATTTATTTATTTCTGATTTGGATGTCTTTTTACTTGCCTAATTGTCTTGTTGGTACTTTCAATTCCATGTTAAATAGAAGTGGTGAGAATGGGCATACTTGTACTGAATCTTAAAAAAAAGTTTCCAATTTCTCCTCACTAATTTTGATGTTATTTTTGGACTTTTCATAAGTGGCTTTTATTGTCTTAAGAAATTTTTATACCTATTTTGATGAGAGTTTTTTTAACATGAATGGATGCTTTTTCTTTATTTATACCACATTATCATTTCATTTTGTTAATGTGGTGTATCACATTAATTAATTTGCATATATTAAATCAACTTTGTATCCCAGGGACAAATCCCATTTGGACCACCAATGATCCCTCTTGAAATCATCTAGAGATTCTTGGTGACTAATTTAAAAGCTGGAAATGACTTAATACAATTATTTACTAATTGAATTAAATATACACACTTACTGTCCAAGTTATTCTGTTGGAAGGAAGATCTATGCCATGCTAAACCAGGTTTTATCAAATATTAATCTAAACTTATGTGCAGGCTCACTAAGTAAAAGATGGAATTTAGTGCCTCATTTTATTAGGCACTGTAATTCACAAATTCTCCTAAGTCTGACTTTCAAAGAATGTACTTTGGGAAAATGTTCAGTCTAGCAAGTGCCTGTTGAATACTACAATGGCCAAATAACAGAAGAGAGCTTTTATTAGGTAGAATCAAAATCAAAACTTTCGTTAAAGCACACACTTTAACAAAAAGTAGAGACAAAGTCAGAGCATTAGAAATAAGTAAAGAATTTCACACTCTAGAGATTTTCTCCTACAGATTTATTGAACTTTAAAATTAGGATCGTGATACCTATACAAGCAATAAGTAAACCCTACAAATTTCAGGTGGCCTGGTCTACACAATGGGGATAACTATTTGTGGACTTGTCTCAGTTACAAATATAAGTTCTGCCTTACATACCTAGGATAAATCAGTGGTTTAATAAGTGACAATATTCCAGTATTTTTACCTATGAAAAGTATTTTTATGTAATTTGATGTTCTAGAAAAAGGGGCTGGCCCCTCAAACGTTTTTAGGTTTCATGGGCACAAAGAAACCAACACTGGACACACCAAGAATTTACCAGGAGACACAGATACAAAAAGGATGACAAGGATGCAATGACAAAGACACAGAAGTAGAAATAAAGCCATAAAAAGAAAGAAGTTATATGGCCATAGTTCAAAAACTGAAGGTCACTTCAGGACTTATCATGGGCCCTGACTTCCTTGATAGCATCTGATTGCAAGGCTATACTTTTGAACCTGAAATAGTGATTTGGAGAGGCGGTTGCACACAGTTACATGGGGTTACAGGCATCATTCCCCTCTACCAGCTGAGCTAATGACTATACCACTCGTTTTTACTTTATCACATAAAAAAACATTTATAATCAAAACAAAAATAGAGAAAGAAAGAGCAAGAACACTAAAATGCAGTTCATTTCTGGGAATTTGAGGTTATATTCCACGACTAACTTCTCTTATTTTTTTTCTTGAATTGAAAATAAAAATATAATAAAAATGAAGTGCAAGTGGACATGGTTAATGTCCCCACCAACCATGTGATTGCCCCACTAACTCCTTCCCATTTATCACTTAGAAGTTCTCACCTCTTTACCTGAAAGGTTTAAATTCAATTGAGCCTCAATATAACTTTGAATTTTCCTTCTATACCACTCTTACAGCAAAAATGGTCCTCTTGCCACTTAACTTAGAAATCAGCCCTGGCTGGTGTAGCTCAGTGGATTGAGCACGGGCCTGCAAACCACACGCCCATGGTTCGATTCCTAGTCAGGGCACATGCCTGGGTTGCAAGCCAGTTCCCAGCAGGGAACTCATGAGAGGCAACCATACATTGATGTTTCTCTCCTCTCCTTCCCTTCCTCTCTAAAGATAAATAAATAAAATCTTTTTAAAAAGGAAATCAGATGACTTCTGAGTGAAAACTTTTAAGAGGAAAATCTCAGATATTCCACTCAGCAATATTTTCACCGACATGTCCCCTAGAACAAGAGACACATGGGAAAGAATAAACAAATGGGACTTCATCAAAATAAAAGGCTTCTGCATGGCTAAAGAAAACATTAGCAACTTCTGCCAAGATGGAGGCATAGGTGGAAACACTGTGCCTTCTCCCACAACCAAGTTTGGATACAACAAAAGTTTTGGAGAACTAAGACACACCCGAGACCAGAAAACCGAATTATACGGAAGTCCAACAGCTACAAACCGTTCAATGGGGACGGAAAGAGAGGCAGAGCCAGCAGCTGAGCAGGGTCGGGAAGGACAGATCTAGGAGCGCAGGCAGCCCGGACCTAGTCGGGGTGCGGGCAGACTGACCAAGGTCACACATTCGCGCGCAGTGAGACAGACCACGCAGGCCCCAGGAGGCGAACCCAGTGGTGGAGGGCTGACAGCGGTGGCACACTCGCGTGCAGTGGAGCGGGATGCGTTGCCCTGGTGACGGTGGTGGCTGCGGTGCTGGTGGGGGTCGCAGAGGCAGACGCCAGAGGGAAGCCATTGTCCCTCTTTGACCCCGCCCCCATATACAACGTCACAACCCAGAGACTGAGTTGCCCTGCTCTGGTGAAAACCTAGGGCTCCGTTCCTGCTACTTAACAGGCACGAACAGCCCAAAAGATGGTACAAGAACTCAAAGTCCCAGAGCCAATAACTCTAAGCGACCAACAGATTGCCAGCCTCTCAGAAGCCCAATTTAAAACACTATTTATCAGGATGCTCACAGAATTGGTAGAGTACAGTCACAAATTAGAGGAACTTAGTCACAAATTAGAGGAACATATGAAGGCTAAACTAATTGAAATGAAGGGAGATGTCCAGGAAACCAATAGCGATGGAAAGGAAACTGGGACTCAAATCAATGGAATGGACCAGAAGGAAGAACAAAACATCCAACCAGAAAGGAATGAAGAAATGAGAATTCAAAAAAATGAGGAGAGGCTTAGGAACCTCCAGGACATCTTTAAACGTTCCAACATCCGGATTATAGGGGTACCAGAAGGGGGAAAGAAACAGCCACGAGTGGAAAACTTATTTGAACAAATAATAAAGGAGAACTTCCCCAGTCTGGCAAAGGAAATAGACTTCCAGGAAATCCAGGAAGCTCAGAGAGTCCCAAAGAAGTTGGACCCAAGAAGGAACACACCAAGGCACATCATAATTACATTAGCCAAGACTAAAATGAAGGAGAGAATCCTAGAAGCAGCAAGGGATAAGGGGACAGTCACCTACAAAGGAGTACCCATCAGACTGTCAGCGGATTTCTCAAAAGAGACCTTACAGGCAAGAAGGGGCTGGAAAGAAGTATTCCAAGTCATGAAATCCAAAGACCTACAGCCAAGATTGCTTTATCCAGCAAAACTTTCATTTAGAATGGAAGGACAGATAAAGTGCTTCTCAGATAAGGTCAAGTTCAAGGAGTTCATCATCACCAAGCCCTTATTATATGAAATGCTAAAGGGACTTATATAAGAAAAAGAAGATGAAAAATATGAACAGTGAAAGGACAGCAAACTCACAGCTATTAACAACCACACCTAAAACAAAAGCAAACCAAGAGGACAGCTAGATCAGGAGTGGAACCATAGAAATGAAGAACACATGGAGGGTTAGAAACAGGGGGGTGGGAGGAGGAGAAGGGGGGAGAAGGCACAGAAAATAGCATAGATGGTAGGTAGAAAATAGATAGGGGGAGGGCGAGAATAGCGGGGGAAATATAGAATCTAAAGAAGTTGAGACACATGGTTATAAACTAAGGGGGGAGAAGGGTGGGGGAGGGAGTGTGCAGGTGGAGGGGAATGAAGGGGGAAATAGAACAACTGTAATGGTATAATCAATAAACTATATTTTAAAAAAAAAGAAAACATTAGCAAATGAAAAGGGAACCAACTGTATGGAAAAATTATATTTTCAAATAATACCTTGGATAAGAGTTTGATCTCCAAAATATATGAAGAACTCACAAAATTCCACTTCAGAAAGACAAACAGCCCAATTAAAAAATGGGCAAAGGACCTGAACAGACACTTCAAGAAGGACATACAGAGGGTCCAGAGACATATGAAAGGATGCTCAGCATCTCGAGTCATCAGAGGGATGCAAATAAAAAAATACAATGAGATACTACTCCACACCATTGAGAATGGCTATCATAACCAAATTAATAAACAAGTGCTGGCAAGGTTGTGGGAAAAAAGGGAACATTAGTGCACTGTTGGTGGGAATACAGACTGGTGCAGTCACTGTAGGAAACAGTATGTAATTTTCTCAAAAAACTAAAATACAGAACTGCCTTTTGATACAGCAATTGCATTTTTGGAACTATAACCTAAAAATCCTGAAACACCAATTCAAAAAAACCTATGCATCCCAATATTAATAGCAGCACAATCCACAATAACAAAGTGCTGGAAGCAACCTAAGCACCCATCAGTAAATGAGTGGATCAAAAACCTATGGTACTTTTGCATGATGGAATACTATGCAACAGAAAGAAAGAAGGAGCTCCTACCCTTTGCAGCAGCATGGATAGATCTGGAGAGCACTATGCTAAGTGAAAGAAGCCAGGCAGTGAAAGACAAATACCATATTATGTCATCTATAAGTGGAACCTAATCAACAAAACAAACAAGCAAGCAAAATATAACCAGAGACATTGAAATTAAGAACAAACCAAGAGTAACCAGACAGGGGATGGGCAGGGATAATGGGGGGGGGAGGAGAGAGTGGAAGGGTTTGTCAGGAATGTGTATAGAGGACACATGGACAATTCCAAAGTGGAGTAGGATCAAGGGTGGGAAGTAGGGATGGCTGGGGTGGGGTGTAGGGTAGGGGTAGAAATGGAGACAACTATCTGGACAACAATTTTAAAAAGTAAAAAAAAAAAGTCTGCTCCTGAAAGGCAGGGGTGCCAACTACACAGTTGCGGAACTATAACTACAGCCCAAATTACCCCAATACTGAAATTCTGGGCATCCAAAGTAACATCCATGGCTGGCCCAGAATCAGCTTTTTTCACAGCTATGGGGATGCTTCCTGCCAAGTCTTTGCAAACCAAACCTAAAAGTGTAGGATACTAATTTTCCCCTTCCTCACAGCGGTTATAATACATTCATTTTTTAGCACTCATAAAGACATCATCCTCAATATTTGAGGTATATTATTTACATACTCAATAATAGAAACAAAATCCTTTATCTTTATTTTATACTGTGACTTAGTAGATCTTACTCTAAATGTAAGAAAATACTAATGTGCCCTGGCTGGTGTAGCTCAGTGGATTGAGCGCGGGCCTGCAAACCAGACGATCACGGTTTGATTCCCAGTCAGGGCACATGCCTGGGTTGCAGGCCAGTTTCCTGCAGGGGCCAGTTCCCTGCAGGGGATGCATGAGAAGCAACCATACACTCATGTTTCTCTTCCTCTCCTCTCTCCTTCCCTTCCCCTCTAAAAAGATAAATAAATAAAATATTTTAAAAAAATAAAGAAAATACTAATGTGAAGACAGAATAGACTAATATAATTGCACAGAAAGTGGTTGTGAAAAGGGAATCATGTGAAGCTATACTTTTTGTACATCTCCAACACAACTTTGAACTATATGAAGTAAAATATCTGGTAAGGTATCAGAGTTGTTACTTCTACTAGTGATTATGAGATATGGTTGATATCTGAGTAAGAATTACATTTACTTTAATCTGGGTTCCCTCTCTGGAGGGAAAGCACTGTACAAATAAAATATAAATAACATTTAAGTAAATAAAGTAAAAATATTAGTACTTGAGATAAATCTGTGTTTGGAACTACAGAAACAAAGATGTAGTCAACTGGCAGATGTTTTCCAAGCACCATGAACAACCAAGTTAAGTACCTAGTTCTTCAAGTTCTCCAAGCTGTGTGAGGGGCACACAATTTAATACATCTACATGGATATTTTGTGAGACTAAGCTAGGACAGGGTGGTTCTCTGAACCTCTGGTATACCCAGAAACAATGTGTGGACAAGCTGCAGGTGCCTGGGTAGTAGCCTAGGAATTTTGAAGAGCAGGAAATTATTTTAAAGCAGTTGAACATGTAATTATTTAGTATTATGAAAAAAAGCAAGACCTCTTCTATCACTAACTGGTGAGGAAATCATATACTTTCTTCAATCCATTTTACAAAGACTCAGGGCAGTTGATGGATGCATTCCTTGGCAGTTCAGGACTCTATTTGGACCAAAAAAACCATTGGTTATTTTAAGGTCTTCCCAGATTTTAGTGTTGAGACAATATGAGGGGAGACCCAAAAATATGGAATTATGTTCTGGAGGGTGGGAACCTCGTAGTGCAGACTTCCCCCATAGGTGAGTGTTCTAGGAATCCATCTGGATTGGTGTACCAGCTAGCATTGTGCTGAGGGTCTGCATTCAGCTTCAGTGAATATTTTGAAGATTCTTTCAATGCATATGCCCATTTCATGAAGGGTGATTTATGAGTACACCTGCCCATAGCACAATGAGCGTTCAGCAGTATTTTTTACCAAAAATATTATGACCCCTGTGACCCATCCTCCCTATTCACCCGATCTTATCCCAAGCCACTTTTTTTGTTTCCCCATTGAAAAAAGCCATCAAAGGGAAATGTTTTGCTAATATGGAAAAGGTGAAACAAAAAAGGGCAGAAACACTAAAAAGCATCCAAATTGATGATTTCAAAAACCGTTTTGAGTGGTGGAAAAAAGTCTCAGAAGTGTATTGCATCAAATGAAGAGTACTTCGAAGTTGACTAAAGTTTAAAAATATAAGAGTAACACACAATTTTTTATAAATAAATTTCGTGGTTTTTGGTTCCCCTCTACAGCCTCCTAAGGTTGTTCCCAGCTATATTCATGATGTCAGATCTATGATACAACATACTACTATATTCAGATCATACACCCATGTCAGCTAGTATAAGATGTCAAATCTTATCATTACTACCAGGAACAGTAAAAATATTGAAAGAGACTTTACATGTGATCACTCATCCATACAGTCATTCAACAAAGAGTCACAAAACATTTACTGTACTGGGAAAGGCAGAAGGTACAAATGGAAATCTGACGCAGATCTTATCTTTGAAGAGCTGACACTGAACACAAGCTAAAAAGCCATAAGAACACCCAAAGAGGAATGATTGAGGGCTGTGGGACCTTGGGAAGAAAAGAGTCCTGCCAGATATTTTGTCAGCATCACACAAAGCTATATCATTTAAACCTCACATGGGGGACATTTTTCTCATGTGATGTGGCCATGGTCACTGAGTCCATGAGACCTGAAGGTTCTGCCACCACACATGCATGGCTACAGCAAGCAGCCCCATACACAGGGACAATATCTGTCTCCTTCTTGAATTCTAGCTTGGCACAAGGTTTTAGCATCTAACTAAATAATTTGGATAAAAATCTCTCAGTTTTTAGGGATCTTGTCAGGTTCTTTTAATTTCTTTTTGGAATTTTAAACATCATCAAATATTGGGCTTGTAGTTGCTACACTCAGAGTTAGCAACAAAAGGACTAACTAAATATTGCATTTTAATCAAAGTCAATGATTTCAAAAAAATCAAATCCCCTTATCCCATGCATACTTTACCATTAAGGTTTAATTAATAGATATTGGTGATTAACACTTAAGACACACTCCATTATAGCCCCATAGACATTATTTAACAGGCTTAAATGTTGTGGTCCTGATGAAAAAAAAATCAATCAAGGACAAATATGGAAAAATAGCATTAAATCCAAATACTTATTGGGGGTAGGATGGTGGAGGAGTGAATGGAAGTCATACTAACCTCTTCTTAGGACCAATCTAGAATTACAACTAAATTGTGGAGATAGCACCCAGAACAAACTACAGAACAATGGCAAGAGAGAAGCCTTATAACCTCAGACAGACAGAAGAATAGTTTGAGTACAACCTGTTCAGACCTGCACAACAGCATACAGGACATGGTGGATAGAGTGACACTCAGTCAATCACCTGGAGAGAAGGACTCGTGAAAAACAACCCTACAACAATTAAAACCCAATTACATCTAGAGAGCCAACATAAATAACATGAATGGCATTCCAAGAGCATCACATTCAGGAAATCAAGAATACTGCATCACTGAATCTCACAGGTCTCCTAACATAGAAGTTCATGACAAAAACACAGAAAGTCAAAACAGGTCAATTGAAGAAGCAGAGGCAAACAAGAGTCCCACAAACAATGGAAAGACAAAGAAACAAACCCCATTGAAAGGAAAGCAGGAATCCTAAAAAACAATGCTAAACAAAATAGAGGCAAGTCAACTATCAGATATTGCGTTCAAAACAATGGTTATAAAGAAGCTCAATGAGCTCATTGACAATTACAAAACTACAGGGAAATTATAAGAAACTTACTGCAAACTATATCAACATGAAAAAGGAAATAGAAATGATCAATAAGAACCCAGAGTAAATGAAAAATACAATTTCTAAATTGAAGAACACAGTAGAAGGGATCAAAATCAGGCTAGATGAAGCAGAGGACTGAATCAGTGAGCAAGATGACAAGGTAGAAAAAATTTCTGAAAGAGCAAGAAAGGGAAAAAAGACTAAGAAAGAATGAAGATGGGAAACATAATAATATCCATATAATAAGGATACGAGAAGGAGAAGAAGAAGAGTAAGAAATAGAAGAGTAATAGAAATGAAGAGTAAGAAACTACTTTGAAAAAGAGCTGATAGATAACATCTTTATTTCATGAGAGAAAAAGTCACAGAATCCAGGAAGCACAGAGGGTCCCAATCAAGAGGAACCCAAAGAGACCCACTCTAAGACACATCATAATTAAAATGGCAAAATTTCAAGACAAAGAGAGAATATTATAGGATTATAGGCAACAAGGGAGAAAAAGCAAGTAACACACAAGGAAGCCTCAAAAAGGCTAGCATCTGACTTCTCAATGGAAACATTGCAAGCCAAAAGGAAATGGCAGGAAACATTCTAAGTAATTAAAAGTAATGGCCTGCAACCAAGACTACTCTACCCAGCAAAGTTCTCAATCAAAATGAAAGGTGAAATAAGGAGTTTTCCAGACTTAAAAAAAGGCTGCAAGAATACACCTCATCTGGAGGCCAGGAAGATGGTGACAGAGTAGGAAGGAGCAGATTCCAGCTCCCGTACACATGAGAGAAAATCCTGGCAGATCTACTGAGGAACAGCACAATCAACCAACAGTTCCAACGCATTTATGAAATTGGGAGACCAGAGATTGTGATGGATGCTGAGGGACCGGACAGCAGCAGATCAGTGGGGTCTCGGGAACTTGAGTGCAGACAGGAGTGGCGGTGGTGGCGGGGGTCGGTGTGGCCAGGCGGCCCCAGTTTCACCACTGCAGTTGGAGTCCAGAGGCATTGGTCTGGGACCAGCACGGGAGGTGTCTGCCACAGGAACCCGGACACCCAGCAGCCTCGGTTGGTGACCAGAGCCAGTCATCAGCTCCTTCCCTTCCCATCTAACCAAGGCTGGGCAACGCCGGGCAGAGATCTGTCTGCTTGAGTTTACAGAGTGGGTAACAAGGACAAGGGGCCATGTTCAACTGCAGATTCTGTTGTCACCAGTGCAGGAGAATTGAGAGGCACATTGTCGTCACCAGTCTGGCTGGGTATTGGGCTGGGCTGAGAGGCAGGCTTTCTGGAGATTATTTTTCGAAAGTGGACTGAGGTGTTCTCCTGCAACAGCAGCTTGACTTCCTTTCCACCCAGCCTGGCAGCGATCCAGAGGATGGGTAGAAACATTTGAGTCCCACCACAGGACTGGGAAGGACCGTGCCAGATCCCATGGGACCCAGGCAGCCTGGAGGGTAGGCAGACACCTGCACCCCAGTCTGGTAGCCTGGCTGGTGCACGCGCCTGCACCCCAGCCCACAGAGAGATCTTGCTGCAACCAGAAAAACTGATTTGTACAGTTTGAAAGCAACAAGGGAAGGTGATTATTTTTTTATTTTTGGTTTCCTATTTTTTCTAAGTAATCTTATATATTTTTAATTTTATTGTTTTATTTTATTTTATTTCAATACTTTGTTCCTTTCCTTTCTTTTTTCCTGTTTTAGTCCTTCTTCCTTTCTCCTCAAACTTATCACATTTTCCTCCCGTCTCCTGCCTTTTTATTTTCTTGTTTCTTTATTTGTTGCTTTCTTTTCTTTTACCCACAAGAAACACAAACAACTGGGAACTGCAAACAGACCAGAGTGGGTCGCAAAGGGGGACATCTCAACAAGAGAAACAGAGAGACAAATCTTGCTTTGCTTAGCAGAGAAGCCACAAGTTACTGCGTTTTTTTCATTATTCTCACTTCTTTTATATGTTAATACTATCTTTGTATTCCTCCTCTTTCTGTATAGCCTTCTTAGCCTTGGCTGGTTATATTGTATTATTTGTCAAAAAATACAATTATTTGACAATTGTATTATATTGTATAATTTAACATGGAATACCCTTCTGCTGTCATAACCCATTTTGCCTCCCCCTCCAACTGATCACGCACGCACAAAAAAAGGAGTAGGTTGAAGCAGAGAACATCAAGATGCCTGCAGGAGACTGCACCACTGAATTTCACAGGTATTCTACCACAAAAGTTCACACCATAAACCCAGGGAGTCAGAACACATCAATTTAAGAAGCTGAGGCAAACAAGAAGAGTCTCACAAACAATGGGAAGACAAAGAAACAATCCCCAAATGAAAGAAAGGTGGAAGCCTCAGAAAGAATGTTAGATGAAATAGAGGAAAGTCAAGTATCAGATATTGAATTCAAAGCACTGGTTATCAGGAAATTCAAAGAGCCCACAATGAGATACCAGAAACTACAGGGGACCTACAATAACTTCACCACAAAATATATCAACATGAAACAGGAAGTAGAAACCAGCAGCAAAGGACAAGAGGAAATAAAGAATATAATTTCTGACCTGAAGAACACAATAGAAGGAATTAAAAGCAGGATCGATGAAGCAGAAGACCAGATCAGCGACTTGGAGGACAAAGTAGAAAAAACTCCCTGAAAGAGCAAGAAAAGAAACAGAGACTCAGAAAAAATGAAGAGGGATTAAGAGAAATGCAAGACAATATGAAACGTAATAATATTTGAATAACAGGGACACCAGGTAATGATGACGAAGAAGAGGAAGAAGAAGAAGAAGAAGAAGGAGGAGGAGGAGGAGGAGGGGAAGAAGAAGAGGAAGAAGAGGAAGAGGAAGAAGAAGAAGAAGAAGAAGAGGAGGAGGAGGAGGAAGAGGAAGAAGAGATAGAAAACTTATTTAAAAGAGTGTTCTCCTGCAACAGCAGCTTGGCAAAATTATTAGCGAATAATTTCCCTAATTTGATGAGAGAAAAGGTCACACAAATCCAGGAAGTACAGAGAGTCCCAATCAACAGGAACCCAAATAGGCCCACTTCAAGACACATCATCACTAAAATGGCAAAATTCAAACACAAAGAAAAAATCTTAAAGGCAGCAAGGGAGAAAAAGGAAGTAACATACAAGGGAGTCCCAATAAGGTTAGCTACTGACTTCTCAATGGAAACACTCCAAACAAGAAGAGAATGGCAAGAAATATTTCAAATAATGAGAAACAGAGGCCTACAAACAAGGCTACATTACCCAGCGAGGCTCTCAATCAAGATAGAAGGCCAAATAAAGAGCTTCCAAGACAAAAGAAGTCTAAAAGAATATGCCTCCACCAAACCAGCTCTACAAAAATTACTAAAAGGGCTGCTTTAAGGAAAAGAGATAGAGAGAGAGGAATACAGGCACACAAATGGCAATGAATAAGTACTTATTAATAATAACCTTAAATGTAAATGGATTAAATGTTCCAATCAAAAGACATAGAATAGCTGAATGGATAAGAAAGCATGACCTGCACACATGCTGCCTACAAGAAACCAACATCAGGACAAAAGACCATCACAGACTGAAAGTGAAAGGCTGGAAAAAATTTTCCAAGCAAACAGACAAGAAAAAAAATTCAGGGTAGCAATTCTTTTTTTAAAATATTTTATTTATTTATCTTTAGAGGGGAAGGGAAAGAGAGAGGAAGGAAAAATCAATGTATGGTTGCTTCTTGTGCATCTCCTGCAGGGAACTGGCCCCTGCCAGGAAATGGCCTGCAACCCAACCATGTGCCCTGATTGGGAATCAAACCGTGATCGTCTGGTTCGCAGGCCCACGCTCAATCCACTGAGCTACACCAGCCAGGGCAGGATAGCAATTCTCATATCAGACAAAATAGACTTCAAAAAAGGGCCATAAAGAAAGAACCACAAGGTCATTTCATAATACTCAAGGAGAGAATCCACCAAGAAGTCATTAACATTGTAAATATATATGGACCCAACATAGGAGAACCCAAATATATAAAGAAATCTTAGAGGACTTCAAGAAAGATATTGACAGCAACACAATTAAAGTAGAGGATTTTAACACCCCACTGTCAAAAATGGACAGATATTCCTAGCAAAATATCAACAAAGATACTGCAGCATTAAACAACACCCTAAATGAAATGGACTTAACTGATATATATAGAGCCCTTCATCCCAAAGAAGCTAAATACACATTCTTTTCAAATGCACATGGAACATTTTCAAAGATAGACCACATGATAAAACACAAAACGAGCCTCAATAAATTCAAGAAAACTGAAATGGTACCAAGCATTTTCTCTGACCACAAGTAACTAAAATTAAAAACCAACCCCAAAAGAAAAAACCCAAAACACCCAAAATCATGGAGAATGAATGATATGCTACTAAACAACAAATGGGTCAAGAATGAAATTAGGGAAAAAATCAAAGTTTCTGGAAACAAACAAAATTGAACTCACAACAACCCAAAACTTGTGCGACACAGCAAAGGCAGTCCTGAGAGGGAAATTCATAGCAACACAGGCTTACCTAAAGAAGTTAGAAACACTTCAAGGAAACAACCTAACTCTATGCCTGCAAGAACTAGAGGAACAACAACAAAAACAGTCCAGAGCAAGTAGAAGGAGGCAATAACCAAGATCACAGAAGAATTAAATGACATAGGGACTAAAAGCATAATTCTAACAATCAATTAATCCAGAAGTTAATTTTTTGAAAAGATGAAGACAAGCCTTTAAGTAGGCTCATCAAGAAAAGAAGAGAGAGGACACAAATAAACACAATCAGAAAGGAAAGAGGAGAGATTACAACTGATACTAGAGACACAGAAGGGATTGTAAGAACTTACTATGAAGAACTGTATGCCAAGAAATTTGAAAGCCTACGTGAAATGGACAAATTTCTAGAAAAATATAGTCTTCCAAAACTCAATGAAAAAGAAACAGAAAACCTGAACAGACCAATAACAGCAGATAAAATTGAAGAAGTAATCAAAAAACTCCCATCACACAAAAGCCCTGGATCAGATGGTTTCACAGGAGAATTCTACAAAGTTTTTAGGGAAGAGCTAACCCCTATTCTTCACAGACTATTCCAAAAAATCCAAAAGGAGGGAAAACTCCCCAACTCTTTTTATAAAGGCAGCATCATCCTAATTCCAAAACCAGATACAGACATAACAAAGAAAAAAACTTTAGGCCAATATCGCTGGGGAACATACACACTAAAATCCTCAACAAAATATTGGAAAACTACATCTAACAATACATTAAAAAGATCATACACCATGACCAAGTGGGATTCTTCCCAGGGACGCAAGGATGGTTCAATATTCGTAAATCAGTAAATGTAATACATCACATAAACAAAAGCAAACACAAAAGACACATGATCATATCAACAGATGTAGAAAAAGCATTTGATAAGGTACAACACCCATTTATGATAAAAACACTCAGCAAAGTAGGAATAAAGGAAACATTCCTCAATATAATAAAGGCCATATATGAGAGACCTACAGCCAACATCATACTCAATGGACAGAACTAGAATCTTTTCACCCTGGCTGGTATAGCTCAGTGGACTGAGTGCAGGCCTATGAACTAGACGATCACAGTTCGATTCCCAGTCAAGGCACATGCCTGGGTTGCAGGACAGTTTCCAACAGGGCACACACCAGAGGCAACCATACACTGATATTTCTCTCCCTCTCTCCTTCACTTCCCTTCTAAAAGATAAATAAATAAAATAGTTTTTAAAAACCTAGAATATTTTCTACTAAACTCAGGAACAAGATAAGGTTGTTCATTTTAACCACTTCTATTCAATATAGTATTGCAAATTTAGCCTCAGCAATCAGACAAGAAAAGGAAATAAAAGGCATCCAAATCGGAAAGGAGGAAACAAAACTGGCACTGTTTACAGATGATATGATAGTGTTCATGGAAAATCCTATAGCCTCTACCAAAAAACTGCTCGAACTAATAGATGAATTTGGCAAAACTCCAGGTTACAAAGTCAATATCCAGAAATCAAAAGCATTTTTGGATAATAACAATGGAGTAGCAGAAGCAAAAATCAAGAACAAAATCCTATTCAATATACCAAAACAAAAATAAAATAACTGGGAATAAATCTAACCAAGGATGTTAAAGACCTGTATGCAGAAAACTACACAACACTGAAGGAAAAAATCACAGAAGACACAAACAAATGGAAACATATACCATGTTCATGGACCGGGAAAATTAACATCATCAAAATGTCCATATTACCCACAGCAATTTACAGATTCAATGCAATTCCTATTAAAGTACCAATGGCATATTTCACAGACATAGAACAAACAATTCAAAAATTTATATGGAACCATAAAAGACCCCAAATAGCAGCTGCAATGTTGAGAAAGAAGAACAAAGTAGGAGGGATCACAATACCTGATATCAAACTGTATTACAAATCCACTGTAATCAAAACAACTTGGTGCTGGCATAAAAACAGGCACATAGACCAATGGAACATAACAGATAGCCCAGATATTAACCCAACTCTCTACAGTCAATTAATATTTGACAATGGGGGCAGTAACATAAAATGGGGTAAAGATAGCCTCTTCAACAAATGCTGTTGGGAGAACTGGACAGCTACATGAAAAAAAATGAAACTTGAGCACCAACTGATACCATACACCAAAATAAATTTAAGGTGGATAAAAGATTTAAATATAAGCAATGACACCATTAAAGTTCTAGAGGAGAACATTGGCAGGAAAATATCAGATATTTCACGCAGCAACATTTTTACTGATATGTCCCCAGAGCAAAAAATATAAAGGAAAGAATAAACAAATGGGATCTCATCAAAATAAAAAGCTTCTGCATGGCTAAAGAAAACAGCATTAAAATGAAAAGACAAACAACTGTATGGGGAAACATATTTGCCAAAGATACCTCAGACAAAGGCTTATCTCCTAAACATACAAAGAACTCACACAACTTCACTGTAAGAAGACAACTAACCGAGTTAAAAAATGGGAAAAGGACTTGAACCAGCACTTCTTCAAGGAGGACATACAGAGGATCCAGAGACACATGAAGAGATGCTCAATATAGCTAGCTATCAGAGAGATGCAAATTAAAACCACAATGAGATACCACTTAACACCGGTCAGAATGGCTATCATAAACAAAGCAACAAACAACAAATGTTGGAGAGGGTGTGGGGACAAAAGGACTCTAGACCACTGTTGGTGGGATTGCAGACTGGTACAACCATTATGGAAAACAGTATGGAATTTTCTCAGAAAACTAAAATTGGACCTGCGTTTTGACCCAGCAATTCCACAACTGGGATTATATCCTAAGAACTCTGAAACACCAATCCCAAAGAACATCTGCAAGTCAATATTCATAGCAGCACAACTTAAAATAGCCAAGTGCTGGACGCAACCTAGGTGTCCATCAATAAATGAATAAGTCCAAACACTATGGTACATATACACAATGGAATTCTATGCAGCAGAAAGAAAAAAGGTCCTCCTACCCTTTGCAACAGCATGGATGGAACTGGAAAGCATTATGCTGACTGAAATAAGCCAGGTGCTAAAAGACACATACCATTTAATCTCACCTTTAACAGGAAGCTAAACAATAAAACAAGCAAGCAGGCAAAATAAAAACAAAGACACTGAAATCGAGAACATGGGGACAGCACCAGAGGGGAGAAGGGAGGGAATTTCAGGGGCAAAAGGAGAGAGATTTAGATAAACTAGTATAAAGGAAAAATGGACAACAACTAAGGGGGGTAGAAATGGGATGGAGGTGGGGAGCACGAGGGAGTGGGCTGAGATGGGAGTATAATACACAAAAGTGTACTTGAAAAATAAATAAATAAATACACCTCGTTCAAACTAGCACTGCAATATATGCTAAAGGAACTGCTTTTATTTTTTTAATATAATTTTTATTTAATTCTTGTTCAAGTACAGGTTTCTGTCTTATATTCCCAACCCTGCCCGCCCCCCGCCCCATGCTCCCCGCCTCCCTCCCCTTTCCACCCCCCACCCTTAGTTATTGTCCATGTGTCCTTTATACTTGTTCATGTGAGTCCATTCCCTTTTCCCCTATGATTCTCTACCCTCTCCCCTCTGGACCCTGTCAGCCTGTTCCATAATTGAGTGTCATTGGTCGTATTTTGCTTGCTTGTTTGGTTTGTTTAGATTCCTGTTAACAGTGAGATCATATGATATTTGTCTTTCACCGCCTGGCTTATTTCGCTCAGCATAATGCTTTCCAGTTCCATCCATGATGTTGCAAAGGGTAGTAGTTCCTTCTTCCTTTCTCCTGCATAGAATTCCATTGTGTAAATGTACCATAGTTTTGTGATCCAGTCATTGACCGATGGGCATCTAGGTTGCTTCCAACTCTTGGGTATCGTGAATTGTGCTGCTATGAACATTGGGGTGCATAGGTTCTTTTGGATTGGTGTTTCAGGGTTCTTAGGATATACTCCCAAGAGTGGAATTGCTGGGTCAAAAGGCACGTTCATTTTTAGTTTTCTTAGAAAATTCCATACTGTTTTCCATAGTGGTTGTACCAGTCTGCAATCCCACCAACAGTGAACTAGGGTCCCCTTTTCCCCACAACCTCTCCAGCACTTGTTGTTTGTTTCTTTGTTTATGATAGCCATTCTGACTGGTGTTAAGTGGTATCTCATTGTGGTTTTAATTTGCATCTCTCTGATAGCTAGCGATATCGAGCATCTTTTCATGTGTCTCTGGATCCTCTGTATGTCCTCCTTGGAGAAATGTCTGTTCAAGTCCTCTGCCCATTTTTTAATCGGGTTGCTTGTCTTCTTTGAGTGGAGTCGAGTGAGTTCTTTGTATATTTTGGAGATTAAACCTTTGTCTGAGTTATCAGTGGCAAATATGTTTTCCCAAACAGTTGCTTCTCTTTTTATCTTGATACTGTTTTCCTTAGCCATGCAGAAGCTTTTCATTTTGATGAGATCCCATTTATTTATTCTTTCCTTTATATCCCTTGCTCTAGGGGACGTATCAGTAAAAATATTGCTGCGTGGAATATCTGAGATTTTCTTGCCAATGCTCTCCTCTAGTGCTTTAATGGTTTCACGGCTTATATTTAAGTCTTTTATCCACCTTGAATTTATTTTGGTGTATGGTGTAAGTTGGTGCTCAAGTTTCATTTTTTTTCATGTAGCTGTCCAGTTCTCCCAACACCATTTGTTGAAAAGGCTGTCTTTACTCCGTTTTATGTTATTGCCCCCTTTGTCGAATATTAATTGACTGTAGAGATTTGGGTTTATTTCCGGGCTCTCTGTTCTATTCCATTGGTCTATGTGCCTGTTTTTGTGCCAGTATCAGGCTGTTTTGATTACAGTGGATTTGTAATACAATTTGATATCAGGTATTATGATCCCTTCTACTTTGTTCTTCTTTCTCAAAATTGCAGCTGCTATTCAGGAACAAGACAAGGAATTGCTTTTAGAAAAAGAAGAAAAACAATGGCAGAGAGAGGGACACAGGCATGAAGATAGTAAAATGGCAATGAATAAGCACCTATCAATAATAAACATTAATGAAAATGGATTAAATGTTCCAATCAAAATATATAGAGTAGCTGAATGGATAAGAAATCACAACACACTGCCTTCAAGATACCCACCTCAGAACAAAACACCTACACAGGATAATAGTGAAAAATACTCCCAACAAATGGACATGACAAAAAGCCAAGGTATGAATACGTACAATATTTTCCAAAATATAAGATGCACTCTCCCACCCAAATTTGGAAGGAATAATGGTTGTTAATGCTGCTGTTGAGTTCTCTCTCAATTTACATTGGTGAAATATTATGTTGTTTATGTTATTAAATATTTTACCACATTTTCTGCTTCAAAAAATGTTTTTCTTTTTTTTCTCCACCAAAACCTAGATGCATCTTATGGTCCAAAAAATACAGTATATCCCACAAAATACACTTCAAAACAAAGGTCATAAAAAGATGCCCAGAAGGACACTTCATCACACTCAAGGAAAGAAATTGCCAAGAAGACATAAACATTATAAACATACATGCACCCAACATAGGAGCACAAAAATACATAAGAAAAATCTTGGAGGAATTCAGTAAAGATATAGATGGCAACACACTTATACTTGGTAATTTTAACACCACATTGTCAAAATGGTTAGGTCTTCCAAACAAAATATCAACTAGAATATTATGGCTTTTAAAGATACCCTATATCAAAAGAATTTAACTAATAAATATAAAATATTTCATCCAAAAGGAGCAAAACATATTCTTTTCAAATGCACGTGGAACATTTTCAAACATACATAACATGATAGGAACAAAACATGCCTCAATATACTCAAGGAAATTAAAATTGTATCAAGCATATTCTCTGACCACAAGGAAATGAAACTAGACTCCAACCTCAAGAAAAAACTCAAAAACACTCAAACTCATGGAGATTGAATAGCATGCTATTCAACAATGAATGGGTCAAGAATGAAATTTGGAAGGAAATCAAAACGTTTCTGGAAACAAATGAAAATGAACTCACAACAGTTCACAATTTATGGGACAGAGCAAAGGCAGTCCTGAGAGGGAATGTCATAGCAATGCAGGCTCGCCTAAAGAAAAAAGAAATATTTCAAATAAACAACCTAATCCTATGCCTACAAGAACTTGAGGAACAACAACAAAGACAGCCCAGAGCAAGTAGAAGGAAGGAAATAACCAAGATCAAAGAAGAGTTAAATGACATAGGGACTAAAAGCATAATTCTAACAATCAATTAATCCAGAAGTTAGTTTTTTGAAAAGATGAAGACAAGCCTTTAAGTAGGCTCATCAAGAAAAGAAGAGAGAGGACACAAATAAACACAATCAGAAAGGAAAGAGGAGAAATTACAACTGATACTAAAGACACAGAAGGGATTGTAAGAACTTACTATGAAGAACTGTATGCCAAGAAATTTGAAAGCCTACGTGAAATGGACAAATTTCTAGAAAAATATAATCTTCCAAAACTCAATGAAAAAGAAACAGAAAACCTGAACAGACCAATAACAGCAGATGAAATTGATGAAGTAATCAAACAAAAAATCCAGTCACACAAAAGCCCTGGATCAGATGGTTTCACAGGAGAATTCTACAAAGTTTTTAGGGAAGAGCTAACTCCTACTCTTCACAGACTATTTCAAAAAATACAAAAGGAGGTAAAACTCCCCAACTCTTTTTATGAAGCCAGCATAATCCTAATTCCAAAGCCACATAGAGACACAACAAAGAAAAAAAACTTCAGGCAAATTTCACTGATGAACATAGACCCTAATATCCTCAGCAAAAGATTGGGGCCCTGGCCGGTGTAGCTCAGTGGATTGAGTGCGGGCCTGTGAACCAGACAATCTCGGTTCGATTCCCAGTCAGGGCACATGCCTGGGTTGCAGGCCGGTTCCTTGCAGGCTAACTACCAGCAGAGGACGCACAAAAGGCAACCATACATTGATGTTTCTCCCCCTCTCTCCTTCCCCTCTAAAAATATATAAATAAATAAAATCTTTTTTTTAAAAAAAAGATTGGAAAATTGCATCCAACAATACGTCAAAAGGATCATACACCATGACCAAGTGGGATTCATCCCAGGGATGCAAGGATGGTTCAATATTCATAAATCAGTAAATGTAACACACCACATAAACAAAAGCAAAGACAAAAAGCACATGATCATATCAATAGATGTGGACAAAGCATTTGATAGGGCACAGCACCTATTTATGATAAAAACTCTCAGCAAAGTAGGAATAGAGGGAGCATTCCTCAACATAATAAAGGCCATATATGAGAGACCTACAACCAACATCATATTCAATGGGCAAAAACTTAAAACTTTTCCACTAAGATCAGGAACAAGACAAGGTTGTTCACTCCCACCACTTCTATTCAATATAGTATTGGAAGTTTCAGCCACAGTGATCAGACAAGAAAAGGAAATAAAAGGTATCCAAATCGGAAAGTAGGAAATAAAACTGTCACTGTTTGCAGATGACATGATAGTGTACATGGAAAATCTTATAAGTTCCACCCCAAAACTGCTAGACCTAATAAATAAATTTGGCAAAACAGCAGGATACAAAGTCAATATCCAGAAATCAAAGGCATTTTTGTATACCAACAATGAAGCAGCAGAAGCAGAAATCAAGAAAATTCCTAAGCCTCTCCTCATTTTTTTGAATTCTCATCTTTAAACGTTCCAACATCCGAATTATAGGGGTACCAGAAGGGGGAAAGAAACAACCACGAGTGGAAAACGTATTTGAACAAATAATAAAGGAGAACTTCCCCAGTCTGGCAAAGGAAATAGACTTCCAGGAAATCCAGGAAGCTCAGAGAGTGCCAAAGAAGTTGGACCCAAGAAGGAACACACCAAGGCACATCATAATTACATTAGCCAAGACCAAAATGAAGGAGAGAATCCTAGAAGCATCAAGGGATAAGGGGACAGTCACCTACAAAGGAGTACCCATCAGACTGTCAGCGGATTTCTCAAAAGAGACCTTACAGGCAAGAAGGGGCTGGAAAGAAGTATTCCAAGTCATGAAATCCAAAGACCTACAGCCAAGATTGCTTTATCCAGCAAAACTTTCATTTAGAATGGAAGGACAGATAAAGTGCTTCTCAGATAAGGTCAAGTTCAAGGAGTTCATCATCACCAAGCCCTTATTATATGAAATGCTAAAGGGACTTATATAAGAAAAAGAAGATGAAAAATATGAACAGTGAAAGGACAGCAAACACACAGTTATTAACAACCACACCTAAAACAAAAGCAAACCAAGAGGACAGCTAGATCAGGAGTGGAACCATAGAAATGAAGAACACATGGAGGGTTAGAAACAGGGGAGTGGGAGGGGGAGAAGGGGGGAGAAGGCACAGAAAATAGCATAGATGGTAGGTAGAAAATAGGTAGTGGGGAGGGTGAGAATAGTGGGGGAAATATAGAATCCAAAGAACTTGAGACACGTGGTTATAAACTAAGGGGGGGAGAATGGTGGGGGAGGGAGGGTGCGGGTGGAGGCGAATGAAGGGGGGGGAATAGAACAACTGTAATGGTATAATCAATAAAATATATATATAAAAAAGAAATCAAGAAAATACTCCCATTCGATATAGCAAAAACAAGAAGAAAATAACTAGGAATAAACATAACCAAGGAGGTAAAAGACCTGTACTCAGAAAACTACACAACACTGAAGAAAGAAATCACAGAAGACACAAACAAATGGAAACATATACTGTGTTCACGGATTGGAAGAATTAACATCATCAAAATGTCCATACTACCCAAAGCAATTTATAGATTCAACGCAATACCTATTAAAGTACCAATGGCATATTTCACAGACATAGAACAAACACTTCAAAAATTTGTATAGAACCATAAAAGACCCAGAATAGCAGCTGCAATGTTAAGAAACAAAAGCAAAGTAGGAGGGATCACAGTACCTGATATCAAACTGTATTACAAGGCCACTGTAATCAAAACAGCCTGGTACTGGCATAGACCAATGGAACAAAACAAAGAGCCCACAAATAAACGAAGTCCCTTTGGTCAATTAATATCCAACAAAGGAGGCAGCAACATAAAATGGGGTAAAGATAGCCTCTTCAACAAAGGGTGTTTAGAGAACTGTACAGCTACGTGCAAAAAAAAGAAACTTGAGCACCAACTTACACCTACACAAAATTCAAGGTGGATAAAAGACTTAACTGTAACCTGTGACACCATTAAAGTTCTAGAGGAGAACATTGGCAGGAAAAGCTCAGAATTTTCACGCAGCAACATTTTCACTGATATATTCCCTAGAGCAAGGGATATAAAGGAAAGAATTAAAATAATGGGATTTCATCAAAATGAAAAGCTTAGGCTCAGCTAAAGAAAACAGTATTAAAATAAAAATAGAACCAACTGTATGGAAAAACAGATTTGCCAATGATACCTCAGACAAAGGTTTAATCTCCAAAATATACAAAGAACTTACATGACTCCACTCTAAAAAGACAAGCAACCCAATTAAAAAGTGGGCAAAGGCCTTGAACAGACATTTCTCCAAGGAGGACATACAGAGGATCCAGAAACACATGAAAAGATGCTCAATATCGCTAGCTATCAGAGAGATGCAAATTAAAATCACAATGAGATACCACTTTACACTGGTCAGAGTAGCCATCATAAACTAAGCAACAAACAAGTGTTGGAGAGGTTGTGGAGAAAAGGGGGCCCTAGTTCACTGTTGGTGGGATTGCAGACTGGTACAACCACCATGGAAAACAGTGTGGAATTTTCTAAGAAAACTAAAAATGAATCTGCCTTCTGACCCAGCAATTCCACTGCTAGGATTATATCCTAAGAACACTGAAACACCAATCCAAAAGAATCTATGTACGCCAATGTTCATAGCAGCACAATTTACAATAGCCAACTGCTGGAAGCAACCTAGGTGCCCATCAGTAAATGAATGGGTCCAAAAACTATCATACATTTACACAGTGGAATTCTATGCAGGAGAAAGAAAGAAGAAACTCCTACCTTTTGCAACAGCATGGATGGAACTGAAAAGCATGCTGAGTGAAATAAGCCAGGTGGTGAAAGACAAATACCATATGATCTCACCTTTAGCAGGAACCTAATCAACAAATCAAACAAGCAAGCAAAATATAACCAAAGACACTGAAATAGAGAACAGGCTGACAGTAACCAGAGGGGAGTGTTGAAGGAATTTCAGGAGAAAGGGGAAGGATTCACAGGAACAAGTATAAAGGACACATGGACATAAACTAAGGGTGGTGGAAATGGGAGGGAGGTGAGGAGCACTGGGGGGGAGGTGACTGGGATTGGAGCAAAATACAGAAAACTGTTCTTGAACAACAATTAAAATAAATAAATTTTTAAAAAAGTAAAAAGAATGAAATCAAAACGTTTCTGGACACAAATGAAAATTAATTCACAACAATTCACTATTTATGGGACACAGCAAAGGCAGTCCAAGAGGGAAGTTCACAGTGGTGCAGACCTAACTGAAGAAGATAGAAACATTTCAAACAAACAACCTAACCTACACCTACAGGAACTCGAGGAACAACAACAAAGACAGCCCAGAGCAAGTAGAAGGAAGGAAATAACCCAGATCAAAGTACAATTAAATGACTTAGAGACTAAGAGCACAATCCTAAGAATTAATAAATTCAGGAGCTGTTTCTTGCAAAGATAAACACAATATACCAGCCTTAAGCAGATTCACCAAGAAAAAAAGAGAGAGGACCCAAATAAACACGATCAGAAATGAAAGAGGAGAGATTACAAAAGATACCTAAGAAATACAAACGATTGTAAGAAATTACTAGAAAAAAAACTATATGCCAAGAAATTTGAAAACCTTCGTGAAATAAAAAATATCTAGAAAAATGTCATCTTTCAAAACTGAAAGAAAGTGAAGCAGAAATGTTGAATACACTAATGACAGCTGACAAAAATGAAGCAGCAATCAAAAAATTTCTGACACACAAAAGGTATGAACCAGATGGTTTTCCAGGAGAATTCTACAAAGCATTTGAAGGAGAGTTAACCCCTATCCTTCACAAAGCATTCCAAAAAATCTAAGAAGATGGAAGATTCCCAAACTCCTTTTATGAAGCCAGCATCATCCTAATCCCAATGCCAGATTAAGACACAACAAAGAAAGAAAACTTTAGGCCCATATCACTGATGAAAATAGACACTAAAATCCAACAAAATATTAGCAAACTGCATCCAGAGAACTGGGATGGGCAAGGCAGTGGCTAGCAGACCAGGGAGTCCCACATTTGCATACAGATAAATGGGAGGAACAGCTGAGGAGCATAACAGATGGCACAACCCAGGGGAAAATAAAGCCTGAAATACTTGTAGGAGTCGCTGTGGCAGGAGAAACTCCCAGCCTCACAGAAGTGTTACTTGGAGAAACCTACAAGGTCCTAAAATGTACACAAACCCACCAACCCAGGAATTAGCACCTGAAGGGCCCAATTTGCTTGTGTGTAGTGGGGGAAGTGACTGAAAGCCCACTGAGAGCTGAGCAACCAGCACCATTTTCTCTCTGACCCCTCCCCCACATACAGTGCCACAACACAGCAGATGGTTGGCCATACCCTGGTGAATACCTAAAGTTCCAACCCTTACTATGTAACAGGCACTTAGAGACCAAGAAATGGGGCCCAATGGAAAGCACAGATCAAAGCTCAAAAAAAATTACAACTAAGCTGTGAAGAGAGAGCCAACCTATCAGATGTACAGTCAAAACAATGGTAATGATGCTCACAGACATGGTTCAGTATGTTCAAAAAATAGAAGAAAAAGTGGAGGCTATACAAAGTGAAATAAAGGAAAAAGTATAGAGAACCAACAGTGAAGGGAAGGAAACTGGGATTCAAATCAACAGTTCACAGCAGAAGGAAGAAAGAAACATTAAGCCAGGACACAATGAAGAAACAAGAATTCAAAATATGAGGAGAGGTTTAGGAACCTCCAGGACAATTTTAAACATTCCAACATCCGAATCATATGGATGCCAGAAGGAGAAGAGGAAGAGAAAGAAATTGAAAACTTATTTGAAAACATAATGAATGAAACCTTCCCCAATCTGGCAAAAGAAATAGACTTCCAGAAGGTCCAGAAAGCTTAGAAAGTCCAGAAGAAGTAGGACCCAAGAAAGAACATACCAAGGCACATCATAATTACAATTAGCCAACATTAAGTAGAAGGAGAGAATCTTAAAAGCGTCAAGAGAAAAAGGGACAGTTAACTACAAAGACATTCCCATAAGACTATCAGCTGATTTCTCAAAAGAAGCCTTACAGGCAAGAAGGGTCTGGGGATAGGGAAAAGATGGGAGTGAGGTAGGTGGGAGTAGAGGCCAGTTCTCCCTGTGCCCAGCTGGAAAACCTAGTCTATCTTCTGAAGAACAGAGTGAACAGCCAATGGAATCCCAGCTTATATGAAATTTTGAGGCAAAAAATTGCAGAGGACATTGAAAAACAGATGGTGAGGAGATTGCCCTGGGATGGTAAGGTCCCTGGGATCTCCACAGGGACCTAGGCCACTGTGGCTCCAGCCTGACACCTGGCATAGGATACAGGAGACAGGGAGAAGAGTTTGATCACCAGTTCCCTCCCCTACCACAGCAGGGAAGGTAGCCCAGCACCAAGAGGGACCTGGATGCTGGAAGTCCCTTGAGTGGGGATAGTGATGAAGTGGGAGACACACAGAGGCAGTACAAATCCTCTGGGACTGTGGACACCAGCATCAGAGAAATTGAAGTGCCAGGCAACACCTGGAGAAGGGAGGAGTTGGGCAGTGTCAGGCTCTGACTGGGATAGTCTCTGAACTGGGTGGAAAGTTGGGCTGTGTGAAAAGCCGGGCGCTTGTTAAGAACAGTAGGCAGCTTCTCTGTAAGGAGCTCCCAGCAGTGGCTGGCAAGCCCCTGTGGAAAATGCAGCTGCACATATGCAGGACTGAATAATAGCTGAGCAGAACCATACACACCCAGCTTGTCTTGGGCTCTGCGCCCAAGATTGACTCATGCTGTGCACCCAGAGATGGAGTGTCTGATTTGAGCCTGGAAGCTCACAGAGGATCTGAGCAAGCCCCCATCCTCTCAAAACCACAAGGAGGGAGAAAAGTGAAGCCTAGCCCCCATCTTCCTTTGGCATCCAGGAAGAGCAGCAGAACTTGCTAAACAAGTTTAAAGTTAGCAGGAGGTTTATTGTTTCTTTTTCTTTTGGGATCCTCTCTCTCTTTTCTTTTCTTTTCTTTTCTTTTTTTCTTCCTAAAAGTAAGATAATATGATGCGGAATTGTGAAAGACCCAGAGACAGATGGAAAGGGGAAGGAAAGGCTAACCTCCAAAAACTGAGAAAGTAAGACAAATGTCACTTTGCTGTCCCATAGAGCTGGCATTTTATTGTTTATGTGTATTATTATTATCTTTTCTAAAAAATATTATTTTTACTTTTATTTTATTAGTATTTTGTTTCTCATCCTTATGTTTAGTTTTCCTCATTTTATTTCTCTGCTTAATTGCATTGTTAGACTGGTTTTCATTATTCTCTCTTTATTGTATTTTAATTTTTCTTCTTTCACTTCACTCATGTTTCAATGACACACAACTCTTGACCTGGTACTTTCCAGGCTGGTTATCCAAATCATATATTTCTTGTCATATTGTTGTTCCAGTACTATTGTAAATAATTGTTGTTCCATATAATTGCACATACTACACAGCAACCCTCCCTGATCTGAGCCCACTTGGATTCAATCCTGAGCATTATTATTGTGGTTAATTCTATTCTTTCTCACACTATGCCTACTTTCTATCCTTTACTCTTGCAACATTTCATCATCTAACTGTTCACAAGTGCTCTGTGTTCTGGATTTAGCTCACAACCATCACCCGCCTAACAAGAGTCTTATCTCCCTTTCACCTTTTATAAAAAGTGGAGAAAAAAACAGTAAATGCTATACTTATCCAAAGAATCTCCTATCGCTTCTCTACTCACTCGTAATTTAAGTCACATAAAATACTCTCCACTATCTTAATCCATTTTGCCTACCCCCTGCCACTGATCACGTACAAGAATAGGTGGGAGCTGTGAAAATCAGTGTACCTGTTGAAGGAGAAAAACCACCAAAAAAGGAAGCACCAAAAGGTAAAAACCCAAGTACAACAAGAGAGCCCACACAAACAGAAGAAAGAGCAAATCAAGAGTGGCCAGACAAGGAGATCAGAGACCATACCACTGAACCTCACAGAATTCCTAACATAGAAGTTCACCCTACAAAAACAGCCAGCAAGGTGAAATATCAGGAAGTGCAGAAACAAAGAAAAGGAATCATATAAAATGGAGAAACAAAAAGAACATGCAATCAAAAGAAACAGAATATGCCCCCCTTCAAAGAAAATGAAGATAACCAATCTATCAAATATAGAATTCAAAATAATGATTACACAGATGCTCAAGGAACTCACAGACAACTAAAAGGAACTGAGTGAGAACTACATCAGCATTAAAAAGGATAGAAACTATAAATGAAACCAGGAAGAAATGAACAATAAAATCTCAGATAAAAAACACATTGAAAGGAATTATAAGCAGGATAGATAAAACAGAGGATTGAATCAGTGAATTGCAGAACAAAGTAGAAAAAAACACCTAGAAGAAGCAAGAAAAGAAAAAGAGACTCAGAAAGAATGAAGAGGTGGTAAAGGAGCTGCAAAACAATGTAAAATGTAATAATATCCATATAATAAGGATATTAGAAGGAGAAGAGGAGGAAGGAATAAAAAACATGTTTGAAAAAGTAATGATGAAAAACTTCCCTAATTTAAAGAGAGAAAAAGTCACACAAATCCAGGATACACAGAAAGGCCCAATCAAGAGGAACACAAAGAGGCCCACTTCAAGACACATCATCGTTAAAATGGCAAAATTCCAAAACAAAGACAGAATCTTAAAGTCAGCAAGGGAGAAATAGGAAGTATCATACAAGGAAGGCTAGCACCTGACTTCTCAATGGAAAGACTCCAAGCCAGAAGGGAATGGCAAGAAATATTCCAAGTAATGGGAACCAGAGGCCTACAACCAAGGCTACTTTACCCAGCAAGGTTCTCAATTAAGATGGAAAGCCAAATAAGGACTTCCCAGACAAAAGAAGTCTAAAAGAATACGTCTCCTCCAAACCAGCTGTGCAGGAGATGCTAAAGGGTATGCTTTCAGAAAAGGAAGGGAAAGAGTGAGAGACAGAAGAACACAGGTACAAAAAATGGCAATGAATAACTATCTATGAATAACCTTAAATGTAAATGGATTGAATGCTCTGATCGAAAGACGTAGAATAGCTAGCCCTGGCTGGCATAGCTCAGTGGATTGAGCTCAGGCCTGGGAACCAAAAAAAATAAATAAATAAATAAAAAGACATGGAATAGCTAAATGGATAAGAAAGCATAACCCATACATGTGCCTCCTACAACAAACCCACCTCAGGACAAGAGACCTACAAGAATAAAAATTAAGGGCTGGAAACAAATATTCCAAGCAAAAGGACAGGAAAATAAAGCTAGGGTAGCAATACACATATCAGACAAAGTAGACTTCCAAAAAATGGCAATAGAAAGAGACCCAGAAGGAAACTTCATAATACTAAAGGGAAGAATCCATCAAGAAGACATAAACACTGTAAATATATATGCACCAAACACAGAAGCACCCAAATACATTAAGAAAATCTTGCAGAACTTCAACAAAAATATTGCCAGCAAAACAATTATAGTAGGAAATTTCACCATCCACTGTTAAAAGTGGATAGATCATCCAAACAAAATATCAGCAAAGATATTGTGGCACTCAACAATGTCCTTGATCAAATGAACTTAACTGATACACATAGAGCCTTTCATCCCCAAAAAACAAAATACACATTCTTTTCAAATGCACATGGAACATTTTCAAACATACATAACATGGTAGGACACAAAATATGCCTCAAGAAAATTGAAACCATATCAAGCACTTTCTCTGACTACAAGGGACTGAAACCAGAAACCAACCTCAAGGAAAAAACTCTAAAACATTCAAATTCATGGATATTGAATAGCATGCTATCAAACAATGAATGGGTCAAGAATGAGATTAAGGGAGAAATAAAAAACTTTCTGGAAACAAACAAAAATAAACTCAAAATAATCCAAAACTTATGGGACACAGCAAAGGCAGTCCAAGAAGGAAATTCATAGTGATATAAGCCTAGCTAGAAAAGATAAAAATATTTCAAATAAACAACCTAACCCTATATATACAAGAACTTGAAGAAAAACAAAGACAGCCCAGAGCAAGTAGAAGGAAGGAAATAACCCAGATCAAAGCAGAATTAAATGATTTAGAGACTAAAAGCACAATTCTAAGGATTAATAAATCCAGGAGCTGGTTCTTTGGAAATATAAACAAAATGAACAAGCCTTAAGCAGATTCACCAAGAAAATAAGAGAGAGGACTCAAACAATCAGAAATGAAAAAGGAGAGATTACAAGAGATACCACAGAAACACAAAGGATTGTAACAAATTACTAGAAAAAACTATATGCCAAGAAATTTGAAAACGTAGGTGAAATGGACAAATTTCTAGAAAAATATAATTTTCCAAAACTGAATGCAGAAAAAGCAGACAGCCTGAACAGACTAATAACAGCAGAAAAAATGAAGAAATAATTAAAACATTTCCAACACACAAAAGCTATGGACCAGAGAGTTTCACAGGAGAATTCCACAACCTATTTAAAGAAGAGCTAACCCCTATCCTTCACAGAGCATCCCAAAAAATCCAAGAAGATAGAAGACTCTGAAACTCTTTATGAAGCCGACATCACCCTAATTCCAAATCCAGATAAAGACACAACAAAGAAATAAAACTTCAGGCCAATATCACTGATGAACATAGACACTAAAATCCTCAACAAAATATTGGAAAACCACATCCAGCAATACCTTAAAAAGACCATACACCATGACCACGTGGGATTCATGCCAAGGATGCAGGAATGGTACAATATTCCCAAATCAATAACACAATACATCACATAAACAAATGCAAAGACAAAAATCACATGATCATATCAATAGATGTGGGCAAAGCATTTTATAAAGTACAACACTGATTTATGATAAAAACACTTAGCAAAGTGGGAATAGAGGGAACATTCCTCAACATAATAAAGGCCATATATGAGAAACCTACAGCCAACATCATACTCCATGGACAAAAACTACAAACTTTCCCACTAAGATAAGGAACAACAAAAGGCTATCCACTTTAATCACTTCTATTTAACATAGTATTGGATATTCTGGCCACAACAATCAGACAAGAAAAGGAAATAAAAGGCATCCAAATTGGAAAGGAGGAAACAAAATTGTCACTGTTTGCAGATAACATGATGGTATACATGGAAAATCCTATACACTCTACCCCAAAACTGCTCAACCTAATAAATTAATTTGGCAAAATGGCAGGATATAAAGTCTATATCCAGAAATCAAAGGCATTTTTGTATACCAACAATGAAACAGCAGAGGCAGAAATCAAGAAAAAAATCCCATTTGATATAGCAAAAGGAAAAAGAAGATACCTAGGAATAAACCTAACCAAGGAGGTAAAAGACCTGTACTCAGAAAACTACATAACATTGGAGAAAGTAATTAAGGAAGATACAAACAAATGGAAGCAGGTACCATGTTCATGGATAAGATGAATGAACATGATCAAAATGTCCATACTACCCAAAGCAATTTATAGATTCAACACAATAACAGCAGAAAATAATTGAAGGAATAATTAAAAATGCAATCCCTATTAAAGTACCAATGGCATATTTCACAGACATGGAACAAACATTTCAAAAATTTACATGGGACCATAAACAACCCTGAATAGCTGTAGCAATTGTGAGAAAGAAGAACAAAGTAGGAAGAATCACAATTCCTGATATCAAACTATATTACAAGGCTACTGTAATATAAACAGCCTGGTACCAGAGTAAGAACAGACATACAGACTAATGAAACAGGCCAGAGAGCCCAGAAATAAACCCAAGTCTCTATGGTCAATTCATATTTGACAAAGGTGGCAGCAGCATAAAATGGAGTGAAAATAGCCTCTTCAACAAATGGTGTTGGGTGAGCTGGACAGCTACATGCAAACAGATAAAATTCAAGCACCAATTTATACCACACAAAAGTAAACTCGAGGTGAAGAAAAGATTTAAATATAAGTCATGATACCATTAAAGCCCTAGAGGAGAACACAGGCAGGAAAAACTCAAATCTTCCATACAGCAATATTTTCACTGGTATGTCCCCTAGAGCAAGGGACATAAAGGAAAGAATAAACAAATGGGATCTCATCAAAATAAAAACCTTCTGCATGGCTAAAGAAAAAAGCATGAAAATAAAAAGAGAACCAACTATATGGGAACCAACCATATCATTGCCAATGATTACTCAGGCAAAGGTTTCATCTCCAAAATATGTAAAGAACTCACACAACTTTACTCTAAGAAGACAAGCAGCCTGCCCTGGCTGGTGCAGCTTGGTGGATTGAGCACAAGCTGCAAATAAAAGGGTTGCCAGTTTGATTCCTGGTCAGGGCACATGCCTGGGATGCGAGCCAGTTCCACAGTGGGGGCCATGTGAGAGGCAACCACACGTTGATGTTTCTCACCCTTTTTTCCTCCCTTCCTCTTTCTCTAAAAAGAAATAAATAAAATGTTTAAAAAATAAAAAAGAAGAAGAAAAGCAACCCAGTTAAAAAATGGACAAAGGACTTGAACAGACCTTTCTCCTAGGAGGACATACAGTGGTTCCAGAGACATATGAAAAGATGTTCAGCATCACTGGCCATCAGAGAGATGCAAAGTATAACCACAATGAGATACTACTTTACACTGTTGACAATGGCCATCATAAGCAAAGCAACAAACAAGTGTTGGAGAGGTTGCAGAGAAAAGGGAACCCTGTTGCACTGTTGGTGGCATTGCATACTGACGCAACAGCCATGGGAAACAATATGAAATTTCCTCAGAAAACAAAAAAAAAAATGGAACTACCTTTTGATCCAGCAATTCCACTGTTAGAATTATATCCTAAGAACACTGAAACACCAATCCAAAAGAACCTATGCACCCCAACATTCATAGCAGCACCATTTACAATAGCCAAGTACTGGGAACAAGTACTAGGTGCCCATCAGTAAATGAATAAGTCCAAAAACTATGGTAGATTTATACAATGGAATTCTATGCAGCAGAAAGAAAGAAGGAACTCCTACTCTTTGCAACAGCATGGATGGAACTGAAAAGCATTATGCTGAGTGAAATAAGCCAGGCGGTGAAAGACAAATACCATATGATCTCACCTTTAACAGGAACCTAATCAACAAAACAAACAAGCAAGCAAAATATAACCAAAAACATTGAAATTGAGTACAGTCTGACAGTGACAACCAGAGGAGAGAGGGGAGGGTATTATAGGGGAAAAGTGTGAAGGTTTTGCAGGAACAATTATAAAGGACACAAGGGGTAGAGTAGAAACAGGGGAGGGAGGTGGGGAGACCTGGGGTGGTGAGGAAGAGTTGGAGGAAAAGGCAGAAAACTGTATTCAAAGAACATTAAAAATGGTAGAAGAAGAAGAAGAAGAAGAAGAAGAAGAAGAAGAAGAAGAAGAAGAAGAAGAAGAAGAAGAAGAAGAAGAAGAAGAAGAAGAAGAGGAGGAGAATGAAAGGGCTGAAGAGAAGTATTAGAAGTCATGAAAGGCAAGGACCAACATCCAAGATCACTCTATCCAGCAAAGCTATTATTTAGAATGAAGGGCAGATAAAGTGCTTCCCAGATTAGGTCAAGTTAAAAAAGTTCATCATCACCAAGCCCTTATTATATGAAATGTTAAAGGGACTTTTCTAAGAAAAAGAAGATGATCAAAAGTATGAACAGTAAAATGACAAAAAATTCACAACTATCAACAACTGAACTAAAACAAAAACTAAGCAAACAACTAGAACAGGAACAGAATCACAGAAATGGGGACCACATATAGGGTTATCAGTGGGGAGGGGGAGAGAAAAGGAACAGGGAACAAGTAGCATAAATGGTAGGTACAAAGTAGACAGGGGGAGGTTAAGAATATTATAGGAAATGTACAAGCCAAAGAACTTATATGTATGACCCATGGACACAAACTAAGTGGGGTGAATGCTGGTGGGAGGGTGTTACAGGGTACAGAGGATTATAGGAGGGGAAATGGGCCAACTTTAATAGCATAATCAATAAAATATGTCTAAAAAGTTTTTAGGTGTTTTTAATTTTGATTTACACATTGCTGCCAAAAGGAAATGTATAGAAGGCTGGACATCCCCACTAATCTTTTCACCATACAGGTGCTAAAACAGGGGAAGGTCATGATGCAGAGTTACCCTTTACCCTCAACACCAGGATCCCAGCCTGGCTTTCACAGGAACTGCAATATTTCTTGAATCTCCAAGAAACTATTCAGAAGATGTAGGTGGCAATTTCCATTTATCTTAGATGACAATCACACATTTACATTTTACTTACTGGATGAAAATAGGACTGAAATTATACTATTCATTCTCTTTGAAAATATTACAACTCTGGGACATCTTTTAAGAATTGTTTGCTATTAAATTGGCACTTAAAGAGCAAGTTCTTTTTTTTAAGATTTTATTTATTTATCTTTAGAGGGGAAGGGAAGGAGAGAGGGAGAGAAATACCAATGTATGGTTGCCTCTCGTGTGTTCCCTGCTGGGAACAGGCCTGCAACCCAGGCATGTGCCCTGACTGGGAATCAAACAGTGATTGTGTGGTTCGCAGGCCCGAGCTCAATCCACTGAGCTACACCAGCCAGGGCTTTAAAGAGCAAGTTCTTTAAAACGCATTTAAAGTCATTAGGTGCATTGAAGATGTGTACTTTTTGCTAGGTAGAAGATATACACTCAGTCACATACACTCACACTGACACACAAACACTCAACACACATACATGAGAAAAAGAAAAAAAAATGATGTATGTTGCCATAATTTCCCCTGAAGCATCACAAATGAAATAGTGATGATATTTTAAAACTCCAAGCTATTGAATCAGTACGACTGCTTCAATTATCTTTAACTATGATTTTTAACTCAGAGTTAAAGTAATTGAGATATTGTATACATGGTAAAAATAAAGAAGCATTAGCACTAAGGTCACATTATGCATTGCATTATGTAGACAAGGAAACTAAGCGCACAGAACTGAAGTTGCTTGCTAAAATTTGTACATAAATTAGAAACAAGAATTTTGGGGAATTGTTCAATTTCCATTGTAATTACAATTTTTGAGTATTTTAAATATCATCCTAGTTTTAGAATACAGTATTTCTTTTATTAAAATGTTTTTTAAGTGTAGAGGGCTGACATAACTATGAACTCCACAAATTCCATTTCTTGTGGTGGAATTGGAATGGGCCTTTTAAAATGTAACAAGTTCTAAAGGCAGAGAGGAGGGATAAGCTAGACTTTTCAGATGAAACAAGAAAAAACAACCTCCTGGGAGCAGCTATAGTCAACATGTCATTTAGATAAATTAACATCGTCTTCACTCCCCAAACTCAGCCAGATATTTTTATTTTGTTGGGAGGTGGTAATTTTTGATTTATGGAGAGTCTCGAGAATTTGTTGCTTAATTTTACTTTGGTAATAAAATCTTTGGATTTTGTTATTTTGAAATATTTTAGACCATTCATCATCAAAAGCTCTCACCACCTGAAAGGTATTCAGCCATTTCCTATTTCATGCATTTCACCCTTAATCTCCCTCTGGAAGACTTTGAACTGTAAACAATTAGGATTTAAGACCTTTTACATCAGGGGAAACATCAGTATGCAACACACCCCAACAGATATTTCAGCTCTCCTGTGCTTGCTCTCATTCTCCATGCTCCTGCCCAGCAGGGTTATCTGGGATAAATAGGGTGTTTAAACAAGGTGTGTGAGGTGGGGTCACCTGGAGGCAGATGGGTTAATGTTTGCTCAGCACTTTAGACTAGACAAACTTGTTACTGGGCCAATTGTAGTCAATATAAAAGGTGCTTTATTTGACACGGGAGACAAACAATAATAAAGTAAAAGATTAGGCATAAGAGTTGAGAGAGAGGAGGAAAGAGATGAAGCTGAAGTACAGATATCTTCACATTTAAAAGATGCACATTGATTAAGCCTCTTACTGCTACTCTCCATCCAATGGAAGTAAACAGTCTCCAGTTTTGCTTTCTAAGCAAGGTGTTTGCAACTGTGTTTCTTTGAAAACTCTCAGAAGTGAAGCTAGGGTATAAAGTGAACAACTTGAATTATACTATCTGTCAGACCCCTACCTGGAATAATAGAAATTTGGGAACAACTAGAAACAATGAAATTTCTAAACTTTCCTAGAAATCATTTATTCACAAGTGTTCATTCTCACATTCAACAAATAACCTATTGGGAATTTGTGTGTAACGGGGGCAGTGCAAGGTGCAAAAAAAGTACATAAGATGAATAAAGCCAGTGTCTACCCTGTAGATGACTGGCTCCTGCAGAAAGAATGGGACCTACCTCACATTAGCCCAGAAAAGAGGTTCTACACCCCAAGGGTGACAGAAATTCATAATGGGACAGCATTGTGATTTGGGAGAACCAGAGGCAAACAAATACAGAAAAATTTTAACTGGACTTTTAAATGGGTTACAGGTTTGATGAAGAATTGTAAGGACTCCATTCAGGCTGCCATTAAAACCTTATGGAAGAGTTAGTTACTCAAATAAAACTCAACCTCTTCTACAATGAGCCAGGACCAACAGCAAGAAAACCTCATTCTGCAGGAGAGAGTCACTGTGCACAGCCCCTCTGCCTGAGAATGAAGAAGGAAAGAAATAGCTATCCCCATAAAAAAGGAACAACTGAGCCCTGAATGGTCCAGAGCCCATAAATCTCACACTCTATTACTTTCAGATTAATATTCTCTTTGGATCTACATCTTGGGCCAGTAAGAGTCCATAGTTAAGAGAACAAGCAAAAGTATTTTCTAGCCAGAAAAAGAAGCTTACCCTCCTTGTCACACAAGTCTTCTTCTAACAATGCCTCTTCTGACCCTCATGTTATGAGCAATCTATTTGTTCCCTAGATAGTTGTCCCTTAAAACCATCTGTCAAACTCTAAAGACAGTTTACAGGAGACTAAAGACAAGAAAACAGACACTCTTCCATCTAATAGCTCCATGAAACGGAGAGAAAGAGTATGTGCAAAATATCTCCCCCACCCCCGGCCCACAAACACCTAGATTAAGCAAAGAATTTGTAGAACCGTGGCATTCGTAGCCATGGGGATACCTTCAGAAGCTTGTTCCATATGTGGAAAAACAGGCCCAGTGACATTAAGTGGCTGGGGTCAAAGTTTCAAATCTACATTTTCCCTTCACTCCACTATAGAATGCACTTACTTTAGTGTACTCTCAGTACTTAACATCACCCAGCAAATAAAGGCTTTATCAATTACCTTTAATACATGCATTGGTTGAATGGCAGGCTTTAATATCTTTGAGTACATTTCAAACTACTAAGACCAAATCATACATTTACCCCCATGACCTGCTGACAAAGGTGTTACGAAAGCATGGGAGGGATATTATGAATGGTGTCAGAATTTCTAGAGGTTTTTGCTACTGTTCTCAAGAGCCCATGTGCTCTGCTATTTACCCCATGTTAATTCCTGAGCTCCATGGAGTGTGCCAACGTAAAATATGTTCATTGGAACAGAGATCTACTGTGCCAATACTGTTATCAATCATCTTAAGTGTTATTAAATATATATTAACAATTATATATAATTTCATGGAAATCTTTTTGTTTTCTTATCTCAAATGCCTTCAGAAAAATTACCTGAAATTGCAACAAGGAAACTCCATTTTTTGATATCTTAAGAGCATGGTTTTTTATTTTTTAATCCTCACCAAGGATGTGTTTATTGATTTTAGAGTGAGAAGAAGGGCGTGGAGAGAGGGTTGATTGAATCTGCAACCCAGGTATGTGCCTTGACTGGGGATCAAGCATGAAACCTTTTGTTGTGCACAGAGACACTCCAACCGAGCCACCCACCCAGGGCACAAGAGCGTGTTTTTAGAATGTGTAACTTTTCTTGGGCTGTCCAATTCTGACATTTCCAAAAAACATCACGATTTTTGACAATTTGTACCTCCTTTTGTCCATTTCTAATTTCACAGCTGCAACAACTTCTCTCACTTCAATTTCACTTGTTCTAAGTCAAGGGCTCCTTCTCAGATGCTTCACAGAGTTTCTGCAGTTGGCTCTGAGGCAGCTGGGAAAGCAGAGGGTAGGCAGGAAATGTGGCCAGAGCAAAGTGACTGCTCCCACCAGCTAAAAGAAAGGCAGAGAGAGGCAACGTGGCAGGATTTTCACCCACCTAGGCCACTTACAGTTCGACTACTACCAAAACAAAGGGGAGATAAATATTAGGCTAGGAGAGGATGCCATAAATAATAGCAATATAAAATAATAAATTAAAATTGATACCATAACACAAATAATGGGAAAGTAATAGATTAATAGTTTTTTAGTTGCATTAATGCATCAAGGAAAAAGCACACAACTGAACAAAAAGTTTCCAAAAGACACATCACTCCAAGGCTCAGAAACTGGTATAAACATAGGGTGACTAAATTGAAAACAGAGGCACCATAATCCAGCCGCAATTCTGATGCCTGATTTCTAACTCAGCACCAGGGCCAGTTGATTAAGGGTAGTTCCCCTGCCTTTGCTATCTGAAAAGAATGGGTTCTGGTGTAGAAAAGTATGTACAGCCAAGCCAGAAAAAGACTCTGGGAACCACATGATGGGCAGTGTTAAATTTGTGATGCTTTGTAGTAAAAATTTCACTAAGTTTTTTACTAATGACACTTAGAAGCCAACTCATCCACAGGACTGTCCATTTGAAACTTCCAAGAAGCCACCCTTCACAACATTCTCTTAGCTTTGTAGTGAATTTTCTGTCCAGATGAAAACTCCATTCAACCAAGAACGTTGGCAATCAGGTGGTGAAAACACTGACCTGACCAGGTCCCACCTTCCTCCCAACTTCCCCACATCCCATATATTCTAAATGGAGGTTGATTTCCAGGAGTGGCTGAAAGAGAAGTTGACACACCCACATACAGAAGACTTAACTACCAACTTTGCCCAAACCTCAGGGTCTAGCACTCCCTCTACTGAACACAGGCCATTCTATCTCATATGTTGCCTTGCTTCTTCCTGACTTCCATTCCCTCTCACCCATTATTTTGATGTGAAATTCAGAGTATTCACAGTTTATTCTCACTTCTCTCTTTCCACCTAGAAGCCTCATTCTTACCACTTTCTCTGGCTCTTGTTCCAAGATGGCACCTGTGTTGTCACTCATGTTGCTTTACCCACAATTCCATGCCCAGTGGCCAAGGCTGTAGAACCAATACTTTGAAAGCAAAGTAGCTTATTTTTAATGAAATAAAGTAAGAATAATTTTAAATGTATTCTCTCACTAATACTATATAGGACTCATCATGAATGAATCCCACCCCACCTACCCACTGACATCCTCAACAAGTGTAACAGCAATATTAAAACTATCATTTATAATTCTTTTATTACACCAGTCCCTTCCAGACAGTTTTTTCTTCAGGTGAAGATCTTTAGGTCTTATAAGCATAGGTTCTCCTGACTTTTAACAGGTTTTCTGTTTTGCGAATGGTTTAAGGATACAGGTGCTAGTTAAAAAGGAATCATTGTAAATCACTTTCCCCACAGTGACATTCTCAATCTATGGAAACCACTAGCTGTCACTATCCATATTTGTGAAAAATGAGGCTACATCAGATTGAGCAAAGCATCTGACTTTATGGTGATATAAACCACTCTTCTTGTTGACTGCCAGTTCCTTAAGAGCACATGATTGTATTTTTCCTATTTATGTTTCTATTTTACATAAAGAGCAATATGCGTCAACAAATGATGATAGACAAAAAATGTGCAGTCTTCATCCACGTACACAATAATACATCCATTCTGTTGAGACCAAACCTGAAATGTCAAGGAGTATCCAGACAAGCAGAAACACATCCAGAGGACAATTTTCAGAGAGTGGACTCCGTCCTCTGTGAGTGGACACAAGGTGGGAGCATGGGAGCTCCAGGCTGTGCCATGAAAAACACAGCTCAGGGAATGGAAATTATGAGGAGGCAGGCAAAATAATTTACCAGTCAAATCTATTCAAAAGTATTCTAGTCTCCCTCACTCTGAGACAAGGTCTCTGCTTAATAGAAAGAGCCAACCGGAGGTTGAATTATCCTCTGTTAAAAAGGGAAGTCCTTGAACTAAGGCAAAATTTCCACTAAAGAAGTGGTTTTCAAACTTTAGGAAGCATCTGAATTGCCTGTCACTCTAAAACTCAGATTGCTGAGCCCCATCCCCAAAGTTTCTGATTATGTAGGTCTGAGGTGGGACCTGGGAATCTGTAGTTCTGACCAGAGCCTAAATGACACTGATGCATTTGGTCTGTCAATTTCCATTCTAATGATTCCTTTGGTTTTCTTGAATTCTCAATAACAGTTATATTCATTAAACTTGTTTAACCATTCACAATTCCAAAACACAAAATCACAATTTTCATTTCAATCACTCATTACCAAACCTCTGGTTCAGGCAAAAATTATGAAGTAACATAAGAAATTTTATTAATTAAAATAATATTTTTTCAAAGATAAGACATTCAGAAACATCAGTTGGGACTTGTGGCTCTTGTCCCAAACTCTATTCTTGTCCTTGACTGCACACTTTTTTATTTTAATAATTTTTTTTAATTTTTATTTATTTATTTTTAGACAGAGGGAAAGGGGGGAGAAAGAGAAGGAGAGAAACATCGATGTGTAGTTGCCTCTCACACACACCCTGCTGGGGACCTGGCCCACAACCCAAGCATGTGCCCTGACTGGGAATTGAACTGGTAATCCTGTGGTTTGCAGGCCAGTGCTCAATCCACTGAGCCACACCAACAAGGGCCCTTAACTGTAAACTTTTAAAAGGACAAAGAGGAAGCTGGACTTTTGTGTTGACTCAACCAGTTCCTAGTCCATCATCACCTTTGGTTCAACCAACTACAATCTAGTTTGGCCTCAACCATTTCTCTGAGGCTTCATTTGCCAAGGGATAAGATCTACAATGAACATTTTTCAAACATCCTCACTATTTTTTCTCACCTGTATCTTGTCTGAGTGGATGGATGTGGACCAACAAGAGAGATTGAAACTGTGATGGAATAGGTGGATCTTGAACACACCTCCTCCCAGGACCAAACTGGAAATTCAAATAAATTGAGGGGCAATCACACTGAAAAATCAACTAAAGACTAGCTGAAGCAGAGTCTTATATCCAAGGACTTGCAGAAGAAGTCACATTGAGACTGCACCAGCACAGCAACTCACATACCATGGTCAGAGTTGAGCCTCACAGTCAGCCTGAGGGTCAATTCCATGCATGAACAGGCTAACATCAATCAAGACACAACTTCAATAGAGACCTTTCAAAAAAACAGGTAGTTACATGCAAGTGAGCTCAATTAGGTTGTCCTCTGATTTCTCAACCGAAACATTTCAGGCCACAAAGGATTGGCATGAAATATTCAAAGTGATGAAAAGCAAGGACCTACAACAAACACACTATATCCAACAAAGCTATCATTTAAAATAGAAGGAGAAATAAAGAGCTTCCCAGACAAGAAAAACCTAAATGAGTTTGTTACCATCAAATCAGTCTCACAGGAAATGTTCAAGGGCTTGCTTTAAGAAGTAGAAGAGGAAAAAAAAAGAACAGAGCTAAAAGAATAAAATGGCAATAAATATGTATCTATCTCTAATCACTTTAAATGTAAATGGCTTAAATGCTCCAATCAAAAAACATAAAATAGATTAATGGATAAGAAAGGAAGACCCACGTAGACAAAATGTATAGGACACAGCAAAAGAATCCTAAGAGGGAAATTCGCAGCATTTTAGACCTACCTCAGGAAACAAGAAAAAACTCAAATAAATAATCTAACTTTATACTCACAGGAATTGGCAAAAACAACAAACAAAGCCCAAAGTGAGTAGAAAGAAGGAAACAATAAAGATCAGAGCAGAAATACATGAAATACAGTCTTAAAAAACAATACAATGGAATTCTACACAGCAGAAAGAAGGAGCTCCTACCTTCCTACAGTTCTCCATGGTACATCATGAATGAAACTGTAGAGCATTATGCTAAGTGAAATAAACCAGGTGGTGAAGGACAAATACCATATGAGCTCACCATTAACAGGAATCTAATCAACAAAATGAAAAAGCAAGCAAAGCATAGCCAAAGACATTGAAATTGAGAACAGTCTGACAGTGACCAGAGGGGACAGGGGGATAATGGGGGAAAAGGGTAAAGGGTTTACATGAACAATTATAAAGGACACATGGACAAGTACAAGGGGAGGTGGAAACAGGGGAGGGAGGTGGGGAGGGTTGGGGTGGGGGGAAAAGGCAGCAAACTGTCCTTCAACAACAATGAAATTTAAAAAAAAATACAAAAGATCAATGAAGCTAAAACCTGGTTCTTTGAAAAGATAAACATGAATGATGAACCTTTAACCAGACTCATTAAGAAAATAAAAGGACCCTAATAAATACAGTCAGAAATGAAAGAGAAGTAACAACTGACACCAAATAAATAAAGGGATTGTAAAAGAATATTACAAACAATTATATGCAAATATATAAGACAATCTGAGTGAAAAAGAGAAATTCCTAGAAACATACAATCTTCAAAAACTGAATCAGGAAAAGTCAGAGAATCTGAATAGACAGATTACAACTAGTGAAACTGAAGCAGTAATCCAAAAACTCCCAACAAATGAAACTTTTGGACTGGATGTCTGCACAAATGAATTGTACCAAACATTGGTACTGCAATGAAACTACTTAAACTACTGCAAGAAATTCAAGAGAAGGGAAAATTCCCAAGCTCATTTTGCTAAACCAGAATGATCACATTTGTAAAACCAGATAAAGACACACAAAGAAAAAAAAATTATATGCCATTATCCATGATGAACGAAGGTGCTGAAATCCTCAACAAAATATCAGCAGACTATATACATGCATCCAAAATACATTAAAAATAACATCCATTATGACCAAATGGGATTTATCTTGGGGAAGCAAGGTTGATATAGTATCCACAAACCAATAAACATAATACATCACATAAACAAAATTAAAAATAAAACCACATGATGATATATTAATAGATACAGAAAAGGCACCCAGTAAAATTCAGCACTAATTGTAATAAAATTTTTCAACAATGTGGGAATACATGGAACATACCTTCACATAGTTAAGGATATGTGAGTATATATGCCAAACCTACAGTCAGCATATGTTCAATTAACAAAAACTAAAATCATTTCCCAAATAATCTCGAACATGACAGGGATGTCTGCTTTAACCACTCTTATACAACATGGTAGTGAAAGTCCTAGCCATAGCAATCAGACAAGAAGAAGAAATAAAAGAGCATCCATATTGAAAAGGACAAAGTAAAACTGACATCATTTGCAGATGCATGATATTGTACATACAAAACCCTAAAGAGTCCTCCAAAAAGCTACTAGTACTAATAAATGAATTTGGCAAATTAGTAGGATACAAAAGTAACACTCAGAAATCCATGGTGTTATTACACACTAATAGTGAACTACAAGAAAGAGAAACTAAGAAAACAATCTCATTTACTATTGTAAGAAAAATTACAAGGTACCTAAGAATAAATTTAACCAAGGAGGTAAAGACCTCTACCTGGAAAACTACAGGACATTGAAGAAAAAAATTAAAGAAGTAGAGACATACACTGGGTTCATGGATTGGAGAAATTAACATTATTAAAATACCCATACTACCCAAAGCAATCTATAGATTCAATGCAATTCTGTTTAAAATACCAATGGCATATTTGACAGATCTAGAACATTATTCTAAAAATTTATATGGAATCAAAAAAGCCCCACATAGACTCAGCATCCTTGAGAGAGAAGAACAAAGTTGGAGGATCACAATACCTGATATCAAACTATACTATAGGCCATTATAATCAAAATAGCCTTTTACTGGTATAGGAATAGGTACATAGATTAATGGAACAGAATGGAGAGCTCAGGAATATATCCACACCTTTATGGTCAATTAATACTTGCCAAAGGAGGCAAAAGCACACAATGGAATAAAGACAGTCTCTTGAATAAATAGTGTCAGGAAAATTGGACAGGTACACACACAAAAATGAAACTACACCACCAACTTACACCATGCACAAGGATAAACTCAAAATAGATAAAAGACTTAAGTGTAAGTTGCAAAACTATAAACATCTTAGGAGAAAATACAGGCAGTAAAATATCAGGAGTCTCTCACATTAATATCTCACCAATATGTCTCTGAGGGAAAGGGAAATGAATAAAAAAAATAAATGGGACTACATTAAACTAAAAAGCTTTTGCACAAAAAAAGAAATTGTCAACAAATTTAAAAAGGAACTCACTGTATAGAAGTACATATTTGCCAATGACTCGCCTGATAAGGAGTTAGTTTCCAAAATACATAAAGAACTTATACAATTCAACATCAGGAAGACAAACAATCCAACTAAAAAAATGGTCAAAGGAACTAAATAGACACTTCTCCAAAAAGGACATACAGATGGCCAACAGACGTATGAAAAAATACTCAATGTCACTAATCATCAGAGAAGTGCAAATTAAAACCACAGTGAGATATCACCTCACACCTCTCAGAATGGATATCATCAACAAATCAAGAAGCAACAAGTGTCAGCAAGGATATGGAGAAAAGGGAACCCTAGTGTACTGTTGATGAAAGTGCAGATTGGTACAGCCAACGTGAAAAACATTCTGGAGTTACCTCAAAAAATTAAAAGTAGAACTGCCTTTTGACCCAGCAATCCCACTTCTAGGAATTGGTTTGAATTCAAGAATCTCAAAACACCAATTCAAAAGAATATATGCACCCCTACATTTATTGAAGCATTATTTACAATAGCCAAGTCCTGGAAACATCCCAAGTGCCCATTAGCAGATGAGTGTGGGGAGGGTGGGGAGGGGGGAGCTGTGGTACATTCAAACAATGGAATAGTACAGGGCCATAAGAAACAAGGAAGTTTTACCACTGCAACAGAATGAATGAACCTGAAGAGTATTATGGTGAGTGAAATAAGCCAGCCAAAGAAAGACAAATAGTATATGATCTCCCTTATATGTGGAATCTAGTGAACAAAATATTCTGAAGAACAAAATAGAAACAGGAACATATACATGGAACAGACTGACAGCTTTCAGAGGTGAGAGGGGATGGGGGGTGGGTGGGGGAGCAAATGAAAGACAGTGAAGGGATTGGCCAAAGAACATATGTGCGTAACCTATACACACAGACAACAATGTGGTTACAGCCAGAGGGAAGGGGTAGGGTATGGGTGCAGGCAGGCAAAGGGGTCAGAAATGGCAACATCTATAATAGTGTCAACAATAATTTTTAAATGCTCTTTCAAAAAATAAAAAATTCCTCAGTTGGAATTTTGTGCATGAATGTGAAAGGAAAAAACCCTTAAAAGTAGAATTAGAGATATATTAATAAAATTTACACTTGCCCGGTTGTTTGTTTTGTTCATTAGGTACCCAGAGGGGAAGTGGTAGGGGATAATGGGAGGAAAGAGGGAAAGGGTTTTCAGGAACAACTACAAAGGACATGTGGACAAAACCAAGGTGGGGGTGTGGAATCAGGGGAGGGGGGTGCACATGGCTAGAGTGGCCAGGAATGCTAGGGATAAATTTGGACAACTGTACTTGAACAACAATAAAATATTTTTTTAATTACATTTAGCACAGGACTATGTCGCAAATTATATTTTTGGTCTTTTTCCAACAATATGATTGTAAGCCAAAAAATCTTTGTATGTAGAATAAAATTTATGTTCTGAGGGTTGGCTTTCTAGTGTTCAATAAATCCACAAATGTTTACTGGGTTTTTATAATGCACAATTAGTACAAGTGATTCATAAAGACACTAAGATACAATTTCTAACTCCAAATGCTTGAGATCTAATTTAGGAAAGAAACTGACACTCCTGAAAATAAATTAATAAATTTCTAAGATGTGGGTAAGAACAATAAGAGAGATTTCCCTTTATTCATTCATTCATTCAAAATATTTTGACAGAGATTTTATTAAATGATGGAGATAAAATTGGGATTATGCATGAACAGCATACTGAGTGCCCTCCAGAAACTCAATCTAATGAGTGAAATAAACATACAAAGAAATAATTGTGAGAAGAGCAAAAAATAGAGCTATCTACCTGGCACTACTGATGCTCAAAAAAGAACCAAAGAGTTGATAGGAAAAGTCTCAATTAAGAGAGCTACTTAGGTTGGATCTTGAGAATGAGTATGATTTTTCCAGATAAAAGATAGAAAGCAAAGGCATCTCTGCCTAGAGGAACAGCAGGTGTGAAATCAGAGGAGTATGAGCCATCTTGGAGAGTTCAGACAGCTGAAAGAGGGTCTAGGAGGTTGTAATAGGACAAGGGTTCAGAGGACAGAAAAGCAGAACCCAGAGGTTGACTCCAAAATGGCGACGATGTAGAATGGAGCGATTCCAGTTCCCATACCCCTGGGAGAAAATCCTGGTGGATCTACTGAGGAACAGTGCAATCAACCAACACTTCCCCAGCATTTATGAAAATAAGAGACCAGAGAGTGTGACAGAGGGACCAGACAGCTACAGCCCAGCAGCCAACCAGAGGAAGGGCGGGAGCACTTGAGTCCCACCACAGAACTTGGAAGGACCGTGCCAGATCCCATGGGACCCAGGCAGCCTGCTGGCTGTGTGGGCGCCCACATCCCAGTCTGGTAGCCTGGCTGGCATGCGTTCGCACACATACATGCCTGCACCAAAGCCCACAGAGAGGTCCTGCTGCAACCAGTAAAACCGGTTTGCACAGTTTGAAACCAACAAGGGAATGGTTTTTTTTGTTTTGTTTTGTTTTTTTAGCAACTTTTTAAAAGTAATCTTATATGTTTTTAATTTTATAATTGCTTTATCTTTCAATACTTTGTTCCTCTCTTTTCTTTTTTCCTGTTTTAGCCCTCCTTCCTTTCTTCCCAAACTTATCACTTATTCCGGAGGAGATTAAGATGGCGACAGAGTAGCACAGAGGGAACCCAGCTCCTATGCATCTGGTAGAAAATCCAGGCGGATCTACTGAAGAACAGCATAATCAACCAACAATTCCCCAACATTTATGGAAATAAGAGACCAGAGAGTGTGACAGAGGAACCAGACAGCTGCAGGTTGGCGAGGACTCCAGAAGGCCAGTGAGGACAAAAGCGGCTGCGCCTGGGGCCTCCTTGGCGGCTGGCTGCGCTCATGGCGCGCCCTCGGGGGGTGACCTCCAGTGCGTGAGTAGGGACGAGAAGCGGTGGGCAATCTGGGCCAGCACCATCAGTGGGAAACAAAGGCCCCGTCCGGGTCCAGGGCCAGGCGCCTGTGGCGGAGGAAACTCCAGAGGCCTGGCACCCAATGGGCCAGCAACACACTCTGTGGGAGCCATGGGCCTGCTACAGGGTCCATGGGAGAGAACTGACTCCCCCCCCTCCCTGTCTAGGCAGGCTGGGTAATACCTGGCAGAGACCTGTGGGCTTAAGTTAATGTAAAGGGTGGCAGGGGCAGAGGGCCCTGTTCAACTGTGGACTCTGTGGTCACCAGCCCACCAGCCCAGGGGATTTGAGAAGGACACTGTCATTGCCGGTCTTTTGGGATTGGGCTGGGCTGAGAGGCAGGCTTTGTGGAGAAGTCTCTATTGAAAAGTGAACTGAGGTGTTCTGCAACAGCAACTTGCCTCATGGCCCAACCACCCAGCGGCCATCCATGGGAGGGGTGGGAATACCTGGGTCCTGCCCCGGGACTGAGGACAGTGCCAGATACCGCGGGACCCAAGCAGCCTGCCAGGGGTGGGGGCGCCTACATCCCAATCCGGTAGCCTGGCTCTCGCATGCACACGTGTGTGCCTGCATACCTGCCCTCAGAGAGGCCCGGCCGCAACCAGAAAATCTGATTTCGAAAGTTTGAAACCAACAAAGGAAGGGGTGTGTGTGTGTGTGTGTGTGTGTGTGTGTGTGTGTGTGTGAGTGTGTGTGTGTGTGTGTGTGGTTTTTTTCCCTCTCCTTTTTTTTCTTTCTCAATTTCTTTTCTAAGTAATCTTATATCTTTTAAACTGTATTGTTGCTCTATCTTTCAATACTCTGTCCCTTACTTCTTTTTCTTTTCGTCCAGTTTTAGTCCTTTCATTCTTCCTAAATGTTCCACTTATTCCTCTTTTCTCCTGACCTTTGTGTGTGCGTGTATGTGTATGTGTGTGTGTGTGTTGGATTGTTTGTTTGTGTGTTGCTTAGTTTTCTTTTAGGTGTATTATTGTTATTTTGCATTATTCTCACTTCTTTTTTCTATTTTAACAATATCTTTGTAATCTTCCTCTTTCTGTACAGGTTTCTTAGTCCTGGCTGGTTATATTGTACTACCTGACAGGTTCCCACTGCTCTTTCCTCCACAGTGTATTGCTAATTTTCTATACTTCTCTTGCTTTCCTTTGGCATACTACCGAAGCTCTATAACCCCCATTTAGACACATCACACAGAGGCTATCACATGAGTGTTGCTCTAATATTATTGTAAATAAGAGCTGTTCTATACAACGGTAATACTTCACAACACATCTCTCAGACCTTAGACCACCTTACAGGTTCCTGAATTCTATTACTCTATTTACTCACATGCTACACCTAGTTACTAACCTATACTCTCAACTTACCTCAAAATCTGACCACCTGCAACCACACTGGTTTCCAGATACAACTCACAAGCCTCCCCTTCCCAATAAGAGACTTAACTTATGTCTATTCTTTCTTAAAAGTGGCAAGCTGGGTGGAAGAGCATGGTTAACTCTAGACNATGGCGACAGAGTAGCACAGAGGGAACCCAGCTCCTATGCATCTGGTAGAAAATCCAGGCGGATCTACTGAAGAACAGCATAATCAACCAACAATTCCCCAACATTTATGAAAATAAGAGACCAGAGAGTGTGACAGAGGAACCAGACAGCTGCAGGTTGGCGAGGACTCCAGAAGGCCAGTGAGGACAAAAGCGGCTGCACCTGGGGCCTCCTTGGCGGCGGGCTGCGCTCATGGCGCGCCCTCGGGGGGGGGGGTGACCTCCAGTGCGTGAGTAGGGACGAGAAGCGGTGGGCAATCTGGGCCAGCACCATCAGTGGGAAACAAAGGCCCCGTCTGGGTCCAGGGCCAGGTGCCTGTGGCGGAGGAAACTCCAGAGGCCTGGCACCCAATGGGCCAGCAACACACTCTGTGGGAGCCATGGGCCTGCTACAGGGTCCATGGGAGAGAACTGATTCCCCCCCTCCCTGTCTAGGCAGGCTGGGTAATACCTGGCAGAGACCTGTGGGCTTAAGTTAATGTAAAGGGTGGCAGGGGCAGAGGGCCCTGTTCAACTGTGGACTCTGTGGTCACCAGCCCACCACCCCAGGGGATTTGAGAAGGACACTGTCATTGCCGGTCTTTTGGGATTGGGCTGGGCTGAGAGGCAGGCTTTGTGGAGAAGTCTCTATTGAAAAGTGAACTGAGGTGTTCTGCAACAGCAACTTGCCTCATGCCCAACCACCCAGCAGCCATTCATGGGAGGGGTGGGAATACCTGAGTCCTGCCACGGGACTGAGAAGGACAGTGCCAGATACCGCGGGACCCAAGCAGCCTGCCAGGGGTGCGGGCGCCTACATCCCAATCCGATAGCCTGGCTCTCGCATGCACACGTGTGTGCCTGCATACCTGCCCTCAGAGAGGCCCGGCCGCAACCAGAAAATCTGATTTCGAAAGTTTGAAACCGACAAAGGAAGGTGTGTGTGTGTGTGTGTGTGTGTGTGTGTGTGTGAGAGTGTGTGTGTGTGTGTGGTTTTTTCCCCTCTCCTTTTTTTTCTCTCTCAATTTCTTTTCTAAGTAATCTTATATCTTTTAAACTGTATTGTTGCTCTATCTTTCAATACTCTGTCCCTTACTTCTTTTTCTTTTCGTCCAGTTTTAGTCCTTTCATTCTTCCTAAATGTTCCACTTATTCCTCTTTTCTCCTGACCTTTGTGTGTGCGTATGTGTATGTGTATGTGTGTGTGTGTGTTGGATTGTTTGTTTGTGTGTTGCCTAGTTTTCTTTTAGGTGTATTATTGTTATTTTGCATTATTCTCACTTCTTTTTTCTATTTTAACAATATCTTTGTAATCCTCCTCTTTCTGTACAGGTTTCTTAGTCCTGGCTGGTTATATTGTACTACCTGACAGGTTCCCACTGCTCTTTCCTCCACAGTGTATTGCTAATTTTCTATACTTCACTTGCTTTCCTTTGGCATACTACCGAAGCTCTATAACCCCCATTTAGACACATCACACAGAGGCTATCACATGAGTGTTGCTCTAATATTATTGTAAATAAGAGCTGTTCTATACAACGGTAATACTTCACAACACATCTCTCAGACCTTAGACCACCTTACAGGTTCCTGAATTCTATTACTCTATTTACTCACATGCTACACCTAGTTACTAACCTATACTCTCAACTTACCTCAAAATCTGACCACCTGCAACCACACTGGTTTCCAGATACAACTCACAAGCCTCCCCTTCCCAATAAGAGACTTAACTTATGTCTATTCTTTCTTAAAAGTGGCAAGCTGGGTGGAAGAGCATGGTTAACTCTAGACATAGCCTAAAGATTGTCAATTTCTTCTCTACCAACTGTGTCTGTAAATAACATAAAATAATCTTCTGCTATCATAAACCATTTTGCCTCCCCCTCCAACTGATTGCACACGCACAATAAAGAAAGGAGTAGGTGGAAGCAGAGAGCACCAAGATACATACAGGAGACTGACTACTGAATTTCACAGGTATCCTACACAGAAGTTCACACCATAAACCCAGGGAACCAGAAAAGATCACTTTAAGAAGCTGAGGCCAACAAGAGTATCACAAACAATGGGAAGACAAAGAAACAATCCCCAAATGAAAGAAAAGGAGGAAGCCTCAGGAAGAATGTTAGATGAAATACAGGCAAGTCAACTATCAGATATGGAATTCAAAGCACTGGTTATCAGGAAATTCAAAGAGCTTACAATGAGCTACCAGAAACTACAGGGGAGCTACAATGAACTCTCTGCAAACTATACCAAAATGAAAAAGGAAATAGAAATCATCAGTATAGGCCAAGAGGAAATGAAGAATACAATTTCTGAACTGAAGAACACAGTAGAAGGTATGAAGGGTAGGATCAATGAGGCGGAAGACTGCATAAGTGAGATCGAAGACAGGGTAGAAGGAATCTCCCAGATGGACCAGGTAATGGAAAAGAGAATCAGAAAAAATGAGGACAGTTTAAGAGAAATGCAAGACAACATGAAACGTAATAATATCTGAATAATAGGAATACCAGAAAAAGAGGAAGAAGAACAAGGGATAGAAAACCTACTTGAAAGAGTAATAATGGAAAATTTTCCTAAGTTGAGGAGAGATAAAGTCACACAAATCCAGGAATCACAGAGAGTCCCAATCAGGTGGAACCCAAAGAGGCCTACTGCAACACACATCATCATTAAAATGGCAAAACTCCAAGACAAAGAGAGAATCCTAAAAGCAGCAAGGGAGAAATAGGAAGTAACATACAAGAGGGTCCAAATAAGGTTGGCTACTGACTTCTCAAAGGAAACATTCCAAGCAAGAAGACAATGGCAAGAAATATTCCAAGTAATGAGAAACAAAGGTCTACAACCAAGGCTACTGTACCCAGTAAGGCTCTCAATCAACATAGAAGTCCAAATAAAGAGCTTCCAAGACAAAAGAAGTCTAAAAGAATACGCCTCCACCAAACCAGCTCTACAAGAATTACTAAAAGGGCTGCTTTAAGAAAGGAAGGAAAAGAGAGAGACAGAGAAGAACACAGGTACATAAATGGCAATAAATAAGTAACTTTCAATAATAAACTTAAACGTAAACGGATTAAATGCACCAATCAAAAGACATAGAATAGCTGAATGGATAAGAAAGCATGACTCACACATGTGCTGCCTATGAAAGACCCACCTCCGGACAAAAGACCATCACAGAATAAAAGTGAAAGTCTGGAAACAAATTTTCCAAGCAAACAGACAAGAAAAAAAGCCAGGGTAGCAATTCTCATATGAGTCAAAATAGACTTCAAAAAAGGCCATAAAGAAAGACCCAGAAGGTCACTTCGTAATACTCAGGGGAAGAATCCACCAAGAACACATTAACATCATAAATATATATGCACCCAACATAGGAGCACCCAAATATATAAAGAAAATCTTAGAGGACTTCAACAAAGATATTGACAGTAACACAATTATTGTAGAGGATTTTAACACCCCACTGTCAAAAAATGGACAGATCTTCCAAACAAAATATCAACAAAGATATTCTGGCACTAAACAACACCCTAGATGAAATGGACTTAACTGATATATAGAGAGGCCTTCATCCCAAAAAAGCTAAATACACATTCTTTTCAAATGCACATGGAACATTTTCAAAGATAGACCACATGATAGGACACAAAATGAGTCTCGACAAATTCAGGAAAATAGAAATCATAGCAAGCATTTTCTCTGATCACCAGGGACTGAAATTAGAAACCAACCCCACAGGAAAAAACCCAAAACACCCTAAAGCATGGAGACTGAATGGTATGCTATTAATCAACAAATGGGTCAAGAATGAAATTAGGGAGGAAATCAAAAAGTTTCTGGAAACAAATGAAAATGAACTCACAACAACCCAAAACTTGTGGGACACAGTGAAGGCAGTCCTGAGAGAGAAGTTCATAGCAATACAGGCTTACCTAAAGAAAATAGAAACATTTCAAACAAACAACCTAACACCCAAGAACTCGAGGAACAACAACAAAGACAGCCCAGAACAAGTAGAAGGAAGGCAATAACCAAGATCAGAGAAGAATTAAATGACATAGAGACTAAAAGCACAATTCTAAGGGTCAATGAATCCAGGGGCTGTTTTTTTTAAAAGATCAACAAAATAGACATGCCTTTAAGTAGGTTCATTAAGAAAAGAGAGGGGACACAAATAAACACAATCAGAAATGAAAGAGGAGAAATTACAACTGATACTACAGACATAGAAGGAGTTGTAAAAAATTACTATGCAGAACTGTATGCCAAGAAATTTGAAAACCTACATGAAATGGACAAATTTCTAGAAAAATATAGTCTTCCAAAACTCAATGAAAAAGAAACAGAAAACCTGAACAGACCAATAACAGCAGATAAAATTGAAGAAGTAATCAAAAAACTCCCATCACACAAAAGCCCTGGATCAGATGCTTTCACAGGTGAATTCTACAAAGCTTTTAAGGAAGAGCTAACCCCTATTCTTCACAGACTATTCCAAAAAATCCAAAAGGAGGGAAAACTCCCCAACTCTTTTTATAAAGGCAGCATCATCCTAATTCCAAAACCAGATACAGACATAACAAAGAAAAAAAACTTCAGGCCAATATCGCTGGGGAACATAGACGCTAAAATCCTCAACGAAATATCGGAAAACTACATCTAACAATACATTAAAAAGATTGTACACAATGACCAAGTGGGATTCTTCCCAGGGATGCAAGGATGGTTCAATATTCATAAATCAGTAAATGTAATACATCACATAAACAAAAGCAAACACAAAAGACACATGATCATATCAACAGATGTAGAAAAAGCATTTGATAAGGTACAACACCCATTTATGATAAAAACACTCAGCAAAGTGGGAATACAGTGAGCATTCCCCAACATAATAAAGGCCATATATGAGAAACCTACAGCCAAAATCATACTCAATGGGCAAAAACTAAAATCCTTTCCACTAAGATCAGGAACAAGACAAGGTTGTCCACTTCCACCACTTCTATTCAATATAGTATTGGACATTTTAGCCACAGCGATCAGACAAGAAAAGCAAATAAAAGCCATCCAAATCGGAAAGGAGTAAACAAAACTGTCATTGTTCACAGATGACATGATAGTGCACATGGAAAATCCTATAGCCTCTACCAAAAAACTGCTTGAACCTATAAATGAACTTGGCAAAACAGCAGGTTACAAAGTCAATATCCAGAAATCAAAGGCATTTCTGTATACTAACAATGAATTGGCAGAAGCAGAAATCAAGAAAAGAATCCCATTCAATATAGCAAAAACAAAAATAAAATATCTGGGAATAAACCTAACTGAGGAGGTAAAAGACCTGTAATCAGAAAACCACACAACACTGAAGGAATAAATGAAGGAAGACACAAACAAATGGAAACATATATCGTGTTCATGGATTGGAAGAATTAACATCATCAAAATGTCCATACTACCCAAAGCAATTTGCAGATTCAATGCAATATCTATCAAAGTACCAATGGCACATTTCACAGACATAGAACAAACACTTCAAAAATTTATATGGAACCATAAACGACCCCGAATAACATCCACAATTTTGAGAAAGAAGAACAAAGTATCAGGGATCACAATACCTGATATCAAACTGTATTACAAGGTCACTGTAATCAAAACAGCCTGGTACTGGCATAAAAACAGGCACATAGACCAAAGGAATAGAGCAGAGAGCCCAGAAATAAACCCAAATCTCTACAGTCAATTAATAGTTGACAATGGGGGCAGTAACATAAAATGGAGTGAAAATAGCCTCTTCAACAAATGGTGCTGGGAGAACCAGACAGCTACCTGCAAAAAAAATGAAACTTGAACACTGACTTTCACCATACACCAAAATAAATTCAAGGTGGATAAAAGACTTAAATATAAGCTGTGACACTTACGATTAAAGTACTAGAGGACAACACTGGTGGGGAAATCTCTGATATTTCACCCAGCAATATTTTTACTGATATGTCCCCTAGAGCAAGGGATGTAAAGGAAAGAATAAACAAATGGGATCTCATCAAAATTTAAAAGTTTCTGCATGGCTAAGGAAAACAGTATTAAGATAAAAAGAGAAGCAGCTGTTTGGAAAAACATATTTGCCAATGATACCTCAGACAAAGGTTTAATCTCCAAAATATACAAAGAACTCACATGACTCCACTCTAAGAAGACAAACTGACCCAATTAAAAAATGGGGAATGGACTTGAACAGACACATCTCCAAGGAGGACATACAGAAGATCCAGAGATACATGAAAAGATGCTCAATATCGCTAGCTATCAGAGAGATGCAAATTAAAACCACAATGAGATACCACTTTACACCGAACAGAATGACTATCATAAAGCAACAAACAACAAATGTTGGAGAGGTTGTGGGGGAAAAGGGACCCTAGTTCACTGTTGGTGGGATTGAAGGCTGGTACAACCACCATGGAAAACAGTATGGAATTTTCTAAGAAAACTAAAAATGGACGTGCCTTTTGACCCAGTAATTCCACTGCTGGGATTATATCCTAAGAACCCTAAAACACCAATCCAAAAGAACTGTGCACACCAATGTTCATAGCAGCACAATTTACAATACCCAAGAGTTGGAAGCAACCTAGATGCCCATCAGTAAATGAATGGATGAAAAACGATGGTACATATATACAATGGAATTCTATGCAGCAGAAAGAAAGAAGGAGCTCCTATCTTTTGCAACAGCATGGATGGAACTGGAAAGCATCATGCTGCGTGAAATAAGCCAGGCAGTGAAAGACGAATACCATATGATCTCACCTTTAACAGGAACCTAAACAACAAAACAAACAAGCAAGCAAAATATGACCAAAGACACTGAAATCAAGAACAGGCTGACAGCGACCAGAGGGGAGAGGGGAGATAATTTCAGGGGAAAAAGAGAAGGATTCACAGAAACAAGTATAAAATACACATGGAAAATAACTAAGGTGGGGGGTAGAAATGGGAGGGAGGTGGGGAGCACTGGCGGGGAGGCAGGGCAGGAATATAAGACAGAAAACTGTACTTGAACAATAAATATAGAGATTACAAGGAAAAAAAGCAGAACCCAGATCAGCAAGATATGGGTTTTGCCTTTGGTGGAGGGCAATATGATAATCAAATTTGCATATTTGAGGTTTGCTCTGGCCATTAAGAGCAATCATTCACTTGAAAAGGGGCAAAACTGCACAAAACAAAACATAGGAAAAGTGCATGGAAGATTGATGAAAACTAAATAAAGGTGACTCTCAAAGAGTTCTGGAACAGGTAGGGTATGAGAATCAGAAAGAGGTAACCCATACATGAAGAGCATTCTCACACATGAATAAGGTCACTTGATTGCTCTAACAGTATTTATTGTTGAGATCCTACTACATGCTAAATACTGGGTACTATAGATGTAGGGTTCAACACCACCAGACAACAGTCTCTGATCTCATGTGTTCAGAGTCTAATAAAGGCTATGTAGATAATTAAAGGCTATATAGCAGCACAAGTTAAAAAGACAGTGCAAAGGATTATGAATGCTTATAAGGGAAGAGTTGGTTTTTACCTTCCCAGAGACATCAGGGAATGTATCTCTCAAGAAGCAATGTTTAAGCTGAGATCTTGAGGGTGAAGAGGAATTACCTGGTAAACAGGCATTTTGGACAGGGCACAGGTACTTTCCCTATGCTAGGAGAGTTCAAGACAAGTGTGAAAATTAGGTAACTGATCTCCCTGGTCTGAATTGGCTCCCCCTCTATTCACTCCCAACTAAATTAAACTTTGAAGATCTCTATGTCATCCAGCATTGGAAGCTGGATGAAACAAGTAATGATTACTTCAAACAGATGTCCATCAACCAACCAAATTCTCATATCATCACTTGGTCTTTTCTCCAAATTCTACCGATTTTTCAGGCACCTATTCAGGTCATGTCCTCCGAGCAGCATCCCTGATTACCTTAGCCTATGCACAAGAAAGCAGAATGTGTTCAGTTAGCTGATCAGCTCAGGGAGAGACCGTCTTATGATGCATTTCAAGCACCATCTTTTTTGACAATTCAGCAGTGGAAGGATCAGCAGATTTGTGTCACTTCTGTTCTTAATGCCCCACACAGTTACATGGTTAGTAAAGAGATTGCCAATTTATTTCTTATACCATTGAATTCAGGTTTGCAGAATTATAATTAAATTATAGAAAACGGCCCTGGCTGGTACGGCTCAGTGGATTAAGCAGCAGCCTGCATAACAAAGGGTCACCAGTTTGATTCCCAGTCAGGGCACATGCCTGGGTTGCAGGCCAGATCCCCAGTGGGGACCGCATGAGAATCAATGACACATGGATGTTTCTCTCCCTCTCTTTCTCTTTCCCTTTCCCTCTCTCTAAAAATAAATTAAGAAAATCTCTAAAGAAAATATTTTTAAAATTATAGAAAACACAGAAAAGCACACACATGGTAGATTTGCAAGGCAAATAATGTATTTACCACATTTTTTCAAAAAAGCTTCTCCTTCCAGCATTATCTCTGTCTACTCTCTACAGAAGTATAGCATGGTTGTCCTTGAAACCAACGGGCTGTATCTTGTAAATTTAAAAAAAAATGAATTCAGGCTAAGGATATAAAAACCTTAGGAAGGTCTTTCCATATTGCTATGGGAGTTTAAGGGTTTGGAGGCATTCCAATCTAAGCACAAAGAAACATTTATCATGCACTGCTCAAGTTCATCTTCACTGCTGTGTAACTATGAAATGTTCCGCTGTTACATTGGTTGCATTTGATTTATTACAACTCTTAATTTAAAAGAAAACAAGCAAACAGGAGAGGGTCCTTCCTTCTCTCCCATGAAAACATGACTATTACAGAGATAGAGTGCTTCATGATGGAGGCATCAGAGCTACCTTTCATTAGCTAGAAGAAAAGTGAGTCCTCATCACATGTACAATTACAGAGAGATATTTCTCCTCAGACATGGATCAAATATTGTGAAACACTCAAAACCAACTACAAGTGATTTGCCAAAAACTTGTAATCACTGTTCTTTAGTCATCTTTACTGTACTCCCAGTGCCCCAGAAGATGCGTGGAGATGCCTCTTGATGAAAGTGTCGTATGGGTTCCATTCTTCTGACCACTCATCCTATATTTATGGGGCAATAAAAATACTTATTTACACAGTCAAGAAAAAAACAGGCTTTTGAAGGCACAACAAAATTGTTGTGCATTTTTACAAATACAGGCAAGGATAAAATTAGAGACTACCAAAAAAGCATCCTTGTGCAAACTTTTACCAACTTTAGGGTAGTCAGCGACCCAGAGAAGATGTCATACAAAAATCTATACTATTTAGTACTTTGTGTTCTTAATGACATCTTCTGCTGTGAAAGTCTTCTGATCCTAACAATGTAGAAACCTTGGTCATTCCTTACACAATGTTACAAACAAGACTCTATTTTCTGGCAGTATGTCAAAGGTCCTGGACAAACATCTCCCTTTCCTAGTACAATTGACAGCAGGTGACAATGTCCAGTTCTTCTCAAAAGTCTGACAACTATATAACAACAAATAAAAAACATTCAGGTGATTTACTGGTTCAATTCTACACTGTCGTGTTCTGTGTTTCTTTAAGGAAGGTACAAGTATATGTGTGAGAGTCAGTAACACCATGGTTACCATGGCAATTATCTGTGTTTAGAGAGCTGCGGAGTAAAGGTCCTGCATAGTGGTGGAAGAAGAGTGATGTTAACGATGGCTTTACATGAGCTTAAATCATGTTAAGTCCCCAGTTTCAAAGAAATGTTAAAAAAATGTAAGCTTTTATCTGGAAGAGCCCTAAGTGCCAGAGTGTGTTTTGTTCTGGGGGTGCTGCTTTCTTCCTCATAGTTAGATTGTATCTGAAGACTAAAGTTAGGTCCCAGAAGGCTGTTGTGCTAGGGCAAGGGGGGTTTTCTGATCAGAGAGCTTTCTTGCTGATTTATGTGGGGATTCATTCCCTTGCTTCCCACAATCTTGTTTGCACCTCTGTAAATCCCTTCATAAATTCCAGGTGACTCAACTGCAAGAAAATATCAATTCTTGTTGCTTAGAAGCTGCCATAGACATTGTCATGTGAAAAAACGGAGCATCTGCTTAGACGGTGCTGCACCTATAGAGGTTAGGAGATATCGATTAAATCACTGACAGAACTGTTTTCGCTATCCCTCTAGCCTGCAAAACCAAAGGGCCTGACAACTAACCAAAAAGATCAAACAACCTGATTCAAAAAATGAGCAATGGAAATTAATCTAAGATAGACAAATGTCCAACAATCACATGAAAAGATGTTTAACATCACTCATCCTCAAGGAAATGCAAATCAAAACCACAATGAAGTACTACTCCATGCCCATTAGAATAGCTATTACTAAAGAAAAAATGCAGAAAACAAGTGTTGACAGGCTGTGAAGAATCTGGAACCCTTGCACACTGTTGGTGGTATTGTAAAATGGTGTACCCACTGTCAAATAGTGTGTGGAGATTCCTCAAAAATGTAATAGAGTTACCATATGTTCTAAAAGAAAACAAAGCAAGGACTTGAATATGTATTTGTACACCTGTGTTCACAGCAGCATTGTTTACAAAAGCCAAATGGTAGAAGTAAACCAGGTGTCCTACATATGATATTATTTATTTATATTATATAAATTATAATATTAGCTTAAAAATAAAGGAAAATCTGACACATGTTGCAACATAGATGAACCCTGAGAACACTATGCTAAGTGAAGTAAGCCAGACACAAAAGGACAAATGCTGTATGATTCCCTCTATATGAGGTCCCTAGAATAGTCATATTCATAGAGACAGAGAAGATTGGTTGCCAAGAGCTGGGGGAAGAAGGAATGTAAAATTATTGTTTAATGGGGCAGAGTTTCATTTTGGGAAAATGGTGGGGATGGTTGCACAACAAAGTGAATACACTTAATGTCACTATATTGTACACTTAATTACGGTTAAAATGGAAAATGTTATGTATATTTTACCACAATAAAAAAGTAAGGGGCCTGTCATGCCTGAGGACCCTAGGACAAACAGTGTTTGCCCAGCATCATTGCTAGCATGAAGAACAGCAAGGCTGGAGTAGCTCTGTTTTGTAACTAGGTAATTGGAAAATAAAGTAGTAATTTCCCCCAATTCATGGATTTCATTATAAATCCCCAAAGCAAACATTACTGTGGCTGAGTGATATTCACACACACACAAAAATTTATCCTTTCAGGTTCCTCAGACCAAGTTGCCAATTAGACATCAATCAGCAAGGATCTGCAGAAGGGCAGCCTCTAAAGACATGGCACCATCAACATTCTGCTGTGGACTCAAGTCTGAGGAAAGTCAGCATGTGAGTGTAGCCTTTCCACACTTATTTCTCAATAGTTCTAATTTATGACAATGAAGACCACAAATTGACTTCAAAAATAATTAAAAGTCACTTAAAGATACAGGGATAAAGGGAGAGCAGATGGCTTCCTTAGGAAGAAACACTGGGTCATGACTCATGGGTCTGTAAGTTGGGAAAAGTATGTATAATACCAGTAAGAATCAAGACCTGGGTTTAAAGGAAATTGGGTATGTGCTATCTTTTCTTTCAGGGGGTATTCCTAGGATTTGAAGAAATTGGAATGTAGTTATATGCAAATTAGTTTGAATTAATAGCCTGGAAACACAAGAAACACTAAAATATGCAAAATAATAAAAGAAACCAGGATAATGGTAAGTTAGGAATGGAAAAATGCTTACTTTGTGGATTCATGTAGGCCTAATAATATTTGAAAATGTAAAAGTATAGATTAAAAGTAAAAATACGTGTTCTAGAAATGTACATCTTTATTGATTCTGCCATCTGTTCCAACTAGGTAACTTACAACTTTAGGCTCCTTAACTTGGAATACAAGTTTTGTATCCATCCACATGGTAACACAGATTGCCTTCCTTCCCTCAGTGACCACAGGAAAACTATAGAAGGCATCCCACTGAAAAGCAAGGATAGTGGACTCTAAACAGTATTCATCATGTCATAGTTAGCAAATCCGTTCAGTAATAACTTGGAACCAGAATCTCAGTGAAAACTCTGGATCTTCATTAGCAACTCAATGCAGGAAAATTTCTCAGGAGGAGGATAGTCATGGGTGTAATGAGGAATGCTTCTGCTTTCTGAAGTTAAGAAAATTTAGAGAGATCCTTCATCTACTTTAGAAAATTCCAATATTTAGAGGTTGTGCATACCAGATATAGGTATTTCTACAGATGGCAACTTGTGATTCTTTTCATTGGAGCTAAATAAGGCCCCCAGAACAGTGTTTCCCTCAATTAGAATAAGAATCCATCCCTAATTGTCAGGAGATACATCTTTAAGAAACATATTATCATGTGCTAAGTCTCTGTCACAATGATCTTCATGCCACCAAAGCTTGTTTTACAAATATTAATCATAGGGGTTGAAAAAAGTCCATACTGTATTTGGTAGCACTTTACTTCACTTGCTTCATTTACAAAAAATTGAGTCAACTGCGTGACTTAGGGTGACTTCGTTGCTCTTTCTAGAAAACTATAGAACTGAACAAGACAGATCTTTTTAAAGGTAAAGTCCTTATAAATATAATCTTTTTTTGAAATCAAAGCATATTCAAGCCTCAGCTTATGGTTCTATTGGGTGGTTGTTCTAAACACAATGTGGGTGCATTCAACATAAAATGGTTTATAGCTAAGCTGATTGCTGCCTTCTTTGTTGCTGAAGTTAAAAGGAAAAATTTTAATAACTTGGTATTCACCAAGGTAATACCTATCAGTTAACATTTCCTCTCATGCCTCTTCATAAAACAGCACTTTGTGACCATTAAGAGCAACAAGTGACAGATTGTTTCCCATGTGCCAGACATGGTGCTAAGTATTTCGTGAACCTGATTTCATTTAAACCTCAGACCATCCCTATGAAATAAAAAACATGGTTTTCTATCACACTAAGGGGAAAACCAAAGACTGGACCACTTATGACTAACATCTCACAATCATCATGATGAGTGTGAACTGCAGACCTTGAGCCCTGCTAAGTTACGTTTCCAAAGGCCCAGTATGACTTCTCCTGCCTCAGAAAGAAATATTTCCTCCACAGCTGCCATGAGCATGTTCATCCCATGCAAACCTCACAATGGAATAGCCTCCCAGGCATTTACTGAGTAAAAGTGCTTTGGAACACGAGTCTCACCCTTCTCTCCTAGGGGCACCTGAGATTCTGCATTACCAAGAGGCTCACAGGAGCCCCTGATGCTGCTGGTTCTGGTCTCTGGCCATAGGTGGGGGCACATAAAATCAGCCATTAGACTGGGCAACTGGGTATGAAACACCAGGACATGGTAGAGTATTAGGTAAGACAAAGAAGATATATTTCAACACTTCAGTAAGACCAAGTCTGAAGCCCTCTCCCTGCGCCTCACCTGCATGCTTATCCCTATCAACCCAAACTTTTCATAAACCCTATCCATTGCACCCCCAGAAGAGAGGACCAGCATCCCAAGAAGCAGATAGATGGGCAGTCATCATTTGCTGTCAGAGTGGTTTATGGCCAAATCTGAATGACTATTTTGGACAGTGGCATTGAGATTTCCATGACTTGTCCAAAAGAAGTACATTAATTAAATTCTGACTCTACCACACAAGGACTAGACAGCCAATGATATTGTAAAAATATTTCCAAAATTGAAAAATATTCACAGTAAGTGGAAAGAGATGATTATAAGGCATTCTATATTATGAAGAAATACTAGAAGAATCTGGACAAAAATTTTGTGAGAGAGATAAATATATTTTTATTCAAAGTTGTGAACAAGTAGCAATTAATTTTTAAAACCTGAAAATTCTATTCATCAGGTAGTTTCAAGCTGAAACAGTCATCTTTTTCTGAAGCCTTATTCCACTAGGCCATGTCTCACTGCCAAATCTGGAAGAATACACTTTTTTTAAGTTTTATTTTAACTGTTGTTCAAGTACAGTTTTCTGTCTTTTACTCCCATCCCAGCCCACCCACCCGTCCCTTCCCACCTCCCTCCCATTTCCATCCCTCCTAGTTTTTGTCCACATGTCCTTTATATTTGTTCCTGTAAACCCTTCCCCTTTTCCCTTGAAACTCCCTCCCCTCTCCCCTCTGGTCACTGTCAGCCTGTTCTCTATTTCAGTGTCTTTGGTTATATTTTGCTTGCTTGTTTGTTTTGTTGTTTAGCTTCCTGTTAGAGGTGAGATCATATGGTATTTGTCCTTCAACACCTGGCTTATTTCACTCAGCATAATGCTTTCCAGTTCCATCCATGTTGTTGCAAAAGGTAGGAGCTCCTTCTTTCTTTCTGCAGCATAAAATTCCATTGTGTATGTGCACCATAGTTTTTTGATCCATTCATTTACTGACGGGCACCTAGGTTGCTTCCAACTCTTGGCTATTGTAAATTGTGCTGCTATGAACATTGGGGTGCATAGGTTCTTTGGGATTGGTGTTTTAGGGTTCTTAGGATACAATCCCAGCAGTGGAATTGCTGGGTCAAAAGGCAAGTCCAATTTTAGTTTTCTGAGAAAATTCCATACTGTTTTCCACAATGGTTGTACCAGTCTGCAATCCCACCAACAGTGGACCAGAGTCCCCTTTTCCCCACACCCTCTCCAACATTTGTTGTTTATTGCTTTGTTTATGATAGCCATTCTGACCGGTGTAAAGTGGCATTTGTCTTTCATCGCCTGGCTTACTTCATTTAGCATAATGCTCTCCAGTTCCATCCATGCTATCACAAAGGGTAGGAGCTCCTTCTTTCTTTCTGCTGCATAGTATTCTATCATGTGAATGTCCATAGTTTTTTGATCCACTCATTCACTGATAGGCACTTAGGTTGTTTCCAGTACTTGGCTATTGTAAATTGTGTTGCTATGACCATTGGGTTGCAAAGGTTCTTTTGAATTGGTTTGTTATTATGATTGCAAAAGCAAATGCCATACTTTTCAGAAATGCAGTCTGAAGTCTGTAGGAATAACATGAAATAATGGTACAGATATTTTTCAAACATCCTGAACAAAAATATATATATAAATGAATGGTGTAAGCAGAGCAGAAGATACAAATAACTGCGGGTGATGATGTGAGTAATGGTCTAAGTGCTCACTATGCTCTTTATTCCCCTGCTTGTGTATGTTTGAAACATTTCACAACAGAATATTTTAATGTAATTAGGGTTTCTAATTTTTCTATACTCGAGTGAAATATTCTGGTAACCAGAACACAGATCCCCCTGAGACACAGATACATTTCAAGCTGGAGAAAAAGGCATCCTTCCTGCAAATTGAATTTCCAAATATTTAATAATGAATATTTTATTATTCACTTGAATAATTAAGGTAGTGTTGGAATTTCTGGATGGCAGGAGTTGTGAAGAGAGAATAACAATGCTTTAGTGAAACTGTACATGAACTGGTAACAGTTGGTTTCTGAGTTCGGAAACAATGAACCCTAAGTTATGATAAACAGAGAAAATAATGAGAATAAAAACCAGCATGTGTGCTGGCTTTATGGCTTCTGTGTACTTTGAAGTACATCATTTTATTTTGTTTCTATTTCATCTCCTCTACTTCAGTTCTAAGGTATAAAGAGACTTCTGCAAGTAAAGTCACTTGTCCCTTCAATGAGTCCTTACTACGTGCCAGAGCTGGGAATGGGAGGGAGACATGGCTTCTGCTTTGTAAACCTAGCCTGGCAACCAGAGATGTTTCCCTCTGTGCCTAAAAAATATAAATCTTATTAAATTGATCCCAGGAGTAAAAGCCCTCAATCACAGTAGCCAAAAAATGGAAGCAACTCAATTGCCATCTTCACATGAAGAGAAAAACAAAATGTGGTCTATACAGGCAATGGAATATTATTCAGCCAAAAAAAGGAAGGAAATTCTGATACACACTACACATACATAAACTTTGAAGACATTATGCTCAGTGAAATAAGCCAATCACAAAAGGAAAAATGATTCCACTTATATCAGGCACCCAGAGTAGTCAAATTCATGGAAACAGAAAGTAGAATGGTGGTTGCCAAGGATTGAGGGAGGTGGGTGGAGGGGGTGAATTAATGTTTAAAGGGACAGTTTCTGTTTGGGAAGATGATAATATTCTGGAGATGATTGTGGTGATGGTTGTACAACAATGTAAATGCACTTAATGCCACTGAACTGTACACTTAAAAGTGTTTAAGCCCTGGTTAGTGTAGCTCTGTTGGAGCATTGTCCCATGAACCAAGAGATTGTGGGTTCAGTTCCTGGTCAGGGCACATGTCTAGGTTGCAGGTTTGGTCCCCAGTCCAGGTGCATATAGGCTTTAGTCTGGGCACATAGAGAAGGCAATCAGTTGATGTTTCTCTCTCACATAGATATCTGTCTGTCTGTCTGTCTCTCTCCCTCTCTTAAAAAAATGCTAACTAGAAAAAAAACCTACAAAAATTAAAACATGGAAATTACCTGTATCACTTATCTATTAAAAATGGTTAAGATGGTTAGATTTTATGCTATGTATAGTTTACTACAATAAAAAAAATCTTCTAAGCCCTGGCTGGTGTAGCTCAGTGGACTGAGTGCAGGCCTGCAAACTAAAGGATAACGGTTCAATTCCCAGTCAGGGCACATGCCTGGGTTGCAGGCCAGTTCCCAGCAGGGTACACATGAAAGGCAACCATACATTGATATTTCTCTCCCTCTTTCCTTCCCTTCCCCTGTAAAGATAAATAAATAAAATCTTTTAAAAAATCTTTTCATAACTGTCACCTAGAGAGCAACACTAAGTTCCTTAAAATCAAAAATCAGGATGTATCCAGCCTGTACCTGTCATCAGAACTTCCCCTATGCCTGGGCCACCTTTTACTCTGGGAAGGAGTCCAGCCTTATGCTGAAGAACAGTGGCCTGGATGGCACTCCTTCATTTAGCCCCTGCTCTCCATTTACCAGTTGCACAGTCTCCTTACTTCTCAATCCTCAGTTCCCAAGTCTGAAAACTCGGGATAATATACCAGCAGTTTTTGTGAGGGGTAAATGAATCAACACATGTAAACCCCTTAGAATTATGCCTGGCACACAGTAAACACTCGATAAGTTGTCGTCACCCTGAGACTGTCTTCTGATTCTTGACAAGTAATGTATATGGTAGGATCAAGACCCTGATGCTATCCATGTCCATCCACTGATGCTATCCATGTCCATCCACCCTCTTCTCACTTATCTCCTTCCTGTACACTCATAATAATGCCTTCTATAGACTTCTGGGGCTTTTAAAATAAAGTATCAATATTTAAACACATAAGTCCCCATTGAACTGGGAGCCACTGGGGGCCATGAGCTGTATTTCATCTCTTTACCAGGGCCACGTGCAGCCTCAGCTTTCATAAACTTTGCAGATGCCAGCAGAAGCATGTTGAATATGTGAACCGAGCTGTAGCAAAAATTCTCACAGCTCCCTAGTGCAGAAGTTCCAGGAGATTCCAGGTCCAGGCATCCAGGGTTTCTACAAACCACAGTCAGTATCTTCATATTTGCTTGTAACAAAAAAATAAAGCACATGCTTCAAGGGCTGTACCTACTCTGCCAAAGGAACATTCACTGCTTTCAAAAATTCAGACATTTCTTTTAATCCCAGACACCAGTGGAAATTACTGCTGTGATTCACTGAGTAACTACTGATCGAGCTTTGTGCTAGGCAGTTAGGATATGGTGATCACAAATCCTCTGGTGCTTGCCCTCACAGGCCTGGGGAGCTGAGACAGCCCTTTTTGTTCAAGCATTTTCTTCCCATCCTTGACTAGAGGGTATTCTGCACAGAACCAGGGGTAGGAACAACCTCTACTGCTGGACACAGCCTCTCATTACTTGAATGGAGTCACTTCTCTGACAAGTTATCACTGTCTGATTGTGTGTGTAAAAGGATTTCCATTTCCAGCTTCTAAGAAAGAGGATTTTTCTTACTTAAACTTGTAGTACTAATGTTACCTTGAACTGTAGGTAGAGTTATCTCCTCACTCCCACCCCACCCTCTTCACAGGCTGTGTTAAGCCTCAGGAAGAATGCCTTAGTAAACATCGTTTTCTGTTTAAACACGTTAATAATTATTGAATTTGGTTTGGAGGAATGTTTTATTATAATACTGTTAACAGAAAGGTCTCTAGCTGTCAAATTACTTCACATACTTCAAACAGATAAAAATATAGGTGTCCCAAGGGTGGTCCAGTATGTCTCTGTGGATTAACAACTGAAATAGGTGCTGGGGGAAGGATATGAGAGAGCAAAGAAGAGATAATTTTAGATTCAAGACACAGAGGTGCCTATTTATTCCCATGCTCTATTTTTCACAAGAACCAGGAGGCTCTGTTGAGGTTGGAGTCTGAGCTGGGTGGAGCCTTGGGCTCTGCATTTCTAACCTACTCCCAGGTAAGGACCCTGCTATAGATCCAATGACCACACCTTAAGTATCGAGGATCTGAAATGGGCAGAACTTTCCAGAGTCATTATTAAGCATTGATTCTTCCATCCTTTTGAAAAATAACCATCAATGTCTTTTTTGTTGTTGTTTTGTTATTATTTCGATGTTGTTTTGAAGAAATTTGGAAGAAAATACAGGGTCTATAATAAATAATGCCCTTTTAATTATAAAACTTTTTGTTAGAAAATCATAGGCATGTAATTCTGTAAAATAACAAAATCACACTCAAGCACACCATATGACATTTTAGGTAAAATGTTCAAATTAAAACTTTAAATTATTAGACTCATATTATTACCCTCCCAACCATACTCAAGCAGGTCTTACTTCTGCCTGACCTTGTATTTTAAATATCTATGAATATTTCCTCAACTCTAGCCCAACTGAGGCCATCCAAAGTAGTGTCTAATTTTTAAACCTCAAAGGAGCAACTTAATGAGAGAGAAAAAACTGATTTGGGACCAAGTGCAAGAGTACTACAGAAGGAAAGAAGTTAGATTTTGTGCCAAAACCAGATTAAGAAGTGCTCTCACTCACACCTTCTAAGGCGTTTCCCATGTCCTCCATCCAAACTGAAGAGGCATGAAGGTAAGCATTTAGGTGACCCTCATTTCCCAAACCTCAAAAGATGTGACTTAAGCTTCTGCTTGTTTCACAGCCTCTGGGGATGGCTTCCTGTTAGACTCCTGTTGTAAATACTTTTGTTATATAAATAACATTCTTAATTTAACATTATGTAAATCTGAACTATCCTGACTTGAGTTGGATGACCCTGAATGCAAAATCACCTTTATTTCATGTCAAATATTGAAGGCCTTTTGACTCTCTCAAACCTAATATTCCACTAAATTTTGGGGACCATTTCCCCCAAGATTGTGGATATTTCATGAACACTAAAGCCTTCCACAGTCTAGCTTATACCTCAGCTGCCCGCCCCCCAACCAGAGACATTAAAATTCTAAACACGTTGATTATAGAAAAAGCAATTCTCCCTATGTAAAAAAAATGTGAAATAATCTCAGTGCTGAAAGTAGTCACATCCAAGCACAGCTAGTGCTGGGGCAGGGAAGTGTGTCTTCTCCCACAGCTATTCACAAGCAAGCACATAAGTGTGCTGAAAGAAACACGATGGCTTTGCACAGGCCATCTCTTGATCTAATGCCACCATGGGCTACCCTTGTGATATGAATCACAAGTCTGATTCCTGCCCTCAGACTCCACTCCTCTAATACACCATTGTGCCTGTGGGGCTCTCCAAGTCAGCAAGTGTTCGAGTAGGCTCCTCAGAGGCAAGGGCAGTGGCCCAGCCAAGCAGACAGCCAGGGAAGAGCTGGGCCCCCCAGGCATTCATACAGCTAATTAGCCCGGAACCCATGGCCATTGTTCTCTGAACACACAGGGAACCTGATGCCACGCTGGTAGCCCACCAGGCAGAGCACACACATTCCAGAGTTTGAGCTGCCTGCCAAAGGTGTCCTGCCTGAAAGTCCCCGCCCCTGAAATCCAAACCTGGGACCATTAGCCCAGGAGCCCTGCCTGATCACAAGCTGGCCCTGCAGTGCACAGGGAGGGACCCACTCAGGTTACCAACCTGATGCGGAGTGCAGAGCAAGAGCTTAGATATCAAAGGCACCGTGTCTTGAATTGTACCTCAAGTGGCAGAGATGTGGAGCTGGCTCAGGTGCCCCAGCCAGGTGCCTGTGCTGCCTTCACCTCTTGACTTACTTCTGTGGCTTCTCAGTCCTCACCCTCAGAAGAAAAGACAGCATTGCTGGACACTTTTGTCAGTAGTTTGCTTACGTTGTCAAATGGTCAAAGTTTGCTTTTGGGTTTGCTGAGTTTGGGGTTTTCTTACACTGTGATTGTTCCAAGCACCTAAATTCCAACTCCAGGTAGTATTGAGCTCCCATTTGGTCTGTTTAGGGAAAAGTGAGTTTATGTTACTTTTCAATCTCCTGTAGTTTAATATTGGTATAATATACCTCAGTAGAGTCCTTTGTCACTACTGGGGACAACAGGGAAGTCCTGAGCTTCACATCAAGGAGAAAAAGAGGGAAGATGTTAAGAAAATCATAAAATGAGAACAAGTAATTCCCTTAAAGGTTTCCAAAACTTGTCTCCTCCTACATCTCACACTGATTTCTCTTTTCTTTCTCTTGGGTTTCCTTGAATTTTATTTTTTTATTGATTATGCTATTATAGTTGTCCCCAGTTTTCCCTCTTTGGCCTGCTCTACCCAATATCACCACACCCTCTGGCAATACCACCTCCTTTGCTCATGTCCATGTGTCATGAATATAAGTGCCATTTCCTATACTGGCTCTTAACATTATGCCACATATTCTATAACTACCAAAGTGTATTTATATTTTTTAGATTTTACTTATTTATTTTTAGTGAAAGAGAGGGGAAGGAAGGGAGAAAGGGTGAAAAACATTAATATATGAGAGAAATATAGATTGGTTGCCTCTCACATGCCTCCAACTTGGGACCTAGTCCACAACCCAGGTATGTGCCCTGGCTGGGAATTGAACCAGCAACCCTTCAGTTCCTAGGCCAGCACTCAATCCACTGAGCCACACCAGTTAGGGCCCCATTTGTAGTTCTTAATCCTTCCACCTTTTCCTCCATTTTCCTAGACCTCCCTCCCCACTAATCAGTGTCCCAATGTTCTCCATATCTATGATTCTGTTTCTGTTCTGCTTGTTTGTTAATTTATTTTTTACATTCAATTGTTGATAGTTATGTACTTGTTGCCATTTTAATGTTCATAGTTTTGATCTTTTTCTTTTCTTAGGTAAGTCCTTTTAACATTTCACATAATAATGATTTAGTGATGATGAATTCCTTTAGCTTTACCTTATCTGGGAAACACTTCATCTATCCTTCCATTCTAAATGGTAGTTTTGCTGAGTAGAGTAATCTAGGTTGTAGATCCTTGCTTTTCATCACTTTGAATAATTCTTGCCAATCCCTTCTAGCCTGTAAAGTTTCTTTTGAGAAATGAACAGTCTTATGTGAACTCCTTTGTAGGTAATTGCCTGCTTTTCTCTTGCTGGTGTTTTTTGTTGTTTTTTTTTTATTCTTGTTCTATTACAGTTGTCTCAGTTTTCCCCTGCACAGCCACATCCCCACTCCCACAATCAGTCACCTCCTTGTTGTCCGTGTACATGGCTCCTTAATACTTGTTTTTTAAGTAGACCCTTCCACTTCTTTCTTCCTTTGTCTCCAACCTCCACCCCTCTGGTTCCTGTCAGCTTGTTCTTTGTGTCCATGTCTCTGGTTCTACTTTGCTGATTTGTTTTGTTCATTAGGTTCCACTTATGGTGAGATTATATGGTACTTGTCTTTCACAACCTGGCTTATGTCACTTAGCATAATGTTCTTCAGTTCCACTCATGCTGTCGCAAAAGGTAAGAATTCTTTCTTTCTGCAATGTAGTATTCCATTGTGTATATATATCACAGTTTTTTAATACACTCATTTACTGATGGGCACTTAGGCTGTTTCCAGCACTTGGCTATTGTAAATAATGCTGCTATGAACAATGGGGTTCAAAGGTTCTTTTGAACTGGTATTTCAGGATTCTTAGGGTATAGTACCAAAAGTGGAATTGCCAGGTAAAAAGGCAGTTCCATTTTCAGGTCTTTGAGGAAATTTCATCCTGTTTTCCACAGTGGCTGCACCAGTCCGCATTCCTACCAATAGTATACTAGGATTTCCTTTTCTCCACATCCTCACCAGCACTTACTGTTTGTTGATATGTTAATGATGGCCATTCAGACTGGGTGTGAAGTGGTATCTCATTGTAGTTTTAATTTGCATCTCTCTGATGGTTAGTGATGCTGAGCATTTTTTCACATGTCTCTGGACCCTCTGTATGTCCTGCTTGGAAAAGTGTCTGTTGAAGTCTTTTGCCCATTTTTTAATCTGACTGTTTGTCTTCCTAGAGTGGAATCACGTGAGTTCTTTATATATTTTGGAGATCAAGCCCTTGTCTGAGGTATCATTGGCAAATATATCTTCCCATATTGTTGGATTCCTTTTCATTTTGCTGGTGTATTCTTTAGCCTTGCAAAAGCTTTTTAATTTGTTTTCTTCTAGGACTTTTATGGTATCATGGCTATGTTTAAGTTTTTTATCAATTTCAAATTTATTCTGTTGTGTGGTGTAAGTTGGTGGTCTAGTTTTATTTTATTTTTTGCATGCATTTGACCCAATCTCCCAACATCATTTGTTGAAGAGATTATTTTTACTCCATTTTATGCTTCTTCTCCTTTTATCAAATATTAATTGACCAGAGAGATATGGGTTTACTTCTGGGCTCTCTATTCTTTTCCATTGGTCTGTGTCCGTTCTTATTCCAGTATCAGACTGTTTTGATTACAGCAAACTTGAGCTATAATTTGATATCAAGTATTGTGAAACCTCCTACTTTGTTCTTCTTTCTCAAGATTGCTGAGGCTATACCAGGTTATTTATGGTTCCACATAAATTTTTGAAATACTTGTTCTAAGTCTGTGAAATATGTTATTGGTATTTTAATAGGAGTTGCATTAAATTTATAGATTGTTTTGGGTAGTATAGACATTTTAATGATCCTGATTATTCCAATCCATGAACACTGTATGTGCTACCACTTGTTTGTATCTTCCTTTATTTTTTTCTTCAGTGTTGTATAGTTTTCCAAGTACAGTAGTTTTAACTCCTTGGTTAAGTTTATTCCCAGGTACATTATTCCTCTTGCTGCTATAGTAAATGAAATTTTTTTCTCTAATTTCTGTTTCTGATATTTCATTGCTGGTATACAAAAAAATGCTTCAACTTCAAATACTCACTTTCTATCCCTTTTTGCTTTCTTCCTTGATTTCATTGTTAACCCATAAATTATTTAATAGCATGTTATTCAGTCTCCATGACTTTGAATGTTTTTGAGTTTTTTCCTTGTGGTTGGTTTCTAGTTTCAAGCCCTTGTGATCTGAGAAAATGCTTGATCTGATTTCAATTTTCTTGAGTTTCTTGAGGTTTGTTTTGTAACCTACTATGTGGTCTATCTTGAAAAATATTCCATGGGCATTTGAAAAGCATGTATATTTTGCTTCTGTGGTGTGCAATTTTCTGTATATATTAATTAAATCCATTTTATCTAGAATGTTGTTCAATGCCACAGTATCCTTGTTGATTCTTTGCTTGGAAAACCTAATAATTTTTGACAGTGGGTGTGAAAATCCCCTATGAGTATGTTGCTGTTCATCTCTTTCTTGAAGTCCTCCAAGATTTTCTTTATATATTCGGTTGCTCCTATGTTGGGTGCATTTATGTTTAAAATGGTTATATCCTCCATTGTCTCTCTTTACGGACTTTGTTCTGAAATCTGTTTTGTCTAATATAATTATTGCTACTCCAGCCTTTTTTTTTTTCACCTTCACTTGATTGGAATATTTTCTTCCATTCATTCACTTTCAGTCTATGTAGGGTTTTTTTGTTGTTGTTCTGAGGTTCAGGACAGCACATATGCACGTCATGTTTTCTTTTCCATTCAGCTATTCTATACCTTTTGATTGGAGCATTTAATCCATTTACATTTAAGGTTATTATTGATAGGTACTTATTCATTGCTATTTTTTTCATATCTGTGTTCCTCTCTCTCTCTCACTCTTTTCCTTCCTTTTCTTAAAGCAGTTTCTGTAGCAGCTCCTGCAGAGCTGGTTTGGTGGAGGTGTATTCTTTTAGACTTCTTTTGTCTTGGAAGCTCCTTATTTGGACTTCCATTACAATTGAGAGACTTGCTGGGTAGAGTAATCTTGGTTGCAGGCCTCTGGCTTTCATTACTTAGAATATTTCTTGCCATTCTCTTCTGGCTTGGAGCGTTTCCATTGAGAAGTCAGCTGCTAGCCTTATCGGGGTTCCCTTGTATGTTACTTCCTCTCTCTCTCCCTTGCTGCCTGTAAGATTCTTTCTTTGTCTTTGAATTTTGCCATTTTAATGATGATGTGTCTTGAAGTGGGTCTCTTTGGGTTCCTCTTGATTGTGCCTCTGTGTTTCCTGGATTTGTGTGACTTTTTCTCTCTTCAAATTAGGGAAGTTTTCTACCATTACTTTTTCAAACAGGTTTTATATTCCTTGCTCTTCTCCTTCTCCTTCTGATATCCCTATTATATAGATATTATTACATTTCATGTTGTCTTGCAGTTACCTTACTATCTATTCATTCTTTATGAGTCTTCTTTTCTTTTTCTTGCTGTATCTGGGAGTTTTTTCTACCTTAACCTCCAACTCGCTGATTTGATTCTCTGCTTCATTCAACCTGCTTGTAATTCTTTCTAATGTGTTTTTTTTTATTTCTGAGATTTATTGTTCATTTATTCCTAGGTTTTGCTTATAGTTTCTATTTTCTTTTTAATGCTGTTGTAAACATGAAATATTCCTTTTTCACTCAGTGCCTTGTAGTTGTCTGTGAGTTCCTTGAGCATGTTTATGACCATTAATTTGAATTCCATATCTGGTAGTTTGGTTACCTCTATTTCATTTAGCTCTTTTGGCGGGGAGGGTTCTTCTGTACCTTTTGATTGCATGTTCTTTTTTGTCTCCCCATTTTAGTTTACTCTTTTTGTTTTTTTTTCTTTGTTTCCTGACTTTTTCCTTTGTTAGCTGTCTCTGTAGGGTGAACTTCTAGGGTAGGAATTCTATGAGGTTCAGTAGTGTGGTCTCTGATCTCCTTGACTGGACACACTAGGTTTGCCCTTCCTTCTGTTTGTGTGTGCTCTCTTGTTGTACTTGGATCTGTACCTTTTGGTGTTTCCTTTGTTGGTGGTTTTTCTCCTCCAGCAGGCACAGTGATTTTCACAGCTCCCACCTATTCTTGTATGTGATCAGTGGCAGAGGGCAGGCAAAATACATTAAGATAGTGGGAGAGTATCTTATGGGATTTAAAGTATCAGCAAGTAGAAAAGAGATAGGAGATTCTTTGGGTAAGTACAACATTAACTGTGATAATTCATACATGTAGACACTTTTTATAAAAGGTGAAAGAGAGATAAGACTCTCATTGTGGGGGCGGGGTGGAGGGTGACTATGAGCTGAATCCAGAAAACAGAGCACTTGTGCAAAGTTAGATGATGAAATATAGTGAGATTAAAGTATAGAAAGTAGATGTAGTATGAGAGAGAATAGAGTTAACCACAACAATAATAATGCTCAGGATTAAAGTGAAGTGGGCTAAGATCATGGAGGGTTGTTGTGTAGTATGTACAATTGTATGAAACAACAATTATTTACAATAGTACTGGAACAACAATAATATGACAAGGAATATATGATTTGGATAACCAGAATAGAAAGTATCAGATCAAGAGTTGTGTGTCATTGAAACATGGGTGAAGTGAAAGAAAAAAATTAAAATATAATATGAGAGAATAAGAAAAACCAGTCAAGCAATGCAATTAAACAGGGAAATAAAACAAGGAAAACTAAACATAAGGAAGAGAAATTAAAAAATACTAATAAAATAAAAGTCATAAAAAATAATTGTAAGATAATAATAATACATATACACAATAAAATTCCAGCTCTGTGGGATAGAAAAATGACATTTGTCTCAGTTTTTCAGTTTTGGGGTTATCCTTATGCTCCCCCTTTCAATCTGTCTCTGGACCCTTTGTAACTCCAGGTCTATTGTCTCAGTTGGGAGAATAAAAAAAAAGGAAAAGAAAAAGGGAGGCAGGAAGAGAGTGGATCCAAAAAGAAAAGAAAAAAAAAGATAATAATAGCTTCCTGCTGACTCTAAACCTGTTCAGCAAGTCCTGCTGGTCTTCCTAGATGCCACAGGAAGAGGGGCCTGGGATTCACTTTTCTCCCTTCCTTTGGTTCTGAGAGGATGGGGACCAGGTTTGGATTGCACTATTCACAGTTTCCAGGCCTCCAGCCCAGGTCTCCTGTGAGCTGCCAGGCTCAAATCAGTCACTCAGCTGCTCACAGCATGAGTCAATCTCCGGCATGGAGCCGGAGACCAGTGGGGCACCTGGTTCCCCTCTTCTACTGTCTGGGTGCTCAGTACCAGACCAGTAGGGTTCACAGTTCCCCTCTACTACTGTCTCTGGATGTGCATTGCGAGACTAGAAGGGCACGTGGTTCCCCTCCACCACTCACTCTGGTCGTGCACAGCTGAAATCACCCGTGTGGCACACCAGCCGCTGCTGAGAGTTCCTTACAAAGCAGCTGCCCACCATTCTTAACAAGTGCATGGCTTTTCACAGCCCCACTTTTCAACCAGTCTGGAAGCTATCCAAGTCAGGATCTGACACAGCCCAACTCTTCCTTCTCCAGGTGTCACCCGGCACCCCAACTTCTCTGGTGCCAGCATCCACAGTCCCAGTGGATGTGTACCACCTCTGTGCGTCTCCCACTTTGTCTCTACTCCGCCCAGCAACTTCCAGCACCCAGGTCCCTCCTAGTGCCAGGCTGCCCTCCCTGCTCTGGTAGGGGAGGGAGCTGATGATCTAACTCTCCTCCCTGTATCCTGTGGCAGGTGCCAGGCCAAGACCACAGGAGCCTGGTCCCAGCACAAACCCCAGGGTCCTTACCATCCCAGCGCACTCTTCTCACTGTCTGTTTTTCAATGTCCTCTGCAATTTTTGGCCACCAAGCTTCATATAAGCTGGGATTACATTGGCTATTCACTCTGCTTCTCAGAAGATTGACTAGGTGTTCCAGCTGGGGCCTCCATTCCCACCTACCTCACCACCATCTTCCTCTATCCTATTCAATGTAACTCTTAAGATGCCAATGACATAATTCATAGAATTAGAACAAATATTCCAAAAATTTAGATGGAACTACAAAAAAACAGATTAGCCACAGCAATATTGAGAAAGAATGAAATTGGAAGAATCACACTACCTTATATCAAAGTATACTACAAGCCCATATTAATCAAAACAGCATACTACTGGCATCACAGTAGATACATAAATCAATGGAACAGAATAGGGAACCGAGAAATAAACCCACATCTTCATAGTTGATTAATATTTGATGAAGAAACTGAGAAGATACAATGTGGTAAAAACAGTTTATTACATAATCATGTTGGGTTTATTGGACAGATACAAGCAAAAAAGAAACTAGACAAACTTCTATGCCACACACAAGAATAAACTCAAAATAGATTAAAGACTTAAATGTTAAACTTGAGCCCTGGCTGGTGTAGCTCAGTGGATTGAGCACGGACCTGCGAACCAGACGATCGTGGTTCGATTCCCAGTCAGGGCACATGCCTAGGTTGCAGGCCAGTTCCCGGCAGGGGCCAGTTCCCAGCAAGAGATGCACGAGAAGCAACCATACACTGATGTTTCTCTTCCTCTCTCCTTCCCTTCCCCTCTAAAGATAAATAAATATTTTTAAAAAAATGTTAAACTTGAAACCATAAAAATCTCAGAAGAAAACATAGGCATTAGTATGTTGGACATTTATGGTTGCAATATTTTTCTAATATATCTCTAAGGGCAAGAAAAAAAGAAAGAAAATTAGACAAATGGGACCACATCAAACTAAAAAGGTTTTGCACAGCAAAAAAAAAAATTAACAAAATGAAAACACAACCCATTGAATGAGAGAACATGTTTGCCATTGGTACATGTGATAACAAGTTAATATCTAAAATTGATGAAGAATTTATAGAACTTGACACTGAAAAAACAAACAACTCAGTTTAAAAAATAGGTGAAGGACCTGAACAGACACTTCTTCAATGAGTACATACAGATGGTCCATAAATGTACGAAAAAATGCTCAACATCACTAATCATCAGAGAAATGCAAATTAAAACCACAATGAGATATCACTTTATACCTGTCAGGATGGCTATCATAAATAAATCAACAAACAAGTGTTGGCTAGAACGTGGAAAATGGGAACCCTTGTGCATCGTTGGTGGAAATGCAGGCTGGTGAAGCCACTGTGTAGTTACCTCATTAAAAAGGAAGCTGCTTATGACCCTGCAATTCCACTTTTGGGAATTTTTCCAAAGGAATTTAAAACATAAAGTTGAAAGAACATATGTACCACAATGGTCATTGCAACATTATTCACAAGAGCCAAAATCTGGAGGCAGCACAAGTGTCCTTTAGTAGATGAGTAAAAGCTATGGTACATTTATATAATGGAATACTACTCAACCATAAAAATAAAAAAATATCTTGCCCTCTGGAACAGCATGGATGAATCTGGAGACCATTATGCTCAGTAAAATAAGCTGGAATCTAGTCAACACAATAAAATATCAAGCAAAATAGAGATAGACCCATAGAGAGAAGGCTCACTGCTGGCTGGGGTAGGAGGAGGGATAAGGATTGATAAATAAAAGAGAAAAAACTTACAGACATGAATAACAGTGTTGGGACTACCAGGGGGAGGTTTGGAGGGTATAAGTAGGATAAATAGTGATGGACAAAGACTTGATTTGAGGTGTGGAACACACAATACTGTGTATAGATGACAGAATTTTGCAGCTGATTCTGTATAATTTTGTTTACTAGTGTCACCCTAATAAATTAAATATTAAGGAAAATCAGTAGCATTTCTATGCATTAACAATGAATTTTCTGAAAAATAAATAAAGAAACAAATTCCATTTACAATACCATCAACACACTAAAATACTTGAAAATAAATTTAACTAAGGATGTGAAAGATCTCTACTCTGAAAACTACTAGCCACTAATGAATGAAACCAAAGAGGAAACAAGTAAATGGAAAGGAATTCCATGCTCATAGATTATAAGGATTAATGTTGTTAAAATGTAATGTTACCCAAAACGACCTATGGACTTGATGAAATGCCTCTCTTTGGTATGCTTTACAACAGTAGAAGTAAGCATTTAAAACTTATAAGGAGCCACAAATAAAAAAAAGATATACTGAGAAAGAAGAATAAAGCAAGAGGCATTGTACTTCCTGATTTCAGTCTATAATATAAAGTTATAGTGATCAAAACAACATAGTCCTGGCATAAAAACAGACACATCAATCAACAGAACAGAATCAAGAGCATAGGAATAAACCAGGCATATACAGTCAACTAATATTCGACAAGAGAACCAAGAATACTCAGTGGTGAACAGAGAGTCTTTTCAATAAATGGTGCTGGGATCATTTCATATTCACATGTAAAAGAATGACATTGGACCCATATCTTACACCACTCACAAAAAGTAACTCAAAATGAATTAAAGATTTAGGTGTAAGATTTGAAACCCAGGAAACTGCTGGAAGAAAGCATAGGAATAAAGCTCCTTGACATGGGTCTTGGTAGTGATCTTTTTCAATATAACACCTAAAGCACAAGCATCAAAATCAAAATTACAACAAATTTAAAAGCTTCTGCACAGTAAAAGAAACCATCAACAAAATAAAAAGACAACCTACAGAATGGGAATATATATTTGTAAATCATATATCAGATAAGGTATTAATACTCAAAATATGTAAAGGACTCACAACTCAATAGCAAAAAACAAATAACCCAATTAAGTGGGCAAAGGACTTTAATATGTTTTCCCAAAATATGTAATAGGCCAACAGGTACTTGAAAAGATTCTCATAACTAATCATCATGGAAATACAAATCAAAACCACAGTGAGATATCACCTCACACCTATTGGAATGGCTGTCATCAAAAAGACAAGAAATAACAAGTGTTGGCCAGGATGCTGAGAAAAGGAAACCCTCATGCATTTTGTTGGTAAGAATGCAGATTGATGCAGCCACTATGGAAAACATTATGAAGGTTCCTCAAAAAATTAAAAATAGAACTACCATACAAATTCAGAAAATTCTACCTTTGGGTATTTATCTGAAGGGGGAAAAAAACACAAACTCAGAAAGATATACAACTCCATGTTCATTGCAACATTATTCACAATAGCCAAGATATGGAAGTAATTTAAGTGTCCACCAAAAGATAAATGGATAAAGAAACTGTGCTACCTTTACAATAGAATATTATTCAGCCATTTAAAAAGTAACAAGAAAATCTTATCATTTGTAACAACATGGATGGACCTGGAGTGTATTGTGCTAAGTGAAGTTGTACAATCTCACTTATATGTGGAATCTTTCAAAAAAAACCAAGTCATTAAAACAAGGTATCAGATTTGTGGTTACCAGAGATGAAGAGGTAAAAGCATGAGGGAATAGGAGAACGGTGGCCAGAAGATACAAACTTCCAGTTATTTAAGGTCTGTCCAGAAAAAGTCCAGCCATTGTTAACATAACAAGAATGGTTTCCACATCAGTGATGTAACCAAGCAGCCAAGGAGTGGACTGTAAAGGAGTGGACTGTAAAGTGCATGTATGAACAATGACAACTTCACTGTACTAGTCAGTAGGGGCAGTAGACATCATTTAATGAACATATGTACTGTGTGGCTTTCTCATTAAAAATGACTGAGTGAATAGAGCAACGAATCTGCATCAAGTTTTGCATTAAGCTTGAACATTCCTCAGCAGAAATTATTGGATGATAGAGGAAGCCACAGCTATGGGCAACTGGTGATTGGCAACTTCATCACAACAACATGCCCACTCATGCATCACATATGCAAAGTTTTTTGGCAAAACATCAAATCTCCCAGGTGGCTCAGCCCCCCTACAGTCCATATTTTATATCCTGTGACTTCTGACTTTTCCCAAAACCAAAAGCACCTTTGAAAAGGAAGAGATTTCAGACTGTTGATGAGATTCAAGAAAATACAATGAGTGGGGCAGCTGATGGCTGGGAAAACTATGTGAGGTCCCAAGATGCCTACTTTGAAGGTGACTGGGTGAGCCATCATTTTCACCTTCAATGTTTCATGTACACCTTCATGTACAATGTTTCTTGTATCTTGTATCATCTTCAATAAATGTTTCTATTTTTCACAGTACATGGCTGGATACTTTTTGGACAGACCTCATAATATAAATAAGTACTGAAGATGTAATGTACAAAATGAGGACTATAGCCAACAGTCCCATATGATATAAAGGAAAATTGTTAAGAGTAGATCCTAAGAGTTCTCACCTCAAAGAGAATTTTTTTCTTTTCTTTTTATTCTATCTATATAAGAAGATGGGTGTTAGTGAACCTACTATGGTAAATCAAACCATTATCCTGTACACCTTGAACTTACAGTGATGTATGTCAATTATTCCTCAATAAAACTGGGAAAAAAATATGCCTTCCAGTTTCTTGCTGGACACTTTCTCCTAGTCCATAAAGGGGAGGTATTTGGAGTGAAAGTTCTGGGGTGGTGGCTGTAATGACCAAAGAACCACAAGCATGAACCAAGGAGAACTGCTCCTGACTGTCCTATCTCTCCTGCTTCTGGACCACAGAGAAAAGATCATGCAGTTTGTTTACCCTGTGCTCTTTACATGTAACCTAAAGAAGTCATGCAACTTGACCTGGACAAAAAAACCTAGCTGCCCACAGGACTGATGGCCACATGAAGTTTCTGTACAGTTTGCATTTTATGACTCTTTCCAAGTTAGGTCCAAACAGTAACAGATGTGTTTTGTATCCCTGGTTCCTCTCCTCCATTCAACATAAACTCTCACTACCATTTTAATTAGAAAAATGTTTATTCGGTATGGTGAGTTGATATTTTATATTTTGTCTTCCCAAAGCATGATCATTGTATAAACAGTGGGAAGAGATGTTTTCATTAGAAAGCAGAGTGATGATGTTTAAAATACTGTCAAGTTCATGTGGCCAATGGTAAATGGTATGGGTAGGGTATAGCAATGCATTCCCAATTTGTGGTGGCAGACTCAGAGATATTCAGGATTGCAGAGAAAATGTCATTTCTCAAAGCTGTCTAACAATGTACATGCACCTATGGCTTGCTGGGCTTCATGGGCAAGTTATCTGTCAGAAGCTTAAGCCCTGTCATTTTTCTGAGAAAACTGACAGAGGGAAAGAGAGCCAAGTTGGCAGGATTTGTCTGGTGTTTGACTAAGGGGCCAAGCACCTGCTTCTGAGGATGTAATCTGAGTGTGCACATCTCTTCTCCCCCACTTCTCTAGCTGACGTTGGAATGTACAGAAAGACAATCAATAACCACAAAAAAATAATAGTTGGATTTCCATGAAAACTGGCTCTTCCAGCCTTCTGAGTTATTTCTATAGAAATATAACATACCATTTAGTATAAATACAATTCACAGCTGCCAGGAATTTACTTTTCATTTCCCCTCTATAGAAACTAAAAATATTCACAACGTAAGAAGAAAAATGAGTGGAGAATAATTTAAGACACCTTTGAAATGTTTGCTTGAGCTATTTTTACTCTTTCTCATTTCAGTGAAACAAAGGTTCTAAAAATGGACTTGGAACAGCCGAGTTTTAATACAACCACTAGATAAGTTTTCTGAGAGCAAGAATCACACATTGTTATATTTTTTTGCATGACCCAAAAAGTGACATGAAAAGAAAACAGTGTTAGGAAGCATCATTGAATAGAAGAAGGTGTGGCAAGGCAACAGCCAGCTGACATGAACAGGAGGGAACTAATTACTCAAAGGAGGGATGTTGCTGCATAATGTCTGAGGAATGAGCATTCTTTATTTGGAATGAGACTGATAGAATTCAACTGTCCTTAAAGTCAGAAAACAGAGGAGAAGGTAGAGGTTTACTTCATAATGCAAAATTCTAGCAAATCTAGGAAATACTCCTTAGACCAGTGTTTCCCTTTGGCATAAAGTCAAGTGCAAACTCTTCTGCAATCTGTCATTTGCACACTTGCCCATTCTAATCCATCCTTCCCAGAGTGGTAGAGCTCCCACCTACTGAGTTTTGAGTACCATGTATCAGGAAATTTCTATGTGTTTTGAATGTATTACCTCGCTTAAAGCTCAGAACAACCCTTGGAGTAAGTACAGTGCTTACCACTAATTTTACAAATAAGTACACTAGGCCCCCAGGGGTGAATTAATTTGCCCAAAATCACAGAGCAAGTACATGAGAGAACCAGAGCAAGAATTTGAATGCACTCATTCTAACTCCAAAGACCTTCCTCCTAATACTACAACTTCTCTAGAAAAGCTGATCTATCTCTATCTCTCTCTCTCCCTTCCTCCCTCCCTCCTTCCCCTTCTTTCCCTAATTCTCCTCTCCTCCAGCTTTCCATTTCTCCCTGCCCCCATCCCCCTCTCTCATGAGGACCATCAAGCTCATTTCCACAGGCATTTGTGCATAATTTTCTCTTACCTGGAATGCCCACTTCTCTCTTCATTCTCCTAGTCACTCTTTCTGAAAAAATGTTCTGAAGATGTCTGAAAAATCTGCTTAGAAATGCTCATAGTAAGTCTTGTGTTGCTGTTAAATTATTCCAGGTGGCCTGCTTTTGCAGAAAGCACTAAATTCTCTGAGAATGAGTATTGTGTTTTATATTTCCCTAAATACCTTGGGAAAGTGCTAAACATAAATATTGGCTCAGTGAGTGTTCACCGAACTGAAAAATACAAATGACACTTGCCCCCAGCTTCTCGTGTATAATACAAATATTTGTCACACATAAGACTCTACTTCCAATCCAATAAAGTTAGGTAGGACTCTGGGTTCAGTTCAGGTCAAACATGAATGGCTTACAGACCAGGCTTATGCTTTCTTCTCCCCTGGTTCAGAAATAGTGGAGGCTTCTTAGGGAACAACAGAGTCACAAGATCAGATCAGCCTGTACCTCATCCTACATAGAAGATAGATACTCTGGTGTGTGGCCTCAACTTCCACAGACACTGAGTAGAAATAAATTCTGTTGTGGTGAGCCACAGAGATTTGAGAATGTTTATTCCTAGCAAATGACCTGTTCTATTCTGACATGCTTATTTTCATTATGACAAGAATTCCACTGAATAAAATGAGAGGAAATCATGTCTCTGTTGGCTCAATGTCCACCAGTCAATCAATGTGATATACCACGTAAGCAAAATAACAAACATCATGGTCATATCAATAGATACAGAAAATGCCTTTGAAAATTTTCACCATCTACTCAGTTAAAGATGTTCAACAAAGTGGGAGTAGAGAACATTCCTCAACATATTAAAGACCATATTTAACAAGTGCACACCTAACATCATACCCAATGGTGAAAAGCTGAAAGCATTGCTTCCAAGATCAGAAGCAAGACAAAAATTTTCACTCTCACCACTCATATTCAACATAGTTTTGAAAGTCTTAGCTGCCACTGCAATCAGACAAGAAAAAGAAGTAACAGTCATCCAAATTAGAAAGCAAAGTAAAACTCACAGTTTGCAAATAACATGACACTATATATGTAGGAAATTGTACATATTCCATAAAACAAAATCAGAACTGATTTAATAAAGTTGAAAAATAAAAAATTAATATTTAAAAATCTGTTGTACTTTTTATATAGTAATGTTACCCAAGGAGGCAATGGACAAGTTATCCAAGGAGGTGAAAGACCCATACTCAGAAAACTATGATGTTGATAAAAGAAATTAGAGAAGACACAGATAAATGGAAGGATATACCATGTTCATGCATTGGAAGAATTAATATCATTAAAATATCCATATTACCAAAAGCAATCTACAGATTCAATGCAGTCCCTATCAAAATACCAACAGAATTTTCTCAGAATTACAATGAATAATCCCAAAATTTATATAAAACCACAAAAGACCCAAAATAGCCAAAGCAAACTTGAAAAATAACAATTTTTACAACTACCTGATATCACGCTATACCACAAGGTTATAGTAATCAAGACAGCCTGGTACTGGCATAAAAACATACACATAGATTCACAGAAAAGAATAGATAACCCAGAAATAAATTTAAGCCTATATGGTTAATTGATCTATAACGAAGGAGGCAAGAACATATTTTATAATGGGGTAAAGACAGTCTCTTCAATAAGTGCTATTGGAGGGGTTCTAAGATGGCTGAAAAACAAATGGAAACTCAGTCCACTTGCTCCTTACCCAAAACCCAATTTAAAGCTAAACTGCAGAGCAATCAACCTGAACCAAGTAAAAGCTGACTGGTATGGAATATTATAACCATCAAGTACAGAAGAGCCTACATAAAAACTAGTAAGAAGAATTGAAACATGGGGGGCGTGTAAAGCCCCCCATACACAAATGTAGCTGTAAGCTGCAAAGTTGGAAAGATATTACAGCTGTGGAACTCCTTCCCGCTAGAATCGAGGGGTCTTAATCCCATGCAGGGATCCTCAACCCAGAGCAACAAAGATAGGAAGAGAAGTCTGTGTAGTATCTGATAGTGGAAATTAGGGGGGATTCACTCTTGTCTGGGAAACTCAGAGAGCAACCTGCTAAGATAGAGTACTCCTTTAGTTATAGAACCAGCCTGGAGAGCTTAGTTTAGACTGCTAGAAAAGACCACACTGCCATACTCAGGTCTTGAGAGTGGTTGCTGTCTATACCCCACAGTAACTTTAGGGGACCCTCTGTCTTTCTGGGGAGGCTTTAGGCAGAGACCCAAACAGTGACTTAACTGTGGCTTGTGAAAGAGGACCAGTCTCCTGTAACTCAAGTGCACATTCAGTGCTTCTCCCCCCACCTGTTGAGCCACTCCTACTGTTGTGTTCAGAAGCACAAAGGACTTTCAGCCACCCTGTTATATTCGGTGGTACACCATGCCAACCCAGAACTTTTGGACCTGGCCTGCTGAGACAAGCCATACAGAGTGATCAGAGTCAGGTACAAGGCTGGGATTTCCAGGCCTGATCTGCTTGGTTTGGCAGCAAGTCAGGGGGCAGCACAAAGCTGAGATTTTTAGACTATGTCTCCTGGGGTGGCTTCTGTTTGGGAGCCAGAGAGGCAAGTGCAAGGCTGCATAGATACATTGCAGGAAGACAAATTCAAATTCCAGTGAGAGATCATTCTGAATTTCCCCAGGAAAGTCCTGGATATCCAGTCCAGGATATCCAGTCCTCAGAATGGGGACTTTCAAAGGGTGACACCCTCAGAAGCTATGAAACAAAAGAGCTTAGCCTTCTCCTGACACCTAGTCCATGATAATCCCTTGACAGGAAACTCTTCATCTGTGCCTTTGAGACCAGGGTGGTTGAGGTTGCTCCTGCAAAGGACGTTGGCTGAATCTACACAACCTGAATCTGCAGCAAGCCCCACCCACAACCTCTGACTCCCCAGCCCCTTCCAGGGGAACTAAAGTTGACGATTCTGGCAGATACTGAGGGGTTTGGCTTTGAAGCAGATGAATTCCCCTCACTGAGTGCTTGATTATGTGACCCCCAAGTGGGGACCCACTAGCCCTATTTCAACTAGCATGGGATCATCCTACAAGCTCTCACTGAAAGGCTCAGGGGAAAAACCAGTCAACCTCAGGGAAGAACTCAGTAATTGACAGGTGGAGGTTGACTTCACAGAGCCTTAGTCCTTTTACAGAGCTGCTCCTAGCTCTAAACAGGAGAAAGCCAACAAGATTGGCGCCTTACATACACACACAAGTCTAGTAGATGCAGAGAAATAGTGAACACCATGGTAGCTAGAGACAGGCAACACAAGTCCAGTTACACATAATGTCTGGCACTGGCCTGTATCTGAACCCAGCCCAAGTGGACCCAGAATCAACACAACCAGTGCTGGGCTTTACCACATCAGAACTTAACCTAACAAGCCAAACAACAGGCATACCCAAAGGGAGATTCTAACAGGCACCAACCTTGCTGGAAACAACACCACCTCAAGATGCAGACCCTGTACAGGATCTCATACATGGTGATCAAGGTTTAACCTTATAGACTACTTACCTGAGGTATTAACTCTACCTACAAAAGGGCCAACAGCAGTAAGACTCAACTATAACAGCAGGGCACATAACCAACAACAACAACAAAAAAAACACTCCTGAAGCATGAAGCTCAGGTAATCTGGAAGATTGTGACAGTAAACCCAACAAGACACCTTCATCATAAAACCATCAACACGAGTATGGGAAACATAACAGTTCTTCATAATACACAGAGACCAAATGGAGATAAAAGGAAAAATGTTGCAAACAAAAGAACAAGAGAAATCCCCAGAAAAAAAATTAAAAGAAATAGATTAAATGGAAGCAACACAAATACCAGATGCAGAGTTTAAAATAATGGTTGTAAGGATACTTGAGGACCTTCAGGAAGAATAGATCATCTCAGTGAGAACTTAAACAAAGAAAGAGTAAGCATTACAAAGAATATAGGAATGATAAAATAGAATCAGCCAGAAATGAAGAATACAATATCTGAAATGAAGAATATACTACAAGGACCCAAGAGCAAGTTATATGAAGCACAGGGTTGAATCAGTGACTTAGAGAATAAGATAAGGATATCCACCTAAAGAGAAATAAAAAAAGGAGAGAGAATTAAAATAAACAAGGAAAGTCTAAGGAACCTCTGGGACAACATCAAGTGTGATAATATCTGCATCATAAAGGTATCAGAAAAAGTTAGTGAGCAAGTGATAGAGAAGCTATTTGAAGAGATAAGTGCTGAAAACTTTCCTAATCTAGTGAAGGAGAAAGTCATACAAGTTCAGGAAGTGACAGAGACTCCCAATCAAGATGATACCTAAGACCCTCATACCAAGATACATCATAATTAAAATTACAAAGAACAAAGACAAAGAGGGAATCTTAAAAGCAGTGAGAGAGAGATTTAGTTATGTACAAGGAAACTCCCATAATGCTGCCAGCTGATTTCTCAACAGAAACACTTCAGGCCAGATGGGTATGGCACAACATACCCTTCAAAGTGATGAAAAATAAACACACAACCAAGACTACTATACCCAGTAAGGAAATCATTTAAAATTGAAAGTTAAATAAAGAGCTTCCCAGACACAACAAAGCTAAAGGAGTTCATTGCCAACAACCTAACACGGCAAGAAATGTTAAAATGGACTACTTTAAAAGGAGAGAGAAAGACAAAAGGCGAAACATAAGTCTAAAGAAAAATGTCAATAAATAAGCACCCATCTATAATAACATTAATTGATGCATTAAATGCTCCAATCAAAAGACATATGGCAGCTGAATGGATAAGAAAACATGACCCATATATATGGTGTCTATAAGAGATGCACCTCAGACAAAAGATTCACACAGGCTGAAAGTAAAAGGATGGAAGAAAATATTCCATGCAAATGCAAACAAAAAATGTATGGGGTAGCAGTACTTATGTCTGACAAAATAGACTTCAAAATAAAGGCCATAACAAGAGACAAGGAAGGACACTACATAATACTAAAGGGATTGATCCAATAAGAGACTATAACTCTTGTAAACACACATTCACCTAATATAGGAGCACCTAAATATATAAAAATCTTGGTAGACTTTAAGGAAGAGAGCAAAAGCAATACAGTCGTCATAGGGGATTTTAATAAACTACTGTCATCAATGGGTAGATCTTCCAGAGAAAAAATCAGCAAGGCAACAGCAACCTTAAATAAACACCAGGTCAAATATATTTCATTGATACTTACAAAACATTTTATCCCAAAGAGGAAGAATACACATTCTTCTAAGTTAACATGGAACATTCTCTCAGATAGACTATATGTTAGGACAAAAAATAAGTCTTAACAAATTCAAGGACATTGAAATCATATCAAGCATTTTCTCAGATCACAATGGTATAAAAACTACAAAGCAACTTTAATAAAAACACCTAAAATTATTCAAATACTTGGAGCTAAATAGCATGTTATTAGATAGTGAATGGATTATCAATGAGATCAAGAAATAAATTAAAAATTACCTGGAAACGAATAACAATGAACACACAACAACCCAAAATCTATGGGAAACAGCAAAAGCAATCCTGACAGGGAAGTTCATAGCATTACAAACCTAACTGAAGAAGCAAGAAAAATCTCAAACAATCTAACACTACACCTAAAAGAACTAGAAAAGCAACAACAAACAAAACCCATTGTAAATAAAAGAATGGAAATAATGAAGATCAGAGTGGAAACACATGACACAAATATTAAAATATATATCAATGACCAAAATCTGGTTCTTTGAAAGGATGAACAAGATTGACAACCTTTAACCAGATTCATGAAGAAAAAAATAAATGAATGAACAAATGCTGTTGGGAAAACTAGACAGAAACAAAACAATGAAACTAGAAGACTTTCTTACACCATATACAAAAACAAACTCAAAATAGACACTAAAATGAAAGACTTAAAACCATAAAACTGCAAGCAGAAAACACAGTCAATGAACTCTTTGACACTGGTCTTAGCAACATTTTTTGGTTATATATCCTTGGGCAAAGACAATGAAAGAAAAAATAAACAAGTGGAACCACAGCAACTAAAAATCTTTTGCACCACAAAGAAAATTACCAACAAAACTAAAAGAGAACTTACTGAATAAGAGTGATCCAGCAACCTCTTTTCTGGGCGTTTATCCACAGAAATCAAAAATATTACATTGAAAAGATACATACATCTCTGTGTTCACTGCAGCATTATTTACAATAGCCAAAACATAGAAGCAACCTAAGTTTCTATCAATAGACAAATGAATAAAGATGTGGTGTATACAAAGTGGGGGAGAAAGTAGGTTTATGTTTGTGAATAAGCAAAGCACAGAGTTTATTCTTATATTACTATATATTATTATATTATTTTATATAAATAGCTGTAAACTTACTTTTGCTCCACCCTGTATATACAATTTAATTTTCCTTTACCACAAAAATAATGTAATTTTGACATTTGAGATAACCTGGATGGACCTCGAGGGTAAATGCTAAGGAAATATGTCAGATGAAGTAAGACAAATATGATGTGATTTCCCTTACATTTGGAATCTATAGAACAAAATAAGCAAGCAGACAAAGCACTAACAGACACACAGATATTGAGAACAAACTGATTGTTGCCTGATGGGAGGTGTTGGTTGGCTGGGTGAAAAAAGGGAAATGGATTAAAGTGTACAAATCGCCAATTATAACAATAGTCACGGGGATTAAAGGTGCAGCATAGAGAATGTAGTCTATAATATTGTAATAAGTAATTATACTGCCAGGTTGGCACTAGACTTATCAGAAGTGATTATTTTGTAAAATATATAAGTGTCTAACCATTATTCTGCACATCTGAAATTAATATAATATTCCATGTCAACTATAATATAAAATAATGTTTAAAATTACAAATATAAAAAAATAGAATAAAACTTAAAATAAACTGGTGTTATCCTTTGATTAGCAGAGTAAACAAGATTGGAGGAGAATGTTAAAATGCCTAAGAGAAGAAATGTAAGGCATTCTTAAGTACTACCCCAGATAGATAAGTACTAAGTTGTTGATTGTATGACTAATAAACTGGTCACCAATCTCGTAATCATTCAACAGACTGTTCGTCTTGGGAGTATTCCACATGCAGCCACAATTCTGGGTGTTCCTTAACTGAGTAAAAATTGTGGTAATAAAATATGAATATGGAAGTATTCTAAAACTATAAAATGTTATTCAAATGTTAGCCAATTTTATTTATATAATTCCAGTTATCTATATTCTCAAAGCAGTAAAAGTTCAGCCTGTTTTCATATACTCTACCCTTCAGACTTTTCCTCTAATTTAGATAGAACTTTCTCTCCAATTAATTTTGTTTAATTCTATTATGATTATATGTTTTGAAGAGATTATGAGCTAAGGAAGCTAAGCTCTTTAAAGCTAAGGAAGCTAAGGCCCAGGAAAATGATATGAGCTGTCTAAGATCAAATAAAGTTGGTAGTGAAACTGAAGCAAAAAATTAGGTCTCCTGATCAGCCAAAAGGTCTGTTTCCCACATAACCTGCTTTATTTGTCTCCTTTAGCACCATGTTCCCCCAAACCCAACAGTCATGACCATCTTAATCATATGTTCAATGTTTGCCTTGCCTCATAGATTATAACTCTGTTTTGCCCAACTCTTCAACCTAAAGGCCAAATTGCCACATATGGTCCCCAGCACATGCCAGATATTCGATTAATATTTGTGGATTGAAATGCCACAAATATTAGATCTACCATCTCAAGACAGAATTCCTGAAGTGCAAATTAGCAGTACGAATTGACAACAGGAATGGAAAAGGGAAATCATTTCAGCTGACAGGCACTGAAAAGGTCTCACTTAACCCTATAATCAGAGAGAGTTAAAAACTGCTCTGAAGATATATTGCTGTTGAGGGTGGGGGAATTAAGAAAGAGAGACTCAAAGCTTTATCTTTGGAAGAATAAATTAAACATATAAGCGATCTGACACTTATGACAGCACTCTTGAAAATATATCTTGGAAAAACACATTGACAGAACAAGATAAAGTCCTCTCCACATTTTCACTTCTTCAGGGCACCAAAATACTCTAATACATTAGGACAAAAAAAAAAAAGGTTGCAATCTAACAGATGAGAGCAGTGCTGCCAAATGAACCAAAGATGTGATTGCCATCTAGAAACCAGGATTCGTGCCTCCCCCTGGCTTTCTTTGTTAAAACCGATACAAAAGGCCTAGGTTTACATTTAGGATTTTAAAAAATAATCTTAAGTGATGAAAAGAGTCCTTTTAAAATTATTTTGTTTTTTCATATAATTCAACAGCATTGCTTACTCTGAAAAACAAATTGGCCAAGCTAGCCTTAAACACCCAACCCATCCATCAAAAAAAATGAAAACTCAAATATTTCAAGGTTAAAAAAACATGGTCACCCAAAAACATCCTTCTAAGCATGTGACCCAGGGCATGTCATAACACCAGGAAAGCTTCTGGCAGTGCCACAGCATTTCCACTTCCTCCTTTCTCGGGTTGCCACAAGCATTAAAGAGAGGAGCAGCTCTCGGTGATTCTAAACATGAATGAAGATGGAGCTTTCCACTAGAAATACCTCTCAAGTTTCTAAACCCCACCTATCAAAACCCATTTTGGTTAGAGAGGGTCATTTATATTAACCATTGAATATGTTTGCTTTTGTCATGTACAGAAAGACTCTTATTACCCAATCAGCCACATACCACATGGATGAATTCCCCACAATTCTTAAAAACAGCACTTGAAGAAATTTCCATCAGAGAGCACGGATTGCACTGTCATTCCTGACAGTCTCTAACAGCACACTCAGCCTGCTCACCACCTGGCAGCAGAAGGATGATAACAGGGCCGGCATCCTCTCAGGGTTACAATGCTCAAAAAGTCAGTGAACTCAGGATACAATTTGTGTGCTAGAAGTCATTAGCTACATAGTAAGAGATTGTACCCATAAATACTTACCCCTAAGTGTCACATGCACAAAAAAGCTTTCTTCTTTGTTTATGTTTTCTGTTTACTTTTTTCTTTTACTTATTTTGTTGTTACTTCTTTATATTTATTATAATGTAACTTATCCTACTGTTACTGCAAGGGGCCTTATTTGGACTCCTTATTTCACAAGCAAGCAAACTGACCACATCTGTGGTGCTGCACAGTGTCTATCAGATTAGAAACCAAGTTTCCTGATGTTCTTCATGATTTTTACCAACACCAGGGTTCACATGATGGGGACAATTTTTTTAAGTCTCTAAGTTTTTCTGAAATTTTTTAATTTGAAAAGGAAGATAGGCCTTCTATCAATAATTGCACATCTTCAGCATCCCAGTTGTCAATCTGGGAGAAGAAAGCAACAGACTCTTGAAAATCTGGTAAACTAGAGATTGACCTGGCCAAAGTAATTCCCAATTCTGTACAATATTGCTCAAGACCAAAGAAGAAAATGAGAGTCACTGTTGACGTTGGTTAAATGACCTTGATTTCTCCAGCCTCACTTTCCTCTCCTGTAAGTCAAGATAAGGAACCTTCCTGAAGGACTCCTATAAGTATTTTTTAAAAGGACATATTCAAAAGAACAAAACATGACATAAAGAAGATACTCAGTACTTCACCCATCACTCCTTTACCCCCAAGCATCTCAAAAGACCTCTTAACTAGTAGTCAAGAAAATTCCAAGAAATTCCCAACAAGTCTAGAAGAGAGGAATGAAATGAAGGGAAGAAAAAGAGGAGTATGTTGTTCCAACAGTTGAGAAAGACTGTTGATAAAAGACTCTGGAAGCCTCCAACTGTTGATTCACAAACTAGCCCTGATACATGGAGGGCAATAAGAAACTGAAGAGAGATACAGACCACTCTAGACTGAATTCTAGAGGATCCAAGATGGTAGCAAACTAGGTGGAAGCTATACTCACTTTCTCTCAGGATCACATTGGAATTACAATTAAATTATAAAGCAATCATCCTGAATAACCAACTCAAGACTAGCTGAAGAGAAACCTCATAAGAAAGGATTTATAGAAAAAGCCATATTGGCAGAGGTGCAAAAGGACTGGCCCCACTCCCACAGGCTGTGGCTCAGGTTCTGGAGGGATATCTCACCTACAGAGGGTACTGCCTGAGACCCATTATGTCAAAACCCAAGCCAAGCTCCCCAGCCCAGGGCAAGAGACCCAGGAAGAGTCACCCACATAACATCTGACTGAAAAGCAGCGGGGTTTCTGTCCACTGCAGAGAGATGGCTAGAGACACAGGCACCCTCTTAAAGGTCCAGTGCACAAAATTTCATTCATAGCCACTCATGTTCAGCTCCTGAGGAGTGAGGGTGGAGAGGACTAAGATCATGTGATGGGAGTCTGGGGTTTGTGGCTCTAGTGAGAGAGACGAAGGGACAGCAAAGGGATCCTTGTGCTGAGTCATTCTCCAATACCACCGATGCCACCTTTCTTGTGTGCAGCATGCCACTCCACGAAAAATCAGCATCAGAGGAAGCAATAGCCCCACCTTGTGGACTCCCTCTCACCTGATGCTGTGACGCTTATACCCAACTAAGGAGTTCAGCCAGAGCTTTTTCAGGAACTGAGACCATAACAGGCTGCTTGCAGGTGGAGGCAGGCAGAGGCAGATCTTGGGGTGACCTGAATTTTTGCTGACATGCCCCAAATCCAGTGCTAGTAAAAGCCAAGCTTAGAACTCAGCTTGGTTTTTCTTGTGTGTACCCAGGCTCAGAAGAGACAGCCACCAACTGTGGATTGCTGGTAGCTCCAAACAGATGGCTCAGAGTCAGTCACAGGCAGTGTCTGACATTGGGCTGCAACAGAGTCCCTCCCAAGAGACCCAACACCAACACACCAGTAGCCAGATTTAGACAACAGAGCAGGTCCAGTAAGCTTCACAAGCAGCATATCCAAAGGGAGATCTTTGCAGCTACCAAAAAATGCTGAGACAAATTTGTCTTCAGGTAGTTAGCACCTGCACAGCAACTCACATGCCATGGTTGGAGTTGAGCATCACAGTCAGCCAGAGTGAGTGTTGATCCAATTCACAAACAGGCAAATAGCAATCAAAACTCAATCACAACAGGAAGACCCACATAACCCACACAATGCACATTTCCAGAGCACCCAGCTCAGGCGATCAGGGAGACAGCACCACTGGAATTCAGCATGTACTACATAAGGTTACTTCCCCACTTGTCTACTGCAAATCAATGCAGATTTATCTAATACATAAAAACAAAGAAAATGAATGAATAAGTAGACAAAGAAATGAAAGAATGGGAAACTCCAGGAAAAGAGATAAATGTAATGAAAGCAAGCAATTTATCAGATAAAGAGTTCAAGGTAATGCTTATAGGGATGCTCAACAGCATGAAAAAGATATAGAAACCACAAAGAAAGGACCAGATAGACATAAAGAATGTAATATCTAAAATAAACAATATGCCCTGGCTGATATGGCTTAATGGATTGAGGGCCAGACTGCGAAGTAAAGGGTTGCCAGTTCAATTCCCATTCAGGGCACATGCCTGGGTTGCAGGCCAACTCCCTGGTAGGGGGCATGTGAGAGGCAACCACACATTGATGTTTCTCTTCCTCTCTTTCTCCCTCGCTTCCCCTCTCTAAAAATAAATAAGTAAAATGTTTTTTAAAGAAATAAAATAAAATAAAGAATACCCTGGAAGAAATAAATAGTAGGTTGAATAAAGCAGATGACTGAATCAGTGATTTGTAGACAATGTAGAAAAATACCCATACAGAGCAGCAAAACTGAAAAAGAACTTTTTAAATAAAGTGTATTTTGATGGACCTTACAGACAAATAGAGCAAAACAGTATCCACATCATAGGTATACCAGAAGGAGAAGAGAGGTTGCAGAGAATTGAGAACCTATTTGAAGAAATAATAACTGAAAAATTTCCTAACCTTGTAAAGAAAAAAAACACAATTCCATAAAGTGCAAAGTTCCAAACAAAATAAACCCAAACAGGCCCACACTAAGACACATCATAATTAAAATAGAAAACATTTTAAAAAATAATTTTTAAAGCAGCAAGAGAAAGTTACTTACCTTTAAGGGAGGCCCTATAAGATTGTTAGCTGATTTCTCAACATAAAAATTCCAAGCCAGAAAGAATTGGCATGAAATATTAAAAGCAACGAATATCAAGGACTTACAACCAAGAATAATTTACCAAGCAAGTCTAGAATTGAAAATTAAAAGAAAAATAAAAAGTTTCCCAACAACAACAACAACCCCCAAAAAACTGGTTGGTGGAGTTTGTTACCACCAAACCATTACAAGAAATGTTAAAGGGCCTGCTTGAAGAAGAAGGAAAAGGAGGAGAAAGAAAAAGGAGAAGGAGGAGTAAAAGAAGAGGGAAAAGGAGCTGGAAAAGAGAAGAAGAAGAAAGAAGCATAGTTAAAACAATAAAATGGCAATAAGTATGTGCTCATCAATAATTGACTCTACATGTAAATAGCTTAAATGCCCCAATCAATAGACATAGGGTGGCTGAATGGATAAGAAATCAAAACCCATACATACGCTTTCTACAAAGTACCCATTTCAAAATGAAAGGTACACAAAGACTAAAAGTAAAGCACTGGAAAAGTGACATTTTATACAAATGGAAATGAAAAATAAAGCTGGGATAGCAATACTTGTATCTGACCAATAGAAGTTAAAAAAGGCAATAGTAAAAAGTAAAAACACATCATAATAATACAGGGAGCAATCCAAATAAAGGATACATCTCTTGTAAACATTTATGCACTAAACATTGAAACATCTAAATATGTAAAGCAAATTTTTTATTGTTGTTCAAGTACAGTTTTCTGCCTTTTCCCCCCACCCCTCCCCATCAACCCAGGCCTCCCCACCTTCCTCCCCTGTTTCCACCCCCCCTTCTTATTGTCCATATATCCTTTATAATCATTCTTTTTTTAAATTTTTTTATTTATTTTTCTTAGAGGGGAAGGGAAGGAGAGAGAGAGAGAGAGAGAGAGAGAAATATCAATGTATGGTTGCCTCTCATTTGTCCCCTACTGGGAACTGTGAACTGGCCTGCAACCCAGACATGTGCCCTGACTGGGAATCGAACTGCAATCGTGTGGTTCACAGGCCCATGCTCAATCCACTGAGCTACACCAGCCAGGGCCTTTTATAATCATTCTTGTAAACCCTTCACCCTTTTCCTCCATTATCCCTCCCCCTCTCCCCTCAGGTCACTGTAAGCCTGTTCTAAATTTTAATGTCTTTGGCTATGCTTTGCTTGCTTGTTCGATTTGTTGATTAGGTTCCTGTTAATGGTGAGATTATATGGAAAACAGTATGGAATTTCCTCAGAAAACTAAAAATGGAACTGCCTTTTGACCTGGCAATTCCACTGCTAGGGTTATATCCTAAGAACCCTGAAACACCAATCCAAAAGAACCTATGCACCCCAATGTTCATAGAAGCACAATTTACAATAACCAAGTGCTGGAAACAATCTAAGTGCCCATCAGTAAGTGAATGGATCAAAAAACTATGGTACATTTACACAATAGAATACTACACAGCAGAAAGAAAGAAGGAGCTCCTAACCTTTGCCACAGCGTGGATGAAACCAGAGAGCATTATGCTGAGTGAAATAAGCCTGGTGGTGAAAGATAAATATGTAAAGCAAATCTTGATGGACATAAAGAGAGAGATTGAGAGTAATACAGTCATAACAGGGAATTTTAACACCCCACTGATATCAATGGATAAATCTTCAATACAAAAAATCAGCAAGGAAATGATGACCTTAAATGACTACTAAGTCATATGGATTTAATTAATATCTTCAGATTTCTCCCCAAGGCGGGAGAGCACACATTCTTTTCAAATGCAAGCAAAATATTTTCTAAGATAGACATCTTAAGACACAAAACAAGATTCAATGGTTTTAAGAAGTTTGAAATCTTATCAAGCATCTTCTTCAACCACAATGGCAAGAAACCAGAAATCAATTTTAAAAACCCTGAAAAACACACAAAGAAGTGGAATCTAAGTGACATGATACTAAACAATGACTAGGTTAACAATAAAATTGAGGAACAAATCAAAATGTAGCATGAAACAAAAACACAATTACCCAAAATCTATGGCAGAGTGAAAACAGTCCTAAGAGGGGATATTGTATCATTACAGGCCTGTCTCAAAAACAAGAAAAATCTCAAACAATTTAACTTTACACTTAAAGAAACTGGAAAAAACAAACAAAGCTTGAAGTAAGTGTAAGGGGAAAATAATAGAGCTCAGAGAATAAACAGATGAAATAAAGTCTAAAACAATGTGAAAAATCAATGTAACCAAGAGCTGATTCTGTGAAAACATAAATGACATTAACAAACATTTAAGGAGGTTCAGCAAGAAAACAAAAGGAGAAAGAACCTACATAAATGAAATAAGAAAGGAAAGGACAAAGTAACAACAGACACCAAGGAAATATAAAGAATTGTAAGAAAAAGTTACGACAACAAATTGGACAAATTCCAAGAAACATATAACCTTCTAAAACTGAATCAGGAAAAATAAGATAATCAGAACAGACAGGTTTCAGCTAGTTAAATGGAACCAGTAACCAAAAAATTCCTAAGAAACAAAAGTCCTAGACAGGAAAGCTTCAAAGGGAAACCTTACCAAACATTCAAAGGACAACTAACACATATCCTTATCAAACTATTCCACAAAATTCAAGAAAACAGACAACTCTCAAGTTCATTTAATTAGCCCAGAATTATCTTAATTCTAAAACCAGATAAAAACACTAGAAAGAAAGAAAATTATAGGCCAAATTCATGATGAGCATTGATGCTAAAATGCTCAACAACATATTAGCAAACCAAATCCAGCAATATATTAATTTAAAAGATCATACACCATGATCAAGTGGGATTCATCCCAGGGATACAAGGAAGTACAATATTTGCAAATCAATAAATGTGAAACACCACATAAACAACATGAAGGATTAAAATCACATGATCATATAAATAGATGCATAAATAAGCATTCTATATACTACAGCACCCATTTATAACCAAAATTCTCAGCAAAATGGGAATAGGGGGAACATACCCCATCATAATTAAAGCCATATATCACAAATACACAGCCAACATCACATTCAATGAGCAAAAATAACAAGCATTTCCCTTAAGATCAAGAACAAGTCAGGGATATCAACTTTTACCACTCTTATCCACTGCAAACAGACAAGAGGAATTAAAAGGCATCCACGTTGAAAAGAAGTAAAAATGTCACTATTTGTAAATGCTATGACACTGTATATAGAGAACCCTAAAGATTCCAACAAGAAACTACTAGAATTGATAAATGAATTCAGTAGGGTAGCAGAATACAAACATCGTATCTAGAAATCACTTGCATTTTTTAATTAAACTTTTTTGATAACACACTTCAGATTCCCTCATATCACAGCTTCTCAATAAGCAAATTAAATGCACTGATTTTACACTACATGTCAAGGTCCATATTCCCAATGTTAGGTAAGATAGCAAGTTGCAAAATATAAGTGCTCATATTTTATTTATGTGTTTGTTTTTATTTTTTTCATTGTTGTTCAAGTAGAGTAGTCTCAATTTTCTCCCAAAGACTCCCTCAAATGACAACCATCCCCGTCTTTCACCCTAGATCATACCCCTTTTTTACTATCTCCATGAGTCCTTTATACATGTTCCTGACAACACTTGCCCCTTTTCTCCCATTATCCCCTCCGCTTCCACTCTGGTTACTGTCAGTTTGTTCTTTATTTCAATGTCTCTGATTATATTTTGCTTACTTGTTTGTTTAGTTGATTAGGCTCCACTTAGAGGTGAGATCATATAGTATCTGTCTTTCACTGCCTGGTTTATTTTGTTTACTATAATTCTCTCCAGATCCATCTATGCTGGGTCAAAGGTTAGGAGCTCCTTCATTCTATCTGCTCCATATTATTTCATTATGTAAATGTACCACAGTTTTTTGATCCATTCATTTATTGATGGGTATTTAGCTTGTTTCCAGAACTTGGCAATTGTAAACTGTGCTGCTATGAACATTGGGGTGCATAGGCTCTTTGAATTGCTGTTTCAAGATTCTTAGTGTATAGCCTCAACAAAGGAAATGCCAGGTCAAAAGGCAGTTCCATTTTTTGGTTTTCTGAGGTAATGCCACAGTGGCTGCACCAGTCTGCATTCCCACCAACAGTGTACTAAGTTTCCCTTTTCTCCACAATCTCACCTGGGCTTATTTGTTCATTTGGTTCTGATGGCCATTCTCACTGGTGTGAAGTGGTACCTCATTGTGGTTTTATTTTGCACTTCTCCGATGGCTAGTGATACTGAGCATTTTTCATATGGCTCTGGGACCTCTGCATGTCCTCTTTGGAGAAATGTTTGTTCAGGTCCTTTACCCATTTTTTTTATTGGATTCTTTGCATTCCTGAAGTGGAGTTGTGTGATTTGGAGATCAAACCTTTGTCTGAGGTATAATTGGTAAATATGTTTTCCCATGTGGTTGGACCCCTTTTTCATTTTGCTGATGCTCTCTTTAGCCATAAAGAAGTTTTTATTTTGATGAAGTCCATTTATTTGTTCTTTCCTTTATATCCCTTGCTGTAGGGGACATGCCAGTGAAAATACTGCTGCATGGAATATCTGAGATTTTCCTGCCTATTTCTTCTCTAGGACTTTTAAGTTGTGACTTTTATGGTGTCACAATTTATATTTAAGTCTTTTATCCATCTTGAGTTTATTTTTGTGTATGATGTAAGTTGGTGGTAGAGTTTCATTTCTTTGCACACAGTTGTTCAGATCTCCCAGCACCATTTGTTGAAGAGGCTATTTTTACTCCATCTTATGCTTTTGTCCTCATTGTCAAATATTAATTGACCATTGAGACTTGGACTAATTTCTGGGCTTTCTATTCTGTTCCATTGATCTATGTGTCTATTCTTATGCCAGTACCATATTGTTTTGATTACTGGGATCATGTAATACAGTTTGATATCAAGTATTGCCATCTCTTTTACTTTCTTCTTTCTCACAATTGCTGTGGCTTTTGGAGGTCATTTACGGTTCCGTATACATTTTTGAACTGTTTGTTCTATATCTGCGAAATATGTCTTTAGTATTTTAATAGGGATTGCATTGCATCTATAAATTGCTTTGGGTAATATGAATATTTTGATGATGTTAATTCTTCTAATCCATGAACAAGGTACATTTTTCCATTTGTTTCTGTTTTCTGTGATTTGTTTCTTCCATGTTGTGTATTTCTCTGAGTACAGGTCTTTTACCTCCTTGGTTAGCTTTATTCCTAGGTACTTTGTTTATCTTGTTGCTTTATCAAATGGGATTTTATTCCTGATTTCCATTTCTGATATTTATATATTGTTGGTATAGAAAAATGCCTTCAATTTCTGAACATTGACTTTCTATCCTACAGTTTTGCCAAATTCTCTTATTAGGTGGAGTAGTTTTTAGGTGGGGTGTATAGGTTTTCTATGTTTACTATCATGTCATCTGCAAACAATGATAGTTTTGTTTCCTACTTTCCAATTAAGATGCCTTTTATTTCTTTTTCTTGTCTGATTGCTGTGGCTAGGACTTCCAATACTATGTTGAATAGAAGCAGTAGAAATGAATATCCTCATCTTGTTCCTGATCATACTGGGAAAGCTTTTAGTTTTGCTCATTGAGTATGATGTTGGCTGTAGGTTTCACATATATGATGTTTATTATATTGATATATCCTCCCTCTACCCTCATTTTGCTGAGTGTTTTTGCCATAAATTGGGTCTTCTCGAAGATGGCAGTGAGGTAGGTGGGAGCACAGCCCACTTTCCCTTGCATACAAGTGGAACACCTAGCTGATCTCCTGAGGAACAGAGTGAACAGCCAGTGGAATTCCAGCACATATGAAGGTTGGAGGCGAAAATTGTAGAGACATTAAAAAACAAATGGTTAGGAGATTGTTTGGAGACAGTAAGGTCCCTGGGACTAGCATGGGACCAGGGCTGCTACAGCTCCCAGCCCAGTGCCTGATAGCACCTGTCACAAGATTCTTGGGTGAAAGCCAAATCAATAGCTCCCTCCCCTGCCAAACAGGTAGGATAGAGCAGCAACAGGATGAACCTGGATGCCTGACATTGCTGGGAGGAATAAAGACAAAATGGAATGAACAAGGGGGTGGTGTTGACCCACGGAGACTGTGGACTCTGGCTGGGTCATTAACAGAGAAATTGAAGAGGTGGGTGACACCTAGATAAGGGAGAAGAGTTGGGCCATAATGGACCATAACTTGGATATTCTCTGGTTCAGTTGAAAAGTTGGGCAGGATGAGAGGTCAGGTGCTTGTTAGGAGCAGCAGGCTTGAACAATAGGATTTTGTTCAAAAGAAGACTCTTGGTCATTGTTTAGGGAACTATCCCGCAGCAGCTTCCCCCCATCCCCACTGCCCAGGCCACTTCTCCAATGGCCACAGCTGCAACTATGCCCCCAATCATGCCAGAGCAGCCCAGGCAGCACCCCCATTCCCACATGACCAGGCTAACTTGCTAAGAAGAAGGAGGAGGCAGCCCTGAGAGGAGAACAGGAGGGCTCAGAAAATTAGTGGTCCCCAGAAAGACTTAACTCAGTGGGAGAGCTGAACTACCCGGAAGAGACTTTGAGAGTGCCTAGCACCTAGGACAGCAAAGAGCAAGATGGTGGTATGTTAGTTGCCCCTAATTAATGCACCTCAAGAACAGCACAACAGGTGGATTAAAGGCACCAGCCTCATGCAGATGGCCAGTGGGGGCCTGGCAGATTTGCCAATATTTTATTGAGGATGTTAGCGACTATGTTCATCAGTGATATTGGCCTGTAATTTTCTTTCTTTGTTGTGTCTCTATCTGGTTTTGGAATTAGGATGATGCTGGCTTCATAACAAGAGTTGGGGAGTTTCCCATCATTTTGGATTTTTTGGAATAGTCTGTGAAGAATAGGGATTAGCTCTTCCTTAAATGCTTTGTAGAATTCTCCCATGAAACCATCTGGTCCGGGGCTTTTGTGTGATAGGAGTTTTCTGATTACTGCTTCCATTTCATCTGCTGCTATTGGTGTGTTCAGGCTTTCTACTTCTTCTTCATTGAGTTTTGGAAGATTATATTTTTCTAAAAATTTGTCCATTTCACATAGGTTTTCAAATTTCTTGGCATACAGTTCTTCATAGTAAGTTCTTACAATCCCTTCTATTTCTGTGGTATCGGTTGTAATTTATCCTCTTTCATTTCTGATTGTGTTTATTTGGGTCCTCTCTCTTCTTTTCTTAATGAGCCTACTTAAAGGCTTGTCTATTTTGTTTACCTTTTAAAAAAAACCAACTCTTGGATTCATTAACCCTTAGAATTGTGCTTTTCATCTCTATGTCATTTAATTCTGCTCTGACCTTGGTTATTTCCTTCCTTCTACTTGCTCTGGGCTGTCTTTGTTGTTGTTCTTTGAGTTCTTGCAGACATCGGGTTAGGTTGTTTATTTGAAATGTTTCTATTTTCTTCAGGTAAGCCTGTATTGCTATGAACTTCCCTCTCAGGACTGCCTTCACCATGTCCCGTAAGTTTTGGGTTGTTGTGAGTTCATTTTCATTTGTTTCCAGAAACTTTTTGATTTCTTCCCTAATGTCAATCTTGACCCATTCATTGTTTAACAGCATACCATTAAGTATCCATGATTTGGAGTGTTTGTTTTTTTTTTCCTGTGGGGTTGGTTTCTAATTTCAGTCCCTTGTGGTCAAGGAAAATTCTTGGTATGATTTCAATTTTCTTGAATTTGTTGAGGCTCGTTTTGTGTCCTATCATGTGGTCTATCTTTGAAAATGTCCCATGTGCATTTGAAAAGAATGTGTATTTAGCTTCTTTGGGATGAAGGGCTCTGTATATATCAATCAAGTCCATTTCATCTAGGGTGTTGTTTAGTGCAGCTATATCTTTGTTGATATTTTGTTTGGAAGATCTGTCCATTGTTGACAGTGGGGTGTTAAAATCCCCTAGTATAATTGTGTTGCTGTCAATATCTTTCTTGAAGTCTTCTAGGATTTTTCTTATATATTTGGGTGCTATGTTGGGTGCATATATATTTATGATGTTAATGTCTTCTTGGTGAATTCTTCCCCTGAGTATTATGAAGTGACCTTCTGGGTCCCTCTTTATGGCCCTTTTTTTGAAGTCTATTTTGTCTGATATTATTTCTCTGATTGCTACTGCTGCTTTTGACTTTACTCTGGGGTGCCTGGCTCCCAAGGGCAGCCGGCCCTGCCGAGGGCAGCTGGCACTGCCACTGCCACTTTTGTTTTTACTCACAGGTGCCAGGCTCCCGATGAGTCCTCTGTGGCAGACGCCCCTGTCACTGGGCGCAGGCGGAAGCCTCTGGGCCCCAATAGCTGCAACAGCCATGGCTCCCAAGTCTTTATGCACAGTCAATGGCTGCCGCTGGCCTGGCCTCCTCCATCCTTACTCGTGTCCCTGAGACCCCACTGACCTGTAGCTGTCTGGTCCGTCACTATCTCTGGTCTCTTATTTTCATAAATGCTGGGGAATTGTTGGTTGGGGAATTGATTGTGCTGTTCATCAGTAGATCTGCCAGGATTTTCTCCCAGGGGTACGAGAACTGGAGTCGCTCCGTCCTACTCTGCCGCCATTTTCCTGCACCCTCTCTTTATCCTTTTCTGATTGGATGTTTCTTTCTTCCTTCTAGTCCAAACCATTGATTTAAGTTCCAGTTTTCTCCCCATCACTGTTGATTCCCTGTACATTTTCTCTGATTTCACTTAACATAGCCTCCATTTTTTCATCTTATTTGCAACCAAATTCAAACAATTCTGTGAGGATCCTGATTACCAGTGTTTTGAACTGTGCATCTGATAGGTTGGCTACTCTTTGTTACTTAGTTGTATTTTTTCTGGAGATTTGATCTGTTCTTTCATTTGTGGCATTTATTTTTTGTCTTGCCATGCCTGTTAAGTAGTGAGGGGCAGAGCCTTAGGTATTCACCAGGGCAGGGTAACCCACATTGCTGGGTTGTGATGCTGTATGTGGGGAAGGTGTCCAAGAGGGAACAATGGTGCTTGTTCTGCTCTCTGCCAGATTTCAGTCACTTTCCCCATTTCCCACAAGCAAATTGGGCCCCTACTAGTGCTGATTCCCATGTGGGTGGGTCTCTCCAATTAACTCTCCTGTGAGGCTAGGAGTTCCTCCCACTGCTGCCTCAATCCCCACAGGTGTTTTCAATCAGTGGTTTGAGGCTTTATTTTCCTGTGCTGGGACCCCAGGTTGTGTGGTCTGTCCCACTTCCCCTTTGTTTCACCTGGTTTATCTGCATGCAAATGTGGGACCACCTGGTCCACCAGCCACAGCCTTGCCAGCCAGCTGCAGCCTTGCATGTCCCTTTCTACAATCTACCAATTCACTGGGTTGGCCAGCCACTGCCTTGCCCTGAGTCCTTTCTGCCTGGCTACCTGACTCCATCCCTCCTGCTGATCCGGATGAATGTATCTTCTTTAACTCCTTGGTTGTTGGACTTCCATACAGTTCAATTTTTTGTCAGTTCTGGTTGTTTTTTGTTTTTAAATTGTTGTTGTCCTTCTTTTGGTTGTGTGATGAGGCACAGTGTGTCTACCTATGCCTCCCTCCATCTTGGCCAGAAGTCCAGTGTCTCTTTGTATGGCCTTTGTCTTGAAGTCTATTTTGTCTGATATAAGATTACTACCACAACTTTCTTTTCATGTCCATTTGCTTGAAATATTTTCTTCCAGCCCTTCACTTCAGTCTGTATAGGTATTTTGCTCTGAGGGGGTTCTCATGTAGTTAGCATATACATGACTCATGTTTTCTTATCCATTCAACTACTGTGTGTCCTTTGATTAGAGCATTTAATCCATTTAGGTTTAAGGTTATTATTGATAGGTACTCATTCATTGACATTTTACTCCCTTCGTACCTGAATTCCTCTCTCTCTCTCTCACTCTTTTTCTTTCTTGTCTCAAAGTAGTCTTTTTAGCATATCTTGCAGTGCTCATTATATTCTTTCAGCCTTCTTTTGTCTGGGAAACTCTTTATTTCACCTTCCATTATAATTGAGAGTCTTGCTGGATATAGTGTACTTGGTTGTAGGTCTTTGTTTTTCATTACTTGGAATATTTCTTGCCAGTCCCTTCTAGCTTGGAGTGTTTCTATTGATAAGTCAGCTGCTAGTTTTATCAGGAGGTCCCTTGTATGTTACTTCCGCTCTTTTCCTTGCTGCCTGTAAAATTCTCTCTTTATCTTGGAATTTTGCCATTTTAATTATGATATGTCTTTTTTTAAAATTATAATATGTCTTGAAGTGTGTCTCTTTCGGTTCCTCCTGATTGGGACGCTCTGTGTTTCCTGGATTTGTCTGACTTTTTCTCTCATCAAATTAGGGAAGTTTAATAGCATTACTTTTTCAAACATGTTTTCTATTCCTCGCTCTTCTCCTTCTCCTTCTGGTATCCTTATTATATGGATATTATTACATTTCATGTTGTCATGCAGTTCCCTTAATACCTTTTTGGTATTTTTTAGTCTTTTTTTCCTTTTCATGCTCTCTCTGAGCATTTTTTAACTTGTCATCCAGCATGCTGATTCATTCTTTTGTTTCATCTAGCCTGCTTTTGATTCCTTCTATTGTATTCTTCAATTCAGAAACTGTATTCTGCATTTTCTCTTAGCTGTTGTTGGTAGTTTCTATTTCCTTTTTCATGTTGATATAGCTTACTGTAAGTTCCTCGTAATTTCCCTGTAATTTTTGGTAATTCTCGGTGCACTCATTGAGCTTCCTGATAATCATTGCTTTGAATTCCATACATGATAGTTGACTTGCCTCTATTTCATTTAGCATTCTTTCTAAAGTTTACTCCTTTCCTTTCACTTGGGGATTGTTTCTTTGTCTTCCTATTGTTTGTAAGACTCTTCTTGTTTGCCTCTTCTTCTTATCTTGATCTGTTTTGACTCCTTCAGTTCCTGGAATGAAGTCATATGGTAGAACTGTGATATTCAATGGTGCAGTCTCCTTGATCTGAACTTGATATTCTTGGGATGCCCTTTATGCATTTATGTTGGCTCTCTGAATGTAATTTGTTTTTTGTTTTTACTTTTTTTTTCCAAATTTTTTAATTTTATTTTTTTATAATTGTTGGGTCATCCTTGGTGCATCCTTACCTCCAGCTGGTTGACTGAGGGTCACTTTGCCCATCACATCTTTTATTCTGTTGTGCTGGTGCTGCCAGAACAAAACCACAAAGCCCTGGGATCAAGCCCACATCTGTTGCAAACCACCCTCCCTGGTTTGAGAAGGTGTAACCCCCCCACCAAGGCTAAGGCTGAATAAAGAACCTTGGGATCATAGGAGACAAGCTTATCTTCCTGGCAGGGGTGCCAGCCTTTGTTCCCTTTTATATCACCCTGCTTGGCCCTGTGTAGATGACTGGTAAGATTTCTTAGGGGAGGGATGACTTAAGACCAGCACAGTCATGAAGGAGCCCTCAGGGAAGGACTTGGGGGACTATAGTAAAAGGGGGTAATGGACTCTCACCCCTCAGCTTTGACATAGCCCGAGTCCTCATTCTGTCTGCAAGAAGTCTCCTAATCTCTTGGCTGCCTTACTTCCCCTGCCTGACTTAAACTGAAACAATGCCAGAGGGTGGTGCAGCCCTGGGCAGGAACAGGTGGTTCCCTGGGGCAATCAGGTATAAGAAAGAATACATAAAATCCAGTGAAACCTGCTTTGCTAAGAATGCCCTCAATTTAAATGATAAGGATCCAAGCATGAAATGAGTTTGTTTCCCAAAGTTTTATGCCCCTTTAGTTAACTGACCCTGACTCAGAATAAGCCCTCATAATTCTTATTATGTTATCTATTGTTTGATCCCTAATGCCTGACAGTGATTGATGAGCTTTACCTGTATTCATGTGCAAATTGAACCCAATAAAAGCCCATTGAGGAGCAGGCTTTTGGTCCTTCTCCTTTGAAAGATTGGCCACTTTTCCTCCCCAAGCAGATCATGTCTTAGTAGACTTATTCTCATCCATGGCAGACAGGGGGGCCCTGTGGCTGGAACTACCCCTCCACATATCCTCAAAAATATCTCCCTTCTGCCCACAATACCACTATCAACATCAAGTAAACCAATATTAATAAGGGTATAAAGAGATTAACACTATTATAAGAAAGGTAAGAAATAAACTATAGTATAAATCTTAGTGACTTACTATGTACAAACTTGCTTGACAAAAAAAATGTATGTTAAAAAGTTATGCAGGATGGAAAATATCACTAATCATGGAGAATACCATAGAGGATTTTTGTCTCAGTAGCCTCTATTATTTACCACCATTTTTTCTTTCTGAATCCACCTTTGGTGATGTCAGATGTTGACCTTGTCTGATCCTAAGCAGCCTGCTGTAAAGACTGCCAGGGATCTACTGTCCGTGGCTGTTTCCTTCCATTGTTGATCTAGTCAGTCTGCACTCAGCAGTGAGGCTTAAGCCCCACAGAGCTAGGCAGAATCCCTCCTGGTGTTGGGGTTGTTTTTCCCTTCAGGCTGCTGCTGCTCAGAGGGGTGTTGTCTGCTTGAGCAGGATGGCCACTGTCATATGGGGGGTGACTCAGCACTGGGATCCCAGCAGCTGCTCTCTCAGTTCTTTCCCCAAAGTCTCCATCCCCAGTCCCTCCTCAGGTGACTCTAGTCCACTCTGCCTGCCTTTTGTCAGGGATCTACTGTCTGTGGCTGCTTCCTTCAGTTGTTAATCCAATCACTCTGCACTCTGCACTCTGCACTCAGCAATCAGGCTTAAGCACCAGAGAGCCTGGCAGAGTGTCTTCTGGGGGCAGTACTGTTGTTTCCCCTCAGGCTGCTGCTGCTTGGTGGGTAGTGGTATTTCTGAGCAGAATGGCTGCTGTCATATGTGAGATGACTCAGCACCAGCATCCTGGTGGCTACTGTCTCAGCTCTCTCCCCAAAGCTTCTGTCCTCAGCCTATCCTCAGGTATCTTTAGCCCACTCTGCCCCAACCTTTGCCAGAGCCACAGGTAATTCGCCACAAATGAAAATTTGTTGGCCCTTTAAAAAGTTCTTTGAATCTCCAGCTGTCCATCTCTGGTGAAGAAGAACACTGCCACTTTTTGCTGCTGATTGTTACCTGTCTACTTTTGGAAGCTTTGATGTTCTAGGTTGGGGATCCAACCTTAATATTTAGAAACCATTCTCAGGTGGATCCAACAAGCTGCTTAGTTATTCCTGCAGTGCTGCCACCTGTGGGCACCCAGCCAGCCCTCTTAAGTTTCTACCGCACTCAACCAAACAGGTTGTGCTGAAGCTGACTCTTCAGTATTTTGGGGGTTATAAGGCTCCTCTTTAGCTATTATTTAGTTGTTTGTTCTGGGTGATTTCTCCACAATTTAGTTGTAATTCCAGATTGGTCCTGGGAAGAGGTTTCTGTGCCTCCCAATCATTCCTCTACCATCTTGCCTCCAAGTCAGTTGCATTTTTATGTGCCATTAATGAGCTATCAGAAAGGAAAATTAAGAAAACAATCCATACCCAGTTGCTTCAAAAATAATAAAATACCATGGACTTCTGGCCAAGATGGAGGCATAGGTGGAAATACTGTACCTCCTCGCACAACCAAGTTTATCAACAACAAATATTTAGTAACACAAATTTAACTAGAACAAACAGAAAATTGAACTGTACCAAAGTCCAACAACAACAAACCATTCATCCAGACCCATAAGAGGGGCAGAGTCAGTGGCTGGTGATGAGAAGTCATGCAGGAAAAAGCGGTAGGACCGCCCCAGGTGCACAGGTGGTGGTTGGCAGATCCCAGGCATGGGGTGGCAATGAACAGACCCAGTGAAGGCGCAAGGCAGCTGGCTTACCACAGTCATACATTCACACGCAGATAAACCAGGCAAAGGAGCAAGCAGTGAGACAAACCTCACAACCCAGGGCTCCAGCACAGGGAAATAAAGCCTAAAAACACTAATTGGAAAAACTTTCAGGGGTTGAGGTGCTGGGAGAGGTTCTCGGGCTCACAGAGAGTTTGTTGGAGAGACCCACAGGGTTCTGGAGGGTGCACAAGCCCTCACATTCAGGAAACAGCACCAGAAGGGCCCAATTTGCTTGTGGGAAGCAGTAGAGGGGACCCAAATCTGAGAGAGAGCAGAAAAAATGCCATTTCCTCTCTCTGACCCCACCCCTACATACAGCGTCACAACCAAGCCACCTGGATTGCCCCACCCTGGTGAATACCTAAGGCTCCACACCTCATACGTAACAAGTGCAAACAGACCAAAACATTATGGCTCAAGAAGAAGAATAGCTCAAAGCCCAGAGCCAATACTTCTAAGCAATCAAGAGATAGCCAACCTATCACATGCACAGTATAAGACACTGGTAATCAGGACAAAACACTGGTAACCAGCTCACAGAACTGGTAGATTTTAGTCACAAATTAGATGAAAAAACGAAGGCTTCACTAAGTGAAATGAAGCAAAAAGCATAGGGAACCAATAGTGATGTTAAGAAAACTGGGACTAAAATCAATCGAGTGGACCAGAAGGAAATAAAAAATGACCAAAGAGAAAACAATGAAGAAAGAAGAATTCAAAAGAATGAGAGGCTTAGGAACCTCCAGGCCATCTTTAAACATTCTAACATCTGAATCATAGGGGTACTAGAGAAGGGAGAGGAACAGCCACAAGTGGAAAACTTATTTGAACAAATAATAAAGGAGAACTTCCCCAATATGGCAAAGGAAATAGACTTCCATGAAGTCCAGGAAGCTCCGAGAGTCCCAAAGAACGTGGGCCCAAGAAGGAACACACCAAGGCACATCAGAATTACATTAGCCAAGATGAAAATAAAGAAGAGAGTCCTAGAGGCAGCAAGAGATAAGGGGACAGTCACCTACAAAGGAGTTCCCATCAGACTGCCAGCGGATTTCTCCAAAGACACCTTACAGGCAAGAAGGGGCTGGAAAGAAGTATTCCAAGTCATGAAATCCAAAGACCTACAGCCAAGATTGCTCTATCCAGCAAAGCTTTCATTTAGAATGGAAGGGCAGATAAAGTGCTTCTCAGATAAGGTCAAGTTCAAGGAGTTCATCATCACCAAGCCCTTATTATATGAAATGTTAAAGGGACTTATCTAAGAAAAAAGATAAAAATATGAACAGTAAAGTGACAACAAACTCACAACTATTAACAAATGAACCTAAAAGAAAAAAATCAAACAACAAAAACAAAACTAAGCAAACAACTAGAACAGGAACAGAATCAGAAAAATGGACATCACATGGAGAGATTTCAGTGGGGAGAGAGAAGGGAGGAAGAAGGTGGAGAAAGTACAGAGAAAAAGAATCATAACTGGTAGATGCAAAACAGACAGGGGGAGGTTAAGAATAGTATAGAAAACAGAGGACTCAAAGAACTTCTATGTACAACCCATGGACATGAACTAAGGTGGGGAATCCTGGAGGGTTGGGGGGTGCAGGGGAGTGAAGATAATGGAGGAGAAATTGGGGAAACTGTAGAGCATGATCAATAAAATATACTTTAAAAAGAAATAAAGAATACATTATCTAAAATAAATAATACACTGGGAGGAATAAAGAGTAGGTTAGATGAAGCAGAGTATCAAATCAGCAATTTGGAAGACAAGGTAGAAAAAAGGCCAAGCAGAACAGCAAAACTAAAAAAGAACTAAAAACAATGAGAAGAGCTTAAGATACCTTTGGACAACATGAAGTATAACAACACCTGCATTATGCAAATACCAGAAGGAAAGAAAGATGAGAGAAAGGGATCAAGAACTTATTTGAAGAAATAATGACTGAAAATTTCCCTAGTCTGGTGAAAGAAAAACACACAAAATCCCAGGAAGCACAAATAGTCCCAAACAAGAAAGCCCAAAGAGGCCTACATAATATACATTATAATTAAAATGGGAAGGCTTAAAGGAGAGAATCCTAAAAGGTACAAGAGAAAAGCAGGTATTTACCTACAAGGAAGCTCCAATTAGACTGTTATTTAATCTCTCAACAGAAACATTTAGGCTAGAAAAGACCGACATGAAATATGCAAGGTGTTGAAAAGTAAGGACCTCTAAGCAAGGCTACTTCACCCAGAAAGGCTATCACTTAAAATTAAAAGAGAAATTAAAAGCTTCCAGGCAATAAAAAGCTAAAGGAGCTTGTTACACCAAACCAGTACTGCAAAAAAAAATATTACAGGGCTTGCTTTAAGAATAAGAAAAGAAAAGGAACACAGAGGAAAATCATTTAAAAATCAAATGGCAATAAACAAGCATCTATCAATAATCACTTAAATGTAAGTGAATTAAATGCTACAACCAAAAGATCAGGGTAGCTGAATAGGTACGAAAATTAGACCCATGTATAAGCTGTCTCCAAGAGACAACCTCAGATTGAAAGATACACATAGACTTAAAGTAAAGGTTTGGGAAAATATTTCATGCAATGGAAAGGAAAAAACCTGTAGTACCAATACTTATATCCAAAAATTAGACTTTAAAACCAAGGCAAAGTGACAAAGAACAGGGAGATCCAAGATGGCACACAGTGGCAGGCAGCCCTGCTCATCTGTTGTCAGACATGGACAGGTTTTGAAGTCAGAACATAGAGTGGAGAGTGAGTGACAGCATCTATGAGTGAGAGCACAGTGGAGGAAAGTGTAGGGAGTGTGCAGGAATACACAGGAACAAGTTCACTGGTGGGTTTTATGGGGCCAATGGCCCAGGCTTTCTAGGCAGACTGGAAGCTGATGACCTGGGCTTTCTAGGTGGGTTGCCACCGCTGCCCAGCCCAGCACTGCTGGCTGCACAGAGTTGGGGTGGCTGTTTTTTGACTCAGGGCCCACAAGCTACCAGGGCTGTGAGAGAAGGCTTGGGAGGTGCAGGCTCTAGGAACAGCATGCCTAGAACAGGAAGGCCCATGGTTGAAGACCTCTGGAAGGAGCAGGAACAGCACATCATCATGCCCTTCTGTTATAGTATAGCTTAGGGGATGTTCCCAACCCCATTCAGGAAAGATTTAGAGAGAAACTTTATCTAAAATAGTCAGAGGCCCTATAAGGAGGTGGCCAGCCCTGATCATAAAAACTGTGATTTGGGTGGAGAGAGAGCATGTGGAGAACAAGACTCCCAAGGACCCATGCTACAACTTGGGGACCAAAGATAAATTCTTTTAAAAGGGGAGCTGAGAGGTACCCACAGTTTGGCAGGGACCCCAGCATGCAGGCCTCTGTGTAAGGCATGATGCAGCAGCTTTGCTAACTAAAAATCTGAAAGGCAGAGAATATACTGAAGAAACAGGAGGACATGACCCAACATGGCTCACAAGCAGAGGACAGAGTAATTCAGATGGGCCAAATCTCCTGTTAGAGAGCAGCAGGCTTGGGTCTGGAAGGCAGGAGCTGAAGGTGTCTGAGATTTGCCTCAGTCAACCTGAGCCTTTCACAGACAAGTGAACTTAACCTGTGGGATCAGAGTGGCAAAGTCAGGTCCAGGAGTTTTCTGATGCATACATTCTCTCAGGGGAAAGAAGAAACAGACCTTTCACCAGACGCTATGTGTTACACAGCTCCTTGAACTCGATTTACTAAATCCAGCAGAACGGAGAAAATAGACAGGCACAAACAGATGCTATCTTCCCTCCTATAAAGCTGCTTAACATTCATTTCATATTCTTCAAGTATGGGCATAATATGGTACCAGGTTTTAAAATGTAGTTTATTTCAAATCTCATATATTGCTCTTCCCTTCTCTTATTCCATACTACCTCCTTCCGCTTACTCATGCAGTTGTTTTAAATTCTATTTTCTCTCTTGCTATGACTTGTTTCTATTCTGCACTATTACTATCACTCCCTCCTCCAGACTCTCAAAATCATTTGTCATTAGTCACCTCACATTCCTTCTCCCACTCTTAAAATACCCTTATTCTCTTTCCAACTTTATCAATCTTTGCTCATAAGTAGTGTATAAAGTGGTTGTTATTACAGTTCTTCAATCTAATCTTTAGATAGTGACTATCTCTGTATTTCAAATCTCAAATTTCACTGTTCCCCTCTCCTTCATTTTGCCTTGCTCCAGCCTTTCCCTTTTTTTTAAGCATTAATATTTCCCTGCTTTAGCCAGGATTTCATCCCACACTCTTAGTGTTTCTTCTTTCTCTATTCTCTCAAAATAACTTCAAATTAATAGACTCAAATTAATGGAGACTTAATAACATGTTATTAAACAATGAATTGGGTAAATAACAAGATCAAAGAAGAAATCAAAAACCTTTTGGAAACAAAGGAAAATGAGCACACAACAGCCCAAAACCTATGGGACACAGTGAAGGCAGTCCTGAGAGGGAACTTTATACCAATATAGGCCTACCTAAGAAAGATAGAAAATTTTTAAATAAACAACCTAACCCTAAATCTATGAAAACTAGAAGAACAACAATGAACAAAGCCCAGAGTAGAAAGAAGAAAGGAAATAACCAAGATCAAAACAGAGTTAGTGACAAAGAAACTAAAAGAACAATTCTGAGGATCAAAATCCAGGGGCTAGTCCTTTGAAATAATAAACAAAATTAAATGAGTCTTTAACAGACTCATCACAAAAAAAAAGAGAGAACTCAAATAAACAAAATGAGAAATGAAGAAGAGAAATTACACTGGTACCACAGAAATATAAAGGACTATAGGAAATTACTATGAACAACTATATGCCAAGAAACTTGAAAACCAGGGTGAAATGGAAAAATTTCTAGAAGCATCATCTTCCAAAACTGAATCAAGAAAACTTGAGAAAACCAATAACAGCTAGTGAAATTGAAGCAGTAATCAAAAAAAACCCTGGCACACAAAAGCCCTGGACCAGACAGTTTCACAGGAGAATTTTATGAAATATTTAAGGAAGAGCTACCCCTGTCCTTCTCAGACTATTCCAAAGGATCCAAAAAGGGAAAAGACTCACAAACTTACTTTTAAAAAAAAAGATTTTATTTATTTTTAGAGAGAGGGGAAGGGAGGGAGAAAGAGAGGGGGAGAAATGTCAATGTGAGGTCGCCTCTTGTGAGCTCCCTACCAGGGACCTGGCCTGCAACCCAAGCATGTGCCCTAACTGGGAATTGAACCAGCAGCCCTTTGGTTCACAGGCCTACACTAAATCCACTAAACCACACTATCCCAGGCCCAAACATTCTTTAGGAGTCCAGCATCATTCTATTCCAAAAATCAATGAAGACACAACAAAGGAAGAAAACTATAGGCCTATCTTGCTGAACACGATGCTAAATGCATCCAGCAATATATTAAAAATATCATACACCATGATCAAGTGGGATTCACCTTAGGGATGCAAGACTGGTACAATATTCACAAATCAATAAATGTAGTACATCACATAAGCAAAATGAAATATGAAAATTATACAATCATATCAATAGATGCTGAAAAAGCATTTGATAAAGTACAGCAGCCATTTATGATAAAAACACTCAATAAATTGGTAGTAGAGGGAGCATTCCTCAACATAATAAAGGCCATGTACTAGAAACCTACAGCCAACAACATACTCAGTGGGCAAAAACTCAAAGCTTTTGACTAGCATAAGGAAAAAGACAAGGGTGTCTGCTTATGCCACTTCTATTTAACATAGTATTTGAAGTCCTAGCCAAAGCAATCATACAAGGGAAAAAAATAAAATGCATACAAATTAGAAAGAAGGAAGTAAAACTGTCATTGTTTGCAGATAACATGAGAGTGTATATTGAAAACCCTGTAGACTCCACCCCAAAACTGCTCAATCTAATGAGTGAATTTGACAAAACAGCGGGATACAAGTCAACATTCAGAAATCAAAGGAATCTTTGTACACCAACAATGAAATACCCAAAACAGAATCAGGAAAAAAAATCCATTTGATATAGCAAAAAGAAAAATAAAGTAGAGGTGACAGCAGTTTGACTAGAGTGGAGGATACTGAGGCCAAGCTTCAGCACCTGCACAACAACATACAAGACGTGGTGGGTGGAGTGACCCTCAGTCAACCAGCTGGAGGGAAGGACCCACCAAAGAAAGACCCAACAACAATCAAAACCCAGTTAATTCCAGAGAGCCAATATAAACTGCATAAAGTGTATCCCAAGAGCATCAAGTTCAGGAGATCAAGGAGAGGGTACCACTGAATCTCACAGGTCTCCTACCATAAGAAGTTCACACCACAAACTCAGGGAGTCAAACAGATCAAACCCAGAAAAAAAAGGCAAACAAGAAGAGCCTCATAAACAATGGAAAGACAAAGAAACAACCCCCAAAAGAGATGAAAAGAGAAATCCTCAGAAAGAATACTAAATGAAATAGAGGCAAGTCAATTATCAGATATTGAGTTTTAAACAATGGTTATAAGGAAGCTCAATGAGCTCAGTGAAAATTATCAAACACTACAGAAAAGCTAAAATGAACTTACTGCAAATTATACCGGCATGAAAAAGGACATAGAAACTATCAGCAAGAGCCAAGAGGAAATAAAAAATACAATTTCTTTTTAAACATATTTTATACTATTACATAAATACATTTTTCCTCCCCTTTATTCCCTTTTGCCCTGTACCTCCCCTCCCACCCACATCCCCCTCCCCTTATTTCATGCCCATGGGCCATACATATAAGTTCTTTGGCTTCTACATTGCCTATACTATTCTTAACCTCTCCATCTATTTTATAACTACAATTTATACTTCTTATTCCCTGTGCCTTTTCCCACATTCTCCCCACTCCACCTCCCGCTGAATACCCTCCATGTGATCTTCATTCCTGTGATTCTGTTCCTGTTTTAGTTGTTTGCTTCGTTTTTTGCTTTTAGGTTCAGTTGTCAATAGTTGTGAGTTTGTTGTCATTTTCTTGTTCGTATTTTTAAATATATTTTAATTACTTTATTGTTGTTCAATTACAGTTGCCTGCATTTTCTCATATTTTTTATCTTCTTCTTTTTCTTAGGTAAGTCCTTTTAAAATTTCATATAATAAGGGCTTGGTGATGATGAACTCCGTGAACTTGACCTTATCTAGGAAGCACTTTATCTACGCCCATTCTAAATGACAGCTTTGCTGGATAGAGTAATGTTGGATGTAGGTCCTTGCCTCTCATGACTTCAGATACTTCTTTCCAGCCCCTTTTGCCTGCAAGGTTTCTTTTGAGAAATCAGCTGATAGTCTTATAGGAACTACTTAGTAGGTAATGGTCTCCTTTTCTCTTGCTGCTTTTAAGATCCTCTCCTCATTTGTATCTTAGGTAATGTAATGATGATGTGCCTTGTTATGTGCTTCCTTGGGTCCAACCTATTTGGGACTCGGTGAGCTTCTTGGACTTTTGGAAGTCTATTTTCTTTGCCAGATTGGGAAAGTTCTCCTTCACTATGTTTTCCATTAAGTTTTCCATTTCTTGATCTTCCTCTTCTCCTTCTGGCACCTCTATGATTCAGATGTTAAAATGTTTGAAGTTGTCCTGGAGGTTCCTAAGCCTCTCCTCATATTTTTTGAATTCTTGTTTCTTCATTCTGTTCTGGTTCAACTTTTATTTATTCCTTCTGGTCCGAATCACTGAGTTGAGTCCCAGTTTCCTTCCTATCACTATTGGTTCTCTGTATATTTTCCTTTATTTTACTTTTCATCACCTTCACTTCTTCCTCTATTTTGTGAACACACTCGACCATTTCTGTGAGCATCCTGATTACCAGTGTTTTGAACTGTGTATCTGATAGGTTGGCTATTTCTTTATTGCTTAGTTCTATTTTGGAGCTTTGATCTGTTCTTTCATTTGGGCCACATTTTTTGTCTTGGCATGCCTGTTATGGAGTAAGCGGCAAAGCCCTAGGTATTCACCAGGATGGGGCAACCCATTTTGCTGCATTGTGGCACTGTATGTGGGGGAGGGAGTCAGAAAGGGACCAATGCCTCTTGATTGGCTCTTAGCTGACTTTCAGTCACTTCCCCCACTACTTACAAGCAAATTGGGCGCTTCTGTGGTGATTCCTGGGTGGGTGGGCCTGTGTACATTCTAGGACTCTGTGGGTCTCTCCAACAAACACTCTGTGAGGCTGGGGGTTTCTCCTGCCACTGGACCCCCCACAGATTTTTATAGTCAGAGGTGTCAAGGCTTTCTTTTCCCATGCTAGAACTCTGGGTTGCATAGTCTGTCTCACTCCCTGTTGTTCCTCCAGGTTTATCCACAAACAAATGTGGGACTGCCTGGTCTGCCAGCCACTGCCTTGCCCACCCCATTTCTCCAGCTGCTGCCTTACCTCATGTCCTCTCAACCCTGGCTGTCTTTCTATGTTCCTCTTACTGGTCTGGATGAATGTTTCTTCTTTAACTCCTTGGTTGTTTGACTTCCATACAGTTCAATTTTCTGGCAGTTCTGGTTACTTTTTGTTTTTTAATTTGTTGTTGTCCTTTTTTTAGTTGTGTGAGGAGGCACAGTGTATCTACCTACACCACCATCTTGGCCAGAAGTCGCAACCTCTTCTGCTGGTCCTGGGTGCATAAGGGAGAGGTGAAGCTGTATACCAAAATCAGCTTCTACCAGCACCAAGTCTGGGGCAAGTCAACAAAAGGCCCAAAGCAACGCAAGATCCACCTTCTCCTGTCAGCTGTTCTGCCATCCCTGAGAATCTCTGGCCTTCCTTGAGAGCCTTCTGAAAGTGTCTGTTATAGTGGGCCTAGGATAGTCACAGCCAGCAAGCAGTCTCCTCTTCAGGGCATGAGCTCAGCGGGGCAAGGTCACCGAGAGTCGAGATGGGTCCACTGAATCTCCTGTGGAGGACAATGCCAGTCAGGCCTGCAGGGGTTAAAATGGTCCCTGCTCTTGAGTCGTACACCTCACTCTCTCCCCAAGATGTCTCCACAATCCCTGAGACTATCTTCAGAAGAGCTCTCCAAGAAAGACTGCACCATGGACCCAGGCTGGGGGGCAGCCAGCAGACTTTTCTGCAAGGCATGAGCTTGACAGAGCCAGGCTAGAAGGAGTTGGAAGGATGGGGCTAGTGTACTTCTCCAGGCTAGTGCCCTGTGGAGAGGGGTGCTCGACCCAGAAAAGATGGCATCTGTGATCTATGTGGGAGAGTGATTCTGTGAGGAACTTTGACAGCTGACTCTCTAGTTCTCTCCTCAGGACCACACAACCCCAGTCCTTTGTATGATTTTGTTCATTCTGAGCCACCTTCCTTCCTCCAGAGCCCTGGGTGAATGGTGAGAACAAGATTTTGTACACTGATCCTTTAGGATGGTTCCTGGGTTTCTAGCAGACTCCCATCTCCCTGGCAGGCAGAATCCCTGCTGATTTTCACAACCAGATATTAGGTGGGCTCCTCTTCTTGATTCTGGTGCTCTGGACTGGGAATCCCAGCATGGGGTGAAGATCTCACAAACCTCAGGGGGGACTTTTGTAGTTGAGATATCTCTCCAGATTCTCAGCCACTGTACATGGGTGAAGGACTGGCCCTTTTCGTATTTCTGCCCTTCCTACCAGTCTTAACGTGGCTTCATCTATAGATCCTTGATTATGAGACTTCTGTTCAACTGTCTTTCAGTTGGTTATCAAGAATGAGTATTCTATAATTTAGTTGTAATTCTGGTTTGTTCCTGGGAGGAGGTGATGGTAGCTTCCACCTACTCTACCACCATATTGGATCTCCCTTCAACTTACCATATTTTCAACTCACAGTTTGTTTATCAGGACTAACTCATCATATGTTGAGGAGCCTCTGTGCAACCAAACCATGAAAACAGGGAGACAAAGGGAGAGCTCTGGGGATAAAAATGAGGAAATGATTAAAACTTACTTTAAGAAGTCAATTTCACACACTCCAACTTCCAACCAAGAAAATAACTACAGGCAAAAAATATATAGAACTTCACCCTAAAATATCTGACCACTACAGAAGAAAGAATTATACATTCTAGTACATAGAAATCCCCCATCAAAAATGCTCTGTTACCAGCCATTACCCTGAAGCAAATCCATAAATTTGCAAACCTCATTCATGTAAATAGAGAGCTCAACATTGGATTTAGGTGCCTCACCTTAAAATTAAAAGGTAGGCCTAGGACCACCAACACATAAGCCTCCTTCATGGGGCAAAAAAGAACAGGGTAAATATTAATAAACAGAAAAAAGTACTGTGGGGTAGTCAGGAATAATTTGTTTACTAATTCAAGAGGTTGTTGTAGTTACAAATCAAAAACAGAATGCTATGAGTAGAAAAATTAAATTCTAAAAATTAAAAGCATGTTATATTATTAGAAATAGTGAAAGATAAATTGAGAAAATCTCCAAAAATTAAAACTAAAAGAGATAAAGTTATGATAATAGATAATAGCCATATAGAATTATCCCAAGAGGTCCAAGATCCAAGTAAAAGGAGCTTCATAAAGATATTAGGAGAAAACAGAGGGAAGGAAATTACCAAACAACATATTTGAGACTATTTCCCAAAGATTAAAAGATAGCCATCTCCAGATTTAAATGCTCTCACATGCTCAGTAATAAGGCAGCATAATAAGTAAGAGAGGACCCACACCAATGCTACACCTGAGAGCAACACTAAAATTCAGAAACTAAGAATAGAGAGGAAACTGTCTACAAGGAGAAAAAGGAGGTACTACATAAAATAAAAGGCACCACGATGGCCTTCTTATCAACAACAACAGACATGCCACAATAAATAACACTCTTCAAAACTCTGAGAGAAAATTACTGTAAATCTAGAACTCTATTCATAACTACAACTCAAGAGTGAGAATAAAATATAGAATTGAAGGACTCATTCAGAAACTTCCTCCCACATTCATCACAAGAGAAAGTTACCTGAGGAGGTGGCAGAGCACACAAAGAATAAACCAAGCAGAATGAATGTCTAGAAAGCAATGAAAGCGAAACAGGGTAGGAAGAAGGAAAAGTCCCAGGGTAACAGCCAGGCAGCACACCTGGGGATAATTAAGCACAGATTGAAAAATAAGGCAGGAGGCCCCTTCAGAGGTTGGGGATGCCTGTGGGAAAAATTAGATTGATAGATGGGGCAAAGTTGGTTAAAACTGAGAATGTGATCAAGGCAACTGGACAAGACAAAATTAAAAGCAATTGGAAACTACAGGAAAAACAAAAGATTGTACAAGAAAGAAAGTACAGGGCTTTATTTGGTTCTGCAATGAATATTTGCAAATTCATAATAATGAACTATGTACAAATTAATTTTCAACTTAGATACTTAACCTATAGAGAATAAATGAATGAGATACATATGGTTAAAGACAAAATCAAAGCATTATCAATCTTGATACTTTAAAAGTAAAAAGAAGTGACAGAAGTTAAGAGGTGAAAGAGAAGAAAGAAAGCTGAAGGGTAAGATAGGTGCAAACAGGGGCAGCTCAGGACATGCAGCATGGGCAGTCACACAGAGCCTCATGCTTGGTTTAATGCTCTTCCAACATTCTTAAGGATTTTTAAACAAGAACCATGCATTTTCTTTTTCCAGTGGGCCCTAAAAATTATGTAACTAGTCATGGGACTAGTGCAAAGTCAAAAGCTGATATACACTCAGTACTTAATACAATAAGAAGACAAGGTCTATTTATACTTAAAGTTACAAAGTTACCCAACGGTGAAGGTGCCCAAAATGTGACATGACTATATTGAGATATTGGGAGAATATATGGGGATAAGATATATAGATTAACTAAATCATATAGCCCATCAGAATGAAGAAATTACAGTACAAACACAATATTCAGGGATGGGCAATAACTAACAAAAGAAACAACTGAGAGAGATCAAAATAGTTACCCCTAAGAAAAGGAAGGTGGGATGAGGATGTGTCCCATTACTTCTTATTAGAGATCCTAATATGCCTTTTGTACTTGGACATATATTGTTTTAACTTTTTAAAGAATAATTTAAGAATCATAATATAGCTAAGGTACATTCTATAAATGTATTATAAAACAATTGTATTTAGCAACTAACCATACATATAAACTGTCCATTTTACTCCATACAAATGTTACATGATTTATATCTTATAACATGTATGACATAGTTTCTGCCCTCTAGACATCATTCATACTATAAATCATGTTATCTCATCCAACCAAGGTCAAGGCTATATGGAGAAAGAAGAAATCAGCAAAACTGAGTAGCATATAGTGGTCACATTTGCTTTAAAGGGAAATTTGTCCTATTTTACCACAACATTTTTAAAGGCCAGACATTTGCAAATACCAATACACTTTTCAGCCACTGGTTTCTATTTTGATGAAGACTAAAAGAAGTATAGCTCTTGTCCTCTGAAAAATGACCACTTACTTATCAATATTCTATATAAAAAGGGGTCAGTGAAAGATCTGAGGAAACCAATAAGGAATCAGACTCAGTAGTTGCTTTCCATGGACATTTCCCACTGTCTGATAAAGAACAAGAGGACTTCATTTCCAGCAAAGGTGAATGATCTTCCACAGATGCTTACAGCTGCTAGTTTGCCAGTGTAGATACAAAATACAAAAGCAAAGTAATTGGAAGGGAAAGGCTATGGTGATGTTACTAACATCCATGTCACAGACAGAAATTAGAGTGGGCACTGCACAACCATCCAGTCCTGGACACTAGAGCAAAGAGTGACCAAGGCAACACTACAGCCCTGCTACCAGACACAATAATTACACAATTTAACCACATCTTAAAAGCTCTATAAGTTCCATAAGTTTTTTAAGAGAACGAAAAAAAGAAGGCATACAGGTGACCAATAGACATATATGTGGATGTTCAATGTCACTAATCATCAGGCAAGTGCAAATTAAACCACAGTGAGATTTTGCCTCACACCTGTCGGAATGGCTACTATCAACAAACAAGTATTGACAAGATGTGGTGAGAAGAGAACTCTCATACACTGTTGGTGAAATTGTAAATTGGTGCAGCCACTATAGAAAACAGTATAAAAATTTCTTAATAAAGTAAAAATAGAACTACTCTATCCAGCAATTCCACTTCTGTGTTCTTAACTAAATAAATCCAAAACACTAATTATAAAAGACATATACATCCGTATGTTCACTTGAAGAATTATTTACAATAGTCAAGATATGAAGGCAATGTAGGTTCCTATCAATAGACAAATGGATAAAGAAGGTGTGATACATGTATACAATGGAATATTACTTGGCCATAAAACTGAATGAAATCTTCCATTTGCAACAACATAAATGAACCTAGGAAATATTGGCAGCAGGTGTGGAGCCTGAGCCCAGGGACACAGAAGCCACAGGGCCAGTCTGTGCTTTCCAAGAAAAACAGGAAGCATCAAAGAAGAGAAGAAATAAGTCAAAATACAAAGTAGACCTTCTTGCTTACTTCCCCCTGAAACTGTGATGAAGTTAGTCACTTCTTTTTCTTTTAACTTTTCATTTTCAAATAATTTAATCAAAGTTGAAATAACAGTACACCCAGATTCAGATTCGTAATTTTAACACTTGACTACATTGGCTTTATCCTTCCCCTTTTAGATATAATATGTTTTTATATATTATTATACACAACATAACATATAAAGTTATATTTTTTGCTGATCCTTTTGAGAATTAGATAATTATCTCCTGTGTCTTCAGCCCAAAATCTTTCATCATGCATTCTCCAGGGTAAGAACATTTTCTTATTATAATAAACAAAAGTTCAGAAAAAATAACTTTGATGTGACAGTGTTATCTAATATACAGTCTGCATTTAGATTTCACCCCTGATTCAGAATTCAATTCAGAATCATGCATCGCATTTAGTTGTCATGCCTCTTTAAGCCCTTTAATCCAGAAAGTTCTTCCAGTTTTCCTGGTCTTTCATAACATTGGCATTTCTCAGGCCAGTTGCCTCTCAGTTTGAGTTAGGTCAAGGTTACACACTTGGGACAGAAACACAGGGTAAGAGGTGCTTCAGGTGCATCACATGTTTCTTCACTATGAAGTTACCATATTTACCTTCGTAAGTCATAAGTAGTCTATGAGAAATTCTTTGAGATAATGTGAATATCCTGTTTCTCCCAAACTTTCATTCAATAGTTTTGGCATACATGGATGATTCTGGTCTGACTCCATCTTTTCTCTGATGGTTATGAAATGGTGACTTTTTAACTCAGTTTTTTTTTACATTTATCAGATAGCATTTGACTTAAAGGAAACCCTTTCCTTTATTCTCTACTTATTTATTATCACTGTGGACTTGGGCATTCTTATACAATTCAGGGAATTGCAACTTGTTATTGTCATTGTTCATTTTTATGCTCATATTGTTCCTCATTTGGCCAGTGAGAGCTCCTCAAGCATTTCTCTGGGTCCTTTTTACATGTTCCTATCATTTTGTGAGCAATTCCTTACTTTCTGACATAACCAGGATGTCCCAGACTCCTCTTATAATTTCTTCTCTTTCCCGGCCCTGAAATCAGCCATTCCTCCAAGGAGTATTTGTTTATTTTGTGGAGCATAATATTTAGAAACAAAGATACAAACATGCAGTGTGCTCAGATATTACCAATTTCCTATGGGGAAGCATTCAGGGTAAATTGAAGTCTTTTCTTCGATGTGGGGAAAGGGAGCTTCACAGAAGGCCTGTCTAATTGGTTGAATAATGTTTAAGTTCTTTTTTAGCTAGTCCAGAGAAAACGTTATCTATAGTGTCCATATTTTTGTTTCCAAACAGATGTTGCTCTCATGGCTATGTTTGTGGTTGCAGTGCTTGCTGTGCTTATAAAATCCCAGGTGACGTTAGTGGTCTGCAGTATAAACATCTCCAAGCTGGCTGCAACCGGCTGCTTCTCTGACCATTCGTTTAACCTCTACATTTGTCAACAACAGTAAACTAACCTGAATTGTCACTGCCTATACCCCTATTTTTTGGTGAGGATATTGTAAATCCACCAACAGCAGTTGCACCTGTGATGTACTAAGAGTTGGTGTAATCACAGAATCCACTAGCCAGCCATGAACTTGGGGGCTCGGAGCTCTATCCTCACACACTAGTTCAGCCATTGGATTAAGTATTCTACATCCTGTAAAAAGTCTCTCAAACTACTCACCAACCCCTTTCAGTCCTTTCTTTGTCAACTTTCAAGTGCAGGTGCTTTCCAATTCACATTGTCATTGGCTGACCCTCACTACAGAACCCTAAATGTTCAGTAGCACACAATGTTAGCATACTACAGTAAAAATAATTGAGGGAAATAATGGAATAAGGACACCTCATGGGAGGTGTGTATTGATGCTGCCTGTCAGCTTCAGAGCTGAACATGGAAGGAGTGATCCAACTACAGAGCTCAAGAGCATGAAAAAGGGAAAATATCCACCCAATGCAATGATTTTTTTTAAGCAATGTAAATGTTTGGTTTCCACAAATTGCATCTCATGCCACTTTAGTTTCTAAAATTTTTATCCCAATTTAGGCTAGTAAATACAGAAGGGCTTCAATGAGAAATAGTTTCAACAAGATCCCTTCTGAAATGGCCTTACCTGTTCATTAAATATAAACTATAACAAGCATTCTCAGCTTGTTATAATATAAAACATTCTCTCTGTTATACCCACAAAGAGATTTTTCCACCAATGTATTAATAATTTTATCATCAAATGATGAAATTCTTCCCACATTGTCATATTTTGTCTCAATTTTCTACAAATGTATTAGTTTTGTCAGAAACTCAGAAGATGACAATAAATGTGTGTAAACAACAGGAAAAGAAAATCACCAGCCATTTTAGGTGCACATAGGAACCAGATGGGAGGCACTGCAAGGTGGTCCAGAGGAAATGGTATGTACAAAAGTCATTACGATGTTCTGTGAGCGAAAATATAAACTTACAAAGAGATAAAACTTCTTTAAACAGCAATTATAGAAGAACGCATCATTTTTTAAAGTGCTGAATAATTTTTTAAATTGTTGTTCAATTACAGTAAGTAAATGAGTGAATAAAAAAACTGTGGTACATTTACACAATGGACTACTACACAGCAGAAAGAAAGAAGGACCTCCTACCTTTTGCAACAGCATGGATGGAACTGGAGAGCATTGTGCTAAGTAAAATAAGCCAGGCAGTGAAAGACAAATTCCATGTGATCTCACCTATAAGTGTAACCTCATCAACAGAACTCATCACCTTTACATTTAGCAGTGTCTTCAGCCCACTCTCAAAAGAAAAATTTTAGTATCAAAAAACTATTTTATTTTGTTGGACCCCAACAAAATAAAATAGAAGACGTCAGAAGACATCAGTTCCTTTTGGACTCAAACCTGAGTGTTTGTCTTCAAAGTAGAGGGGTCCAAGCCAAGTGGCCACGAGGTGCAGAAAAAGGCTGCCTCACAGGATGTTGTTTAAGTGGCAACCAATTGCCCCAGCCTCTTGTCCTGCTCTGTATCAGCATATGAAAAAGATCCATTCATTCAACAAATATTTTCTCAAAGCCTACCACATGCCAGGCACTCTGCTAAGCATCAATAGTAGAAACATCAATCACACAGGGTACCTATCCTCAATGAATCAGAGCAGAAAAGACAAGATGAGGAAAATAGTACATTTAAAGAAAAAAAAGGCTTTCTGAGTAAGAAAAAAAGAATGAAGGAAAGGAAGGAGGGGGGAAGAGAGGGAAGAGGAGTAAGGGAGAAAGAAAAGAAGGAAGGGAAGAGGGAGAAAGAGGGAAGGGGAAGGAGAGAGGAAAGAAAAAAGGAAGGGAAGGGAGGGGAGAGGGGAGGGGAGGGGAGGGGAAGGGAGGGGAGGGGAGGGGAGGGGAGGGAGGAGGAAGAAAGAAAGGCCCCACTTTCCAATCTCACATATGTGACACAAATTTTTCTACTTTGTGTTCCTAAGGGGTGGCTAGTCTCCTCTCTTTACACCACAAGAACACCTGGTACCTTCCTTTATCTCTCACCCAAAGTATAGAACAGCATCTTGCATCCTATTTAATATATATTTGCTGAAAAAATAGTTAATTCATTGATTTTTGAAGTAATCGTTTGGAAAAATTGGCCAACTAACTCAAAATAGCAAATGTTACTATCTCCATTAATCAACCCAGGAGCTCCTGATGTCACTCTCCCTTGATTTCTTTACTGTAAAAAACACACTGTAGACACACACACATACCCCCAAATAAGCACTTTACCACTCTTCAAACACATATTAGGGCAAAGTGACTACAATTGGATGTTAATTCTGCAAAACAGTTGTAATAGTATTAGATAACCTAATGCATTTAGACCCCACATAGACAGGCCCATGCAACACTGGAAATAGATAGTCTGTCCTTATATCACTGGTCCCACCTCTATCACAGCTGTCCACACATGCTGAGTAACCCTGTCTAAGTGCCTTAAGCTATCAACACTGTAGTTTCCTCACCATAAACTCAGGACAACCACAAGATACTATGGAGAACCTGACTTTGGTGAACACATCATTAAGTGATGGCTCTTGTTATATTTTGTCTCAACCTTGTGTCTTCCCTCTATACATCCCACATTCAGAACACAGATGCATCATCCATTCATACTTATGGTCCTTAACTGAAGCACCAACCAACCCCTTTCCCTCAAACTTGATGTATTGAATGAGTCATTTGATCAACAAATATTTACCAAGAACATTTACTAGGTGACCAGTATTGTGCTAGGCAAGCAATATCAAATAGATTCACACAACGGCCTGTCATCCTGAGATTCACAGGTCAGGAAAGAGCCAGGGGGACCCTCTGCATGGAGAAAAGGCACCAGGTGTTCAGGGTGCCCAGGAAAGTACCTGCAGGGAAAGCTGTAAGAGTTGAGGATGAGAAGAACTCAACCAGGCAAATACAAAGTGCCAAGATGGCTCCAGGCAGATGGAACAGCATGTGCAAAGGCAAGAATGGTAGCAGATTACTGTATTTACAGAACTTTGCAGGTGTTACTATCACAGGGGGGCAGAAATGGACTGCAGCGGGAAGCACTGGAGATTGCAGAACAGCAGGCGAGTCTCATAGAGAAGTGAAGCCATGGGTGCCATCCCAGCAGAGAAAATAAAATGATGAAATGAGAGGGAGAATTGGGAGAACAACACCTGGGCCACAGGTACAGAACATGTGTTTCAGGTGAGATGAGCAGAGGCAAGGGTTCAGTTATATGGCTGCAGTAATGACCCAAGTCAGAGCTCATGATACTTGAGAAGGGTAGTGGCAGTCGGGGTAAAAGTGACAATAGGTGGAATTGAGAGATGTTTAGGTGGAAAAATATGGAGTTTGGGGATATAGAGGTGAGGAAGAGGAAGATGTTAAGAATAACTCCCAGATTTCTGACTTGAGCAACTGAATGAGTTTTCTGAGATGGGGAAAACAGGTGGAGGAGCATATTTGGAGGAAAGGACCATGAGTTCTGCTTTGGGATTTGCAAGATGGAGGTTTGTTGGGAACCGCTCTGCCTGGTTTCAGGAGTTGTAACTGCCCCCCCCCCCCCCCATGGATAAGGCTGAGTTAGCGACCTCTGGACTGTGAGCCACTAAGGAGACAAAGCTTGTCTCTGGCAGCAGCGCTGCTTCTGCTTCATCCCCTGCCCCCAGTGCATTGTCAGATAGTCAGAGATGGGTAAGACCCCCTCAGATTGGGGGGCAACCTAAGCCAGACATGATCACTTGGGAGGCCTTCAAGGAAGGACTCAGGGGGCTGCAGCAAAGAGGGAGTGATGGACCCTTGTCCCCCAGCTATTCTGACATAACCTGAGTCCCCATGCCCTCTGGGAGAAGCGCTTCCTGGCTCTAATCCACTTAAGCCTAAAAACCTATCACTGGAAGGCAGTGCAGCTCTTTGCCGACTACAGCGGGTTCCAGGTGATCAAGCCTAAGAAAGAAAATGTAAAATCCTGTGAAACCTGCTTTGTTTAGAATGCTCTCATTTAAATGATAAGGGTCCAAGCAAGAAGTTTGTTCCTCAAAGTTTTACGGCTCTTTAGTTATCTGACCCTGACTGAGAACAAGCCCTCACAGTTCTTTGAATGCTATCTATTGATCCTTACCTGTATTCTTGTGCAAAACAAACCCAATAAAAGCCCATTGAGGAAAAGGCTCTTGGTCTTTCTCCTGTGAGAGATTGACCACCTCTCCTCTTTAAGCAGTTCGTGTCTTGGTAGCTTCATTTTCATCCGCGGTGGACAAGGGGACTTGCGGGAAAAGTTGCCCCCACAGAGGTGATCTCAGAACATCTGAGTAGACATAGTTGTTGGACATGGAGGAGGTAAGTCTGGCACTCAAAGACAAAATCTAAGTCAAGAAATGCGGTGGGTTTTGGGGGGTCACAGACAGTGGTAATTGGATCCTGGGAGTGAAGGTGGGGCAGGTTACCACCCAGTTGGCAGTCAGTAGGGCCTCAGAATATAAGCAAAACAGGAAAAAATATTTTTTTTAATTTCTTACATTTTGTATTTCAAAAAGTACAAGAAACTCCTCCTCATGGGAAAATCAGCACTTGGCTGAGCCACCTTAAGTCTGTTTTGCAGTTTGAATGAATTTGAATTTGAATTTATCATAGTCAGCCAGGAATGGGGAGGTCACTGGCATATTTAGAATTCCTAAAGATCTTGCTCTAATCCTGAATGTAAATGTCACTACAGGAACCTCAAAGCCACCATGAGAAAAAGCAGAGGGTGCTCACTGGCCCCTCAGGTAGCTGACCTTGGTCAAAAGCCAGCTGGGTGATGGTGGCACTTTCTGAGGCCCCCACCTGCAGTCCCTTGCAGATGACATCTATTTAGTTGACTCTTTATTCATAGTATGTGGTCTAGGTGCTGATGTGTTAATACATTCCTCTGTAAAATAGAACACTAGATTTTAAAGGAGAGGTTTGGGGGACTATACCTAAACTGAAATGCAGAAGTCTCCTGGTCTACATTTCAGACTCTGAGGAAAGTCTTTGAGGAGAGAGAAGCCTACATCCTAGTCAAGGGGCTTTTCTGGAAACTTCTAAGTCACAAAACAGAGGTGGCGTAATGTATCCGCCTGCTTATGTGACAAAACCATAGTGTGGCCACCACGTCTCAACTCTGTTTGTACCCAAGACCCATATAGTGTTCAGACCTCATCCACTGTCTTATCCCCAGCCCCTTGGACTCTTTGGATGCTATCCACTTACAAAATCTCTGAAATGTGGAGGTAAGGGCCAGCTTCAGCGTAACAAAAGATTCTGACTCAAGTCAGGAACCATTGCTACTGATGGTCCATAGCTGGCAGAGGAATGGCCCCCAGAGCCAATAAGCTGCTTTTCTATAAAAGCACACTTGGATAAATAAGCACTGGGCCCTGGAAAGACTCAGTCCTCTGAAAATGTACATATCTTCAAGGTGCACCAAAGAAACTGAGTCACTTTTAATTTAGCATGTTATTAACAGTGCTGATTATTTTCTCTGGGTTCTCATATAAATTAATGTGGAAAGGAGGGAGATAGGGTAAATTCTGTTTATCTGAGAGTTACGGCTTAACCAAGCCTTGTGTGATAAGAGAGCAGAAAGTAAGAAATGATATTTTTTCTTGGAAGTTAGCAATTAACTTACAAAAAGCACAAAGATGTGCTGGACTGATTCGACCAAGATTCTAGAAGGTAACCCTCACCTCTCACTCACCCTATGTCAACAACTCACCATGTTGCAAAAAGAAACCCCAAGGAAACCTCACCAAAATGATTTGGGGATGGGCTGCTGATCTATTGGAATTTAAAAAACTGTTTGACCATTGGAAGGAAAGACATGTGAAAGCCCAGGGTACACTGGCAGTAATTCCCTCATTGTGCTCAATAAACCTTAAGAGGCCACCTTTTGTCCTACATTACCAACTACAATGCACATGTACTCCCTGAAGTCTAAAGAGAAAGTCACAGTAAATGCTAGGATCAATGTGAAAGGAAGGTAGATAGGGAAGCAGACCTCCTCTGGATGTTCAAGTCTTTTTTTTTTTTTTTTTTGCTCTTCACATGAGAAATTGCAGAACTCCATGCAATAATATTCTTTTCCAAGTTTACCTCTGAGAAAGTAAAAAAGGAAAACTCTTTGCTGGTATGTTTTTCTTCTAAGTGGCTTTGAAGGCCTGAACTTCAGTAACTATGATGTTAGGTGACATAATATAATAAAGAACAGTACAGAGTGGGATAGATGGTCACAATATACCTCTCAAAGATGTACATGCATATCCACTCACTTCAAAGTGCAGAAAATGCCAAGAATACACTGTAAGAGCCAAGGTAGTGGCCAATTGCACAAAAGGCCTTCCCTGGAATTGCCGCACTAGGCTGGCATGCGGGAGTATGTGTGACTTCAGAGCAATGAGTTATTCTTGGCTTGGGGGATGGTGAGCTTGGCCCTGCATATTTTTCTTTCCTCCTATGTTTAAAATTGCTTTTTAAATTCTGCTGTTATCAGAGGAGGGTGTGAATTCTTAACATGTGGCCATCACCTTTCCATCTATTTTCTTCCCTTGAAGAACTGGGTTTTAATATGTAACATATTCATTTGGGAAACCGCTTCATGAACCTGCCACTGTGCCACTGAGCCACAGCATTGGTAATTCTCTCTCATTCTACAGGTGTTTCTCTGTTTCCACATTTATTTTTTTTTAAAGAAAAAGGACATTGTAAAGGAGAGTTTTATGAGCTTGGTATAAAGTCTGGGAAGTCCCACCATCTAACCAAGAATATTATGAATGCACTGTGGGTAAAAATTCAGGAGAAAATATAAACCCAACGAAGGGATCATTGAATTGAACTGACTGCACAGTGCTGCTTATCTGATGGAGAGGCTGCTGATCACCCACCTCCCAGACCTGTGCCCGTATACCCTAACATTCTCACTCCCTGTTCCTCCCTCCCTCTTCTCCTTTTTTTCTCCATGTGCTTCAAGTTGAAAATTAAGGTATTTGTGAATATGAAGGAGACATATCTGAGGCATTTATATTGAAAAAGCAATCAACTAACATTCTATAAGAAAGAGATCCCACCTTTTTCAGATTGGCTGGCCATCAATATTGAATGTTCATGGTCCTGTTTTTTAATGGACTTTACTCGTCCTCTGTGGGGAGCAAACATCACTCAGAGAATGGTCGTATCTGTCAGCACACCTCAAAGTCATTTCATCCCATTTAGGCAAGTATTCAGGATATCAGGATAAAGTCAAAACATTCCAATTGTTTATGTCAGCTTTAACTAATCTGTGGACTCAGTACTTGAAGTCATGCAAATGCAACCAGGGTCACCTCTTTAGATGCAATTCAAGATATTCTATGCACAAACAACTACACAATGGTTAAATCTGTAAAACTCTTCCTTCATCCCTGACGTGAGCAATGAACGTTGTCCTAGTATCAACTATATGTACACAGACAAAGACAGATAGACACCAGGTCCCCAAAACCTCACTTTATCCAACTGGAAGATATCTCATTCTACACTTCTAGTTCTAAAGGCTCCCACACAGCAAGCACAGCTGGTGGAAGGTTCATTCAGAGTCGACCTTTTGGTTTCAGAAGAAATCATTCTGACCTTCTAGTATTGGTGCCATACCCCAAGAACACATATGTGCACTACACACATATACATACAGTTATTTGCAAATACCACATATGACACATACCACACACATGTATGCATTACATATATAAACCATACACACATCAACACACTATATACACTCATGCACACATTGCACTCCACACACAGTTCAATCTTTAGGCCCAGCAATCTCTAAGCCTCCCTGAGTTTCTCTGGCCAGTGACATGAACAACACCTCCAGCTGGCACATACTTCTGTGGCTTCCATGGGTCCTAATCTGCTCAGTTATTCCCACTGCACCCCACCTTGTCTCCAGACAAGTGTTTTTTTCTCATGACACAGGTCTAAGTTAATTTTTGGCTCTGAAGTCTGGCTTGCACTTTTCTACTAAATACATCATTCTTATCTTTGTTTTTTGTTTTGTTTTGTTTTTTGTGGGGTTTTCTTTCAATTTTCTGAGTACCTGGGTTATATATTCACATCTATCATCTTATTCAACTGCCTGTCAGACTCCTTTTGTCAATGATTTCCTCAATATAAACCTGTACACAAATGCACTGTAAGTTACTAATGCAACCTGGGTTTCCTACACCTTCCCAGCCACCATACCCATCATCTCAGAACCCCAATTGCTCTTCAAACACATCTCCTCTCAAGGCGTCTCAGGAGTGTTCAAGATCAGAGTATTCCTCAGTGACATCTCAGATACTGTCCCCTCCTGCCCTCCTGCTTCTGCCCCTGTCCCTATTGGGTGCTGCCATGCACAGCTGCAAAGGTCAGAAAGCAGCGTGCTATGGGAGGTCACAGAACACTGCCTCTGCTGCCACAGCAGACCATGCCCCTGGTGAGATGCTTCCAGCTCTCTACAAAAGCTGTCCCTGTGGAGGGCACAGACATCAATGCCAGGGGGCCACCCCCATGGCTACCAAATACAGGCATCACCTCCATGGCAATAGAAGCCACTGGACCTGCCAGTTTTCATCCCTGCAGGGGAGGACCATCTCCCTCTGTCACCTCTGTGTGCAGTATCTTTGCCATGGAGCTCCTCAGTGAGTGCTCCTGCACCCTGGGATGGCAGAGACTAGCAAGGGAGTTCCTCCCATGTATGTCCCCATCCTATTGCTCCAGGACCCAGACACAGCCAAGGACAGGCTAGTGTATACTGTGAACAAGAGACCACAAATAATTTCAAAGTCAGTTTCCCCTCTACCCCGAGCATGCACTGCTTGGTCCTTCCTCAGGAATAGCCCTCAATATACTCAGCATGCTGGGCTCCCAGGTCAGCCCAGGGCATCTAATTGTTGTCCTTGCTGCACATGGAATACAGTGTGGAGAGGTCCTAGCTTGGAAATGCAAAAAAGGTCTTGTTCCTCCCATGATTCTGTCCCTATTACATTATAAAATATGTTCTAGCCTTTGATACAATGATTTTCTAAGGGTGAAGGGATTGTGTTTAAGAGGCAAATGAAATGAATGAGGGAAAGGACTGACATTCTGGAAAGGATAGGGATGCTCCTGAACCAGTCCTGAACAGAGGACACTCAATCCCTCTGACCAGCATTCTTTATCCCTGTGAGACAAGACTCACTTCAGAGAGAAAGTCAGTTCCTCACATCCAGCTGGCCCTGGACTTCAATGCTAGAACATGCACATTCCCAGGAAAGCATAGGACATCAGTGAACAGCAGAGGAGGCACCAGGACCATCCATGCACCCACTGGCTAACTCATTCTCTCATCCACTCTGTGTGACAGTTTCTGCATACACTTTACAAGTAAAAACATCGATGTCCAGAAGGGGCATTTTGCCCAGATCACACAGCTGATAGTATTTCACCCCTGCCTCATCCAAGCTCCTTGCTCTTTCACTGAACCAAAGTTTTCCTCAGGACCGAAAAGTTGGTTGGGAGAATGGGGTGATCGAGGGAAACCCAAGAACAAGGAAGAATATTCAGTGAGTAGGAATGCCACTTTACAGTGTCAGAGCTTTTCCAGGAGAAGTTGGACCCTTGCTGTACCTGTAAGGTGTGTGCTTCCTGTTGGTCCTGAACATTAGCTCCTACCTAGACAATGTGCAGTCCCTCTGCTTCAAGTCCTTGGCACCTGGTCACATTACTAAAGCTCCATATCACATAGAATTGACCTGGAACAGCTCTGGAATCCTCTACAGATTCATACAACATGTGGAGTGAACCTCTGTGACTCATGTCAGTGGCATCTTCCTGCTGCCCAAGCAGAAAGGGAGCTCCAAGTTAATTTTAAAAACTCTTTCATGATATCTAAATGAAGATCTCCCTACTCATGGCTCCTTCCACTTTGGTACAGATACTTGGGCCAGATTCTGGGGCCGCATTCTCTCCCAGTGATTAGAATCTGACTGTTTAGCCTCTGGTTCTACATCCAAAAGTCCAAACTAGTTCCACCCTATATTGGTCTGCTAGTTCTAATGCCTCCACACACACAAAAAAGGGCAAACATTGGTTATATAACTTTCATATGAAGGTTAGAAAATGTGAGTGTCCTTTTTTATATTTTCAAGGATATAATCCTATAATTAAACATGTTAACAATTAGTTATTTCAAATAATGTCCCCTTCTGTTTTGTATTTTATCACATTTACTATCTCTGCAACTAAATATTCAAATATATGCAAGAAAAATTATGTATATTCTCAGAGTCTGTTTTACTAAAAAAGAATCACAGTTGTTACATTTGAGTTTTGGTACTGTGATTCTGTTTCTTAAGTTCTAGAGGACAAAAAATATCACAGTTCTCCATGAATATTTCTACATTTCAAATGAACTCTATCCTCCACTTACCTGAGCATTTCTTTTTCATCCTCCTTTGCATTCCTAAGTCTTCCCTTTGTTTCACAGTCTGTGTAACCCCATTCAGAGCATGATGTGCCCAGCATCACATACAACACTTCACAGATGCCTATATTTCTCATATTAGTCCAATTTCTGATCCCCACTCAATCAGAGAGAGATAGAAGGGAAGACAGAAAGCACTGAAGAATAACTCTATTAACATTATAACTCCTCAATTTAAACTATTACTCCTTCAACTTCTAATTTCTGACCATTTGGGAGACCGTGCCAGTCTGTGACCCTGAGACAAACAAGGGCAAAGCTTGTTTGCATTTTGCAGAGTTGGAAATCAACTGCAAGTGTACTGTTGGCTAAATTCCATGAGTCTCCTAGTTAAACATTGTACAATTTTATACATATATTCCAGCCCTGATGTGAGAATGGGAGAAGAACACTTTCTCCTTCCTCCTCTTTCATAATGTTAAATTCTGTTCAATTTAAATCAGCAACAGCAAAGATTTGGGAGTTGCAAAGTAACATACTGGTTAAGAGCATAGTTTCCAGAACCAGACCTCCCTGGTCAGAATCCTGATGGTATCCCTCACTAACTCTGTAACCTTGTACAAATTACTTAACAGTTCTGTGCCTCAGTTTCCTCATCTGTAAAATGAGGATATTCCAGGATAACTACCTTATATGACCTATGAAGATTAAATAAATTATCATTAGTAAAGCTGCTAAAAGGAACTCAGAGAAATGCTTGATAAATAAAGGGAAAAGGAGAAGAAAAACCTAAGGCACACCACTGGTCACAGAGTCTCTCCAGCCTCTAACAAACCAGCAACTGCATAGGAACATTAAACTAATGTAATTAACAGTACGAAGACACAGTTAACAATTGTTAATTAAGTACTGTCTTTTGATAGTGGCTATGTGTGAATATGACAGAATATTTGCCTAAAAACAGAAAATAGTCATAAAGTTCTTTGAACTGATAAGGTGATCCAATGTTTATACTGTAAGTCATAAAGACAAAAGTCATTTTACTCACACAAATAGTTAGATTCAAAACTATTCTAAAGAGGGAAAATAGTCCATCCTCTTAGATCTTCCAGTTTTGAGTTCCAAGTCTGAGCTATTATTTTTACTGCTTCCCTTTTTTTCCAGGTGTAATTAACAGTGAATGAGCTGCTCTCAGTGTCTCTGCCCTGCAAGAGATAGATCCTAAATTTTGATAACAGTATTAAATGCTAAATGGTGATAAGGATGATATATATCACCTGAACTTTCAAATAAGTGTCAAGCTGAGGACTTCACTATGCCAAAAGTTGACATCTTTATTTTATTAAGTTTTTAGTAAAGATGGAAGTCTATTATAAAGTATCCATTTTCTCCAGAGCCCAGTGTGAGCCTAAACTAAGACTGTATTCTATGAAGAAGAAAGAACTCAAAGAAAAATCTATGCTGGAGGACTTGACCATCCCTCTGGAAAACAAAACATGCTAATATTCTGAGACAACCAGAAAATGTTATTAAGATGGTGTACCAAGAGGTATTTAGGAGAATGGATCTTCACTATGGAGAAGAGCCTTCCACTGGGTCTCAAGAAAGTGAGTTTTCTGGTAGAGGCACACAAAACTGTTAGATATGCATGTCTTTGAAGTTAACTGAATGGCTCAGTAAGGGGTTGTACAAAGTGCTGCAGAGCTGTAATCGTGGGCAGACTTGAGCCATATTAGAGTGTATAGAGGAGGAGGCTAGAGCGTGTCCTTCATACCACACCACTAGCATGAGCTCTTAGCGGCAGGGAGTCTAGCTCTCATCTTTTTTATAAGTCATTTCTAATGAAAATACTAGTTAATGTCTAAATTTTAGATAATTGGTACATAATTTTTGATGGGCCATGAAAAACATTAGCAAAAGAGATCATTTGTATTTGCTTCTAAGCCGGCACAGGGATGAATCAAAACCAGAGCCTATAGCCCTGGCTGGCGTGGCTCAGTGGATTGAGTGCGGGCCTGCGAACCAGATGATCTCAGTTCGATTCCCAGTCAGGGCACATGCCTGGGTTGAGGGCCAGTTCCCGGCAGGGCCCAGTTGCCAGCAGGGGATGCAAGAGAAGCAACCATACATTGATGTTTCTCTTCCTCTCTCCTTCCCTTCCCCTATAAAAATAAATAAATAAAATATTTTTTTAAAAAACCAGAGCCTATAGAGGTTTGCACACCATAATCTAGAATGGAGATAACTTCAAAGGCCTTTGGCAGCCAAAAAAAACCCATGTAACTGTGAACTTAGGATCACTGGGACAACAGAGAGAGCATTTGCAGAACAACTGGTGAGCACATGCCTGGCCTGATGCATTCAGGGTCAAGGTTTTTAAAAAAACATCTTCAGGCGGGACTTGAGTTCCTGGAAGCTCTCTGCCACCTCCACTGTAGATTCCCAGCATGCACTGGGTTAAAAATGAAGCAGCTAAATGCAAAACTAGGGCCTGATTGCTGTAAAGCAAGAAAAGGCTACAGTAAAAAGACGAGGCAACAGGTCCAGAACATGGGGACTCTAGAAGCAAGAGCAGGGCAGAGAAAACAAAGCAGTTCAAGGACATTCCCCAAAACAGGTCTGTCCAGAAACCAATCTCAAGACACAATTAGTCTAAGGTCCACATGTGGAAATAGACAGTGAGCCCAGCAGACCTGGCTGGGGGCAGGGCAAAGTAGGACTAATGCCCTGTGTTCATGTCTCCTTGGGGCTTCCCACCAGGATTTTTATTACTTACTCCGATTTCTGGTTAAGCTCAGAGTCACTTACTATTTTTATTTTCTTTTTAAAACTAAAATACTTTCTGTTATGAAGTTGTATATGGGGGGGGGGTTGTTTGATTTTGAAGAAAATTACACATGTGCTCAGACCAGTATCAAGTCAACAAGAAAAAAAAACAGCAGTAACAGCTTGTGCCCCACTTTTTGCTCCCCAAGGCAACTACTTTCAAATCTTTTAGCTAATTATATATGTATTTGTGTACATGTCTCTAAATAACTTACATGTACTGTGTCGTCTGAATTTTTCCTTTTAATGTATTATCTATTGATTCTTAGCCCATCCCTACACACAGAAGCATATATTTTCTTTCCACCATGTTTCCAATTTAGTTATATTGTAATTTGTTTCACCACTGCTCAGAGATCACAGTAGTATATCTGTGTAAGTGCAATTCACAGATTATTCATGTTATTCAGTAGCTATTTGCCTTATGGCTGACACAATAATCCAGTTTCCTGGAGTACATATTTTTTTCCTTTAATTCACTTCCATATTCTTGATTCAATTGAAAATTCTCCTCTACTTCTGTCAACATCCTCACAGTATATTCAAATGCAGACACATGCTATATCCTCTCCTTTTCTTTTGACCTGGTGGTTTATACCTTTTTAACATCATCATCTTATTGTTCATTTAACAGTGCTACTGGAAGGAGGAAAGCCAAGGGTGGGTGTTCACTTTGAAATTCCTGCCTGGAAGTCCACAAATAATGATCCCTAAACCTAATATTTTTACCAATTGACAACTTAATCAAGGTGAAGGCCCTTGGGAAACTGAAATACAAGGACAAAGAAAAGAAAATGCTGAAAGTAGAGATGAGGGATTTGTTTTCAATGCCCCTGGTTTTAAATTTCCTAGCCTGAACTATAGATTAATCTGAAGGGTCTTGTGGGCGTCAGCCTCTGTCTGGAGGAAGAAAGCCATGCTCACAGATGTGAGTACCACCTGACAGACAGCACTGACCTTACATCTTTGCCTATGGCCACCACCTGTCTCTGAGGTCACCTTTCATACTCTTCTGTGGTATGGCATTCCTTGGGGTACTTCTACAGGTACCTGTGTCTTCTTTCTCACGGAACAGGGAAAGTACCTCATACAAGCTCATGAATAACCATTACTCTCCACCTCTGCCATCCAACTGCTCTTTCTTCCCAAGCATGTCATATTTATCACCTGATGACATATTTTTGGTGCTCCAATTCTATATCCTTAAAAAGGCTAGGGCTCCAGATTGGGTCCTAGGAGACCTGTGAAGTAGGCAGAGTGCCACAGACAATTCTCTTTCTTTTATTTTGTTTTATTGTTGTTTAATTACAGTTCTCCCAATTTCCTCCTGTTGTTCTCCCTGCCCGACCCATCACCCACTCCCACAGTCAATACTCTCCCGTTGTCTTTGTCCACGGGTCCTTTATACAGGTTCCTCGGCTAGACCCTTCCCCTTCTTTTCCCCACTGCTACCCTCTCTCCTGCCCTCTGGTCACTGTCAGTTTGTTCCTTATTTCCATGTCTCTGGTTCTACTTTGCTTGTTTGTTTGATTTGTTCTTTAGGTTCTACTTATAGTTGAGATCATACGGAATTTGCCTTTCAACACCTGGTTTATTACTTAGCATAATACTTTTCAGTTCCATCCAGGTGAGAACTGGAACTGCAGACAATTCTTCTTGATCACATTCTTCTCACTCAGGCCTTGATCCTTGCCCCAACACCTGGCCTGTGTGTATTGGAAAGAACATGGGTGAGGATAGGTCTAGATTCCTTCATCTACCAGTGGGCAAGTTATTAAACCCCTGTGAAGCACCTTATTATTTGCAAACTAGAGGTAACTATGCTTACCTTGAAAAACTATCATGATATTTAATAAAGAGACAACTTTATTTCCAACAATATGAAGGATTTAATAACCAGGAAGCTTTCCCGCTACAATACAATTTAAAATACTAAATAAAACATGAGGTTCCTTTTAAACATCTATTTGAGTTCTCAAAAAAGGAACTCTCCAAAGTCCAGAAGTAAAGAATAAACCAAAAATCAGAGTGAGACCTGTGTAAGCCCATACTGTGACAACACAGAGGAAGGGGAAAGGTGCAGCCTCGGTAACCTAGAGGAGCCAGGAGGTGAAACTCTCATATAAAGACACAACTCTTGAAGGAAATCAGGAAACAATGAACCAGGGAACAATTTACCTCCAGCACAAGCAGAGAAAGAGAAAGCCTTTCTATCTCTGTTTTTTAAATTATTTTATTATTGTTCAACTACAGTTGTCTGCATTTTCTCGCCACCACTTCCCCCTCCACCAGCCAATCCCACCTCCCTCCCTTGCTTCCACCGTCCCACTTGGTTTTGTCCATGTGTCCTTTATAGTAGTTCCTGAAAATCTTTCTCCCCACTGTCCCCTTCCCCCTCCCCTCTGGCTATTGTTAGATTGTTCTTAATTTCAATGTCTCTGGTTATATTTTGTTTGCTTTTTTCTTTTGTTGATTAGATTCCAATTAAAGGTGAGATCATATTGTATTTGAGCCACCCTCACCGCCTGGCTTATTTCACTCAGCATAATGCTCTCCAGTTCCATCCATGCTGTCCCAAAGGGTAGGAGCTCCTTCTTTCTCTCTGCTGCATAGAATTCCATTGTGTAAATGTACTATATTTAACCTTTTTTTAAAGTTCCCCCTAGGAATTCAAAACTCCAGGCTAGATTTCTCAGAACTTTTGGGAGAACTTAAAATCTTAAATCAACTAGAAAACCAATGCAGAACCTAATTCTCAAAACCCAGTCCAGACACAGCACGTGAAGAAAGAGACCATTACCAATGGGAGTCAGCAGACAAAATAAACATCAGGATTCAATTCTTTAGAACTATTGTATAAAGACTAAAAAAATAAAAATTTAAAATAGTTTAAGATAAAAATAATAAAAATGTAAGAAACAAAAAATATGCTATTTTTAAAAAGGAACAGACTTACACCAACAAAAACATAATTGATGATATTAAAACACCTTGGTGGTTGAATTTAACAGACTATTAGACAAAAATAAAAAAAGAATTAGTAAAGTGAAGATGAACCTTAGGATACTACTATGCAGAATGCAGCACAGGAAGAGTAAAGGGTATTTAAATACATTCAGGATAAAATAAAACTGCCGAACATGTAACTAGAATTCCAGAAGGAATGAAGACTGGTATTTAAAAAAGAAAACATTAGTCCCCCAATTCATAGTATGCTTCTGTTTGTAGTTACAATTATGTAACTCTGAAGCTCAAATACTAATAACTGCAAGACTTCAGTGATGCAGGAGGTCTACAATCTGGTATATTCATGGAATGGTATAAATGGAAAGAAACTCAGAGGTGATGTAATCATATAACTTAATGGATAAATCTGAGTTTCAATCCCAGCTTTTTCATTTATTAGTTAAGCATATTGCTTAACTTTCAGACCTTCAATTTCTTCAGTCACAAGAAATACAACTAATCTTCAAGAAAGAGTTTCTGTGAAGATCAAAAGAAATGCATATAAAACATTTAATATAGATTCTGGCACAGAGTGAACATACAACAAATAAAAGATGTCAATATTTCTCATAATTAACTTTTACTTTAAATAAGAAAAATAGATACCCAGAAAAAATTAATTACTTTTGTGGGTCACACAATATATTAGCAATAGACCAAGAATTAGAATCCATATTTCTATGGATTCTCTCTAAATCCATATTTCTTTTTTTCCAACAGTTGTTCAAGTGCATTTTTCCCCATTTTCACCCCACCACACCCCCATGCCCCACACATCTTCACCTCCCACCCCTGCCTGAACCTACTCCTTTTGGCTTTGTCCATGTGTCCTTTATACACATTCCTTGATGGCCTCCTCCATTATCTACTGTTATTACCCTCTTCTCTCCCTTTTAGTTACTGTCAGTTTGTTCGTTAGTTCAAAGTCTCTAGTTGTATTTTGCTTGCTTGTTTGTTTTGTTGATTAGGTTTCACTTATAGGTGAGATTATATGATATTTGTCTTCATCAACTGGCTTATTCCACTTATTACACTTATTAGTGTAATGCTCTCCAAATCCATTCATGCTGTTTTGAAGGGTAGGAGCTCCTTCTTTATTTCTGCTGCACAGTATTTCATTTTGTGAATGTACAATAATTGTTGAAACCACTCATTTACTCATGGGCACTTAGGTTGTTTCCAGTACTTGGCTATTGTGAATTGTGCTGCTATGAACATTGGGGTGCATAGCTTCTTATGCATTGTTGTTTCAGGATTCTCAGGGTATACTCCCAGCAGTGGAATTATCAGTGCAAAAGGCAGTTCCATTTTTAGTTTTCTGAGGAAATTCCATACTGTTTTCCACACTGGCTGTACCAGTCTGCATTCCCACCAACAGTGTACTAGGGTTTACTTTTCTTCACAACCTTTCTAACACTTGTTTGTTGAATTGTTTGTGATGGCCACTCTGACCGGTGTGAAGTGCTATCTCATTGTGGTTTTTATATGTGTCTCTCTGATGGCTAGTGATGTTGAGAAACTTTTCATATGTCTCTGGGCCCTCTGTATTTCCTCCTTGGACAAATGTCTGTTGAAGTCCTTTGCACATATTTTAATTGTGCTGTTTGTCTTTCTGGAGTGGAGCCATGTGAGTTCTTTATATATTTTGGAGGTCAAACCCTGGTCTGAGGTGTCAGTGACAAATATGTTTTCCCATATAGCTGGTTTTCTTTTCATTTTCATGCTGTTTTCTTTGACCCTTCAGAAAATTTTATTTTGATGAGGCCTCATTTGTTTATTCTTTCCTTTATGTCCCCTGCTGTAGGGGACATATTGGTGAAAATATTGCTGCATGGGATAGCTGAGAATTTCCTACCTATGTTCTTCTCTAGGACTTTCATGGTATCATAACCTATATTTAGTATTTTATACACCTTTAATTTAGTTTTGTGTATGGTGTAAGTTGGTGATCGAGTTTCATTTTTTTGCATGTAGCTGTCCAGATCTCCCAACACCATTTTTTGAAGAGGCTATTTTTACTCCATTTTATGCTTCTGCCCCCTTTGTCAAATATTAATTGGCCATAGAGACTTGGGTTTATTCCTGAGTTCTCTCCTCTGTTCCATTGGTCTATGTGTCCTTTCTTATGCCAGTATATACTGTTTTGATTGCTGTTGCCTCGTAATATAGTTTGATATCTGTATTGTGATTCTCTCCTATTTTTTCTTCTTTCTCAAAATTGCTGCAGCTATTTGGGGTCATTTATGTATCCATACACATTTTTGAAATGTTTGTTCTGTATCTGTAAAATATGTCATTGGTGTTTTAATAGGGATTATATTGAATCTATAAATTGCTTTGGGTAATACGGATATTTTGATGATGTTGATTCTTCCAATCCCTGAATATGCTATATGCTTCCATTTGTTTGTGTCTTCCTTAATTTATTTTCCACTGTTGTGTAGTTTTCTGAGTATAGGTCTTTTACCTCCTTGTTTAGGTTTATTCCTAGATGTTTTATTTTCCTTGTCGCTATATCAAATGGAATTTTTTTCTCCTGATTTCTGATCCTGATCTTTAATTGCTGATCTATAAACACTCCTTTGGTTTCTGAATATTGACTTTGAATCATGCTGTTTTGCCAAATTCACTTATTAGATTGACCAGTTTTTTGATGGAGTCTATAGGGTTTTTTATGTATACTATCGTATCAGCTGCAAACATTGACAGTTTTACTTCCTCCTTTCCTATTTGGATGCCTTTTATTTCTCTTTCTTCTCTAATCTCTGTGGCTAGGACTTCTAATACTATATTGAATAGAAGTAGCAAAAGCAGACATCCCTGTCTTGTTCCTGATCTTAGTGGGAAAGCTTTTAGTTTTTGACCATTGAATATTAGGTTGGCTGTAGGTTTCTTGTATATGGCCTTTATCATGTTGAAGAATGCTCCTTTTACTCCCACTTTGCTGAGTGTTTCTACATTATCAAATGCTTCTTCGCGTCTATTGATATAATCATGTGATCTTTGTCTACACCTATTGATATAATCATGTTCCTTTTGTTTATGTGATGTATAACATCTAAAGCCATATTTCTGTGTGCTTTCTCTGCCACACTTCATTGCCTCTCAAACACAGGGCCCTTGCAGCTGCATTTTAAAAAGTCATATCCAGAGATGTTTTCCTCCCTGGCTTAAGAAGACTAACATAATGTGTGAGGTTACAATAAGCTTTCAAAACATGAACACATGTATGTCAATGATAAAATTATAGGCCTCTAGGGAAGACATTTCAAACAGTGAATTGAGAGGCAAATCTAGCACCTTATGGCATATCAAGGTAAGACCAATGGTAACTCTACTTCTCAGAGTGATGTGGTCTACACAGGTATCTGTCCCTGGCTCTGACTGTCCCAGGGAATAAGAGTACTCCAGCATATCAGGGAGATAGATACCTCATCCACAGTATGTTGTAACATACTGGAGCACAACTGGAAAAATCAGTCAGTATCAATCTCACAGAGCTCTGTGTGTTTTAGTAGCACCCAATGAAAACGTGAAATTGTCTATTGTCACAGGTAGAGATTCTGGCTAGGCCCAAAGGAGTCTGCTATTGTATTATATAGCTCTAAGAACACACAAAGTCTAAAAGAAAGAATAGGAAATTATATCCATGCAACCACAAACCAAAAGGAAGAATAGGTAACTATACCTAACAGTATGAGAATTCAATATTCCACTTTAATCAATAGATATATCATCCAGGCCTTTCCTCCAGGAGGACAACTGTGTGAGGCTATCAGTGTGCCAGAGCTCCAACCTATGGGATCAAGCTTTACAAGAAATTAAGAATATCACGAGACTTCCAGCCAAGATGGAGGCATAGGTGGAAACACTGTACCTCCTTATACAACCAAGTTTATGAACAACAAATATTTAAAAACCAGAATGCAACCAAAACAGAGAGAAAAGTAAATTGTACTGAAGTCCAACAACAATGAACCATTCATCCAGACCCATAAGAGGGGCAGAGTCAACAGCTGGTGGAGAGTAGTCATGCAGGAAAAAGCGGTCAGACTGGCCCAGGTATGCATGTGGTGGTTGGCATATCCCAGGCACGGGGTGACAACGGACAGACCCAGTGAGGGTGCAAAGCAGCTGACTGACTGTGGTCACATATTTGCGCACAGATAAACCAGGCAAAGGAGCGAGCAGTGAGATAGACTGTGCAACCCAGGGCCCCAGTGCAGGGAAATAAAGCCTAAAAGCACTAATTGGAAAAACTTTCAGGGGTTGAGGTGCTGGGAGAGGCTCTCTCAGGCTCACAGAGAGTTCATTGGAGAGACCCACAGGGTGCTGGAAGGTGCACAAGCCCACACATCTGGGAACTAGCACCAGAAAGGCCCAATTTGCTTGTGGGAAGCAGCAGAGGAGACCAAAATTTGAAAGAGAGCAGAAAAAAATGCCATTGCCCCTCTCTGACCCCACCCCCACATACAGCGTCACAACCCAGCACCTGGGTTGCCCCACCCTGGTGAATACCTAAGGTTCCACACCTCATACATAACAAGTGCAAACAGACCAAAACATTATGGCTCAAGAAGAAGAATAGCTCAAAGCCCCAGAGCCAATACTTCTAAGCGACCAACAGATAGCCAACCTATCACATGCACAGTTCAAAACACTGGTGACCAGGATTCTCACAGAACTGGTTGATTTTAGTCACAAATTAGGTGAAAAAATGAAGGCTAAACTAAGTGAAATGAAGGGAAATGCACAGGGAACCAATTGTGATGGTAAGAAAACTGGGACTCAAATCAATTGAGTGGACCAGAAGGAAGAAAGAAACAACTAAACAGAAAAGAATGAAGAAACAAGAATTCAAATAAATGAGAAGAGGCTAAGGAACCCCCAGGACATCTTTAAACTTTCCAGCATCTGATTTATAGGGGTACCAAAAGGGGAGGAGGAATAGCAACAAGTGGAAAACTTCTTTGAATAAATAATGATGAAGAACTTCCCCAATCTGGCAAAGAAAATACATTTCCAGGAAATCCAGGAAGCTCAGAGAGTCCCAAAGAAGTTGGACCCAAGGAAGAACACACCAAGGCACATCAAAATTACATTAGCCAAGTTGAAAATGAAGGAGAGAATTCTAGAAGCAGCAAGAGATAAGGGAACAGTCACCTACAAAGGAGTTCTCAACAGACTGTCAGCTGATTTCTCAAAAAAAAAAAAAAACCTTACAGGCAAGAAGGGGCTGGAAAGAAGTATTCCAACTCATGAGATCCAAAGACCTACAGCCAAGATTGCTCTATCCAGCAAAGCTTTCATTTAGAATGGAAGGGCAGACAAAGTGCTTCTCAGATAAGGTCAAGTTAAAGGAGTTCATCATCACCAAGCCCTTATTATATGAAAAATGTTAAAAGGGCTTATCTAAGAAAAAGAAGATAAAAATATGAACAGTGAAAGGACAGCAAACTCACAGTTATTAACAATCATACCTAAAACAAAAGCAAACTAAGCAGACAGCTAGATCAGGAGCAGAACCATAGAAATGGAGATCACATGGAGGGTTAGCAACAGGGGAGTGGGAGGAGGGTTGGGGGGAGAAGGTACAGAGACTAAGTAGCATAGACGGTAGGTAGAAAATAGACAGGGGGCAGGACAAGAATAGTATGGGAAATGTACAAGCTAAAGAACTTAATGACACATGGACACGAACCAAAGGGGGAGAATGGGGGGAGTGGGTGTGCAGGGTGGAGGGGAATGAAGGGGGGGAAATGGGACAACTGTAATGGCATAATCAATAAAACATATTAAAAAATAGATATATCATCCAGACAGAAAATCAATAAGGAAATATTGGACTTAAGTTACATGTTAGACCAGATTGACTTAGTTGGCATGTACAGAACACTCCATCAAAGAGCAACAAGACACACTTTCAATTCAAGTGCAAATGGAACATTCTCCAGGGGCGATCTCATGTTAGGCCATAAAACAAGTCTCAATAAATATAAGATTAAAATGATACCAAGTATCTTTTTTAACCATGATAATATGAAACTAGAAATAAATAAAAATAAAACTGGGAATTTCACAAATATATGGAGATTAAACAACATGCTTCTGAATAACCTATGAGCCAAAGAAGAAATCAAAAGAAAACATATTAAATATCTTGAGGCAAATAAAATTGGAAGTACAATATACCAAACCTACAAATGCAGCAAAAGCAGTTCACAGAGGAAACTTGATAGTGATAAATACCTACCCTCAAGAAATTTTTTAAAAAACAGGCTAATATGGAAGCATAGGTGAAATGCTTCACTTCCTCATACAACCAAAAGAAGGATAACAACCAATTTAAAAATAAAAACAACAGAACAGCCAGAAAATTAAACCCAAGGTTTCAGTGTGGGAAACTAAAGACTCAAAACCTCTGGCTGTAAAAATCTGTGAAAATTATGGCAGCAGGAGAAACTCCCAGTCTCACAACAGAGTCTGTTGGAAAAACCCACAGGATCCTAGGACATACACAAATCCACCCACCTTTGAATCAACACCTGACAGGGCAAAATCTGCTTGTGGTAATCATAGGAAGTGATGGAAAGTGGGGTAAGAGCCTAGCAATTGTCATTGTGCCCTCTCTGACCCCTTCCCCACAGACAGCACCACAACCCAGCAAAGAGGGTTACTCTACCTTGGCATATACCTAAGTCTCCACCCCTTACAATATAATTGGTGTGCTGAAAAAAAGAAGGCCCATATGAAAAAAACAGTCAAAACTACAGGTAAAGAACTAAATGACGAGAAGATAGACAACCTATCTGAAGCAGAGTTCAAAACACGGAATCAAGATGCTCACAGAAATGATTGAGCTTGGTCACAAAATGCAGGAAGAAATGAAGGCTACATGGAGTGAAATAAAGCAAAACGTACAGGGAACCAACAGTGAGGGGAAAGAAACTGGCACTCAAATCAACATTTTGAAACAAAAGATAGAATAAAACTTACAACCAGAACAGAATGAAGAAACAGAACTCAAAAAAAATGAGAGGCTTAGGAACCTTTGGGACAACTTTAAATGTTCCAACATCCGAATCATAAGGGTGCCAGACAGACAAGAGGAAAAGCAAGAAATTGAAAACATAGTGAAGAAGAACTTCCCCAATCTGGCAAAGGAAATAGACTTCCAGGAAGTCTGGGAAGCTCAGAGAGTCCCAAAGAAGGTGGACCAAAGGAAGCACACACCAAGGCATATCACAATCACATTACCCAAGATTAAAGATAAGGAGAAAATCTTAAAAGCAAAAAGAGACAAGGGGACAGTTACCTACAAAGGATTTCCCATAAGACCATCAGCTGATTTCTCATAAGAAACCTTGCTGGCAAGAAGGGGCTGGAAACAAGTATTCAAAGTCATGAAAGGCAAGGACCTACATCCAGGATTACTCTATCCAGAAAAGCTTTCATTTAGAATGGAAAGGCAGATAAAATGCTTCCAAGATAAGGTCAAGTTAAAGAAGTTCATCATCACCAAGCCCTTATTATATGAAATGTTAAAGGAACTTATCTAAGAAGCAGAAGAAGATCAAAAACTATGAACAGTAAAATGACAACAAACTCAAACTACCAGCAACTGAACCTAAAAAAAAACACAAACAAACAAAAACTAAGCAAACAACTAGAACAGGAATGGAATCACGTAAATGTAAATCATATGGGGGGTCATCAGTGGGGAGGGAGATGAGAGAATGAGGGGGAAAGGTACATATAGGTAGGCACAAAATACACAGGAGGATGTTAAAATAGTCTAGAAAATGGAAAAGACAAAAATTATATGTACAACCCATGGACATGAACTATGGAGAGGAGGATGCAGGAGGGTGAGAAGAATGCAGCAGGGAGGGGGATAAAAGGGATAAAAAATTGGGGACAACTATAGTAGCATAATCAATAAAATATACCAAAAAAAGAAATAAGAAAGCTCTCAAATAACCTAACTTCATATACCTCATAGAACCAGAAAAACAAGAAGAAACAAAGCCCAAAGTTACTGGAAGGAAGGAAATAAAAATCTGAGCAGAAGTAAGTAAAATAGAGACTAAAAAAGTTTTAAAAATCAATGAAACTAAGAGCTACTTTTATGAACATAGTTATAAAGCTGAAACCTTCTGCTAAACTCACTAAGAAGTGACAAAAGAGAAGACTCAAATAAACTAAATCAGAAATTTAAGAGGAACTCTTTCTCTTCCAGTCCCAGGCACTTCTAGAGCTGCAGGCTTGGGTGCAGAGATGTCCAAGTCCAAGAACCACATCATGCACAACCAGTCCCAAAAATGGCACAAAAATGGCATCAAGAAACCCCACTCACAAAGATACAAATCTCTGAAGGGAGTAGACCCCAAGTTCCTGAGGAACATGCACTTTGCCAAGAAGCATAAGAAGGACCTGAAGAAGATGCAGGCCAACAATACCAAGGCCATGAGTGCATATGCTGAGGCTATCAAGGCCCTGGTCAAGATCAAGGAGCTCAAGCCCAAGATCCCAAAGGCAGCAGCTTTGGGGGTGGGGGGCTCCACCCACAGCCCCCCCCCCCCCCCGCCACCACAGATGAGAATAAGTCTACAAAGACATAATCTGCTTGGGGAGGAAAGGTGGCCAATCTCTCAAAGGAGAAGGGCCAAGAGCCTTTTCCTCAACGGGCTTTTATGGGGTTCATTTTGCACAGGAATACAGGTAAAGCTCATTAATCATTGTCAGGCAGTAAGGATCAAACAATAAATAACATATAAAGAACTATGAGGGCCTATTCTGAGTCAGGGTCTGTTAGCTAAAGGGCTACAAAACTTTGGGAAACAAACTCATTTCCTGCTTGGACCCTTATCATTTATTTGAGAACATTCTTAGCAAAGCAGGTTTCATAGGAGTTTATGTATTCTTTCTTAGGCCTGACAGCCCTAGGAAATCCGCCCTTTCCAGCACAGGGCTGCACCACCCTCTGTCATTGTTTCAGGCTTAAGTCAGGCAGGGAAACTAAGGTAGCCAAAAGATTAGGAGACTTCTTGCAGACAGAATGAAGATTCAGGCTATGTCAAAGTTGAGGGGAGAGAGTCCATCACCCCCTTTTGCTATAGCCCCCCCAAGTCTTTCCCTGGGGCCTCCCCATGATCATGCCTGTCTTAGGTCATTCCCCCCATTGGAGAATCTTATCCATCTTTGGCTAACTGATCAAGCATTGGTGGTCAGGCAGTATGAAGAAAAAGGAGCAGAAGCGGTACTCCTGCCAGGGAGATAAACTTTGTCACCTTAGTGGCTTATGGCCCGAGGGTTGCTCACTCAGCCTTAGCCCTGGGGTGGGTTACAGCTCTTGAAACCAGGCAGGGTGGTTCCAAACGAGCAGCCACAAGCTCAGTCAACTTGCTTACACTGCTAACCCCAAGCTCACGAAGAGTACTTGTGCCCGCATCGCCAAGAGTCTCCGTCTCTGCCCATCAAAGGCCAAGACTAAGGCCAAGGCCCAAACCAAGCTCTAGGCTTTAGATGCAGCTGTGGCTCAGGCTCCAGCTCAGGCTCAGTCTCAGGCTCCCAAAGGTGCCCGGGCCCCTGCGAAGGCCTCTGTCTGCTGATGTGAGGACAGAAACACTGGTGTGCCCCCCGGGGCTGGGGTCCTCCTGTGGTGTTTGTGCAAATAAACCTAAGGCAGAGTCTGTGCATCAAAAATAAATAAATTTAAGAGGATACAAAAATAAATAAATTTAAGAGGATACATTACACTTGATAACACAAAAATACTAAGAATTATAAGAAACCACTATTAACAATTATATGCAAACAAATCAAAACCTACAAGAAATGGATAAATTCCTAGAAGCATACAACCTAGAAAGACTGAATCATAAAGAAATAGAAAATCTGAGCCCTGGCTGGTGTAGCTCAGTGGATTGAGCGTGAGCCTGAGAACCAGAGTATCGCAGTTCGATTCCCAGTCAGGGCACATGCCTGGGTCGCAGGCCAGTTCCCAGCAGGGGATGCATGAAAGGCAACCATACATTGATATTCCTCTCCTTCTCTCCTTCCCTCCCCCTCTAAAAGTAAATAAATAAAAATCTTTAAAAAAAAAGAAATAGAAAATCTGAACAGACCAATTACTAGTAAAGATATTTAATCAGTCATCATAAACCTCCCAGAATGGGAGCGTATATTTGCAAATCATATGTCTGATAAGGGATTCATATCTAGAATATATAAAGAACTACTACAAATCAACAATAAATCAAATAACCTAATTTAAAAATGAGCAAAAATCTTGAATAGGTATTTCTCCAAAGATGATACACAACTGGCCAACAAGTGTATAAAAATATACTCAACATCATTAGTTATCAAAGAGATGCAAATTAAAACCACAGTGAGATACCATGTCACACCCATTAAGATTGTTACTATCAAAAATTTAAAAGAAAAACAGAAAATAACAAGTGTTCATGAGGATGTGGAGAAATTGGAGCCATCATGCAATGTTGGTGGCATTGTAAAATGATGCAACTGTTACAGAACAAAGACAAAGGTCCAGCTGCCTCTTGCCACAAAAAGCCAAACTCATGAACCAGGTGTTGGTGGGAAAAGTAAAGAAGTTTATTTAGGTACCACAGCCTGAGAAGATGGTGGATTCCCTTTTCAAAGATCATCTCCATCCTCCTGCTAAAGCCTGCAGCTCTTATATAGATAGAGAGGAAAGAGCTTTTTTCCTAATCTGATTATTTTCAAGTTTTTGACACTCAGTGCCCTATTCATTCATCTTTTTAGCTTTGGGACTTGGGCCCTATCCATCTACATTTTTAGCTTGTATCCCTGGGGCCCCATCCATACATATCTCCAGCTTTGGGCATGCTTAGTGTGAGAATCTCCCCCTGCCTCCATCTTGACCAGCAGGTGGAGACTCCCCTGGTGTCTGTTTCAGTACCAGACTGTTTTATGGTGACACAACCACTATGGAAGTTCCTAAAAAAATTGAAATAAGAATACCATATGATCCAGCAATCCCACTTCAGAGTATTCACCCAAAAGAATTGAAAGTGGGACTCAAAGAGATATTTGCCCACCCATGTTCATAGCAGCATTATTCACAATAGCCAAAGGATGGAAGCAACCCAAACATCTGACAGATGAATGGATAAACAAAATGTAGTGTATACATACAGTGGAGTGTTATTCTGCCTTAAAAATGAGGAAACATTGTCACATGTGACAGTATGGATGAAACTGAAGGATATTATTCTAAGTGAAATAAGCCAGACACAAAAAAACTAAGCACTGTAATTTCACTTGTAAGAGTCATTAGAATAGTCAAATTCATAGAAACAGAAAGTAGAATAGTGGTTAACAGGGACTGGAAGGAGATGGAAAGGGAGTTTGTTTAACAAATATAAAGTTTCGGTTTTACAAGATGAAAAAGTTCTCGAGATCTGTTTTATGACATGAATATATTCAACTGTACACTTACAATGGTTAAAATGAAATAAGAATACCATGTTAAATGGTATTCTAATGTTAAAACATTTTATACTATGTTTTTTATCACAATTTAAAAAACAAAGTGGAAGAGGGAGGCATAAGAGTCAGAAGTACGATAGTGCTGAATGAGAAAGGGCTAAATAAGAAAGTGTCTCCTGGCCACTGCTGGCTCTGCAGGTGGATGGGGCACAGAAGCAGATAGATAGGAGAAGCTGGCTTCTGGGGCTTATCAGAGATCAGGAGTGGACACTGAACTATAGAGCTGAGAACATGTGTCTCACTGCCATCAACTCAAAACTTCTATTAGGCTCCCCTTATATGTCAGACAGTGTTTTAGGTGTTGGGGTAAAACATTTTTCCTGGCCTTCAAAAAACCATAATGTCATATTCAGCTCAGACTTCCATAACAAATATCACAGACAGGGGGCTTATACAGCAGACACTGCTTCTCACACTTCTGGAGGATGAGAAGTCCAAGAGGAGAGTGCCCACAAGGCTAGGTTCTGGTGAGAGAACTCTTCCAGGACATAGAGTAACATGGCAGAGAGAGGAAGCTCTGATTTCTCTCTTTTTTTCTAATCCTCACTGAGGATATGGGATGTTTATTGATTTTAAAAAGAAAGAGAAAGGAGGAGAGAGAGAGGTATTGATATGAGAGAGAAACATAGATCACTTGCCTCCCATACACTTTCCAACCTGGGATGAAACATGCAACCTAGTTATGTGCCCTGACTAGGGAATCAAACCTGCAACCTTTTGATGTACAGAGACAATGCTCCAACCAACTGAGGCACCCAGCCTGGACTCTCTGTCTCTCTCTTCTAATAAGGGCACTCACTAATCCCATCATGGTGGTTCTATCCTCAAGGCCTCATTTAGATTTAATCACATCCCAAAGGCCTCATCTCTTAAAACAATCACACTGGAGTTGTGTCAAAAAACATATTTCTAGCTCCACTGGATTGTACCTTTTGCTTCAAAACAATGATTCCCCTTTGGACCAACATAAAATGTTAAGAAATAAAGGAAGTAATAAAGATAAGACAAGTTGTGAACCTGAATGCTCACCTCTGAGCCCAGACAGGTGTTCAGATAGCAAGGCCTTATCTATAACACAGTGTCAAGATACTTCCCTTTTACACCCTATCTTAAAAAGCCAGTACCATGTACTTTTTCTTTTTACCTGTCATTTGTAGTAACAAATAATCATCATTTTGTTCTATGAAATTAACTTACAAAACATTCTTTAGTTTTGATTTTGAAGGTGATGGGCATGACTTGATCTAGTTCACCCTCTGGGAACCTTGATGGAAGGTCCTATTAATGGCCCATTTAAGACACAAGTCCCCCACAGCTACATAGCACCTGATAGGATGGGGTTCTACTTACCTAGTGTGACGATGGGAAGAGGCAGGTGTGGGCAGACATAAACCAATGGGAACTCTCTCTGGGGAACATATACAAGGGTTACTGCTTTACCTTACACATCAAACTACCTAGGTTTCCAGCAGCATGCAGAATTTGATTTTCTGTAGGCAGGGCATGACAATATTTTCAGGTTATGAGAACATTTTGCAAGCTCTGAAGTCAAATTGCCCTTTACTAAGTGATCTTGGACAATGTACGTAAGCCTCCATTTCCTCATGCAATGAGCATAAAAACAGTAACCACATAATGAGTTAAAGGAGCTAATCCTCACCCAAGGATATGTTTATTAATTTGAGAGAGAGAGGAAGACAGAGAGAGAAAGAGAGTACCATCAATGTGACAGAGAAACATTCATGTGAGAGAAAAACTTTGATCAGTTTCCTCCCATAAGCATGCCCAATGTGGATTAAATGCACAACCTTCTGGTGTACCAGATAATGCTCCAACAAACTGAGCCACCCAGCCAGAGCAGGACACAGAAAGCTCTTGTCACATTATCAATATTCCACATGAGTTACTTTTTCTATGGTTGTCACCACCATGGTTGCTGTTGTCACATTTATATGAACTTGAGTCTTAGAACACCAGCACTTCTTCATATGGTACCATTTCTTCATATGACCACGTGGCTTGAACCCTAATAAATGTATGAGTCAAAACTTTCCTCTAATATCAATTAATCAAGTCAAAACAATCTTGCAGCTATGAAATGTGTTTTGGAGACAACTCTTGATCAACCAAAGCACTAATATGTTTCCATGGGGACTACAGAGGAATGGCAGAGTATTGGGACACATTCTCATTGTACTCTGTCACCTACTTAAAATTGCTATTTATTGAAAAGTTTCATTAGATGCCCCCACAAAATATAATATGATTTATTCACACATATTACCATAAAATAGCAGTATTGCTTTTTATGTTAAGTATATTTTATTGATTATGCTACTACAGTTGTCCCAACATTTTTATGCCCTTTACCCCTCCTCTACACCACACTCCCCACCCTCCAGCATTCTCCCTTCCCATAGTTCATGTCCATGGGTTGTACATAAAGTCCTTTGGCTTCTCTGTTTCCTATACTATTCTTAACCTCCCCCTGTGTATTTTATGCCTACCAGTTATGCTTCTTATTTCCTGCACCTTCCCCCAAATTCTCTCAATCCCCCCCCCCACTAATAACTCTCCATGTGATCTCTATTTCTGTGATCCTGTTCCTGTTCTAGTTGTTTGCTTGGTTTTTATTTTTTAGGTTCAGTTGTTGGTAGTTGTGGGTTTGTTTTCATTTTACTGTTCATAGTTTTTGATCTTCTTCTGCTTCTTAGATAAGTTCCTTTAACATTTCATATAATAAGGGCTTGGTGATGATGAACTTCTTTAACTTGACCTTATCTTGGAAGCATTTTATCTGCCTTTCCATTCTAAATGAAAGCTTTTCTGGATAGAGTAATCCTGGATGTAGGTCCTTGCCTTTCATGACTTTGAATACTTGTTTCCAGCCCCTTCTTGCCAGCAAGGTTTCTTATGAGAAATCAGCTGATGGTCTTATGGGAAATCCTTTGTAGGTAACTGTCCCCTTGTCTCTTTTTGCTTTTAAGATTTTCTCCTTATCTTTAATCTTGGGTAATGTGATTGTGATATGCCTTGGTGTGTGCTTCCTTCTTTGGAACTCTCTGAGCTTCCTGGGATTTCTGGAAGTCTATTTCCTTTGCCAGATTGGGGAAGTTCTTTGTGTTGCCACCCTTCAAGGCCAGGTTCATAGTATTCATGTAGATGGAAAAATATTCATGCTGCAAGCACATCTATGTGCATGTCTCATGTCATGGCCCTCTCTCCCCAACATGGCACCCATCATGGTACCTCTTCCCTTGCCTGTCTCTCAACATCATTGCCCCAGCAGGGAGTCCCTACCTGTTTACATACTAGAGGGGAACAAAGTTGGCAAGATGTTAGAAATTATATAACATAATATAATTCTGTGCATGTGAGCCCACTTAATGTTATGAGAACAGTTTATCAGACTCAGTGTCAAGACTATGAGAACACTAGTTATCAGGCCCCTCCAAGGTTATGGGAAAACAGCTCCCCTTAGCCACCCAGACATCTGGGTTAGGAGGCCACACTGCCTCTACTTACCCTACATTCTTCTTCATTATTTGTTCAAATAAGTTTTCCATTTCTTGCTCTGCCTCTTCTCCTTCTGGCACCCCTATGATTTGGATTTGGGAATGTTTAAAGTTGTCCTGGAGATTCCTAAGCCTCTCCTTAGTTTTGTTTTTTTTTGTTGTTGTTGTTGTTGTTTCTTCATTCTGTTCCAGGTAGATGTTTATTTCTTCTTTTTGTTCCAAGTCATTGATTTGAATCCTGGTTTCCTTCCCTTCACTGTTGGTTCCTTGTATATTTTGCTTTATTTCACTTTGCATAACCTTCATTTCTTCCTTTATTTTGTGACCGAGCTCAATCAATTCTGTGAGCATCCTGATTCCCAGTGTTTTGAACTCTGCCTTGGATAGGTTGTCTATCACTTCATCACTTAGCTCTTTTCCTGGAGTTTTGATCTATTCTTTCATTTGGGCCATATTCCTTTGTCTAGATGCACCAGTCTGGATGAATGTTTCTTTAACTCCTTGATTGTCAGAGTTCCACACAGTTTGCTATTCTGGCAGCTCTGGCAGGTTGTTTATTGTTTATAAACTGGATGTTATCCTTCTCTTAGTTGTGTGAGGAAGCAAAGCATTTCTACCTACACGTCCATGTTGGCTGGAACTCCACAATATTGCTTTTTAAAAAGAAAGTTCTTACAGCTGTCCTCGGTACCAGAGGCCAGAGAGGCTGGAGGTTGTCCAGGGCAAGTTTCCCCTGGGGCTCCCCAGTGGTGGAGATGGTGCTTGGCCTGCAAGCCTGGATGCTTGCCCCTCACACTGGATGGTGGACAAAGGCACTGTCCCTGGCAGCACAGGAGAGATCAGCCTGTGTGGCCTGTGTGAGGGTGTGAGAGGAGGTGGCCAGAGCTGGATAATGGAGGGAAAGTAGCGCATCTGACCTGGGGCCAGACCTACTCTGCCAGGGTTTATAAGAATAAAGGATATTATTTATGAGGAAATGAAGGTGAATAACTCATCTCTACTTCTTCTAGCCCCTTTTTTCATAAAAGAGACCAAATTAAAATTTACATGCTTGAAGTTTGCATCATCATGCTTCCAGCAACAGGATTTTTAAGTCCTGTGATCGATATGAATCATAGGAACTTCTTAAGTCACAAACAAATGAGACAGGGTCATGGAAAATATGACTTCTATACTGGTCTGGGATTGACTATGAGCTCCAGCATTTTCACTGGAGGGCGTGTCATTTTGAAAAAGAAAAAAGAAACTCTTCTTGCCAGGAAAGGCTTCATGAGAGCAGGTCAAGGTGGCCAGGTATATCTTCAAGAAGGGTTGTGGTGGGCTGGCCTCCTCTCAATGGGAGCCAGTGAGGTGGTCAACTTCATTTCATATTCCTTTGCATCAGCTACACTTCATTAGGAGCCCTCAGCATCCTAATAAATTCCTTTCTTTCTTCATACTTTCTAAATGAGAGACTTAATCTTTATAGGAAAATTAGATGTTTGTTAAGTACTCTAAGATCCATAGCTATACACCAAAAAGAGGAGATCAAGACTTGAAATGTCTCAGCAGCTCAGGGATCCAGGTTTTATGGTCTTTGCTACATTGTGGTCATTGTGTCCTTGATATTAATCTTCATGGTGGGACTCCCCCTGGATGGATGAACATTCTTGTATACAGATGATCTGCTCTGTGATTAGAGCACTCTCTGTCTCCTGTGTGAAAGGCCTGGCACTGCTATCAAGGGGCCGTTTACTGGGAAGCCTGTGCTGCAGCACCTCCTGACCTGGGACCTGCTGTTCAGCCTCAGCGTCTGTGTGAGGATGCAGGTCAATTACATGAACAGGGCCCTGGACATATTCAACATGTCCCCCTGGACTCCCATCTACTACATCTTTTTCACACTAGTCCTGATTTATTCTGCTATTCTTTTTAAAGAGTGGCAGGACATGCCTATTGATGATGTCATTCATACTGTGAGTAGTTTCTATACAATCATTGTGGGAATACTCTTTTTGCATGCCTTTAAAGACATCAGCTTTAGTCTAGTAAGTCCTCCTGTGTTGTTTTAAAGAGATGAAAAAGCAGTGAATGGCAATCTTGCTAATATGTATGAAGTTCTTAAGAATAATGAAGAAAGTTTAACCTGTGGAGATGAACATCACACTGGGGGAAATATCTCCCAGAGAAATGAAAACCTTACAGCTTTTTAAGAAAAATGTAATCAAAAGGTTAAACTATAATTGTTATAAAGTGAATTTGAGTATCAGAATGTGTCTGAAAAAGTATTCTTAAATAATGTTCTCTAGAGACAATCTATGCTAAGGTTTCACTGATTCAGACCAAGAAGTTACTTTTCTTATATTTAAATGATGGTAGCTCACTAAAATGACATCAGTACCTGACCAATTTTTTTAACATTGTATTATTTTAACGGTATTTAAAATTCTCTTTCACCAAAATCTAAATTTACTAATGATAGTTTTAAGTCTAGAAAAATGCTTTATTTTTTTCATTGGTGATGAAAGTCTAAAGTGTACATTTCTCATCCCTATTCACATCAATTAAAACAACCATATTAAGACAAATACCATATGATCTCACCTTTAATAGGAACCTAAACAACAAAACAAACAAGCAAGCAAGATATAACCAAAGACACTGAAATAGAGAACAGGCTGAAAGGGACCAGAGGGGAGAGAGGAGGGAATTTCAGGGGAAAAGGGGAGGGATTCACAGGAAAGAGTATGGAAGACACGTGGACAAAAACTAACAGGGGTGGAAGGTGGGAAGCACAGGGAGTGGGGAGGGGGGGTGGCAGCGGGGCCGCAGTGGCTGGGATGGGAGTAAAAGACGGAAAACTTTACTTGAACAATAATTTTAAAAAAACATTTTGATTAAAAAAACATATTGAGGCTTTTTGAACTAAAAAAAAAAGAACAAAATCATCTCAATATATTATCCTGTGACTTACCCACCAAAATGACTGCTGTTTGATAAGTTATTTTAATTTTAAAATGTAAAAGAAAATTCTAAATTACTAAAGGCAACTCATTTACAAAGCAAAAGGGAAGGAAATCACCCCACAGAATACTGCTGGCCTGTGGGTATGACTTGTCCCCAGCACATTTGAGGGCCTTCCTAGATGGCACCTTGTTGTTGTTTTTTTTTCTTTTTTTCAGTTTATTATTTATTTATTTATTTTCCCAAATTTTTTATTTAATTATTTTTCAAGTACAGTTTTCTGTCTATTACTCCCATCCCATCCCACCCCCCGTGCTCCCCCTCTCCCTCCCATTTCCACCCTTCTCAGTTGTTGTCCAGGTATCCTTTATATATGTTCCTCTAAATCACTCACCTATTTCCCCTGAAATTCCCTCCCCTCTCCCCTCTGGTCACTGTCAGCCTGTTCTCTATTTCAGTGTCTTTGGTTATATTTTGCTTGCTTGTTTGTTTTGTTGTTTAGCTTCCTGTTAAAGGTGAGATCATATAGTATTTGTCCTTCAACACTTGGCTTATTTCACTCAGCATAATAGATGGCACCTTGTTAAACCAGCACATCCTGCATCTGTGTCAGCTGCTATCCTTCACTTACTCTTATCCCTTAATACTCAGAAACTTAATGACCATTTCACATCAGCTCTCATACTTCCCAGTACATTTTCATAATGAGTTATATTGTCATTTAGATTTTCTAAGAACTCTGGGAAATAAAATCAAAAGACTGAGGGAATTTTTAAAATTTAGTTTGTGTTATAATAAAAAGACAAATTTAAACAAAAAAGAAAATAAAGTAAAAAAGAGAAAGTGGAATCCAATGAACACATTCCCAGATTAAAAAGATTAAAACAGGAAATTGCCAGTAGTGACCAAATCACGTGGAGTTGTAAAGGTTTGGGGTTTGTATGCTTTATTTTTTTTCACTATAAAAAAGTCACATGGGTCAGATGTCTGTGAAATTCATAGAGAAGGGAATCCACATGGCTCCTCAGCACAGTTTCCACAGAGGCTGCTGGGGTGGAATTGTTGTGTTGACTCAGTGCACCATTAATCATAAAAATCAAAACTGACTCATCAGACAAAGGGCCAAGGCCTCCCAGAAGGCCTGTGCCATGCCCTTTTAACTCTGCCATCCACATCACACTACTGTGGCCTCTGGTATCAGAACAACACAACAGGACTAAAATCACATCTTTCCCAGGCACAGGCATCACTTTAGCTGTTCCCTGCCCACATTTCAATGACCCACTTTCTGTTGGGGTAAGATGAAAGCCCCATTACACAACACCACAGATGTTTATTTCCCTGGTGAATGTTTGCTCAAAATAGTGTCCCTTATTGAAACGAGGCTGGCATGGATGCTGACACTCTACCGCCAGAGATAAGCTCAGCACCAGGAGTACGCCAGACACGTGTCAGCCTCTAGGGCCCTCAGGTGTTTACCAAGCTCTCTTCATCCATGACCCGTGCTGTGATGCAGGCAAAGCAAACCAGGTATTTGTGTTCTCTGCCCTTTAGAGCTTATCCCAGATATGCTCACATGTGCAGTCAATTATCAATTCTGGTTTTAGAGAGAAAATGGGGCATAGGTGCTGAGTATCCTTGTGATGCCAGTACACCCTACTCCACCCCCTGCTTCCTGGACCTCTCTGCTCCCCACCCTCTTCCCACCTAGTTATCTCCAGGAGGACTGTTGAGACTGAGTTCCAATTTGTTACAACTCAGACAAACATGCAAAAGATAAATCATGCATTTGAGTAAATCCACTTAAGAGCATATTTTTTGTGCTGCTACATGTTAGGTATTAATGTTGTTGAGTTATGGGCATCAGAGTGAACAAAGAGCTGTCACTGTTGCTCCAAAGTGTACTAGAATAGGTGTGAGAGGGAGTCTCAGAGCACAGAGGAATTAGAAAAGGGGGACGCATGGGTGTGGGAAAAAAGACAGAGCTGGAACTGAGACCCTGAGGGTGGCAAGTGCAGCCACGTGCAGGCCATGGCAGCTCCTGAGGAGGGCAAGCAGTGTCCAATCCAGGGCAGGAGCTCAGAATAAGTGTACATGGAGTTGGAGATCAACCTAAAAGAGCATCCAGGGCCAGAGCACAGTGGGGCTCAGATGCCTCCCAAGAAGTGTAGACTTGATCCTAAAGACAGTAGATGTTTTTTCATCAGGACAATGATCACATTTTCATTATAGAAAATCTCCTAGGGCTGAAGAGCAAGCTACAGATGTGCAAGAACAGAAGAGGAAGACCGAACAGAAGGCACAGGTGTCCTCCTGAGGAGCAACACAAAGGTTGGAATTGAGATGGAGACATGGAGGCTGAATTCTTAAGAAATTTATATGAGCTCCTGGAGACCAGCTGCATATGGAGTGAGCATTACATTGAGCACTGGGCATTTAAAGATGACTAAACAATGTTTAAGCAAGAGGTGACCACATCCACATCACTATTTTACTGCTTTAAGGAGATTCTGAGCATGGTGTGTGAGAGGGAGGAAGAAATGGCTTAAAAATGTCAGTGCACACTCCCAGTGTTGCCCACACAGAGCAAATACAAACATTGTCCTCTGCTCTGCAGCTGCCACTGCTCCTTCCAGCACCTGGTTTGTCACCCTGCCCCATATAGGGTCCCTTCCAACTAGGCTTGCTCTGGCTGCCCAAAAGCTCAACGTCTACCTTCCCATCCATATCCTTATCCTGGACCTAAGAGCCAGAAGGTCCGGAGCCTGATCCTCCACCTGCCTCTCCTACAGCTCCTCATTTCAGTCCCTGTTATATCCTGCATGAATGACTTCTGCCACCAGTCCACATATATAGGACCCCAAACAACTGAGACTCCAGATGCTAACCCCTACTCATACCAGGCATGTGGAGTCCCTGTGCTCTGCTGAAGTGTGCAGCCCTAGTTGTTGGTACAGCTGGAGTAGAGCCTAATGGTCAGGTCCATTTCCTCAAGCAACACCTACTGTGTGCTAGTTGTCACATCAGCAAACTGTGTACAGGATGCACAGAGGGGCATTGGACCATCTGGATGGCTGGACCAAGGACACCACACAGGATTGTGCAATTTGTGGCAGCAAAGGCACCAGTGAACAGAGGAGACCAGCATGGTACAGACATCAACTCACAGGCATCAGGTACATTTTAATTGCTGACATGTAATTCTCAGTGGTTATACATTCAGGAACTTTCACGAGTAGTTTGAAATCAGTAGTCACGATGAGAATGTTTACACCATGGAATTTGGCAAGTTCTGCACACCACGTGTCCCTACCTCTCACTTCATCTCCCTCCATGACAACAGTGGGAACAGTGGGAAGCACAACAACCCCACCCCCTTCTCCTCTCCTCTTGTCCTGGGGTCCAGCAGGGACAGCATAGGACAAGGACATCAGCTCAAACAACAATGTAGGTTGGCAGAATCTGTGCTAAACCCGGGATAAGATTCGGAGCTTGGTGCTGTGAAGTGCAGAGGATTGGGATGCGGGGGCTTCTTCTAGCTTTCTTCCCCTCTACTGTCAACCATAGAAGTCACTATGGATGGCGAATAAGACATGGCTACAAGGGCAGGGCTGCTTCATCACAGCCCACAAGGAAATGCGGAGAGGTAGAAAAGAGAATGAGCCCTCAGCCTCTGTGCCTCTGTAAAGTCTAAACAATATAACATCTGGAGCATCACAACCACCACCACAAAGGTAGTTCTGATGAGAAAAGCAGAAGTAAGTCACAGAAGGCTCTTTTGTCTCTTCCCTTCCTCTTCTCTGAAAATACGAGTTATTTTTAGCCAACGATGAGTCTGGACTTCTGAAAGTTCCTTAATCAAAAGCTCCCAAACCATCTCAAACATCAGAATCTTCTGGGAAAGCCTTTAAAACATAGTCAAAGTCACCCTGAGGGAGGACACTATGGCAAGCCAGGACTGTATCTAGTCAGGAAGTACCCGGAGGACCTCACCTCTGACCCCATGCACCAGGCTCAGGCAAAATTAACCAGACCACTCAAGGGGGTCCTAGATGGAGATGATTCCTTTATTTAGAGGTGCGTTGTTTTTTTTTTAAATCTGGGACTCAGGATATCTTTGCAATAAACAACTGCGTGCCTCCACACAAAGTTATGTAAACCAATAACAGACTCCAATAATGCTGTTTTTAAAAGGCTTTAAATAACTTTTTTAATGTAAAATAACCTGCTGGAGCAGATGTAATTCACTTTATGAGCCAGCTGAACCAATAGTGCCCTGGGAGCCACACTGAGCCATGAAACGGAGCTATGTTACCTGCTACAACATGGATGAGTAGACCCATAGGGTCCACACAGTCCTGACCAACAGGATGGTGTTCATGTGTTTTCCTTCATGCTTGTACTTTGGGATGGCAGCTGGAATTGCCCTAATAGAATTCTCTGTGTCCTTAATCAAGTCCAGTTTGCGGGCCCTAAGAAAAAAAACCTACTAAGAATGGCTTATGGCGGCTAACTGGGCTCAAATTTTTTCTTAAAAAAATAGATCCTGACAGCCATTTCTACACAGAGGCCTCTCATGCAACCTGCACTTCAGGGAGAAACCTTCGCTGAACTGTGGTACCTGCACTGTATTCCTGCCATCTGAGCCAGCCCTCATAAAGGAGTTCCAGGAATCCTGTTTCAACCAATAGGATTGAGGCTTTCTCAATCCAACTGAGCTCCAACCAACCAGAGTGGTTCTATTCTGACCAACCAGGACAGTGCCTTTTGGACCAAACTGAGAATTTGGAATCTCCATTTGCATGAAGACAGACCAATCAGGGACCAGAGGCAAGTACTTCTATGTATATAAGCCTTTTACCATTTGGCTTGAGGAGTGCACTTTCCACCAAAGACTGAAGACTGCATTCCCTAACTGAGCTGAAACACTTGAAGATGTCTCACCAGAACAGAGTGGAGCAGACTAGAACTGAGCAGAGCAGACCAGCAAGGAACAGAGCAGAGCAGTCTAGCTGGAGAGGAATGACCTCACAGCAGTGCTGTTTTCACAACCATGCTGTATCACAGCTGAGCTGTTTTCCCTGGCTGATAGCTTGATTGGTTAGAGCATCGTCCTGATATGCCAAGGTTGTGAATTCCATCTCCAGTCAGGACACATGCAAGATTCAATCAATGAATGAATCAGGGGAACAATAAATCAATGTCTCTCTCCCTCTCTCTCCCCCAAATCTATTTTTCCAGAAAAACAATTTAGCCATTTTACACTGAATAAAGTTTCTTTCTTTACCGCACCTCAAATTGGGGGTTCCTATTGTCATTAAATGGTGCCAAAAAACATCAGTCGAAAGTTTCATGCAGCAAAAAAAATCTTTGGTCCTTCTCCCCCTAGGTGAACCTGGAAATAAATTCAGCTGATGCATTTTCCTTGGTAAGTTAATGTTTCAGGCTTCACAATGGTGACCTCAAATCCACACTGCTATTAATAGCAGCTTAGCCAATGCCGCGAGCTTGATAGCCCACTTACTGCCTTTTAATTAAAACTCCAAGTTGGTGTTTTTGTTTTCAAGGGAAGGATGTCGTGCATCAAGGTCACCCAGTCCAGGCACTGCAGGGAAGGACGCCTGGCTGCACATTCACATGCCAGCAGCTCCTGGGAAGGCAGCACACTGCAGCAGAAAGCATTTCTACAACTTTCAGAATGTATTCTGGTTATAAATAGCCTCTATAGCAGGATGTATTCCAACAAGGAAGACTGGAGCAAAACTAGGTTATGGACTGGCAGATGCCAGCCTTCCATGGGCAAGAGAGCACCACGGGCTGGGCTTCTTCAGCTATATTTAGCATTCACATTAATGTACTGTGAACAATGCTCTTTTTTAAAAGCCACACCTATCAGAGAAGGAAACATTACTAAAATTTATGAATCAGTTACTGCAAGAAATCCTGGGCACAGTCACTGTGATAAATACCTGCTTAAGCCCCCTGCCTATCCCCACCTTATGTTTCTTATTAACATAGGGGGTCCATTACTGAGCATGACTCCTTCCCAGAGGAGAAACCATCTGCACAAAGAAGTCAGGCACTCTGGGCCCCGTCCAACCTGACAAGCCATTCTTAGGTTTACAGTGATGGAATAGCCCTCTCAGCAAACAGCCTCCTCAGGTTTCCAGGGGAAACCTCAATTTTTTATTTTGTTCTTTTTCATAGCAGAATTATTAAATATACAAGCAAATGAGATTTCACATTTACTCCTTGGCAAAATTTCCCATATAAGTAATGGCACCAGTAGGAGAAAATTATCCATTGGACTAGGGTCAGAAATTAGGATCCATCAGTTGTTTGGGACACTCTCATTTTGAAAATAAAAATAAATGGACATCTCCAATAAGGAGAGTAAGCCAGCCTACTTGCTGTGAGAAGAAGTTCTTGGGTCTCACATCAGGCAGTTTGGCCAGGCACTGTGTCTTCTGGGAAGGAGGACTGACTATCTTTACACTAGACAGTCCTGGGTCCTACTATGACTACTGGGTCTGCAGTAGACACACAATGACTTGGACATGAGTAACCCCAATTCTAGTTCAATTGCTGACCGAGTGGTCTTAAGCAAAAATCTTCCAGCTCTCAAACTGTGTTGCTCAGGTGTCAAACACAGGTAATCAGAACATCTGCCAGGAGGTGTTCTGAAGGTAAAAGTAGGACATGCTGGTCAGGGCACTAACTCTGAAATCTTGCACATAGTAAGTGCTCAAGCAATGTTAGGAATTATTATGCTAAACACTGATGATTCCCCAAAGGAGGAAAAACAATAGAAATAGGGCAAATTGGACTGACTTCTGAACTCTGCCTTACTCCTCACGGATACAGGGTGCAGCGTGGATAGAAGTGCAGAGTTATCCTGCTTATTGCCACTGAGACAACCATTCACTCATTCTAATATGAACTGAGTGCCTCCTAAGCTTTAAGTATTTTACGAGCAGTGTAGTGGAAGCTTATAGTGAAATAAATCCAGTCTATGACTGATCATATTCCTATGTATCATTCCCACTTTTCATGGTTATAATGTGGGTGTTATTCATGGACCATAGTTTTCAGACATGGTAGTGTAATTGGGACAAAGCAAAGGTATTTCATGTGTTAAATAATATGAACAGAATCAAAACATTTTTTACCTTAAAAATTAGTTCCTTTTAACTATTTCAGGTCATACTTAGAACAAGACATAGCAATTGAACAAAACAGTGCTGAAAAGTAGTGAGGAGGTCCTTTGCTGATGGTCTGCAGGATTGTGGCCTAATCTCCTGAACTCAGAAGAACAGAGGACCCATGTTTCCCAAGCTCCTATAGGATGGTGGAATTGGTTTGCATGTAAAAAGAACAGGGAAGGTGGAGGCCCCTGCCACTCCTAACTCTTCATCTGTGTTTTTGTGTGAAACACTTTGAGCAAATTGTATAATCTCTGCAAGCTTCAGTTTGTTTATCTGTAAAAACTTTGAGAAATAAGAACTAAAGTTAAGGTTTCTGTGGTAATTAAATGAGTAACATATTTAAAGAAGCTGGCACTTAATCAATGTGGAATACCAAAGTGCTTCCCACCCATCCCCTCCTGCTGGATAAAAGTCTGCTGCCCCCCTGCTGGTTCCCATTAGATGAGTGAGAAATTAAAGCACAGACAATCACAGGTAAGCCTGCCTCCTCTGCACCACAATATTTTCAGACCAATGAGCTCAGATTATTGGGAATAACAAAGTGGTGTTTGAATCTGACTTCTGCCCTCACCATCTAACTGAAATTCTACACAACCCCCTAATATTCACAGCAAATGGCCTTTGGCCATGATTTGTTCTCCTCTCTTTTCTGCAGCATTTGACAAGCTGATTTCCAGTTTGAAATACTTTTTCTCCTTTTATTTCCATACTAGGATGCGGCTCTGGCTTTCTCTTGCCTCCCTGATGCTTCCCCTCCAAGTCTATGTCACGGGCTCAACTTGTCCTTCTGTTTCATGAATATGGAACACTCAACATTCCTAGACCTCTTCTGTTTTCTTTGTATTCTCCCCCTTCAACAGTCTGATTCATTTCAATGTCATCAACTCTGTCTTCTAAAATCATGGCTCCCAAGTCTGTATCTGTGGCCCTGACATCTTTTCCAAACTCTGGAATGGGGTTCAACACCCAAATACCTACAGGGGCTGAGCAGGTAGAGGTAATAAGGAGGAGTGGTGACTGTGACAAAGTGGAAAGCACATATTTCACTCTCAAATCTAGCCAACTGTTACCTTGCAAGAAAGAGAGTCCAGTTATTCCAAAACTTACAATTTTTCTAAAGTCAAATATGCAAATTTTTATAAGCAATTCATTAACAACTAATTAAATTTTTAAATTGTCCCATTTGTAGCAAACAAAATGCACCCGAAGCCCAACTATTGCCTGGGAGCAACTAATTTACCATATTATTCTTGACCCACAAGTCCAACTACTCATTTTAAGCCTCAAAACTCACCATCATCTTCCCTAAATCAGCTCCTCTTACTGGCAATTCAAATATTGCCAAACCTGTTCTCCCAAAAACCCAGGTTTAAAATTTTCACATCATTTCCAACATTTTCTTCACTTTTCTTTCAATGGACTGGCTCTGCTATGTCATCTGTGCAAAGCATCTCAGATCTATCTACATCCCGCTTTCTATTCCCACTGTCACCATTAATTCTCAACCACAAAGCTACAGTCAACCTACTGGTCTCCCCAAGTTAATCCATCTACATACTACTGATTGATTCATCTCTCTAAGATCCTCCTTTCACATAACTTCTTTCTCAAAGCTTCACAGCTTCCTATAAGCTCCGAAGTTTAGTGTGTCCTTCTCAACCTGTCATTCTAGGTCCCACACAAACTAGAGCAGATACCACCAGGTGTCTTTTAACACCCATTCTTTTTTCCTTCTGTGATTTGCTGGAATGTGGACATCTAGCCTAACTTGTACATTTCTCAGGATCCAGTGCAGCTGAATAGTCCAGGGTGTGACCATGTGACTAAGTCCAGCCAATGGAATGAATATAAGCTCTAGCAGTAGTTGCTAAGATTCTACTTAAGAGACAGAGCCCACACACTCTTTCCCTACTCCCTCCTTCTTTATCTTGTTGTCCATCCCAATGTGTAGAAAATGATGGTATGATGTTGGACTATCAATTAAAGGCCCACATTGTGGAGTAACAAGAGAGAAGGAACATGAGTTCCTGACACAGGGGTTCTACAGCAACCCTGAGGACCACTGGACTATGCATATTATATCTTGTTTAAGCTATTGTTACCTTTAATTTTCTGCCACTCTTAGCCAAACATAATCTTCATTAATACATATCCCATTTACTATAACTCTTCCCAAGCCCCTAACCATACCCACCATTTAAAGTACGAGTTATTCCCCACCATTTAAACGATGAGTTATTCCCACACATCTACCTCCCAACTTTTCACACTTCCCCCGGATGAATTTGCTCTAGTTGAAATTCTATCACTCTCTCTAGACCCATCTCAATTCTCATATTTCATCTCCATAAAATCTTTCTTTATCACCCAAACAGCACACCCCTCTAAATCTCATCAGTATTTCATTTATTCCTCATATATTTATCATAGCACACGTACGTGCCACACACATGTATACAACATGGGTGTATAAATACATGTGTGTACATGTGCATGTGCACATATGTGCATGCACACACAGTGCCAGCCTTATGCCCCAACACTTCTGACCCTACACATACTGAACAGAGTGGGCCCATGATACAACCTATTTGATTGAATTGAGGGGAAAAAAACACCACAAGAGAAGACCAAATGGCTGAGGAGTGTGGGAAGGATGGGGACAGAGTGCTTTTGTGGAAAGGTTCTATACATCTGAACTGAACTGTTGTTTGAGGCACCAGCTGGCACATCCATCTCTATGTCACTTCTTAGAAAAATGTCATCCCCAAACCTAGGGACCAAGCAATTACATCAAATCACTACACTTTGTCTGTATCTTCCCCTTTGCCCTGTTCCTTTCCAACCAACACCTGGTCAAGGACAGCCTTGCCATTACCCATGTGGCCAATGGTCTATTTTACTTTATACTTTATCAGAATTATATTTTACAACTTATGACTTGGACATAGCCTCTATAGCACCTATGTGCCACAGACTCTTTTAGAGTTTCTTTTGGAACCTGTCTCTGAATGACAATAAGAATAGCTTGGCTTGGCAGAGAGTCCAGGTTAGGATTACATGACATATGGCCCTGTTGGATGCAAACCACACTGTCAGATTACCAAGGAGCCCTGTCCTTGTGCCTGTGAGCTGAGTGTATACTTGAGCACCCCCATTACCTGCTCACCAGAGACCTCTGACAAAAGATGACATTTGAATATAAATGGCAAAGAAAGGAGTTGGGAGAGAAGATAGAAATATTCCCTCTCTTCAGGTGCCAGGCCACTCTGAGACGGAGTAGGGAGTCAGCTGCTCACTTCCAAATGAACCTACTTGCTTTCTCCAGAGTGGCATATGTTCTTTTGGGCACCACAGAGCTCTTCAGTTGGATGGGCAGAAGGTTTGCATCATCTCTAAAAAAACAGCTTTCTTACCTCGGCCTCTGCCCTGCAAAATGCATGTCTTAGATTTCCTAAGCACAATTCAGTTCTGAGGATGACCAAAGACAGGAAGAACGAGGAGCAGTCTACATCCCAGGCTAGATACAAGAGATTTCTGCACAGGGAGAACAGGGGTGAACAGGAAGGAAGGGATAGGGGACAGGAAGGAGAGAATGGTGAGCACTTGGGCTCCATAAGTTAAAAACAAACCTCCCGCAAGACACCACATGTTGTTTGGCGGTTCCCCCTCTGATGCTAGCCATTGAGTCCATTGTCATCACAGACACAAAGAGCAATCTTCAAGGCACTTTCAAAGGGACTATTTGGGCCCAAACCTTAGGTTGGACCTTGACTTTGTTGTTTTTTAACTGGTCTTTTGGTTTTAGTTTTTTTAATTTTTCTTTTGTGTTACTTTTAATTTATTCTTTATTATTATTAACTTATCATTTCATCTTTCACTTATTTTGTGTGTGCAGAGGCAAGAAGCAACTACTTAAACCATCAGGCACTATATAATGGTGCCTCTAAAATGTCTTAGACTGACAGGGAAGGGATCAGTCAGCAAACATTTTCTGCAAAGGTCCAGAGAGCAAATGTGCTTGGACTTTGCCATCCATGTGGTCTCTATCACAACCACTTGCTGTAGTTGTTGTAGTGTAAAAGTAGTCATAGACAATATATAAACAAATGAGCATCTCTGGTCCCAATAAAACTTTATTTACAAAAACAGTTAATAAGCAGATTTGACCTGTGGGCTGTCATATGCCAACTACCAACTTAGATACAGAGCTGATGCAACATGGAGAACCCCAGAAGGGAGAAAGTAAAGAAACTCATCTCATCAGCCATTCAACCAGGGACACATTCCTGTTTCTGACCTTTTAAGACTTATGGAACCTCTTAGCTCAAATTTGAGTCTCTAGTAACTATATTTTTTGTCTTCATTAATCACCCAGAACCCTACTAATCAGACCACAGACTGACACTTTTTCATTCTCACCTGTTACTAGCACTATCCTAACACATGTACTAGTATTCATCTCTACCCAAAGCTAAACTATGTGTCTTATTTCTGGACAAAGTACTAATGGTAGCATAAAAGGACACAGCTATAAAATGTATCAGCAGTGTCAAAAAAGAAGTCACAAAAGCGACATGTGAGCTGGATCTTTGCTAGGCAAAAATGGAAAAAAGTACACTCCAAGTAGAGGAAAGAAATTACTAAATAGAAAACTTGCATGCTAAGATTTTAATTTTAGAAAGGGAAATGGCTATATAGTGGAAGACTAGAAGAGGGTGAGACCAAAGACAAAAACAAGACAATGTATTACAAGAAGCAAATTATGATGAAGAACTCAGTAAAGGGAGAGGTGATAGAGCTGGTGTTATAAACTCTATGTTTGTTTCCTCCCAATATTCAGATGTTAAAATGTTGCCCCCCCCAATGTGATGGTATTAGAAGGCTCTTCAGGAGGTAATAGGTTATGAGAGTGGAGCCCTCATAAATTAGATTAGTGCCCTTATAAGAAGAGGCACTAGAGTATAATCCTAAGAATCCGGAAACACCAATTCAAAAGAATCTATGTACCCCAATGTTCATAGCAGCACAATTTACACTATCCAAGTGCTGGAAGAAACCTAAATGCCCACCACTAATGAGTGGATAAAAAACTGTGGTACATTCACATAATGGAATACTACACAACAGGAAGAAGGAGCTCCTACTCTTTACCACAGCAGGGATGGAACTGGAGAACATTATGCTAAGTGAAATAAGCTACACAATGAAAGACAAATACCATATGATCTCACCTATAAGTAGAATCTAATGAACAAAACAAATAAGCAAGCAAAATATAACCCAAAACACCGAAATAAAGAACAAACTGACAGTAACCAGAGGGGCAGAGGGAGAGGGGTAATGGGGGAAAATAGGGAAAGGTCCATCAGGGAACACATGTAAAGGACCCATGGACAAAGCCAAAGGGAGTAGGTTTGAGGGTGGGAGGCAGGGATGGGTGGGGACGGGGGCATGGTGGCGGAAAATGGAGACAACTGTACTTGAACAACAATTAAAAAAAAGAGGCACTAAAGAGCTTGCTTCCTCTCTGCTCTCTCCACCCTCTCTGCCACGTGAGAATATGCCATGTGAGAGGATGGGTATCTGCAAACCAGGTAGAGGATTCTCACAGACACCCATCTGCCAGCACCTTGATCTGGGATTTCCCAGCCTCCAAAACTGTAAGAAATAAGTGTTTGTTGTTCAAGCACTTCAGTTCATGGTGTTTTGTTATAGCAACACAAACTAAGACAGTTGGAAATCATCAAATACGAACACTTTCTACCCTAATAACAAATGAATTGAGTGATTAGTTGCATAGCAACAGTGAGAAAAGAATAAGAATTAGTTAGGGTTTAGAAGGGGTAGTCATAGGGTTTAGTAGCATTTGGGTTACAGTTAAGATTAGGGTTTGTCCCAGGATGCAGGCTATCACTGATTTACTTTCACTGATTTACTTCCCATTTGAAAGTGTAATTCAAAAGATTCTCATAACTCATTATAATAACTCACCAATTCTAACACATTATTTTTCACATTTTACACATCTAGTTTTTACACATTTATTTTTCATAACTGTAAATTTAAGAAGTGTCTTAAAGATGTCTGTGTGTCTTATTTTAATTGGCAGTATATTTATTCATAGCAATGACAATACATAAGGGTAGATTTTCTGATCAATAGCATCTAACATTTTATGAACATGGTGAATGCATTCAAAACACAATAGGAAATCAAGTAATTTGTATTAGCTCAGAGGAAGCAAAACCATTGTGTGTGTTGTTAATAAGATTTTAAAATCTTGTATCTTAAGGAAGCTTTTAGAGACAATGAAGTGCTTTCTTGAAGAAAAGCTAATTAAACTCACTCGGGTGTTTAGTGCAGTGTCTCTGGGAGGACATCAAAGGATTGGTAGTGTTTCAGCAGTTGCACATAACACAGAAAAAATAAAGAATAAAAGTTCAAGAGTTATTAAAAAGGGTAAGAAATAAAACAAAATATAGGAGAGAATATACGACAGCAAGAGATGTAGAAGTTTAGTTCAGAAACTTAGCAAGCAGGTAAATTCAGTAAACAAAATACCTATTTTTAAAACAACCTGTAACTCATCACCAACCTACTCTATGATTTGAGTTTATTCAAATAGGTATTTTGTTGTTCAAACCAGATTATGTGAGTTGTGTAATAAACAAAGTATCACGTGAACACGTTAATTGCCTGAGTCTGCAGGAGGGCTAGAAACCCTGAAATGGGCCAAAGTACAAGAAATTAACATCTCTCCAAGAAGGAGTTCTGATTTTCTGTATCCTGGTCACACTTCTAGATGACATAGCCACCTCCTAATGGGATCCCCAACTCTGCTTGTCCGCTCCAACCAATGCTTCATATCCGCCACATGGGTTTTTCTCAAGTACAATTTTCACATCACTCTCCTTTTCCAAAACCCCTGATGGTCTCTAGTGCAGGGATGTCAAACTCATTTTTACCAGAGGCCACATTAGCCGGGCAGTTACCTTCAAAGGACTGAATGTAATTTCAGCTCCTTAACAGTTAAGGAGTAGTTACATTTACACAGTCCTAAAATTATTTTGGCCCTTTGTAGGCAAGAGCAAGGCTGATGTGGCCCCTGGTGAAAATCAGTTTGACACCCCTGCTCTAGTGCCTCACAACTATTGTCCAAACAATTCTGCCTGACTTGTAAGGACCCTGATTGTGTTAACATAACTGACCCTAGTTTCCACTGTTCCTTTCCTTACCTCTTCTGTTACCAAAAGCTCATTTCAGGCCGCCCTCTGTAAGTTTCTCTAAGATATTTTTCTCCCAAACTGAAACTCTCCTTTTAAAACTCCTGCCCACCAAATTCCTCTCCTTCATAAAGGTTTCCCCAGCTGAAGTCAGCAGGCCAGTCAAGGTGCCTGCCACACCCAGAACTCCCCTGGGACAGAAACCTCAAGGGGCTCCTTCTGCATAGGTGAACGTGTTCCAGATCCTTTGGCTAAAGCAAATTGGATTAGTGGGAACTCCTAATCTAGGTCTAACAGTCAATAATCTGGCCAGTGATCAATGAGTTTGCCAGGTGCAAAAGCTCTGCTTAAATAAGGATGCTGAAGTGTAGTCAGACCAATAGGATTATCTCTCTCTCTCTCTCTCTCTCTGTCTTGGAAATGTGATCAGGAGAGAGAGAGAGAATGAATTTATAGCAGCAGGGGTCTAAACCTCTGTGAGTGGTCATTATGTTAACAGTATAGCCTTAGAGAAGAAGCCAGAATTACTGCTGCTGCCTTGTTTCTGGAGCAGCCTTGGATCCAGTACAACCTCAGAAGTCTAGTTTCAATGGTACAAGTCTCATTCAATTTCTGTTTTCCCTGAAAAACCTGTCTTTTCTGAAAATTTTGTGCACTCTAAGCAACTGCCTGAAATTTCTGCCTCCCACATGTACCCACACAATGCTTGTAAGAATCTTAATAAGTTTTAAATCTATAAAACAAAAGAAACTAACAGGGATCCCCATCAGTTCCTGTTCCCTAAACATCTGCAGCAATTTAGCACTTATACAGAATGTCTTCTCAAGGACACTATTGTTGCATAAGATTTAATTTTCTTCTCAACAGACCATATACTTCCTTAGGGCAGGGCTCATGGCTCATGTTTTTTCCCCCTCTCTCTCTCATGTCCTGTATGACCTTAAATATATTATTTAACCTCTCCAAGCATCAATATTCTCATTTTTCAAAATTAGCATAATAATAGTACCTACTTTAAAGGTTAATTGTGAAGAATAAATGAGAATGTGTCTGTTAAGTGCTTGGTATAGTTCCTGGCACACTATTGTTCAGAAAGTGCTACTGTAGATAGCTATGGTCGTAGTGTTAAGGCTGGTGAGGATGGTGATGGTGGTGATGTTTGTTGATGGTTGTAATTGTAGTTATGGTGGTTATAGTAATTACCATGATGGTGGTGATTATAGTGGTGATAGTAATGATTGTGATTGTGGTGGTGATGGTGATTATGTGATGATGTTGGTTGTGCATAGTATATAGCCTACAGTTCTGAACACATAGCAATTTAGGAGTTTTCACTTATATGTAGGTCATTTGGCAAACTATATACTACATGAATTAAAAAGAATAAGAGGCTCCAAGATGGTGGCAGAGTAGGTGGAAGCCACACTGACCTCCTCTCAAGACCAAAGTGGAATTACAACTAAATAATAGAAAAATTATCCTGAATAACCAACTGAAGACTAGCTGGAGAGAAGCCTTATGAACAAGGACCTAGCTCAGTGGATTGAGTGCAGACATGCAAACCAAAACAAGGATTTATGAAAGAGATCATATCAACTCACTGAGACTAGTAGAAAGTGTGGTGATGTGAGAGGGCTGGCTGGACTTTCACAGGATGCAACTGAAGATTTGAAGGGATACATCAGTGGCCAGGGGAAGGGGAAGATCCCACTGAGAAGTGTAGGATCTAAACGCCAATCTGTTTAGAGTACCAGAATGAGGAAAGATACCCAAAGAACATCCAGCTGTGAAAAAAAACATGGTTTCTCTCTGTGAGGGGGAGATGGCTAGAGATGCAGAGAGCCACTTAAGTGCCAGCACACAAAATGTCATTAGTAGCCACAAATGAGCTCTAGCAGAGGGAGGGCAAAGAAGACTCTCCAAAGCCACATGAGGAGAGTCTGGAGTTGGTGGCTTTGGAAAGAGACCTGAAGGGTCAGCACCAGGATCCTCATGCTGAGTCATTCCCCTATACAGAAGAGGCCATCTGCCCCAAGCAGAGAATTCCCCTGGATGCAGGATCAGCCTGCAGGGAAGGAATAGTCCCACTCACCAGAATCCTTCTTATACCACCATTTGGAGGTTATCCTGGGCTGCTAAGGAGTACAACTGGAGGCGATTTCATTGTTAAATCTAACTGCAGGCAAAGGCAGGTATCTGGAAGATTTGAAAGTGACCTTCTCCAGGACCAGTGCTGGTTAAAGCCAGCCTTGAACACAACTTGGTTCTTTCTGCACACATCCAGAACCAGCAGAGGGAGTCACAAGCTATGGATTACTGATATCTCCAAACAGGCTGCCCAAGGCCAGTCACAGGCACTGTCTGACTTAGAACTGCACCAGAGTCTTTGAAGATCTACCAAATACATAGGAACAAACACAAAGAAGCAGACAAAATGGGAAGACAAAGAAATCAGTGTGAAATGAAAGAACAAGACAATTCCCCAGAAGAAGAGTAAATAAAATGAAGACAAGGAATTTATCAGATGTACAGTTTAGAGTAATGATTACAAAGGTGTTCAACATCGTGAAAAAAGAAATAGAAACCATAAAAAAGAAGAATCAGAAATAAAAATGCACTATCTGAAATGAATAATACCCTGGAAGGAATAAACAGCAGGTTAGATAAAGCGTAGGATCAAATAAGTGATTTGAAAGACAAGGTAGAAAAAACACATGAGCAGAGTAGCAAAATAAAAAAATCCTTTTAAAAAATAAGAAGACTTTAAGAAAACTTTGGAACAACATAAAGCACAACAACATCTGCATCATGGAAATACCAGAAGGATTCAGGCCAAGATAGAGGTATAGGTAGACACACTGCCTCTTCACACAACCAAATGAAGGACAACAACACATTTAAAAATAAAAAATAAGCAGGACTGCCTCAAAGTCAAACTGTATGGAAGTCAAACAACCAAAAAGTTCAAGAAGAAATATTCATCCAGACTGGTAGGAGGAGCAGAGATGGGAAGCCAGGGTGGAGAGGATGCACAGCAAAGTGGTGGCTGGCAGACTGGGTGGTCCCACATTCACATACAGATAAACCAGGAGGAACAAATGGCAACCAAGACAGACTGTACAACCCAGGGTTCAAGCATGGGGAAATAGAGCCTCAAAACTTCTGGCTATGAAAACCTGTAGTGGTTACAGCAGAGGGAGAAACTTAGAGCATCACAAGAGAGTCCATTGGAGGGACCCACAGGGTCCTAGAACATACACAAACCCGCCAACCTGGGAGCCAATAATGGGAAAGTGACCGAAAGGAGGGCAAGAGCCAAGCAAGCAGAATTGTTCTTTCTCTGACTCCTCCCCCATATATAGCACCACAACACAGAGAAGGGAGCACCCCCTGCCAGCTGCCCCACCCAGTGAATACCTAAGGCTCTACCCCTTGCAATATAACAGGTACACCTGAGACAAAGAAATATGATCCCAATGAAAGAATAGATTAAAAGTCCAAATAAGGAGGTAAGCAACAAGGAGATAGTTAACCTATCAGATGCAGAGTTCAAAATACTAGTAATCAGAATGCTCACAAAAATGACTGAGTGCAGATGAAAATTAAAGGAAGGAGTGAAGGCTATACAAAGTGAAATAAACAAAAATACACAGAAAACCAACAATTAAGGGAAGGAAGCTGGGACTCAAATCTACAATTCTAAAGAGAAGGAAGAAATAAACAATTCAAAAGAAACAGAATGAAGAAAGAAGAATTTTTAAAAATGAAGAAAGGCTTAGGAATGTCTGGGATAACTTCAGACATTCCAACATGTGAATCATAGGGATACCAGAAGAAGTAGGGGAAGAGCAAGGAATTGAAAATTTATTCAAAAAAAAAAACAATGAAGGAAAATTTCTCCAATCTGGTGAAGGAAATAAACACACCAGCCCAGGAACCTCGGAATCCCAAAGCAGTTGGACCCAAGAAGGAACACACTAAGATATATCATAATTAAATTGCCCACAATTAAAGACAAGGAGAGAATCTTAAAAGCAGAAAGAGAAAAGAAGTTTTACTTACAAAGGAGTTCCCATATGATACCAGCTGATTTTTCAAAAGAAACCTTGCAGGCAAGAAGGAGCTGGAAATAAGTATTCCAAAATAGGAATACTTATGAAAGGCAAGGACCTATATCAAAGGCCCTACTCTATCCAGCAAAGCTATCATTTAGAATGAAAGGGCAGATAAAGTGCTTCCCAGATAAGGTCAAGTTAAATAAGTTCATTATCATGAAGCCCTTATTATATGAAATATTCAAGGGACTTATCAAAGATAAGCAAGAAGATCAAAAATACAAACAGCAAAATGAAAACATACAACTATCAATAACTGAACCTAAAAAAACTGAAATAAGCAAATAACTAGAACAAGAACAGATTCACAGAAATAGAGATCACATGGAAGGTTATCAACAGTGAAGTGGAGAGGGGAGAATGGGGAAAAATGTACAGGGAATAAGAAGCATAAATGGTAGGTAGAAAATAGACAGGGGAAGGCAAGAATAGTATGGGAGATGGAGAAGCCAAAGAACTTACATGTATGACCCATAGACATGAACTAAGTTGGGGGAATGATGGTCGAGGGGGTATAGGGCAGAGGGGAATAGAGGGGAAAAAAAACAGGACAACTATAATAGCATAATCAACTTTAAAAAAGGAAAAGCGAGGACCTATAACCAAGGCTACTTTACCCAAAAAAGGCATCATTTAAAACTGAAGAGAAATAAAGAGCTTCCCAGAAAAGAAAAAGCTAAAGGAGCTTGTTACCTCTAAATCAGTACTGCAATAAAAGTTAAAGGGCTTGCTTTAAAAATAAAAAGAAAAAAACAGAGAAAATATTTAAAATAAAATGGCAATAAATGCACATTAATGAAAAATAACTTCAAATGTAAATGGCTTAAATGCTACACTAAAGAGATACAAGGTAGCTGAATAGGCACGAAAACAAGACCTATATATATATATATATATATATATATATATATATATNGTGTGTATATATATATATATATATATATATATATACACACACACACACACATATATATGCTGCCTCCAAGAGACCCACCTCAAATGAAAGACACACACAGACTAAAAGTAATGGGATGGAGAAAGAACTTCATATTAATGGAAAGGGAAGAAAAGCCTGGTTAGCAATACTTAAATCTGACAAAATACACTTTAAAACCAAGGCTATAGTAAGAGACAAAAAAGAGTACTACCTATTAATAAAGGGAACGGTCCAACAAGAGGATACAACCCTAATAAACATTTAAGCACCCAACACAGGAGCACCTAAACATGTAAAACAAATACTGATGGACATAAAGGGAGAGATCAACAGAAATACAGTCATTGTAGGGGATTTTAACACCCTATTTACTACAATGAATAGATCTTTCAGATAGAAAAATCAATGGAGACAGGCCTCAAACGACACCCCAGATCAAATGGATTTAATTCATATCTTCAGAGCATTTCACCCCAAAGTAACAGAATATATATTCTTTTCAGGAGCATATAGGTTGTTTTCTAAAACTGACATGTTAGGACACAATAAACTTAGAAAGACTGAAGTAATAACAAGTACTTTCTCTGACACTAATGCTATGAAACTAAAAATCAATTCCAAGATGAAAAATACACAAAGCTATGGAAGCTAAATAATATGTTATTAAACAATGAGTGGATCAACAATGAGAACAAACAAAAGCCCCGAAGACACCTTAAAACAAATGAAAATGAGAACACAACAACCCAAAATCTGTGGGACAGTTGGAAAGTAATGGTAAGAGGGAAATTAAGAACAATACAGGATACTTCAAGAAAACAAGAATAAGTCCAAATAAACAATCTAACTTTACATTTAAAGAAACTTAAAAAACCACAACCTACAAAGCTCAAGGTGAATAGAAGGAAGGAAATAATAAAAATTGGAGCAGAATTAAATAAAATAGAATTTAAAGAAACAATAGGAAATGTCATGAAACCAATGGCTGGTTCTTTGAAAACATAAAGAAGTTTGACAAACCTATAACCAGTCTCATCAAGAAAAAAAGGGACCCAAATAAATAATATCAGAATTGAAAGAGGAGAAATAACAACTGATACCAAAGAAAAACAAAGGATTGTACAAAAATATTATGAACAATGTATGCCAACAAATTGGACAAACTGGACAAAATGTATACATTTCTAGAAATAAACCATCTTCCAAAACTAAATCAGGAAGAATTAGGGAATCTGAATAGACAGATTATACCTAGTAGAATTGGAGTGATAAAAAAAGTCTCAATTAAAAAAAATCCCAATTTCCAAACAGCATTTATTGAAGAGGGTATTTTTACTCCATTTCATGCTTCTGCTCACTTTATTGAATATTAATTGACCATAGAGACATGGGTTTATTTCTGGACTCTCTATTCTATTCCATTGATCTATTTGTCTGTTCTCATGCCAGTACCAGACTGTTTTAATTACAGTGGCTTAGTAATGTAGTTTGATGCCAGGTATTATACCTCCTACTTTGTTCTTCTTTCTCAAAATTGCAGCAGATATTCAAGGTTCTTTATGGTTCCATATAAATGGATCTGGAGATCATTATGCTAAGAGAAATAATCCAACCAGTGAAAGACAAATACCATATGATCTCACCTGTAAGTGGAAGCTAATAAAAAAAAACAAATAAGCAAGCAAAATATAATCAGTGACATTGAAATAAAGAACAAACTGACAATAACCAGAGAGGAGTAGCAAGGGGATAATGGCAGGAGAAGGGGGAAGGGTTGTCAGGAACATGTATAAAGAACACATGAACAAAGTCAAAGGGAGGTAGAATCAAGGGTGGGAGGTGGGGATGGGTGGAACAGGTAGAAGTGGTGGGGGAAATAGAGACAGCTGTACTTGAACAACAATAAAAACATTTTTTAAAATACCAGTACTGGATGACCTCATAGGTGAATTTTATCAGACATTTGACAAGAATTAACACATCCCCTCCACAAAGCATTCCAAAAAATCGAAAAGGAGGGAAGACTCCCTGGCTCATTTTATGAGGCCAGCATTATCTTAATTCCAAACCAGATAAAGACACTACAAAGAAAAAATACATAGGCCAATATCCCTAATGAAGATAAATGCTAAAATCTTTAACAAAATATTAGCATACCAAATAGAACTGATAAGTGAACTCACTAAAGTACCAAAATACAAAATCAATACTCAAAAACCAGTTGCATTTCTGCCAATAATGACTATCAGGAAGGAAAAGTAAGAAAACAATCAAATTCCTCATTGCTTAAAAAATGAATAAAGTACCTAGGAATAAATCTAACTAGGAATGTAAAAGACCTGAACTTAGAAAAATATAACACAATGAAGAAAGAAATTGAACAAAATACAAATAAGTGGAAACACATACCATGTTTGCGGATAGAACAAAGTAACATCATAAATGTCCATACTACCCAAAGCAATCTATTAATTCAACTCAATTGCTCTCAGGATACCAATGATGATGTATTTCACAGAACTAGAGCAAATATTTCAAAAACTTTATATGGACCCATAAAAGGCCCAAATAGCAACAGCAATCTTGAGAAAAAAAGAACAAAGTTGGGATTATCATCCAACCTAATAAACTATATTATAAGGTCATGGTAATCAAAACAGCATGGTACTCTGATAAAAATAGACACTTAGATCAATGGAACACAACTGAGCACCCAGAAATAAACCCACAACTTTACAATCAATTAATATTCCACAGAGGAAGCAAGCACATACAATGGGCCAAAGATAGTTTATTTAATAATTGGTTCTGGGAAAATAGGGTCAATACATTTAAAAATATATAACTAGAGTTTTATTTTTATTTTAATTATTTTATTGTTGTTCAAGTACAGTTGTCTGCATTTACCCCCTTTTAATACCACACACAAGAATAAATTCAAAACAGATTAAATACTTATATGTTAGACCCCAAACCATAAAAATCCTAGAAGAAAGTAGAGGTGGTAAAATCTCAGACAATGCTCATGGCAGTATTTTATCAGACACATTTCCCAAGAGAAACAAAAGAAAAAATAAACAAGTGGAACTACTACATCAAACTAAAAAGTTTTTGTACAGCAAAGAAAGCAAAAAAAAATTTAAAGACAACTCATTCAATGGTTGAACATATTCACCAATACATCTGATTAGGAGTTGATATCCAAAATTTATAGACAACTTATAAAATTCAACGCCAAAAATATAAACAATCCAATTAAAAATACACAAAGGGCATGAACAGAAACTTCTCCAAAGAGGACATACAGATGGCCAACAGGCATATGTATGTATGGTCAATGTCACTACTCCTATGAGAAATGCAAATAAAAACTACAATGAGATAGCACATCAGACCTGTGAGAATGACTATCATCAATAAACCAACAAACAAGTGCTGGCAAGGATGTGGAGAAAGGGGAACCCTTTTGCACTGTTGGTGGTAATGCAGATTGGAGCAGCCACTATGGAAAGCAGTATGGCATTAGCTCAAAAAATTAAAACTGGAAACACCTTATGACCCAGCGATTTCACTTTTGGGAATTTATCAAAAAAAAAACCAAACCCTAATTCAAAGTAATATAAGCATCCCTATGTTCATTGCAGTGTTATTTATACAACAACAAAGTTTTGGAAGCAGCCCAAGTGTCCATCAGATAGATGAGTATCCATCAGGTAGATGAGTGGACAAAACAAGTATGGTATATTCACACAATGGAATACTACTCAGCCATAAAGAAGAGGGAAATTTTACTCTTTATGACCGCATGAATGGACCTGCACAACATTACACTAAATGAAATATTCCAATCAGAGAAAGAGAAATACCATATGATGTCATTCATATGTGGAATCTTATGAACAAACTGAACCAACAAAAAAAATAGAGACAGACTCATAGAGAGCAGGATGACAGCTAAGGTGGGGAGGAGGTAAGGAGATGAAGAAAAATAAAAAGGACTCATGGGAATGGACAGCAGTGTGGTGATTGTAGAGGGCTAGGTGAAGGGAGGTGTTAGAAGTGGAAAATGGTATAATGGGTACAAATGATTATGAGAAAATATAATTTAGAAAATAACCAAAAAGGTAAGAGAGAGAATGATGTAGAAATAAGCAGAATGAGAATCAACATTTGTGATGCACCTGCTCATACATCAAGCACCAAGAAAATACAAAGGGTAGGACAAAAGTAGGTTTTCAGTTGTTAGTATGGAAAATAATACAATAATTAATAAATAATAATGCAAGAATAAACTCCATGTTTTGCATACTTACAACTGTAACTTATTAATACTTTTGCCCCATCCTGTATTCTCCTGTTTATACCTCATGACAGCTCATTAGCAGAAATTCTAACTTAAAGGTGAGAAAAAATAAGATTAAATAAATTAAGTGACACCTAGTTTCACAAAACTAATTAAATAAATTAAGTGACACCTAATTTCACTGTCTCAAAGGATGGGAGCTCCTTTCTCTCTGCTGCGTAGTATTCCATTGTGTAAATATAGCATGGTTTTGTGATCCACTCATTTGCTGATAAGAGCCATACATTCCTACCACTCCATACCACACCACAGATGAACCCATGAGGAATTGTTAGATGGTGAGAGGGGAATCTCAGCAGTATTTTTCCAATGTAGTAATGCCTTCAAAATGCCAACTTGTACTTTTGCTCAAAAGAAGTCATACTTATGCACACTAATTATACCATTTACATCCTAGTTTCTATCAAACTCCATTTTCCTGATCAAGTAAAAGTATTTCCTTATGTAAGTATAAGGAGATATAAAGTTGAATTACTCCATTTTGTCTTTGACCTAGAAAGAAGGAAAAGCAAAAGTGAGGTATGTCAAGAAGTGGTGTTACTGCAGAGAAAGCAACTGGCCATTAAGATCCACTTCAAGTAAACTCTTCTAGAAATGCCCCCAGAGACTGACTAATTCTATTCCTTACAATTAAAACTTTGAAAGATATGCTGACAAGGCCTGTCTTACTGAGCTTTGCATTTATCGTCATTTGGATAACTGCCAAAGTTACTTTCTTGAATGGTGGAGTTGAGGGAGGTGGGGGAGTGATGACATTTATTGAGTATCTGCTACTTCCAGGATCTTAGCCTTCACTCATTTATGAAGACCTCAGTGGATGAGGCATTGAGGCCCAGACAGTGCTGGCCATGATGCCTCACTGAGTCAACACTGAAGCTATACTTTACCCCAGAGTTCTCTGACAGCCCTTGTGCAACCCTCTGACCAATACCTGCATCTCCTCACTCCAGGTTCCCAAGAGCAAAGGCATGTTATCAGGCTGGGTGGAATTCAAACCCAATCATGCCACCTCTAGCTGGAGGATTTCCCCATACTTAACTAACATCCCTCTGCCTCAGATTCCTCAGTCCATGTAACAAAATTATGATGAGTACTGAAGGAGAATAAATAACTTGAGTCTTGTAGCACACAGTCAGTCCTTCCCCACAGCAGCTAGTACTACTATCATTATACTTCTAGATTTGCTTTGTTTTATGGACTCCACTCTCAATTTTCTTCCTCTCACTCCTGATGCCGATTCTGGACTAGAAGCTAGAAGCTAGTAAAACTGCTGTAGAAACAGCAAGGCCCATTCTACCCACTGAGCAATCACAAAGACCATGAGAAAGAGTGGGCAGGACGATGGGGAAAAGAAAATTAGATATGAGTTAATAGAGCTGATACAGCAGCAAAAGGGCTAGTGCAGTTTTGGGTTTTGTTCCCAATGGCTCCACTGTGAACAGAGGTGAGAGGCTCTCTCTGATAGCCTCTCTGCGACCCGCCCTGGCAAAGTACAGTAAATTCCGGGCACTCCAATAATATAAAGATGCAGAAAAGCTGAAAGGAGATCAGAGAAGAGTAATAAAAATGATGGGGAGTTTGGGAGAATTGATTTACTGGGAAAGATTAAAATAACTATGTACAGCATGTCTGGGTGGTAACTGGTGAGAGCAAAGGGGAAAACATAGCAGCCTATAAATAATGAAAACATGGAAACACCCACGTGAAGAGTTTTTTAGCTGGTACAAGTAGGCACAGCTCCAGTAATGAGGGTGAGATGAAGCAAAGGACAATTTATAAAGAATGTTGGGAAAGTTGTGTTGGAGTCACAGAGAGAGAGAGAGAGAAACAGACAGGCAGACAGAAATTTAAGATACCAAAGAGTAATTTTTCAGTTCAGCAGGAATAAATCATGGTTTTCTAAATTATATTGGTTTCTAGTCTAGCCTGGACATCTACTACCCCAACTTATATTTCACTTTATTGTCATTCCTTCCTCCCCGGGAAACTGGAAGCTCAAAGAAAGTGAAAATACATTTGTCACGCTCACTGTCGACATCCCTGTACCCAGTGCAGTGCCCACCTCACTGTCATTGTTCCATAAACATTGGGACAATGCCTTCATAGGAATGAAAAACCAAAAAATGATCCATTTGCAAGGAAACAGAGTGAGCTAAAACATTTGTTACCAAAATGATATGTAATGATATTAGTGATGGTAATAGTGAAGTGCCAAAGATCCAATAGGAGCACTGCCATGGATTGTAGGGTATCAGGTTTTAGGGTTAGACGGGCCATTGAAAGTCTTCTATTTCAGCGATCCTTAACTTTATTTTTCCAGATCTGTTCAGGTGTGCTCCTCAGTTTACACAGTTTCCAGCACACTAATATAATTCCATCCCTTTATTTCCACCGTAAAATGCTTATCAGAATACAAATAAATGAGAGTGCCATCATCACATGGCTAATCTTGTAGTCACTTTAATATATTAAAAACAAAAAAGTAAAGGGGCATAAAATACATGGTGACAGAAGATGATTAGACTTTAGGCGGTGGGCACATATGCAAAATACAGATCATGCATCACAGAAATACACACTTGAAATCAATGTGATCTTATTAAGCAATGTAACCTCAATAAATTTAATTTTAAAAATATATTAAAAAGGTAAAGGGAGTGAAGTATATGGTGACAGAGGACACTTAACTTAGGGTAGTGAACACACACTAAAACATATAGATGATATACTATAGAATTGTACTCTCGAAACCTATATAATCTTATTAACCAATGTCACCCCAATAAATGTAATAAAATTTAAATTAAATGATAAAAAACAAAAAGATAACTAATTCACAGACTGTTTTTAGGCAGCCTTCCCTGAGCACCCTGTGTGCTCCACATTGATAGCCCACCTTCCCTGCTGTACTTCAGCCTTCAGGTGGACATAGTGCCTAGCCTTGACACAGGCCCGCACATCCCCAGGTGCATAAGAACAATTCTTGACTTTTGCATTTTTAATAACAAAATTATTTGCTCCACTAGTATACCTCTTTGTAATTCTTGTGTTGTGATACACTAGCCAGGACTGCAATTCTAGCTCAGCACTGCCATGTACAGATTAGTGGGAGTAACATGCCCCAGGTGACCCAATCTGTTACACAGCTAAAACTACAAGATGAGCTCCACCATGTATGTACTGAGTTCACCACGTGCCATCCTTAGTAGGCTGTTATATACCAAAGAGGAAACTGAGGCTGTAAGATGTTAAATAATGGTCTCAAGCAAGTAACAGAGTAAGGTTGAGCCCACCAGGCCACCTGCAGAGCACACCTACCTGACCCTACTCACACTCCAAGTTCCTCTGCACCAGCTCATGGACAAAGCCTCAGAACACTGCTTATGAAGTCTGTAGGGAACACAGAACTTTCTTTGTCCATTTAGCCAATGCTTATAAACTGTAGTTACAAAAGTTGGAAGCAGCCCTGACCAATTACTTCTTTGTAGCATCATCCCATGCACCAAAAGGTTGCATGTTTATCCCTGGTCGGGGCACATGTGGGAGGCATCCAATCAATATCTATGTATCTATCTATCTATCTATCTATCTATCCATCTATCTATCCCCTCTCTCTCTCCAACTCTCACCCTTTCTCTCTCTAAAATCAATAAACAAGGAAGAAAGGGTTTTCAGAAAAAAACTATAAAGGACACATGGACAAAACCAAGGTGGGATGGAATCAGGAGGGAGGTGGGGATGGCTGGGGGTGGGGGAGTGGAGGGGGTTAAATGCAGACAACTGTACTTGAACAGCAATAAAATAATTTAAAAAATAAAATATTTGAAGGGGAAAAACCAGTAAACATATCCTCAAGTGAGGATTTTTTTAATGCAAAGGACTTGAAGAAACACTTCTCCAAGGAGGACATACAGATGACCCATAGACACATGAAAAGATGTTCAATATCTATCTCACTAGTTATCAGAGAGATGCAAATTAAAACCACAATGACGTATTACCTCACACTGGTCAGAATGGCTATCATTAATAAATCTACAAACAACAAGTGCTAGTGAGGATGCAGAGAAAAGGGAGCCCTAGTGCACTGTTGGTGGGAATGAGGACTGGTACAGCCACTGTGGAAAACAGTAGGGAATTTCCTCAGAAAACTGCAAATGGAACTGGCTTTTGACCCAGAGATTCCTATGTTGGGAGTAGACCCTAAGAACCCTGATGCACAGGAAACCAATAGTGATGGAAAGGAAACTGGGACTCAAATCAAGGGAGTGGACCAGAAGGAAGAAAGAAACAACCAAAGAGAAAGAAGGAAGAAACAAGAATTCAAAAAAATGAGGAGAGGCTTAGGAACCTCCAGGACATCTTTAAACGTTCCAACATCCTAATTATAGGGGTACCAGAAGGGGGAAAGAAACAGCCACAAGTGGAAAACTTATTTGAACAAATAATAAAGGAGAACTTCCCCAGTCTGGCAAAGGAAATAGACTTCCAGGAAATCCAGGAAGCTCAGAGAGTCCCAAAGAAGTTGGACCCAAGAAGGAACACACCAAGGCACATCAGAATTACATTAGCCAAGACTAAAATGAAGGAGAGAATCCTAGAAGCAGCAAGAGATAAGGGGACACTCACCTACAAAGGAGTTCCTATCAGACTATCAGCTGATTTCTCAAAAGAGACCTTACAGGCAAGAAGGGGCTGGAAGGGAGTATTCCAAGTCATGAAATCCAAAGATTTACAGCCAAGATTGCTCTATCCGGCAAAGCTTTCATTTAGAATGGAAGGGCAGACAAAGTGCTTCTCAGATAAGATCAAATTCAAGGAGTTCATCATCACCAAGCCCTTATTATATGAAATGTTAAAGGGACTTATCTAAGAAAAATGAGATAAAAAATATGAACAGTGAAAGGAAAGCAAACTCACAGTTATTAACAACCACACCTGAAACAAAAGCAAACTAAGAGAACAGCTAGATTAGTAGTGGAACCATAGAAATGGAGATCACATGGAGGGTTAGCAACAGGGGAGTGGGAGGAGGAGAAGAGGGGAGGAGGTACAGAGAATAAGCAGCATAGACAGTAGGTTAAAAATAGACAGGGGGAAGGCAGGAATACTATGGGAAATACAGAATCTAAAGATCTTGTGACACATAGACATGAATGAAAGGGGGAATGGTGGGGGAGGGGTGTGCAGGGTGGAGGGCAGTGAAGCGGGGGGGGGGGAGGAATGGGACAATTGTAATGGCATAATCAATAAAATATATTTTTTTAAAAAGAACCCTGAAACACCAATTCAAAAGAACCTATGCACTCCAAAGTTCATACCAGTGTTATTTATAATAACTAATTGCTGGAAACAGCCTAAGTGCCCATCACTAGATTAGTGGATCAAAAAACTATGTACATTTATACAATACAATACTGTGCAGGAGAAAGAAAGAAGGAACACCTACCTTTTGCAACAGCATGGGTGAAACTGGAGAATATTATGCTAGGTGAAATAAGCCAGTCATTGAAAGACAAATACCACATGATCTCACCTACAAGAGGAATCTAATGAACAAAATAACTAATAAACAAAATACAATCACAGGCATGGAAACACGGAAGAGACTGACAGTGACCAGAGGAAAGGAGGAAAGGGGATAACAGCAAAAAGAAGGGGGAGACTAGTTAAAGAACATGTATGAATGACCCATGGACATGGACAACAATGTGGAATTGACTGTTAGAGTGGGGGATAGGATGAACAGAGGAAAGCAAAGGGGGAAAAACTAGGACAACTGTAATAGAATAACAATAAAAAAAATCTTAAAAATAAATAAATAAATACATTTTTTAGAAAAAGAAGTTGGAGGCTAAGTCTCCACCATAGAAGAATACATGTGTTTCTGAAAACATCAGCTTCAACACCTGAAGTCCTTCCATGGACTCTCAATGCCCTATTAGCACCCACAATAAAACACTAAATACATTCTGGTATGAAAGCAAGATGTAGCCATTTTTCCAATTTACTCAGTAAATGAATCCCGCCCCCCTTCACCCAAGCCCTAAGCACTTTGCAGTCACTGGCTGCACCAGAACCCTGGACACAGAAACAAAGCAATTCATTCCAATGTGCTGTGCAGCCAGTGAGAGGAAAGTCTTGTGTATAAAGACCCTGAAGTAGATGACTGAGTCTGCAGCAAGTCTCAGAACATGGACAGCAGAGGAGCACGGAAGAGCAGGCAGAAGGAACAGCATAAACAGAGGCACAGAGTCAAGAAATGGTGTGGTGCTTCTGGGGATCCACAGCATTACAGGATCACTAGAGCAGAGATGGAAGTAGGAGTGAACGTCATCCCTAGGAAGTACAGGGAGCGCAAGCAATGGCAAGCCAGGAAGGTGTAGAATTCATGCAGAAGGCCAAAGGGGCCACAGAAATTCCTAATGTAGAGAGGGCCTTACAATGACATGCAACTGAGCATGTGTAACCCTGCACCCAAAAAGTCTAGAACATGAAGCTTAACACTTTAGGGGACAAACTCAGAATTCATTCAAACTTACAACACAAAAACCAATGTGAATAGTAATCACATTGGAGTTTTTGAATACTGCTTTAATTTTCCTGGAGTAATCTATCTATTCCAATTCTCTGATTTTTCCTTATTTAGTTTTAGAAAATTATATTTTCTAGTAGGAATTTATCTATTTTTTAATTTGTCCATTTTGTTGGCAAATAGTTGTTCATAATATTTTCTTACAAACCTTTGTATTTCTTTGGTGTCGGTTGTTATTTCTCTGCTTTCATTTCTGAACTTCTGCTGTACACAGTTCTAAACCTATGTATACACTTAATTAACCCACTTCATGTGACCAAATATTCTAAGCAGAAATATTAATGTGTTGGACAGTGTTACCTCAGATTCTGATGGAGTGTTACATCACATGTGGTAGAACATTCCCAGATACAGAATGTCCCAGCAGTGGAACTGCAGTTGGGCCACTCTGGCAGCTTCATAAAGAGTGACAGGATGACCCAGGACTGAAGTGGGAACTCAGGTCAGCTGTAGCCACATGTTCAAATGATGAACAGGCCTGAACTGGGTGTGTTAAGAGAAATAGAGAGGAAGAAATTCTTTGAAAATGTATTGGTCTATCCTAAAAAGTGTTCCATGTTGCATTTGAAATGGGGGGAAATGCTGTGGAGATATCAATTAAATCCATTTGATCAGATGTGTCATTTAAAGCCATTGTCTCCTTGTTGATTTTCTGTCTGGAAGATCTATCCATTGAAATCAAAGGAGTTCAGAAATGAAAGCAGAGAAATAACAACCGACACCAAAGAAATACAAAGGTTTGTAAGAAAATATTATGAACAACTATTTGCCAACAAAATGGACAAATTAAAAAATAGATAAATTCCTACTAGAAAATATAATTTTCTAAAACTAAATAAGGAAAAATCAGAGAATTGGAATAGATAGATTACTCCAGGAAATTAAAGCGGTATTCAAAAACTCCTAACAACCAAAAGCCCTGGATCAGATGGCTTGACAGGTGAATTTTACCAAGTATTTTGAGAAGAATTAGCACCTCTCCTTCTAAAACTATTCCAAAAATTTCAAGTGGAGGGAAGGCTCCCTCACACGTTTTACAAGGCCAGCATTATCCTAATTCCAAAACCAGATAAAGACACTACAAAGAAAAAGTTATAGGTCAATATCACTGATGAACACAGATGCTAAAATCCTCAACAAAGTATTAGCAAACCAAATACAATAATGCATCAAAAAGTCATACACCATGATCAAGTGGGATTTTTTCTAAGAATGAAAGGATGGTAAAACATTCACAAATCAATCAATGTCCTTCACTACACAAAAAAATGAAGGATAAAAACCCCATGATCATACCAATAGATGCAGAAAAAGCATTTGACAAACTCCAGCACACGCTTTTGATAAAAACTCTCAAGAAAATAGAAATTCAGAGAACATACCTAAATATAATAAAGGCCACATATGGCAAATCCACTGCCAGCATTATACTCAACAGGCAAAACAACAAACACTTCTCTTAAGACTGGGAACAAAACAGGGATGTCTCCCTTCACCTCTTTTATTCAACACAGTATTGGAAATCCTAGCCACAAGCAATCAAAAAAGAATAAATAAAAGACACCCAAATTGGAAAAGAAGGACTAAAACTGTCTTTATTTGCAGGTGACATGAAACTATAAACAGAGAACCCCAAAGATGCCACCAAGAAACTACTAGAACTGATAAAGTAATTCAGCAAAGTATCAGGATACAAAATTAATATTCAGAAATCAGTTGCACTTTTATATGCCAATAACAAACTAACAGAAAGGAAAGTTAAGAAAACCATCCCATTCACTATTGCTTCAATGAGAATAAAATACCTAGGAATGAACCTAACCAAGGAGGTAAAGTACCTATATTTGGAAAATTATAAGACACCAAAGAAAGAAATTGAAGAACACACAAATAAGTGGGAGCACATACTGTGTTCGTGGATAGGACAAATTAACATCATTAAAATGTCCATACTACCCAAAGGAATCTATAGATTCAACACAATTCCTATCCAGATTCCAATGACAGCCCTGGCTGGCGTAGCTCAGTGGATTGAGCACAGGCTGTGAACCAAAGCATTGCAGGTTCGATTCCCAGTCAGGGCACATGCCTGGGTTGCGAGCCAGGTCCCCAGTCAGGGCCACACAAGAGGCAACCACACACTGATGTTTCTCTCTCTCTCTCTCCCTGCCTTCCCCTCTCTAAAAATAAATTTAAAAACAAAAGATTCCAATGACATACTTCACAAAACTAGAAGAAATATTTCAAAAATTTATAAGGAAACACAAATGGCCCTGCACAGCAAGAGCAATCCTGAAGAAGAAAAAAAAAAGAATGAAGTTGGAGGATCACATACCTAATACCAAACTATAACTACAAAGCCATAGTAATCAAAACAGCATAAAAACAGACACAGAGATAAATCAAACACAATAGAGAGCCCAGAAATAAACCCACACATTCACAGTCAATTAATATTTGACAGAGGAAACAAGCACATACAATGGGCTAAAGATAGTCTATTCAATAAATGGTGTTGGGAAAACTGGACAGACAAATGCAGAAAAATGAAACTAGACCACCTTCTTACACCACATGCAAAAATAAATTCAAAATGGATCAAAGGGGACTTCCTCCTAGATGGAGGTGTAGGTGGAAACACTGTGCCTTCTCCCATAACCAACTTTGAAGACAACAAAGTTTTAGTAAACAAAAATGCAGCCAAAACACAGAAAATTGAACTATACAGAAGTCTGACAACAACGAACCATTCAGCCAGACGGGTAAGAGGGGCGGAGCCAGCATTGGAGCAGGGTCCAGGAGGAAAGATCCCCCGACCTAGGCGCACCTGCAGCCATGGGCAGGTCCCAGGTGTGGGGTAGCAACGGGCACACTCAGTGAGGGCATAAGGTGGCAGACTAACCATGGTCACACTTTTGCACACAGATGAACCAGCGAAGGAGTGATCAGTGAGACAGACCACACAGGCCCCAGCTGCTGGAAGCAGTAGAGGGGACCGCCATTGCCCCTCTTGGACCCCACCCCCACATACAGCATCACAACCCAGTGACTGAGTGGCCCCACCCTGGTGAACACTGAGGGGTCCATAACAGGCACAAACAGTCCAAAATATGGCTCAAGAAGAGCTCAAAGCCCCAGAGCCAATAACTCTAAGTGACCAAGAAATAGCCAACCTATCAGATGCACAGTTCAAAACACTGGCAATCAGGATGATCACATNATGTCCATACTACCCAAAGGAATCTATAGATTCAACACAATTCCTATCCAGATTCCAATGACAGCCCTGGCTGGCGTAGCTCAGTGGATTGAGCACAGGCTGTGAACCAAAGCATTGCAGGTTCGATTCCCAGTCAGGGCACATGCCTGGGTTGCGAGCCAGGTCCCCAGTCAGGGCCACACAAGAGGCAACCACACACTGATGTTTCTCTCTCTCTCTCTCCCTGCCTTCCCCTCTCTAAAAATAAATTTAAAAACAAAAGATTCCAATGACATACTTCACAAAACTAGAAGAAATATTTCAAAAATTTATAAGGAAACACAAATGGCCCTGCATAGCAAGAGCAATCCTGAAGAAGAAAAAAAAAAAAAAGAATGAAGTTGGAGGATCACATACCTAATACCAAACTATAACTACAAAGCCATAGTAATCAAAACAGCATAAAAACTGGCATAAAAACAGACACAGAGATAAATCAAACACAATAGAGAGCCCAGAAATAAACCCACACATTTACAGTCAATTAATATTCGACAGAGGAAACAAGCACATACAATGGGCTAAAGATAGTCTATTCAATAAATGGTGTTGGGAAAACTGGACAAACATATGCAGAAATATGAAACTAGACCACCTTCTTACACCACATGCAAAAATAAATTCAAAATGGATCAAAGGCTTAAACTTAGACCCGAAACCATAAAAATCCCAGAATAGAACATAAGCAGCAAAATCTCGCACATTGCTTGTAGAAAATTTTTTAACAGACATATCTCCCCAGGCAAGGGAAACAAATGGGACTTCATCAAACTAAAAAAAGGTTTACACATCAAAGGAAATCATCAATGAAATAAAACGACAACCCACATAATGGGAGAACATATTCACTGATATATCTGATAAGGGATTAATATCCAAATTTTATGAAGTACTTACAAAAATCGACACCAAATAAACAAACAGCCCAATTAAAAAGTGGGCAAAGGACCTCAATAAACACTTCTCCACAGTACATACAGCTGGTCAATAGACATATGAAAAGATCCTCAACATCACTAATCATCAGTGAAATGCAAATAAAAACCACAATGTGATACCATCTCACACCTGCCAAAATGCCTATCATCAATAAATCAAAAAACAAGTGCTGGACAGGATGTGGAGAAAGGGGAACCCCTTTGCACTATTCATGGGAATGCAAACTGGTACAGCCACTGTGGAAGGCAGTATGGAGATACCTCAAAAAATTAAAAATGCATCTGCCTTTTGACCCAGCAATCCCACTTCTGGAAATATGTCTGAGAGAACCCAAAACACTAATTTGAAAGAACATAAGCACACCTATGTTCACTGCAGTGTTATTTACAATTGCAAAGATATGGAAGCAGCCCAAGTGTCCATCAATAGATGAGTGGATAAAACAACTATGGGGCATTTACACAATGGAATTCTACTCTGCTGTAAAAAAGAAGAAAATTTTACCCTTTGCAATAGTATGGGTAGACCTGGAGAATATTATGCTAAGTAAAATAAGCCAGTCAGAGAAGGACACATACCATATGATTTCACTCATATGTGAATCAAACAAACTGAATTAACAAGGAATACAGAGACAGACTCATAGATGGAAAATACATGACAGCTGGAGGGGGAGGGGAAGTTAGTGGGTAGAGGGAGAGAGCAAAAAGAAAAGAGGATTCATGGGCATGGACAACAGTGAGGTGATGGCTGGAGGGGGAGGAGTATAAGGGGACTAAATAGTAATGGAAAAATATAATAAAGATTATATTTAAAAATTAAAATATTTTTGCCAAGCAAAATAAGCCAGGCAGTAAAAGACAAATACCATATGATCTCACCTTTAACAGGAATCTAATCAAAACAAACGAACAAGCAAAATATAACAAAGACATGGAAACAGTACAGGCTGACAGGGACCAGAAGGGAGATGGGAGGGAATTTCAGGGAGAATGGAAAAGGGTTTGCAGGAACAAGTATAAAGGACACATGGACAATAACAAGGAGGGTGGAAATGGGAGGGAGGTCGGGAGGGCTAGGGGTTAAGCTGGGATGGGGGTAAAAGGCAGAAAACTATACTTGAACAACAATTAAAAATAAATTAAAATAAATAAAAATATTTTTAAAAATAAAAGAAAATGAGAAATGGACCTTAAATAGACCTTTCTCCAAGGAGAACATGGATGACCAATAGACATAAGAAAAGATGTTCAATGTCACTAATCATCAGAGAAATGCAAATTAAAACCACAATAAGATATTATCTCATAACCGTCAGAATGGCCATCATCAATAAGTCAACAAACAATGATGAGGATGTATAGAAAGGGGAGCTTTTTTGCATTACTTTTGAAAATGCAGATTTGTGCAACCACTATGGAAAGTAGTATGGAGATGACTCAAAAAATTAAAAATGGATCTGCCTTTTGACCCAGTGATCCCACTTCTACAAATATATCTAAAGGAACCCAAAACATTAATTAAAAAAAAACATAAGCATACTTATGTTCCTTTCAGTGTTATTTAAAATTGCCAAGATATGGGGACTTCCGCCAAGATGGAGGCATAGGTGGAGACACTGTGCCTTCTCCCACAGCCAAGTTTGAATACAACGAAGGTTTGGAGAACAAGGATGCAGCCACAAAACAGAAAATTGAATTATACGGAAGTCCGACAACCACTAGCCATTCAACTGGGACGGTAGGAGGGGCGTAGCCAGAGGCAGAGCTGGGTCGGGCAGGAAGGATCCCCAGACCCAGGTGCACAGGTAGCCCGGACCCGGTCAGGGTGTGGGGCAGACTGACTGAGGTCCCACATTCGCGCACAGGGAGACGGACCACGCAGGCCCCAGGGTGCAAGGGCTGGCGGCAGTGGCACGCTCAAGTGCAGTGAGACAAAACACATGGGCTCAGTCCTGGTGGCAGCTGCTGCACCTGTGGTGACGCCAATTCTCCTTGTTGACCCCACCCCCACATACAGCATCACAACCCAGCAACTGAGTTGCACTGCTCTGAAGACCTAGGACTCTGATCCTGCTACATAACAGGCACAAACAGCCCAAAAGATGGCACAAGAAGAACTCAAAGTCCCAGAGCTGATAACTCTAAGCAACCGAGAAATTGCCAGCCTCTCAGAAGCACAGTTCAGGACACTGTTTATCAGGATGCTCACAGAACTGATTGATTATAGTCATAAATTAGAGGAACATATGAAGGCTAAACTAATTGAAATGAAGGGAGATGTCCAGGAAACCAATAGCGATGGAAAGGAAACTGGGACTCAAATCAATGGAATGGACCAGAAGGAAGAACAAAATATCCTACCAGAAAGGAATGAAGTAATGAGAATTCAAAAAAATGAGGAGAGGCTTAGGAACCTCCAGGACATCTTTAAACGTTCCAACATCCTAATTATAGGGGTACCAGAAGGGGGAAAGAAACAGCCACAAGTGGAAAACTTATTTGAAAAAATAATAAAGGAGAACTTCCCCAGTTTGGCAAAGGAAATAGACTTCCAGGAAATCCAGGAAGCTCACAGAGTCCCAAAGAAGTTGGACCCAAGGAAGAACACACCAAGGCACATCAAAATTACATTAGCCAAGACTAAAATGAAGGAGAGAATCCTAGAAGCAGCAAGAAATAAGGGGACAGTCACCTACAAAGGAGTACCCATCAGACTGTCAGCGGATTTCTCAAAAGAGACCTTACAGGCAAGAAGGGGCTGGAAAGAAGTATTCCAAGTCATGAAATCCAAAGACCTACAGCCAAGATTGCTTTATCCAGCAAAACTTTCATTTAGAATGGAAGGACAGATAAAGTGCTTCTCAGATAAGGTCAAGTTCAAGGAGTTCATCATCACCAAGCCCTTATTATATGAAATGCTAAAGGGACTTATATAAGAAAAAGAAGATGAAAAATATGAACAGTGAAAGGACAGCAAACTCACAGTTATTAACAACCACACCTAAAGCAAAAGCAAACCTAGAGGACAGCTAGATCAGGAGTGGAACCATAGAAATGAAGAACACATGGAGGGTTAGCAACAGGGGAGTGGGAAGAGGAGAAGGGGGGAGAAGGTACAGAAAATAGCATAGACAGTAGGTAGAAAGTAGATAGGGGGAGGGCAAGAATAGTAGGGGAAATATAGAATCTAAAGAACTTGAGACATGTGGTTATAAACTAAGGGGGGAGAATGGTGAGGGAGGGAGTGTGAGGGTGGAGGGGAATGAAGGGGGGAATAGAACAACTGTAATTGTATAATCAATAAAATATATTTTAAAAAAGTAAAAAATAAATAAAATTGCCAAGATATGGAAGCAGCCCAAGTGTTCATCAATAGATGAGTGGATAAAACAACTGTGAGACATTTACACAATGGAATATTACTCAGCCATAAAAAATAAAAAGTTTTACCTTTGCAACAGTATGGATAAACCTGGAGAACATTATGCTAAGTGAAATAAGCTAGTCAGAGAAAGACAAATACTACATAATTTCACTCATATATGGAATCTAACATATTGAACTAACAAGCAAAATAGAGCCGGACTTATAGATAGAGAACAGGATGACAGCTAAGGGGCGAAGGTCAGGGGTTGGAGAGATTGATCAAAAAAGAAAAAGAACTCATGCACATGGAAAACAGTGTTTTTGATCACAAGTGAGGGGGTGGTGTAAGAGGGGATAAATTTGAATGGGAAAAATACAACAAAAACTATTTCTGGAAAAAAATAGAAAACTGATTGGTAGATAAATCAACAGGTTTCGTGATTGTGAGTTTTAGTGTTGGGTTGGGGACAAGGACACCAAAGTTTCCTCTTGGGTATCTGTAATGGTGGTAGTGTCATCTTTGAGTTGGTGCTCACAGAAAGCAGATCAGGATTAAGGTGTGAAGTGATGATCCATTTAAATGTACTGAGCTTGAAGTACCAAGGAGACATTCAGATAAAGCTATCCAACAGGGAAGTGGACATATAAACAGTACAGTCAGGGAAGGTGTTTGTCATGCATGGTGGCAAATTAAAATGTCATAGATTGGTACTGAGAAAAGGCAAATCAGAATTTTTTTCCACCTAGTAAGGAGAGAAAGGCAGAGAGACACCATCTGCCTGAACTCTCCAGAAACTTCCTAAAGAAAGCCTGCCATATAGTTGAAGCAGGTGTAGGAAAGCAGAAAGAAGGGCCTAGGAGTTGCTCTGGTGATCTCCTCCTCCTGCCTCCCTAGTGCTGGCTTAATCAAATACAGAGCTCCTTGGTCCCACTGGGCTTGGCGAGCACCAAAAGACCCCTCCTTGTATATCCTTCCTACCTCCCAATGGGTGTCTGTTAGTTTCAAACAGACAAGTTATTGGATGAACAACATGGCAGCAATTCAAGCAACATTATGTAGCAATAAAGTAGAAACACATTCTTGGCTTTTTAAAATTGCATTATAGAGGACTGGAAAGTATAGATTTGTGTATCTTCTGAACTTGGTACATGGAACAGACTGCCAGCTGTCAGAAAGGAGGGGGATTGGGAAGCTGGATGAAAGAAGGTAAAGGGACTAAGCAAAAAAAATAACATATATATTAAATCAAGGTCTGTCTAAAAGGTATCCAGCCTTGTAGTATGGAAAATAGAGACATTTATTGAAGAAGATACACAAGGAACATTCTATATAGACCAATGACATCTCAGTCCCCTTCAAAATAGGCACTTTAGGATCTCACACAGTTCTCCCAGTTGCCATAAGCTTCCCAGTCATGTTTTCCTGAATCTCATCAACTATCTGGAAACTCTTCCCCTTCAGAGGTGATTTTAGTTTGGGGGAAAGCCAGAAGTCACAGGGTTCCAAATATGAGCTGTAGTGGGGCTGAGTCACCTGGGTGATTTGATGTTTTATCAAAAAGATCTGCATGAGACATGATGCATGAACAGGTGCATTTTCATGATGAAGCACAGTTCGCCAGTTGCCCATCACTACAGCCTCTGGATCATCCAAATATTTTCCACAGGGGAATGTTCAAGCTTAACGCAAAATTGAACAGAGATTCATTGTTCTCCTCACTCAGTCATTTTGAATGCAATGGCTACACAGCACACATGCTCATGCAACAGCATTTACCACCCCCACTCACTAGTATAAGGCAGTCATCATTGTTCATGCATGCACACTCCAGTCCACTCTCCTTGGCTGCCAGGTTACATCAATGTCATGCAAACCATTCTCCCATATTAACAATGGTTGGACATTTTCTGGACAGACCTTGTATATACAATATACATCACATAGACATATACAACAGAGTGGTGATATTCGGAAGGAAAGGTGGGATGAAGGTAAGTGGAGGTGGGCAAAGAGGGTGAAAATGAGGACAGATGGAAAAGGACTTTCCTTTGGGTGATGGGTACATGATGCAGTGTGCACATGGGTTTTGTTGGGTTGTATATTTGAAATCCATAGTTTTGTGAATTAATGTTGCCCCAATAAATTAAATATAAATAAACAAATATTCGAAAGTGACACTAGAGTTTACTTTCACTATGCTTAAAATATTGATTAGCCTCATTTGTTTTTGATCCCATGAGAACATGAAAATAAATATCATTTATAAATTACTATTGCCCGATGTGAATTAATACCATTATAAATGATTAATATTTCAATGGGCTAACTCTTTTTAAATATTTAAGTAGTAATGTTCCCATTTAACATGGGAACAATGCTTTATACTTCAAGGCACAAAATGGCCTAGTTTCTATTGATACAAACTGATTTATTTACTGCCTTCCAAATGAAAAGTTCTATTCTGTTTGAAGAAAACAAAATGAAGGCTTTGATTGGACCTCCTTCCTTTTATACACAATTTGTTTTCAGACCATTAATTTATAATCCTACAGCCTTGAACTACATGTCATGTATTAAATATAAAACCAACAAAACAAACAAGCAAGCAAAATATTACCAGAGACATTGAAATAAAGAACAAACTGACAGTAACCAGAGGAAAGCAGGGAGAGGGATAATGGGGGAAAATAGGGGAAGAGTCATCAAGGAACATGTATAAAGGACACATGGACAAAGCCAAAGTAGATAGAATCAAGGATGGGAGATGTGGATGGGCGGGGGGAGTGGGGGTAGAAATGAAGAAAACTGTACTTGAACAACAATAAATATATATAATATATATGTTATATATGTTATATATATGTTATTATATATACTATATAATATATGTGTTATATATTATATCTGTATAATGCAATAACATATATATAATTCTATAGTCCCAAGAATTGTTATTATATGTTACATATTATATTATATGTTATATAATATATAACATGGTATATTATAATAACATATTATATATGTTATTATAATATAATAGCTGTTATATTTTATAGCCATTCTTATATATATTACATAAGAACTGTTATTATATATTATTGTGTGTTATATTATATATTATATATAACATATATGTTATATATATTATATAATAACAGTTCTTACATGTGTTATATAAGAACCAGTATTATATATTACATAATATGATGTTATATAAAATAACGTGTCATTCATGTGTGTTATTATATGTAACATATATAATACATGTTATATATTATATCCGTATAGTGCAATAATATATATATAAACACTCTACAGTCCCAAGAATGGGCAATTTCATCACTGGATTACACATTGCATTAGTTCTTTCCACTAATCTCTCATGAATTTCACAGCATAGCCTAAATTCTGGCACTTGTTGCAAATGCTCAGCTCTTTCTAGGAAGCAGTAATGAATCCAATGGGTTTATAATTTTTTCATACATTTGTAATGTAGCCCTTAACAAGCTTCCCAACTGCGCTAAGAACAAGCAGGTATGGCTCCTCATGTCAAATTGTCATGTGTTTCTGAAAAACAGCTAAACAGGAATTCTAAAATTTAACTCCTGTTAAGAACTATTGTGTCAACCAAAATCTTTGGTTTTTTCCATAAGATGGCTCTAGTAGCACTTAGCTGTTTTTAACTTCATTCAAAATAATTTTGTAATGAGATTGTAAAAATAAAATAAGATTGTAATGCTGTCATATCAGCATGCATTAAAAAAAACAACTTATCAGCTCTGGCTGCTGTGACTCAGTGATTGAGTGCTGGCTCACGGGTCACGGACTGATTCCCAGTCAGGGCATGTGTCTGAGTTGCTGGCCAGATCCCCAGCAGGGGAAACATGGGAGACAACCACATCTTGATGTTTCTCTTCCCCTCTTTCTTCTTCCCTTCCCTTCTCTAAAAAGTGATTAAATAAAATCTTTTTTAAAAACTTATCAGAATTGGTGAATTTTTGTATATTCATTTTAATATTGAAGATGGAAAAAACACACAATATTTTCAGCATATTATGTGTTATTATTTCAAGTAGGTAAAGGTAAAAACACAACTGAAATGCAAAGAATAAAAAATAAAGATTTGTGCAGTGGATAGAGAAGGTGCTGTAACTGATAGAATGTGCCCAAAGTAGTTTTCAAAGTTTCATGCTAGGGATTTCTTGCTGGATGATGCTCTGTGTTTGGATAGACAAATTGAAGTTGATAGCAATCAAATTGAGACATTTACTGAGAACAATCAACATTCTACCATGTCGGAGATAGCCAACACACTCAAAATATCCAAATCACTAGTTACTGGTGAAAATTTTTAAAAATGTGTCTTTTATTTTATGAAAAAGACTAGATGGATTTTTTGGTCAACCCAATAAAAATATAGAACTAATTATTACAAGCATGCCAAAAAATGGTATTTTATATGATATTACATATGTCTCAATTTTACTGATTTTTTTTATTTTGCTTCCACAGCTCCTGTGTTGTATGTAGCAACCAAGCAACATTCTCCTATGAAGTGTGCTGTCCCCACACAAACTTTAGCTTAGGATCAGGGTGGAGGATTCAGCTAACCCCCATCAGGAAATTCTCTCCTGTGTCCTGATTCATCTGCTTCTCTGGCCAATGACTCCTATGTAAAGAGCTGAGTTTTAGAAATGGTAGTCAAGGATGAATATCCTAACGCATCCCCCTTTCTCTAAACTACCTGACAAATCTGAAGAGCTCTTTGTAGATGGAAGAATGTAAGTCCAGGGAGTTGACTTGTATCTGGACTCCCTGACAGGCCAGGATCCCACCAGCATTCATTATTTCATTTTGTCTACCTGGTAGCCCTGGGAGGTCAGTATTGTTTGCAATCATTTCATATAATAGTTTTCAAAAATTTTCTTGTGGTATGACTGGAATACAATAAACTGCACAAAAATGTATAATTTGATAAGTTTGACATATTTATACACCCAGTAAATCAAGATCATTAACATATCCATTACCCTAAAGTCCCCTCAGGCTCCTTTGGTAATTCTTCCCACCCTGCCTGTACTATCACTGGTTTACTTACTATACCTCTTTATTACAGTTAATCTTTTAGAGTTCTATTTAAATGGAAATATATAGCATGTACTTCTTATCTTCTTTCATTCAGCACAATTATTTTAATACTCATCATTGCTACAGTATGTTTCAATAATTTATTTTTATTGTTGAACAGTATGCTAGTGTACCATAGTTTATTCATTTACCTGTAGTACACACTGGGGTTTTTCCAGTTGACCATTATTTAAAAAGTTACACATGGGACTTCTGGCCAAGAAGGTGGAGGTGTAGGTGCCTCCTCATACAACCAAAATTAAGGACAACAAAGATTTAGAAACAAAAACACAATGAGAACAGACAGAAAATTGAACTGTACCAAACGTCAACAACCATTCAACCAGAACAGTAAGAGGGGTGGAGTCAGTGGCCAGTGGAGAGGGTAGTAGCTGCCAGACCCAGGAGCACAGGCAGTGTGGGGCTGACCATGGTCACACATTTGTGTGCAGATGAACTAGACAAAAATGGACCATGCAACCCAGGGCTCCAGCGCTGGGAAATAAAGCCTAAAAGCACTGATTGAAAAGGTGCTGGGAGAGACTTCTAGCCTCACAGGAGAGTTTGTTAGAGAGACCCACAGGGTCCCAGAATGTACAAAAGCCAACCCACCTGGGAACCAGCATCAGAAGGGCCCAATTTGCTTGTGGGAAGCAGCAGAGGGGACCGAAATCAGAGAGAGAGAAACCAGCACCACTGTTCCCTCTCTGACCCCGCCCCCACATACAGCATCACAACCCAGTGACTGGGTTGCCCTGCCCTGGTGAACACCTAAGGCTCTGCCACTCATATATAACAGGCACAACCTGACCAAAAACTTATGGCTCAAACAGAAGAACAAATCAAAGCCCCAGACCCAATACTTTTAAGCAACCAAGAGAGAGCCAACCTTCCAGATGCACAGTTCAAAATACTGCTGATCAAGATACTCACAGAATTGGTTGATTTTAGTCACAAATTAGAGGAACATATGAAGGCTAAACTAATTGAAATGAAGGGAAATGCACAGGAAACCAATAGTGATGGAAAGGAAACTGGGACTCAAATCAAGGGAGTGGATCAGAAGGAAGGAAAAATGACCAAACAGAAAAGAATGAAGAAACAAGAATTCAAAAAATGAGGAGAGGCTTAGGAACCTCCAGGACATCTTTAAATGTTCCAACATCCTAATTATAGGGGTACCAGAAGGGGAAGAGGAACTGCCACGAGTGGAAAACTTATTTGAAAAAATAGTAAAGGAGAACTTCCCCAATCTGGCAAAGGAAATAGACTTCCAGGAAATCCAGGAAGCTCAGAGAGTCCCAAAGAAGTTGGACCCAAGAAGGAACACACCAAGGCACATCAGAATTACATTAGCCAAGACTAAAATGAAGGAGAGAATCCTAGAAGCAGCAAGAGAAAAGGAGACTGTTACCTACAAAGGAGTTCCCATCAGATTGTCAGCTGATTCCTCAAAAGAGACCTTACAGGCAAGAAGGGGCTGGAAAAAAGTATTCCAAGTCATGAAATCCAAAGACCTACAGCCAAGATTGCTCTATCCAGCAAAGTTTTCATTTAGAATGGAAGGGTAGATACAGTGCTTCTCAGATAAGGTCAAGTTCAAGGAGCTCATCATCACCAAGCCCTTATTATATGAAATGTTAAAGGGACTTATCTAAGGAAAATGAGATTAAAAAATATGAACAGTGAAAGGAAAGCAAACTCACGGTTATTAACAACCACACCTGAAACAAAAGCAAACCTAGAGGACAGCTAGATCAGGAGTGGAACCATAGAAATGAAGATCACATGGAGGGTTAGCAACAGGGGAGTGGGAGGAGGAGAAGGAGGGAGAAGGTACAGAGAATAAGTGGCATAGATGGTAGGTAGAAAATAGATAGGGGGAGGGCAAGAATACTATGGGAAATACAGAATCTAAAGAATTTGTGACACATGGACATAAACTAAAGGGGGGAATGGTGGGGGAGGGGTGTACAGGGTGGAGGGGAATGAAGGGGGGAATAGGACAACTGTAATAGCATAATCAATGAAATATTTTTTTTAAATATTTTGATTTATTTATCTTTAGAGGGGAAGGGAAGGAGAGAGGGAGAGAAATATTAATGTATGGTTGCCTCTGCCGAGGACACACAATGTATCGTGTGTCCCCTGCTGGGAACTGGCCTGCAACCCAGGCATGTGCCCTGACTGGGAATCGAACCGAGATCCTCTGGTTCGCAGGCCCGTGCTCAGTCCACTGAGCTACACCAGCCAGGGCCTCAATGAAATATATTTTAAAAATTAAAAAATAAAAAAACAGTTACAGAGGAATTTGAAACTTGACTATTTTAAACTAAAAATATAATTCTAAAATATGACCAAAAATTATGCTAAATTACATCACATTGACTTCATGTGTGTTTTATTTTTTAGAGACTTTAAAAACATATTTATTTATTTATTTATTTATTTATTTATTTATTTATTTATTCATCTTTAGAAAGAGGGGAAGGGAAGGGAAAAAAGGGAGAAAAACATCAATGTGTGTTTGCCTCTGGCACACCCCCTACTGGGGGCCTGGCCCACAACCCAGGCATGTGACCTGACTGGGAATAAAAACAATCACCCTTTGGTTCACAGGCCAACACTCAATCCACTGAGCCACACCAGCCAGAGCTCTTTTAAAGAGATTTTTTCAATTCAAAGTCAAACCAAAAAGGAATTCCTTTGGGAACAGTGTTTAAGCACCCAGTTGAGTGAGAACCAAAAGATTTCCAAATGACAAGAGTTCATTATTTAAAGTACTTGCTGTACAGCGATGGTATCTTGCTTTAAACCTATACAAGTCCACCTCTTCAGAAAAAAAAGTGATATTTTACATAAGAAAGACAAGAAGAAAATCTTGTGATGATTAGCTCATAACACTTTCACAAAGGGTAGGTATAAGTCAAGTAAGTCAATATATATTCAAACTGTATAAAAAGGCAAATTTCAACAATTCTGTTTCTATTTTCATAATCTCAGAAATATGTCAATAATTACTGAATAAATTAATGAGTTTCAATAAAAAGTTTTCTTCACTTAAATTTTGCTCAGGTTCTAAATCATCTATTGGGTAGTATGTAGATATGCTCAAGAATCATGGGTTTGTCTAAGAATAAAACTTAATAGTTTTAAAGATTTGTCTTTTTAAAGATTTTGAAAAAGATTTGTCTTCTTTTTTAAAGCATCAAATGTTACCCACGACTACAAAAAACAACTTTGACTCATTCAACACTACAATAATATATATTATTCCTATTTTGTTTTTCCTCTAATCATTATGCTATTTGAAGAAAATATGGCCCCAAATATAGCAACCATCTAATTAGGACACAGAACAAGGCATTTTAGGTTCAGTTTGATCATTTCAAGGTGCTGATGCATTTGGAAACACATTCAGGACCATATAGAACACAGATGGGGCCATGGCTCATAGATATGGGCTACATGTGACATTTTCAGGCAGGCTAATTCACATACTTCCACAGGAATCATTGTTAATGCAACTGTTCATTCACATATATGAATATATATATAATCACCAGAGGACATATTTTTTTAGAAGAGAGAGAAACATCAGTCAGTTGCCTCCCACACATGCCCTGACCAGGAGTCAAACCCACAACTTAGCAGCATTTTGATGTATGGGACAATGCTCCAAACAACTGAGCCACCTGGCCAGGGCATTAATAGTCTATCTATACCTTAACAAAAATAAGCATTTATTACCTGGAAGCAAATGGAAGCTCTGAGATGAGGATAGTAGAACTCAGCCCTCCTGCACAGGAAATACACCAGAAAGAAGGAACAGAAAGCAAATCTATATGTACACTAGAATCACCATGAAATTTAAAGTTGATTTTTAAAATCAAATCACCAGAAGAAATGCCTGACTTCTAATTTTGTGCCTACTTGTTAAAGACTCATTCATGACTTGAATCTATCTCCAGATAGCACTTCAGATACCAGGTGAATGGCAGCATCGTGGATCTGTTCTGCCTCTAGGTTTTGTCTAACCAGGGATAGTCATGATGTCTCTCCTGAAGGATGAATGCCCTGCTTTGATTCCTGCTGTAATTCAGTTAGCCTTCATTTCCTAGGTTTATAATCGTAATGCTCTTCTGGAGAAACCCTAAAGACCAGCCATCACATTCTGTCAATTGCACTCATTCTGTACTATGTGCCTAGACATGTCTACTCTTTAACTGTGGGTTTGAGGAAGGGAGACCCAAAAGTAAGGGAAGTCATGGTACCCCAATAAATAGAAGAGGAAATCAAAGCAAGACACAAGTAAACCAGAGGCTTATTGACTACAGATATGAAATTCTCATGAAGACAAAATGAAAAGTTTTATCCCTCTAACCAACATGCATAATTTCATCTCTGATGTTAAAGCCATGGTTATATGCCCATTTCTATGTCAGTGAGGTGGGTTCTATAGGTGATGAGTTATTTTCCAAAGCTTCATTAGTTCTTTTAGTGTCATTGAGTTCTGGCACCCTTAAGATATCACAAATTCACAGTTGACATAATTTTGGAATTCCATTGCCTTTTTCTTTGGACTTTCCCAAGGTGAGAAAACTAGGGCAGCCTCCATTCTGTTTATCCACTTACTGCCAAAATAGAGCTCATCTATTTAATCTGTATCATCAAATTTGGAGACTTTTAAAATGCTGTCCTATTCAAACAGTATATTTGAATGGGGCTGTATCCAACAGAGTTCTTAAACCTTGTATATAAATGTATGTCAAATTCATAGCTGAAGATATGGGAAATTTATAGAAAATTGCCAATATTGTCCCAATTGCCTTGTTATGTGGACATCCCAGTCTCACCGTATCTTAAAGAGGTACTGCATGCTTATAAAATCACTGACATAGAACCCATCCCAGTGTTTAAGTAACAATATCAGAATATTTTCTGTCCTCTTCTCTACTATGCCCTCATCTCTGTTTCATGTTCTGCAGCAATTGCTCAAAACCCATTCATTGAAAGAATGAAGTGGATATGTTAAAAATTAGGTTATACTTTCACCTCTTTTATTATCCTATTTTTTAATTTCTATCATGTTGTAAATTTTGCCTGTGTCCTAAAGTGAATGTTACAGGTGAAATTAAAGTAAATAATATTAACAAAAATGAACAGAGTCAGCTTCCTCTGGATAGAAACCAAGAGTAACAAAGAGCATTCTGGTCATGGCTTTGATAAGTCCAGGTCAACAGAGCTGGTGTGACTCACAGGAGGTTCTGATCACCTCATAACCATTGCCCCTGCACAAGGTAGGAAACCAAAATAAGTGAATGCTGGCCAATCAGGCTGGGTCACAGTCATCTGGGAAACATTTTTTAAAAAACGCCCAAATTCTTTAAGTACAAAGCACTTTCTCAACTCATTTAGAATGCCAGAGACTGTAGCTCTCTCTTCTGAACCTCTACTCAGTGTTGCATCTCACCTCAGATCCTTTAAGTGATATCGGACACACCTTCTGTCTCACATCCTGGCTCTCTCCTCATCGTGTTCTTCATGATCTACCAGGATGCCTGTTTGTTTCAACTCTGCATGTGCCATCAAGACTGGGCACATCCTTACCACTGGTGCCAGCTCCATACAATAAAACAAAGGAAGGAGGGGGAAAGGGAGAAATAGAAAAACAGGATGAAAAAAGTAAGGAATTTTCTAAGAAAACTAAAAATGAACGTGCCTTTTGACCCAGCAATTCCACTGTTAGGAGTATATCCTAAGAACCCTGAAACACCAATCCAAAAGAACCTATGCACCCCGATGTTCATAGCAGCACAATTTACGATAGCCAAGAGTTGGAAGCAACCTAGATGCCCATCGGTAAATGACTGGATCAAAAAGCTATGGTACATTTACCCAGTGGAATTCTATGCTGCAGAAAGGAAGAAGGAGCTCCTACCCTTTGCAACATCATGGATGGAACTGGAAAGCATTATGCTGAGCGAAATAAGCCAGGTGGTGAAAGACAAATACCATATGATCTCACCTTTAAGAGGAATCTAAACAACAAAACAAACAAGCAAGCAAACTATGACCAAAGACACTGAAATACAGAACAGGCTGACAGGGACCAGAGGGGAGAGAGGAGAGAATCATAGGGGAAAAGGGGAGGGACTCACATGAACAAGTATAAAGGACACATGGACAGTATCTAAGGTGGGGGGCAGAAATGGGAGGGAGGTGGGGAGTACTGAGGGGGGCAGGGTTGGGAATATAAGACAGAAAACTGTACTTGAACAGGAATTAAATTTTAAAAAAAAGAAAAACAGTATGAGCGGGAGGCAGCAACAGAGGGAAAACTTGGTCAACCACAGAGTAAAGGGATGTTCAGAGTATTGCTTCCTTCAGAAATAGTAGTTGTAAATCTAATATCTTCACAGACTAGTAAAAGTCCTCTTTTTATTAATCACAAACAAAAATCCCACAATGCTGTCATTTATCATCCCTGTACATACACTAGAACCCAGAGGCAAAAGCAAGGATGTTTTGCAACATCCCACAAAATTGTTAGAAAAACAAGTTTGCATGAGTGTTTTCTAAATTGGCTTCTTCCAGCTAGGCTATGCACACTGTCACTAATGTGTGTCTTTACCCTGTGTAAGGAAGGTACAACAAATTGTTCAGCTCTGAATGTTCTCACTGCACTCTTCTAACTCTTTATTTTCCAGTATCAATTGTTCCTAGATAAGTTCACTAGTGACAGCGGAAATCACAACCAAAATCATATACATATTTCGAAGGTGTTCATAAGGGGAGAGGGGAAAAGCAAGAGCCAGTTCAAGCACAATGTGCCAAGTGCTATTGAGATGTCAGTATGCCTACACATTTTTCAAATTAAAAGCAAGTTTTTAAAATGTTTTCCAAGATATAGGCTGAAATATAGTGGGAAAATAATAAGAATTCTAAGTAAGAATTTTCTTTTACTATTAATCAAAATAGCAAAAAGGCCTCTCTTGCCTATCTTCCTGGCCTCCCTGGTGACCATCAATTGTCCAGCCTCAGAACTGGATGTCTATCACCCTGATGACCAGGCAGGCTTTGAAGCAGGAGGAAGAATGCACACAAATAATATCCATTTCACTTTCTCTCCAAATAAAATGGTAGAAGGCACTATTTCTTTTTTTGGCATGTTCCATCCACCCTATGAAAAAATGTATTTTTAATTATATTTTATTGACTATGCTATTACAATTGTCCCAATTTTTACTCTTTTGCCCCACCTCCATGCCCCAGTGCCTCAGGGAATCCCCACACCATTGTTCATGTCCATGGGTTATGCATGTAAGTTTTTAGCTACTCCATTTCATCTACTGTACTGTACATCCCCATGGATACTTTGTAACTATTTGTACTTGTTAACTCCCTCACCTCTTCACCCATTCCCCTGCACCCCACTCCCATCTGGCAACCATCAAAATGTTCTCTGTATCCATGATTCTGTCTCAGTTCTTTTTGTTTCTTAGTTTATTTTTTTATTCAATTATGGACAGATACGTATTTATTGCTATTTTATTGTTTATAGTGTTGCTCTTCTTTTTCTTAAATCACTTCCTTTAAAATTTCATATAATGCTTTGATAATGATGAACTCCTTTAGGGTTGGTTTGGGGTTTTTTTGGTCTGGAAATCTCTTTATCTGCCTTTCTATTCTAAATGATATCTTTGCTGAGTAGAGCAATCTTGGCTGTAGGTCCCTGCTTTTTTCATAACTTAATATTTCTTGCCAGTCCCTTCTAGCCTGCAAAGTTTCTTTTGAGAAATTAGCTCAAGTCTTTGGAACTCCCCTGTAGGTTATAAACTTCTTTTCTCTTGTCGCTTTTAGGATTCCCTCCTTATCTTTAACCTTTGGAATTTTAATTATAACATGTCTTGTAGTGAGCTTCTTTATATCCATCTTATTTGGGATTCTCCATATTTCCTGTACTTGCATCTATATTTCTTTTACCAGGTTAGGTAAGTTTTCTTTTATTATTTTTTCAAATAGATTCCCAATTTCTTGGTCTTTCTCTTCTTCTGGCACCCATATGATGTGAATGTTAGAATGCTTGGAGTTGTTTCTCAGGCTGCTCACACTATGCCTGTTTTTTTTTGGGGGGGGTGGATATTTTTTTGTTGTTCTTGCTGTCCTAATGGGTTGTTCTTTGCTTCCTTATGTTCCATATCATTAATTTATTCTCATCTTCATCTATTCTACTGTTGTTTCCCTGTAAATTGTTCTTTATTTCAATTAATGTGTGCTGTGTTTCTGACTAGATCATTTGTATGCTTTTGAGTTCCTCACTAAGTTCCTTGAGCATTCTTATAACCAGTGTTTTGAACTCTGCATCTGACAAATTGTTATCTCGATTTATTTTAACTGTTTCTGGGGTTTTGATCTGTTCTTTCATTTGGGTGTTTTTTCTCTTTGCATTTGGCAGCTTCCCTGTATTTGTTTCTGTGTATTGGGTAAGCCTGCTGTGACTCCCTGTTTTGGTATCGTGGCCCAATGTAGTAAGTGTCCTGTAGGGTCCAGTGGCACAGCCTCCCCTATCACTTAAGCTGGGTTCTGGAGGTGTGCCTTTCTTGTAAGCTGACTACACCCTCCTCTTGTAGGTGAGAACTAGTGGCTGTTGGCAGGTTGATGGGAAGGATTTACACAGACCAGTCATTTACAAGGACTGGCTATCACCACTGACCACCAATCTCTGCCCTCCATGGAGGATCAGCTCTGCAGGAACAGGGTATTGGTACAATGACATGGCCTGTAGCTATCCACTGGGTGCTCAGACCCTGGGTTTTCCCAAGTGGTATAAACCAACCCCAGCTGGCACATGTGTTTTGCAGAGGGCCATTCTGACTGAACTATAGAGCAATCAGTGATAGCTACTATTTGTGTTGGGCTTAGAAATTCCCAGGTGAAGCAAAGTGGTGAATATAGGCTGGCTGCTGCTAGTGACATGCCTGGGGCCACTTAGCAAGAGGTACAGGGACTGAGGGCTCAGTAAGGCCAGCAATTGTTTGTTTGGAAGGATTTAAGATGTTCTGAAGCATGAGCCAAGACCTGTGATTCATAATGAAAAGCCATTGTTAACAGCTGTAAGTTGGGTGGGACGGAGCCATAAGGGATCTCCATGGCAGGGCAAACAATGTTAGCCAGGTTAATGGAGTCTCACATATGATACCCCACGCAAGCTCTGTGGCTCTGCCTCCCTTTCTGTCTGGGAGAAAGCTATCTCCCAGCTCTCACTTTGATGCCAGCCACTTCAGTTCCTCTCTATGCCACTAGTGCCTTTCAAGCTGCTATCCCAATGCTGCAACTCAGAGGGATGGAGTTTGAGTAAGTTCGTGTGTGGGTTCTTGTCGGGGGGGCTCCACCTGCAGGGCCCCCAATCCACCACTGATGAGAATAAGTCTACCAAGACATGATCTGCTTAGGGAGAAAAGGTGGACAATCTCTCAAAGGAGAAGGACCAGGAGCCTATTTCTCAATGGCCTTTTATTGGGTTCAGTTTGAACAGGAATACAGGTAAAGCTCATCAGTCATTGCCAGACATTAAGGATCAAATAATAGATAACATACAAAGAACTATGAGGGCTTTTCTGAGTCAGGGTCAGTTAGCTAAAGGGCTATAAAACTTTGGGTAACAAACTCATTTCATACTTGGACCCTTATCATTTAAATTGAGGGCATTCTTAGCAAAGCAGTTTTCATAGGATTTTACGTATTCTTTCTTAGGCCTGATTGCCCCAGGGAACCACCTGTTCCTGCCCAGGGCTGCACCATCCTCTGTCATTGTTTCAGGCTTAAGTCTGGCAGGGGAAGTAAGGGAGCCAAGAGATTAGGAGACTTCTTGCAGACAGAATGAGGACTCAGGCTATGTCAAAGCTGAGGGGTGAGGGTCCATCACCCCCTTTTCCTATAGCCCCCTATGTCGTACCTTGAGGGCTCTTTCATGACTTTGCCTGTCTTAGGTCATCCCTCTCTTGAGGAATCTTACTGGTCATTGGCTAACCAGTCATCTGCCCAGGGCCAAGCAGGGTGAACTAAAAGGGGGCAGAGGTGGTACCTCTGCCAGGAAGATAAGCTTTGTCTTCTTAGTGACTTATGGTCCCAAGGTCTCACACTCAGCCTTAGCCATGGGGGGTTACAGTTTCTGAAACCAGGCAGGGTGGTTCCCAACAGGTTCATTAAGGGGAACTGCTTGGGACTCCAGAAGTTTCTTCCATTGACTCAATCCCTGTGGGTTTTTGTAGCCAGAAGACATGGGGACTTATCTTTCTGACACTAGAACCCAGGGCTTGGGGCCTGTTGTTTGACTGGGACTCCTCTCTCCCGAGATATCTCACCTAAATTTTTATCCACCACACAAGTATGGAGGACCAGACCTTCTGCATTTCCACCCTCCACCCAGTCTGGGTTGATGTGGTTTCTTTAATTCCATAGTTGTCAGACCTCCATTCAACTCTATTTCTGATGATTCTGAATGATAGTTATTCTATAATTTAGTTGTAATTTTGATGTGGTTGTGAAAGGAATTGAGCTGTGTTTACCTGCCACCACCTTGACCAGAAGAGTGAAAAAAATGTTACATCAAAAACTGTTAGACGGCGACAGAAGATTTGACTTGAGGTGTTGTAGAATTGTATACCTAAAACTTATGTAATCTTATTAATCAATGTCATCCCAATAAATTAAATAATAAATAAACATAAATATGAATAAATTCCCAAAGCTATATGTAGAAAAAATTCTGCTAGATGACAGATGTGAACTAAAGTTCCTGTGGTTATCATTTCACAATATATGTAAATGACACCATTATGCTGAACACCTTAAATTTATACAGTGATGTATGTCAATTATATCTCAATAAAACTGGAAAAATTCTTTGAAATACCTAAGAGCAACAGCCACCAAAGCACACTGCAAATAAAAGGCAGAAATCACATGCTAAGGCGCTGCTCACACCTTTGTAACCAACCTGCTGTGGCTAGGGTTCATTCTACAAACCCAAGTCCCAGATTTTGGGGATATATCCTGATAAAGGTAGTCCAGTTTATCCTTATAATTACTCTCTGTTCCACTTTTCACAATAAAATATCAATTTTTAATTTTATAACACCAGGAGGTCCAAGTACGAGGACACTGACCTCATCCTCTCTGTGAGCATATTCAAATATCTATGTATGTACAATAGGTAGCCTTACACTTGCAAGACCACTGAACACTGAATGAACAACAAACAAGAGGGAGAGATCAAACAGATAAGCTGGGACCTGTGGGATCCCTCTGCTATCTTATATGTCTCTTCCACCTCCATGGGGTGGACAAGGCTTCTACACAGATGCTCTGGCCAGCCTGCAAAGTAGTTGCAGTGTGTTCCTGGACACATCATCTGGGCCCATTTGGGCCCAAACAAGGGAGCAAGCAAGATCAACAGAACATTACTACACACACCTGGCCTCCCCATCCAGCGCTGCCCCAGCTAGGTAGACCAGTGCCCAAATGCATTAAGCAGCTGCCTGGCTCCTATATACCTGCCTGTCAAAAGCACTCAGCACACAGAGTCTACACAGAGACTTCTTCTACATAGGCCAATTTTCTAACACTGGAAGAGAGAGCTATTTTTTCTAATTCATATAAATAAACTATGAAAAATTCATACAAAGTAAAACAAAATTTTAAAACAAAATTAAAAGACAGAAGAAAATCTTTCAAATTAAGGGAAAATTTCCAGGAAAAAAAACTAATGAAATGGATATAAGTTATTTGCCTTATAAAGGATTCAAAGAAATGGTCATGAGGATGTTCTCCAAGCTTGAGTGGAATAGAGGAACTAAGGGAAAACTTCAACAAAGAGTTAGAAAACAGCCCTGGCTGGACAGATCAGTTGGTTGGAGCCATACACCAAAAGGTTGCAGTTTGATCCCTGGTCAGGGAAAGTACCTAGATTGTGGGTTAGATTCCCGGTTGGGGAGTTTACAGGAAGCAGTGGATCAATGTTTTTCTCTCACACATCCGTGTGCGTGTCTCTCTCTCTCTCTCTCTTGATCTCTCTCTCTCTCTCCCCCCTCCCTTCCTCCCTCCCTCCCTCTTTTCCTCTCTCTCTCAAATCAATTTTTAAAACATACCCCAGGTGGGGATTTAAAAAATAAGTTAGGAAGTATAAGAAAAAAGCTGGCACACCTGAAGAATACACCTGAAATTTTAAAAAAATTAGAAGGAATCAACAGTAAATTATCTAACACAGAACAATGGATCAGGGACACAGAAGACAGACTAGTGGAAATTAATTAGAAGAGAAAAAGTAAAAAATAATTTCAAAAATTAGAAAGCTAGAGGATAGTTTAAGGAACCTCCAGGATAAATAATATCAAACACTCAGATGTTTGCATTATATGGATCCCAGAAAAAGAACAAAGACAGAAAGGAACAAAAACTCTATTTAAGGAAATAATGGCTGAAAACTTTCCTAACCTGAGAAAGAAAACAGACCCCTAGGTCTTAGAAGCAAAAAAAAATTATAAAAAAATAAACCCAAAGAGACCCATAGCAAAACATGTTCTTTGGTTAAAATGCTCAAAGTTAAAGATGAAGAGACAATCCTGAAGAAAGAAAAAGAGAAACAAGTTCTGTACAACAGAAATCCTATCAGGCTATTGGGTGATATTTCACCAGCAACCTTATAAGCTAGAAGGAATGAGAAAACATCTTTAAAATGCTCAATGAAAGGACCTTCCAATCTAGAATAATTTACCCAATAAGGTTATCATTCAGAATTAAAGAAGAGATGAAGATTTTCTAGGACAAACAATAACTAAAGAACTTAACTACCATTAAACCAGCTTTATAAGAAATGTTAAAGGATCTTCTTTCAGTAGAAAAGGGAAGGCCATGCCAGAATTTTTTTAATGTATGAAAGAAAAAATCCGCCCTGGCTGGTGTAGCTCAGTGGATTGAGCGCGGGCCTGCGAACCAGACGATCGCAATTTGATTCCCAGTCAGGGCACATGCCTGGGTTGCAGGCCAGTTCCTGGCAGGGGCCATTTCCCAGCCGGGGATGCATAAGAAGCAACCATACATTGATGTTTCTCTTCTTCTCCTTCCCTTCCCCTCTAAAAATAAATAAATAAATATTTTTTTAAAAAAAATCCTCAAAGGTAGAGCCAAATATTAAAAAAAAAAAAAACAGCAATTTGACATGTAAAAAATGCTACAATAGCTATATATATATCAAACTCAATTCAAATTACAATCAGGAGTTAGATACACAGCACAAAAAGATCTAAAATATGGCCTCAATACCATAAAGTATCAAGGGAAAGTAAAAAATGTAGTCCTCCTTTTTGCGGGGAGATAAGATGGCAGCTAGGTAAGAGGGATCAGATTCCACTCTCTCTTACACACGGGAGAAAAACCTGGCCGATCTACAGAGGAACAGAGCAGACAGCCAACAGTACCACAGCATATATGACAATAGGAGATCAAAAATTGTAGCAGACATTAAAAAACTAGACGATAAGGAGAGTGCTTTAGGACAATAAGGTCCCGGGGATCAGCATGGGGACCAGGCAGGCTGCAGCTCCAGGCCTGGGCCTGCTGCGCCAGCCACAGGGCTCTTGGGAGAGAACTGTGTCAGTGCTCCCTCCCCAACCAACCAGGGTTTGAGCGGCACCGGGAGAGGCCTGGTTGCTTGAAGTCTCAAAGAAAGGAGTGAGGACTAAGTGGCAAACACATGGGGGCTGTGAACACCCATGCATAGCCCTGGGAAGAGCTTGCACTGGAGCCCATGTGACCGAAGGTGACCTGGCCAGGCATTCATGCCCGCAACCCAGGGAGAGAGAACTTTGTGGAATGCCCAGGGCCCACACCCATGGACCTGGAGAGAGCATGCCCACCTCAGGAGACCTGGAGCCCATAACTATAAACCTGCCCCTCAGCCTGCTGCAGCCAGCAAGAACAGGAAAACTGGTTTGGCCACTTTGAAACCAGCAGGAGGTTGTGTGTGTGTGTGTGTGTGTGTGTGTGTGTGTGTGTTTCTTTACTTTTTGTTTGTTTGCTTTTTAAAGCAACTTTTTATTTTTTTATTTTTACTATTTATCTCTCAATTCCATTTGCTTCTCTTTCCTTCTTTCTTGTTTTATTCCTTCTTCCTTTCTTTCCAGTTTTATCTCTTCTTCCTTAGTCTGCTCTTTTTTTGAAATACCTACAAGTGAGACAAAAAACCTGGAACTGTAAAAAGACGAGAGTTGGACCCAAAGAGGTGGCATCTCAACAGCTGAGACAGACAAATTTCACTTTGCTATTACAGAGAATCTGCAAGATATTGCATATTTGTATTATTATTTTTTCATTATTCTTATGTCTTTTATTCGAATAATATTTTTGTATTCCTCTTCTTTCTGTTTAGTCTTCTTTGCTTGGCTGGTTATATTGTATCATTTGACAGGTTTCCCCTATTCTCTCATTCATAGTGTATTGCTAATTTTCTGCCCTTCACTTCACCTGTGTTCCATTAGCACATTACTGAAGGTCCTATACTCCCTATTCCTGGTATCTAGATCTCCTAGATTCTGTCATATGATTATTGCTCTAACATTATTGGAAATAATAGCTGTTCCATACTATTATAAATACTACATAACACCCCTCCCATATCTTAGCCCACTTCACGGTTTCCTGAACTATAATACTGTAGTGGTCAAGTCTATTCTCTCACACACTACACCTATTTACTATCCTTTACTCCCACCTTACCTCAGAATCTGCTTTCCTCACTGTTTTCCAGATCCAACTCTCAATCCTTCCCCCCAGCCAACAAAAGTCTTATCTTCTTTCCATCCTTTCTAAAAACTGGCTAGCTGGGTGGAAGATCACAGTTAACACTATACATAGCCAAAGGATCTCCTATCTCTTCTTTACCAGCTGGTACTATAAATAGCATAAAATAATCTCTTGCTGTGTTAAATCATTTTGCTCTCCCCTCCAACTGATCACAAAAAACAGTAGGTGGAAGTGGTGAACACCAGGATACCCAAAGGAGACTGCACCACTGAGTCATACAATTATTCTACCACAGAAAATAACACCATGAACTCAGGGACTCAGAACAGATAAATTTAAAAAGCTGAGGCTAACAAGAAGAGTCTCACAAACAAAGGGAAAAGAAAGAAAGAAACAATCCCCAAATGAAAGGAAAGGAGGAAGCCTGAGAAAGAATACTAAATGAAATAGAGGCAACTCAACTATCAGATATGAAATTCAAAGCAATGGTTATCAGGAAACTCCATGAGCTCACATAAAATTACCAGAAACTACAGGGAAACTACAACAAACTCACTGCAAATTATATCACCATGAAGAACAAAATAGAAACTATCAAAAAGGGCCAAGAGGAAATGAAGAATACAATATATGAACCGAAGAACACAGTAGAAGGAATCAAAAGCAGAATAGATGAAGAAGATCAGATCAGCGAGCTGGAGGACAAAGTAGAAAAAAACACCCAGAAACAGCAAGAAAAGGAAAAGAGGCTCAGAAAGAATGAAGAGGGATTAAGAGAAATGCAAGACAATGTGAAACATAATATCTGAATAATAGGGATACCACAAGGAGAAGAATAAGAAGATAAATGAATAAAAAACATTTGAACAAGTAATGATGGAAAACTTCCCTAATTTGATGACAGAAAAAGTCACACAAATCTGGGAAACACAGAGAGTCCGAATCATGAGAAACCCAAAGAGGTCCACTTCAAGCCACATCATAATTAAAATGGCAAAATTTCAAGATAAACAGAGAATCTTAAAGGAAGCAAGGGAGAAAAAGGAAGTAACATACAAGGGAGCTCCTATAAGGTTAGCAACTGACTTCTCAATGGAAACACTCCAAGCCAGAAGAGAATGGCAAGAAATATGCCAAGTAATGAGAACCAGATGCCTGCAACCAAGGTGACTTTATCCAGCAAGGCTCTCAATCAAGATAGAAGGCCAAATAAGGAGCTTTCCAGACAAAAGAAGTCCAAAGGAATACACCTCCTCCAAAACAGCTCTGCAAGACACGCTAAAGGGACTGTTTTAAAGACAGGAAGGAAAAGAGGGAGAGAGAAAGAGGAACACAGGTACGAAAATGACAATAAATAAGAACCTATCAATAATAATCTTAAACATAAATGGATTAAATGATCCAATTAAAAGACATAGAATAGCTGAATGAATAAGAAAAGATGACCCACACAAATGTGGCCTACAAGAGACCCACCCCAGGACAAAGGACCTATACAGATTAAAGGGCTGAAACAAATTTTCCAAGCTAATGGACAGGGGAAAAAAAGCCAGGGTAGCAATACTCATATCAGACAAAATGGACTTCAAAAAAAAAAGGACCATAAAGAGAGACCCAGAAGGTTTCTTCATAATACTCAAGGGAAAAATCCACCAACAAGACATAAACATTGTAAACATATGTGCACCCAATGTAGGAACACCCAAGTACACAAAGTCCTCTTTCTTAGAGGACTTCAAGAAAGATATTGACAGAAACACAATTATAATAGGGGATTTTAACACTCCACTTTCAAAAATGGACAGATCTTCCAAACAAAATATCAACAAAGATATTGTGGCATTGAACAATGCCCTGGAAGAGATGGACTTAACTAATACATATAGAGCCCTTCATCCCAAAGAAGCTAAATACACATTCTTCTCAAATGCACATGGAATATTTTCAAAGATAGACCACATGATAGGACACAAAACGAGTCTCAACAAATTCAAGAAAACTGAAATCATACCAAACATTTTCTCTGACCTCAAGGGTTGAAACTAGAAACTGACCCCAAAGGAAAAAACCCCAAACACTCAAAATCACAGAGATTGAATAGCACACTATTAAACAATGAATGGGTCAAGAATGAAATAAGAGAAGAAATCAAAAAGATTCGGGGAACAGATGAAAACGATTCACAACTCAAAATTTATGGAACACAGTGAAGGCAGTCCTGAGAGGAAAGTTCATAGCAATACAGGCCTACCTAACAAAAGATAAAAACATTTCAAACAAACAACCTAACCCTATGCCCACAGGAACTTGAGGAACAACAACAAAGACAGTCAAGAGCAAGTAGAAGGAAGAAAATAACCAAGATCAGAGCAGAACTAAATGACATAGAGATGAAAAGCACAATTCTAAGGATCAATGAATCCAGGAGCTGGTTCTTCAAAAACATAAACAAAATCAACAAGCCTTTGCGCAGGTTCATCAAGAAAAAAAGAGAGAAGACCCAAATAAACAAAATCAGGAATGAAAGAGGAGAGATTACAACTGACACCACAGAAATACAAAGGATTATAAGAAATTACTCCGAAGAACTGTATGCCGAGAAATTTGAAAATCTAGGTGAAATGGACAAATTTCTAGAAAAATATAACCTCCTAAACCTGAATGAAGAAGCAGAAAGCCTGTACAGACCAATAACAGCCAAGGAAATTGAGGCAGTAATCAAAAAACTCCCATCACACAAAAGTCCTGGACCAGATGGTTTCACAGGAGAATTCTACAAAGCATTTAAGGAAGAGCTAACTCCTATCCTTCACAGACTATTCCAAAACATCCAACAAGATGGAAGACTCCCAAACTCATTTTATGAAGTCAACATCATCTTAATCCCCAAACCAGACAAAGACACAACAAAGAAAGAAAACTTCAAGCCAATATCGCTGATGAATATAGATGCTAAAATCCTCAACAAAATATTGGCAAACTGCACCCAACAATACATTTAAAAGATCATACACCATGACCAAGGGAGATTCATCCAGGGATGCAAGGATGGTTCAACATTTGCAAATCAGTAAATGTAGTACACCACATAAACAAAAGCAAACTCAAAAAAACACATGATCATATCAATAGATGCAGAAAGAGCATTTGATAAGGAGCAGCACCCATTTATGATAAAAACACTCAGCAAAGTGGGAATAGAGGGAGCATTTCTCAACATAATAAAGGCCATATATGAGAGACCTACAGCCAACATCATACTCAATGGGCAAAAACTAAAAGCTTTTCCACTAGGATCATGAACAAGATAAAGCTGTCCACTTTCACCACTTCTATTCAATATAGAATTGGAAGTCCTAGCCACGGCAATCAGAGAAGAAAAAGAAATAAAAGGCAATCAAACTAGAAAGTAGGAAACAAAATTGTCATTGTTTGGAGATGACATGATAGTGTACATAAAAAATCCTATTGACTCCACCCAAAAACTACTTGACCTAATAAAGGAATTCAGCAAAACAGCAAGATACAAAGTCAATATCCATAAATCAAAGGCATTTTTGTATACCAGCAATGAAACAGCAGAAGCAGAAATCAAGAAAAAAATCCCATTTCATATAGCAAAACAAAAAACAAAAAAATCTAGGAATAAACCTAACCAAGGAGGTAAAAGAACTATACTCGGAAAACTACTCAACACTGAAGAAATAAATCAAGGAAGACACAAACAAGTGGAAACATATACTGTGTTCATGGATTGGAAGAATTAACATCATCAAAATGTCCATACTACCCAAAGCAATTTACAGATTCNCCTAATAAAGGAATTCAGCAAAACAGCAAGATACAAAGTCAATATCCATAAATCAAAGGCATTTTTGTATACCAGCAATGAAACAGCAGAAGCAGAAATCAAGAAAAAAAATCCCATTTCATATAGCAAAACAAAAAACAAAAAACAAAAAAACCTAGGAATAAACCTAACCAAGGAGGTAAAAGAACTATACTCAGAAAACTACTCAACACTGAAGAAATAAATCAAAGAAGATACAAACAAGTGGAAACATATACTGTGTTCATGGATTGGAAGAATTAACATCATCAAAATGTCCATACTACCCAAAGCAATTTACAGATTCAATGCAATACCTATTGAAGTACCAATGGCATATTTCACAGACATAGAACAAACACTTCACAAATTTATATGGAACCATAAATGACTCCGAATAGCAGCTGCAATTTGAGCAAGAAGAACAAAGTAGGAGGGATTACAATACCTGATACCAAACTGTATTACAAGGCCATTATAATCAAAACAGCCTGGTACTGGCATAAAAAACGGGCACATAGACCAATGGAACAGAACAGAGAGCCCAGAAATAAACCCAACTCTCTATGGGCAATTGATATTTGACAAAGGGGGCAGCAGCATAAAATGGAGTGAAAATAGCCTCTTCAACAAATGGTGTTGGGAGAAATGGACAGCCACATGCAAAACAATGAAACTTAAGCACCAACTTACACCATACACCAAAATAAATTCAAGGTGGATAAGACTTAAATATAATCCGTGACACCATTAAAATCCTAAAGGAGAACATTGGCAGTAAAATCTCAGATATTTCACGCAGCAACATTTTTACTGATATGTCCCCTAGAGCAAGGGACATAAAGGAAAGAAAAAACAAATGGGATTTCATCAAAATTAAAAGCTTTTGCACTGCTAAAGAAAACAATATTAAAATAAAAAAGAGAACCAACTGTTTGGGAAAACATATTTGCCAATAATACCTCAGACAAGGGTTTAATCTCCAAAATATACAAAGAACTTACATGACTCCACTCTAAGAAGACAAGCAACCCAATTTAAGAAATGGGCAAAGAACTTGAACAGACACTTCCCCAAGAAGGACATACAAAAGATCCAGAGACAGATGAAAAGATGCTCAATATCGCTTGCTATCAGAGAGATGCAAATTAAAAGCACAATGAGATACCACTTCACACCAGTCAGAATGGCCATCCTGAACAAAGCAACAAACAGCAAGTGTTGGTGAGGCTGTGGAGAAAAGGGAACCTTAGTGCACTGTTTGTGGGATTGCAGACTGATGCAACCACTGTGGAAAACAGTATGAAATTTTCTCAGAAAAATAAAAATAGATTTGCCTTTTGACCCAGAAATTCCACTGCTATGATTATATGCTAAGAACTCTGAAACACCAATCCAAAAGAACCTATGCACCCCAATGTTCATAGCAGCACAATTTACAAAAGGCAAGTGCTGGAAAGCAACCTAGGTGCCCATCAGTAAATGAATGGATCAAAATTCTACAGTACATTTACACAATGGAATTCTATGCAGCAGAAAGAAAGAAGGAGCTCCTACCCTTTGCAACAACATGAATGGAACTGGAAAGCATTATGCTAAGTGAAATAAGCTAGGTGGTGGAAGACAAATACCACATGATCTCAGCTTTAACAGGAACCTAAACAACAAAACAAACAAGCAAGCAAAATATAACCAAAGACACTAAAATACAGAACAGGCTGACAGAACATTTCCCTCAGTGTCCAGAGGGAAGAGTGGAAGGAATTTGAGGGGGAAATAGGAAGAGTTTACAGGGACAAGTATAAAAGACACATGGACAAAAACTAGGTGGTGTGGAAATGGAAGGGGGAGGGCTGGCAGTGGAGGAGGGCTGGGTAGGTGGGCTGGGATGGGAGAAAAGGACAGAAAATTGTACTTGAACAATTTAAAGAAAAAAATGTAGTCCTTATACAATATATTTGAACTGAAACACCTATTAAAATAGACTGTTGTATGTAGATCGCATGGCAACCACACACTAAAAACCTACAAGGACACAAAGAACAAACAGAAATGAACCTAAACAGGGGAAACAAGATGGTAGCAAGTATTACTGTAAATAATTGGTGTTCTATACAATTGTACATACTACACAGCAACCCTCCTAATCTTAGCCCACTTCACTTCAATCCTAAGGATTATTGTTGTGGTTAACTCTATTCTCTTTCATACTACACCTACTTTCTATCCTTTAATCTCATTATAGCTCATCATCTAAGCTTGCACAAGCACTCGGTTTTCTGGATTCAGCTCACAATCATCCTCCCCTCTAATAAGAGTCTTATCTCTCACACTTTATAAAATGTGGCTAGTTGGGTGAAATATCACAGTTAATGTTCCTATCTCTTCTCTACTTGTTGGTACTGTAAATCCCATAAAATACTTTCCTGCTGTCTTAATCCATTTTGCCTAACCCCTGCCACTGATCACATACAAGAATAGGTGGGAGCTGCGAACATCAGTGTACCTGCTGGAGGAGAAAAACCACCAACAAAGGAGGCACCAAAATGTAAAAACCCAAGTACAACAAGAGAGCCCACACAAACAGAATAAAGGGTAAATCCAGAGGATTCAGGCAAGGAGGTCAAAGAGACCACACCACTGAACCTCATAGAATTCCTACCATACAAGTTCACCCTACAAAGACAGCTAACAAAGCACAACATCAGGAAGTGCAGAAACAAATAAAAAGTCAACTAAAATGAGGAGATAAAAAAAGAACATGCAATCAAAAGGAATGGAAGACTCCCCACTAAAAGAGCTAAACAAAATAGTTGTAACCAAACTATCAGATATAGAATTTAAAACAATGGTTATAAACATGTTCAATGAACTCACAGACAACTACAAGGAAATGAGTGAGAACTACATCAGCATGAAAAAGGAAATAGAAACTATAAACAAAAACCAGGAAGAAATGAACACTAAAATCTCAGAAATAAATAACACACTAGAGGGAATTGCAAGCAGGCTGGATGAAGCAGAGGATCGAATCAATGAGCTGGGTGACAAGGTAGAAAAAACATCCAGATAGTCTCTCTGAATAGAGACTCAGAAAGAATGAACAGATACTAAGGAAGCTGCAAGAAAATGTAAAATGTAACAATATCTGTATAATAGGGACACCAGACGGAAAAGAAGAGCAAGGGATAGAAAAAATGTTTGAAAAGGTAATGATGGAAAATTCCCCTAATTTCACAAGAGAAAGAGTCACACAAATCCAGGAAACACAGAGAGGCTCAGTCAAAAGGAACCCAAAGACACCCACTTCAAGAACATCATAACTGAAATGGCAAAACTCCAAGACAAAGAGACAACTTAAAAGCAGCAAGGGAGAAATAAGAAGTAACATACAAAGGAGCCTCAAAGGCTACTTTGAGGCTAGTAGCTGATAAAGCTAGCAGCTTACTTCTCAATGGAAAAGCTCCAAATCAGAAAAGAATGGCAAAAAAATTGCCAAGTAATGAAAACCAGAAGCCTGCAACCAAGGATAAAATATCCTTGGATACCTTATAAAGTATCCACCAAGGCTCTCAATTAAAACGGAAGGCCAAATAAGGGGCCTCCCAGACAAAAGAAGCCTCAAAGAATACACCTCCTCCAAACCAGCTCTGCAAGAGTTGCTAAAGGGTCTACTTTAAGAAAAGGAAGGAAAAGAGTGAGAGAGAGAGAGGAACACAGGTACAAAAAACTGGCAATGAATAACTACCTATCAATAATAACCCTAAACATAAATAGATTGAGTGCTCCAATCAAATGACATAGAATAGCTGATGGATAAGAAAGCATGACCCACACATATGCTGCCTACAAAGACCCACCTCAGAACAAAAGACATACACAGACTGACAGTGAAGAGCTGGAAACAAATTTTCTAACCAAATGAACAAGGAAAAAAAAACCAGGATAGCAATACTCATATCAGACAAAATAGACTTCAAAAAAGGGCCATAAAAAGAGACCCAGAAGGTCACTTCATAATACTCAAGAAATTAATCCATCAAGAATATATAAATATTATAAATATATATGCACCTACATAGGAACACCCAAATACATAAAGAAAATATTAGAGGACTTCAAGAAAGATATTGACAGCAACATACTTATAGTATGGGATTTCGACACCCCAATGTCAAAAATGGAGAGTTGTTCCAAACAAAATATCAACAAAGATATTGCAGCACTCAACAGTATCCTAGATCAAATGAACATAACTGATATATAGAGAGCTTTTCATCCCAAAGAAGCAAAATACATATTCTTTTCAAATGCACATGGAACATTTTCAAAGATAGACCAGATGTTGGACACAAAAAAAGCCCAAACAAATTCAAGAAAATTGAAACCATATCAAGCATCTTCTCACACAACAAGGTCCTGAACCTAGAATCCAACATCAAGGAAAAAACTCAAAAACACTCAAACTCATGGAGATTGAATAGCGCGCTGTTAAACAACAAATGGGTCAAGAGGAAATCAAAAAGTTTTTGGAAACAAATGAAAATGAACTCACAACAACCCAAAACTTATGGGACACAGCGAGAAGGCAGTCCTGAGATGGAACTTCATAGCAATACAGGCCTACCTAAACAAAATAGAAACATTTCAAATAAACAACCTAACCCCACACCTACAAGAACTCAAAGAACAACAAAGACAGCCCAGAGCAAGTAGAAGGAAGGAAATAACCTAGATCAGAGCACAATGAAATGACATAAAGGTTAAAAGCACAAGTATAAGAATCAATAAATCTATCAACTGGTTCTTTGACCAGATACACAAAATCAACAAGCCTTAAGCAAACTCATCAAAAAAAAAAAAAAGACAGAGGACCCAAATAAACACAATCAGAAATGAAATAGGAGAGATTACAATGGATACCACAGAAATACAAAGGATTGTAAGAAATTACTGCAAAGAACTGTATGCCAAGAAATTTGAAGACCTAGGTGAAATGGACACATTCCTAGAAAAAATATAATCTTCCAAAACTCAATGAAGAAGAAGCAGAAAGCCTGAACACACATATAATATCTGATGAAACTGAAGAAGTAACCAAAAAACTACCAACACACAAAAGCCCTGGACCACACAATTTCATAGGAGAATTCTACAAAGCATTTAAGGAAGGACTAACCCCTAACCTTCACAGACTATTCAAAAAAAAACAAAACAAGAAAATGGAAGACTCCCAAATTATGAAGCCAGCATCATCCTAATCCCCAAAACAGATAAAGACACAAGAAAGAAAGAAAACCTCAAGCCAACATCGCTGATGAACATAGACCCTGAAATCCTCAACAAAGTACTGGCAAACTGCATCCACCAATACAATAAAAAGATCATATACCTGACCAAGGGTGAGTCATCCCAGGGATGCAAGGATGGTACAATATTTGCAAATCAATAAAAGTAATACATCACATAAACAAAAGCAAAGATAAAAATCATATGATCATATCAATAGATGCAAAGAAACCATTTGAGGAGGTACAGCACCCATTTATGATAAAAACACTCAGCAAAGTGGGAATAGTGGGAGCATTCCACAACATAATAAAGGCCATATATGAAAGACCTACAGCCAACATCATAGCCAATGGGCATACTTAATGGGCAAAAACTAAAAACTCTCCCACTAAGATCTAGAACAAGACAAGGTTGTGCACTTTCACCACTTCTAGACAACACAGTATTGGAAGACCTAGACACAGCAATCAGACAAGAAAGGGAAATAAAAGACATTGAAATTGGAAAAGAGGAAACAAAACTGTCATTGTTTACAGATGACATGATAGTATACACAGAAAATCCTATAGACCCCACCAAAAAACTGCTTGACCTAATAAGTGTATTTGGCAAAACAGCAAGATACAAAGTAAATATCCAAAAATAAAGGCATTTTTATATACCAACAGTGAAACATCAGAAACAAAAATCAGGAAAAACCCCTCCCATTTGATATAGCAAAAAGAAAAATAAAATACCTAGGAATAAACCTAACCAAGGAGGTAAAAGAACTATACTCAGAAAACTATTCAACACTGAAGAAAGAAATTAAGGAAGACACAAATAAATGGAAACATATACTGTGTTCATGGATTAGAAGAATTAACATCATCAAAATGTCCATACTACCCAAAGCAATTTATAGATTCAATGCAATACCTATGGCAAGTAATGGTCAAGTAATATCTGACAAAGGGGGAAGAAGCATAAAATGGATCAAAAATAGCCTCTTCAACAAAAGGTGTTGGGATATCTGGACAGCTACATGCAAAAAAATGAAACTTGATAACCAACTTACACCATAAACAAAAATAAATTCAATGTGAATAAAAGAATTAAATATAAGTCATGACACCATTAATGTCCTAGAGGAGAACATAGGCAGGAAAATCTCAGATATTCCACAAACCAATATTTTCACCAATGTCCCCTAGAGCAAGGGACATGAAGGAAAGAATAAACAAATAGGATCTCATCAAATTAAAAGGCTTCTGCATGGCTACAGAAAACAGCATTAAAATGAAAAGAGGAGCAATGGTATGAGAAAACATATTTGTCAACGTTACCTCAAAAAAGGGTTTGATCTTCAAAATATATAAAGAACTCACATGACTCCACTCTAAGACAAGGAACCCAATTAAGAAATGGGCAAAGAACTTGAACAGATACTTCTCAAAGGAGGACATACAGAGGGTTCAGAGACATATGAAAAGATGTTCAGTATCACTAGCCATTAGAGAGATGCAAATTAAAACCACAGTGAGATACAACTTCACATAAGTCAGAATGGCCATCATAAACAAAGCAACAAACAGCAAGTGCTGGTGGGGCTGTGGAGAAAAGGGAACCCTGGTGCACTGTTGGTGGAATTGCAGCCTGGTGCAACCACTGTGGAAAACAGTATGAAATTTCCTCAGAAAACTAAAAATAGAACTAACTTTTGACCTGACAATTCCACTGCTAGGATTATATGCTAAGAACCCTGAAACACCAATTCAAAAGAACCTATGCACCCCAATGTTCATAGCAGCACAATTTACAACAGCCAAGTGCTGGAAGCAACTTAAGTGCCCATCAGTGAATGAATAGATAAAAAAAAAAACTATAGTACATTTACACAATGGAATTCTATGCAGCATAAAGAAAGAAGGAGCTCCTACCCTTTGCAACAGCATGGATGGAACTGGAGAGCATTATGCTACACGAAATAAGCCAGGCATGAGGGACAAATACTATATGATCTCACGTTTAACAGGAACCTAACCAACAAAAACAACAAGCAAGCTAAATATAACCAGAGACGTTGAAATTTAGAACAACTGACAGTAACCAGAGGGGAGGGAGAAGGGATAATGAGGGGAAGGGTTTTCAGGAATTAGTATGAAGGACACATGAACAGAACAAAGGGGCAGGAGTGGAAGCAAGGGAGGGAGGTGGGTTTGGCTGAGGTGGAGGGGGCGTGGTGGGTGGTAAGTGCAGACAACTGTAATTGAACAATAAAATAAGTTTTTAAAATTCTTTTTAATATAAATGGAAATGCTTCGATCAAAAGATGTATCAACAAATTATACATCTGATAAGGAGTTAATATCCAAAATATACAATGAATTAATACAACTTAACAACAAAAAAAATCCAATTTAAAAAATGGGCAGGAAATCCAAAATGTCAATGGAGTAAGTAAAAGCTACACTAACCTCCTCCCAGGACCAATCTGGAATTACAACTAAATTGTACAGAGATCATCTTGTATAACCAACTGAACCAGTCTTCTCTCTCTATAGAGAGAAAAGACTTCTCTCTATAAAGAGAAGACTTCTCTCTATAGAGAGAAGACTTACAACTATGGACAGACTGAAGATACCATGTCAGTACAATGTGACTGGTAGAGAGTGCTCAGAGGAAACACAAGAGGGCTGGCTGAACTCCGAAGGGCAGCAGCTGAAGTTCACAAGGGATGTTTCAGTGGTCGGAGTGTTCCCCCAAGAAGTGTGGGGTCTCCAGCCCACAGCACCAGAGCCATAAAGGAACCCAGATAACATCCAGCTGTGAAAAGCAGCACGGTTTCTGTCATCCAGGAGAGACTGCTGGAGACACAAAGAGCCTACTTAAGGGTAAAAGAACAAAATTTCATTTGCAGCCATTCATCCTGGGTGGTGACAAAGGGAGTACAGAGTGGACTAGAGATGCTTGAAGAGATTCTGGGCTCCGTGGCTCTGGATAAAGAACTGAGGGAACGGCCTCCAGGATAATAGTGCTGAGTCATCCCCCATATTGAAGGAGCCAACTCTCTCAGGCACAGCACTCCTCTCTGAATGGCATCAGCCTGAGGGGAAGCACTGCCTCCATTGGGAATTCCAGCAGGCATTACTCTGCCCCACCACCTGCTGCTTAAGCCTGACTGCTGATTACAGATTGATTAGATTAACAAGCGTTTGTTTTGTTGGTAGATTAGTTTAACATCTAAGGTGGAAAACACAAAGCAACCAAAATGGGAAGACAGAGAAATAGACACCAAATGAAAGAACAAGAGAATTTTCCAGAAGAACTAGATGAAATGATAAGTAAGCCACTTATCATATAGTTTAATGATTATAAGGTACTCAAAGGCAAGAAAAAAGACATAGAAACCATGAAAAAGTATCAGTCATAAAGAATGCAATACCTAAGGTAAATAATACATTGGAAAGAATAAACAGTAGGTTAGATGAAGCAAAGGACCAAATCAATGTTTTGGGAGACAAGGTAGAAAAAACAATCAGGCAGAGCAGCAAAAAGAAAAAAAAGAATTTTTTAAAAAAGAATATAACTTAAGAAATATCTTGGACAACATGACGTGTAATAACCTCTGCATTATGGGAATGACAGGAGGAGAAGAGCATGAACAAGAGACCGAGAACCTATTTGAAGAAATAATAACCCAATACACCCTTAATCTGGTACAGGAAAAAGTCACACAAGTTCAGCAAGTTCAGAAAGTCCCAAACAAGTTGGACCCAAAGAGTCCTACACCAAGACACATCAAAATTAAAATGATCAGGCTTAAAGACAAGGACAGCATCCTAACATCTGCAAGAGAAAAGCAGGTAGTTACCTACAATGGAGCACCAATGAGACTGTTATCTCACTACTCATCAGAAACATTTCAGGCCAGAAGGGAGTGGCATGAAATACTCAAGGTGATGAAAAGCAGAGACCTAAAACCAAACCTACTATACCCAGCAAGTGGCTATTATTTAATATCAAAGACAGAATAAGGAACTTCCCAGACAAGAAAAAGCTAAAGGAGTTTGTTAACACCAAACCTGCTTGCTTTAAGGACTTGCTTTAAGAAGGAGGAGGAAGAGAAAGACAAAAAAAAAAAAAACAGAGGAAAACAGTCTAACAATAAAATGGCACTACATATGTATCTATCAATAATCGCCTTAAATGTAAATGGATTAAATGCTCCAGTCAAGAGACAGAGGGTAGCTGACTGGATAAGAAAACAAGACCAATATACATGCTTCCTCCAAAAGATCCATTTCAGATCAAAAGAAACACAGACTAAAAGTAAAGGGATTGAAAAAGATATTTCATGCAAATGGAAAAGAAAAAAAGCTGGGGTAGCAATACTTACATCTGAGAAGATAGACTTTAAAACCAAGGCTATGGTAAGAGACAAAGAAGGACACTACATACTGATAAAGGGGACAATCCAACCAGAGTATATAACCATAGTATATATTTACACACCAATAGAGGACAACCTAAGTATACAAAACAAATCTTGATGGACATAAAAGAATAGACTGAAAGAAATACAATAATAGTTGGATATTTGAACACCCCACTGACTTCAATGGGTAGATCTTCCACACAGAAAATCAACAGAGACAGTAGCCTTAAATAACACACTAGATCAAATAGATTTCATTGATATCATCAGAGCATTTCATCCCAAAGCTGCAGAAAATACACACTTTTCAAGTGCATATGGAATGTTTTCTAGGACAGACCACATGCTAAAACACAGCACAAGTCTCAATGAATTTAAGAAGACTGAATTCATATCAAGCATCTTCTCTCACCACAATGCTATAAAACTAGAAATCAATCACAAGAAGAACACTGAAAAATATGCAAAGACATGGACACTGAATAGCATGTTCTTAAACAATGAATGAGCCAAAAAGGAAACCAAAGAAAAAAATCAAGAGATACCTTAGAAAAAATGAAAATGAGAACACACAATCCAAAATTTGTGGGACACTGGAAAAGCAATCCTAAGAGGGAAATTCATAGCATTAAGGCCTATCTCCAAACACAAACAAACAAAAAAAAACACAAGAAAAAGCTCAAACAAACAATCTAACTTCATACTTAAAGAAACTTGAAAAGGAACAAAAAACAAAGCCTAATGTGAATAGAAGGAAGGAAATAATTAAGATCAGAGCAGAAATAAATGAAATTTAGTATGAAAAAATGATGCAAAAGACCAATGAATCCAAGAACTGGTTCTTTGAAAAGATAAACAAGATTGACAAACTTTTAACCAGACTCATCAAGAAAAAAAGACAAAGGGCCCAAATAAATAAAATAAGAAATTAAAGAGGAGAAATAATGACTGACACCAAAGAAATACAAAAGATTGTAAGAAAATATTATGGATGATAATATGCCAGTATCCTAGACAACATGGACAAAATGGATAATATTCTTAGAAACATCTTAGAAACAGTCTTCCAAAACTAAATCAGAAAGAATCAGAGAATCTGCATACACAGGTTTCACCAAATGAACCTGAAGCAGTAATCCAAAAATTCTTCCACAAAAAAAAAGCCCTGGACTGGATGACTTCACAGGTAAATTTCACCACACATTCCAAGAAGAACAAACACCTCTACCTCTCAAACTATTTCATAAAATTCAAGAGGAGGGAAGCCTCCCAAACTGATCTTAAAAGGCCAGCAATTATTCTAATTCCAAAACTAGATAAAGATACTAAAAAGAAAATAATAAAAGGCCAATAGCACTGATGAACATAGACATGCTAAAAACTTCAACAAAATATTAGCAAACCAAATACTTCAATGTATCAAAAAAATCAAACATCATAATCAAGTGGGAATTTTTTCTGGGAAGAGAACGATGGTACAACATTTGCAAATCAATTAATGTGATCCACCAAATAAACAAAATGAAGGATAAAAACCACATGATCATACCAATAGATGCAGAAAAAGCATTTGACAAACTCCAGCACACACTTTTGATAAAAACTCTCAAGAAAATAGAAATTCAGAGAACATACCTAAATATAATAAAGGCCACATATGGCAAATCCACTGCCAGCATTATACTCAACAGGCAAAACAACAAACACTTCTCTTAAGACTGGGAACAAAACAGGGATGTCTCCCTTCACCTCTTTTATTCAACACAGTATTGGAAATCCTAGCTACAAGCAATCAAAAAAGAATAAATAAAAGACACCCAAATTGGAAAAGAAGGACTAAAACTGTCTTTATTTGCAGGTGACATGAAACTATAAACAGAGAACCCCAAAGATGCCACCAAGAAACTACTAGAACTGATAAAGTAATTCAGCAAAGTATCAGGATACAAAATTAATATTCAGAAATCAGTTGCACTTTTATATGCCAATAACAAACTAACAGAAAGGAAAGTTAAGAAAACCATCCCATTCACTATTGCTTCAATGAGAATAAAATACCTAGGAATGAACCTAACCAAGGAGGTAAAGTACCTATATTTGGAAAATTATAAGACACCAAAGAAAGAAATTGAAGAACACACAAATAAGTGGGAGCACATACTGTGTTCATGGATAGGACAAATTAACATCATTAAAATGTCCATACTACCCAAAGGAATCTATAGATTCCTTTGGGTAGTATGGACATTTTAATGATGTTAATTTGTCCTATCCATGAACACAGTATGTGCTCCCACTTATTTGTGTGTTCTTCAATTTCTTTCTTTGGTGTCTTATAATTTTCCAAATATAGGTACTTTACCTCCTTGGTTAGGTTCATTCCTAGGTATTTTATTCTCATTGAAGCAATAGTGAATGGGATGGTTTTCTTAACTTTCCTTTCTGTTAGTTTGTTATTGGCATATAAAAGTGCAACTGATTTCTGAATATTAATTTTGTATCCTGATACTTTGCTGAATTACTTTATCAGTTCTAGTAGTTTCTTGGTGGCATCTTTGGGGTTCTCTGTTTATAGTTTCATGTCACCTGCAAATAAAGACAGTTTTAGTCCTTCTTTTCCAATTTGGGTGTCTTTTATTTATTCTTTTTTGATTGCTTGTGGCTAGGATTTCCAATACTGTGTTGAATAAAAGAGGTGAAGGGAGACATCCCTGTTTTGTTCCCAGTCTTAAGAGAAGTGTTTGTTGTTTTGCCTGTTGAGTATAATGCTGGCAGTGGATTTGCCATATGTGGCCTTTATTATATTTAGGTATGTTCTCTGAATTTCTATTTTCTTGAGAGTTTTTATCAAAAGTGTGTGCTGGAGTTTGTCAAATGCTTTTTCTGCATCTATTGGTATGATCATGGGGTTTTTATCCTTCATTTTTTTGTGTAGTGAAGGACATTGATTGATTTGTGAATGTTTTACCATCCTTTCATTCTTAGAAAAAATCCCACTTGATCATGGTGTATGACTTTTTGATGCATTATTGTATTTGGTTTGCTAATACTTTGTTGAGGATTTTAGCATCTGTGTTCATCAGTGATATTGACCTGTAACTTTTTCTTTGTAGTGTCTTTATCTGGTTTTGGAATTAGGATAATGCTGGCCTTGTAAAATGTGTGAGGGAGCCTTCCCTCCACTTGAAATTTTTGGAATAGTTTTAGAAGGAGAGGTGCTAATTCTTCTCAAAAATACTTGGTAAAATTCACCTGTCAAGCCGTCTGATCCAGGGCTTTTGGTTGTTAGGAGTTTTTGAATACTGCTTTAATTTTCCTGGAGTAATCTATCTATTCCAATTCTCTGATTTTTCCTTATTTAGTTTTAGAAAATTATATTTTCTAGTAGGAATTTATCTATTTTTTAATTTGTCCATTTTGTTGGCAAATAGTTGTTCATAATATTTTCTTACAAACCTTTGTATTTCTTTGGTGTCGGTTGTTATTTCTCTGCTTTCATTTCTGAACTCCTT